>NW_024962262.1:47080884-47130397 GCF_019238085.1 Lagopus leucura | reverse complement strand
TTCCCTTCCCTTCCCTTCCCTTCCCTTCCCTTCCCTTCTTCCTTTCCCCTTTTCCTTCTTCCCTTTCAAAAGCCTCTATTGTGTAGAGCTGCACTTGAGTTTTGAATACTTTTACCACATCTCCGTGTTAGGGTACAAATACCTTTCAGTGGAAAAATGAAGTAGAGGAAAACACATAGACATATTGATTGAGTCTGCTCTCACCAAGCACCTGGGCTGAATACTTATATGTATACACTCTCTGAGTAGAAAAAATTCTGCATCTAATGTACCAGATGCACACCCTTTTTCAGAAAGTTGACATGCACGCAGAATATTACATTTAGGAACATTTATGAATGTGTATTGCATTTTGCTTATCCTAGAGCACTGGATGTTTTTCTGTAAATCTATTTGATGATACTGAGTACCAAAATGTTAAAAATTTCCACTTTTTACAGCTGTGTCCATTTTTATGAGGGGCTTTGAGTTTATTAGTTATCCAAGCAGAGAGACAGAATGGGAACAAACCTGTACTCTAGGAAAGTCTATTGAAGAAATTGATTATATAAAGAAAAAAAACTTTCTACTGTATACAAAAAAAACTGATTAAATTCATTTTCTTCATGAGATTTTCTGTTGCTTTTTCACATGCCTGAGCTGGTTTTAATGCAACGTAAAGAGAGTGCAAAAAATTCATTGATGAACAGCCATTCCACCTCCAGCTTCAGGTGATGAAAAACATCTTTTAAAATCCAGAAAAGCTGTTTTCCAAATGGAAACGCTGAATCAAGAAAACCAGTAATGTTCTCCAAGGTTGGATTAGTTTATCAGTCCTGTTTAGGGATGATGATAGCTAATTTTTTTTTCCATTGACACGGGATGTTCAATACTAGTGATACTGTTTTGACTTTTATTTCAGAGTAGAACATACTGAAATGCTTTTAATAGTGTCATAAACCAGTAATAAACCAGATTACGAGTCAAAATAACCTATTTCAACTTACGTTGATATTTTAAGCTTGCCCTCACCCAAGGTGATATATCTAAGTAGAGTAGGTTGTTAAATTTGTAAGACAGTACCTTGTATTATTGTTCTGTGCAGTGTCTGATGCACGGACTCAGATGTGAACGATCCAAATCATTTATTACAAGTTCTCACATCACTTATATACCTGCACAAGTTTTCTTTTTCTAGCTTTCCCATCCACCCCTACAACTTTCCCATCCACCTTTACATGTCAACAGAGCATTCTACAAAAACTCTTCAACCATTCACGCAGACGCTTGTCCAATAGAGCCATGAGACCTTCCTCCTTCTTTTAGAGGTGTCCTTGGTTCTCATGCTATTTACCTTGTTCCACAGCTGCTGGTCTGTACAGTTTTTGTTGTATTCCCACAGTCCTGCACAAAAAAAGAAGTAGGAGATTCCTTTTTATTTCTGAGAGTTTAGAGATATGTTGACTTTTTGGCATTTCTGACTTTCCAACCAGAGGGGAACCATAGGTTTTGGACACTGGAAATTAGTGTCACTGCTCGTGAAAACTTTGTTTAATTTTATTGTTGAATTTGGTTCAGAAAAAAATGAACGGGGGTTTTAATAATGCCTTCATATTTCAGTCATAGGGTCTAGCAAAAGACCTTCTACCTTCTGTTTAGAAGCTATTTCAGTCTGCCTTTGATAATCCAAATTGGATTCACCTACCTGGAGACAAAATTTCCTTTATCATAAATGAAATGTGCAAATTAGCTATGATAATTAGACTTGACCCAGTTACTGGGTTTGGGATCATCCTTCTATCTTGCCTGGAGCTGAATGTCCCTACAGAAAGCAAATCTCTCTGTTAAGACAGAGTTAAAAACCTTTCATCAGGGACACAAAAGAAAATGTAACCAAAGCACTATTCCATCAGCTGGCGTTGTCTGTTACTTTTTTTCTGCACAATGAATTATTGATCATGAGTGATTTAGAGTTCTCTTGGTTATTTACATGACACCTCTTCCTCTCCCCTCCTGCCACGTACACACTTTAGTACAGCAAGAACATTTATTACAAATAGTGATGTCAGATCCTTAAACTTTTGTAGTAAGTAACAGCCAGGTATCAAATGGCTCACCTAATCCTTCCTCATCCATCTTAAAACTTCAGTGAGTTGCAGGGTATCAGTGGCTGAGTATTCCACCTTTGCTTAGAGATAAGCCCCATGTACACAGCAGCATAATAATGCCTGATGGGAAACGTGCGCCCAAGAAAACTCCCATAGCAAGATTGTATTGTACTAAGAAATTCTGTTTGTTGCCTGGCTGGTTTCAGAGACGTTATTTATCCCTTTCGAGCTTCCAAGTTAAAATGCAGGGGCTTATCTGCTGGGAGTGTAATCTTGTACAAAACCAGAGAGACATTTAGATTCTGTTGAACTCCCTAAGAGTTACCATCATGTTCCTAGCACAGACTTTGGGATTAGCTGACATCTGCTCCCTGGACTTGCATTTTTGCAGGGTTTCTGGTGAATAGAAGAAAGAAATAAAATGTTTCCATGCTACAAAAGAAATACGGGTTTTCTTTTGTTTTGTTTGTTGTTGTTGTTTTGTTTTGTTTTTAAAGAAAGAATGAACAAGGAATAAAATACAGTTTCTTTTGGTGCCTCATTCTCTAGAAGCTGTGGCAAAATATAGGATTCTGTCCAAAGCTACAGTATTCATGGCCTTTGGTACAAAGTGCAGGTTCAAGACATTCTTCTGATTAAAAATAAATACCAGTAAAACTCCTAGTCATTTCACAGCTTCCAGAGGCAAAAATGTGCTTTTGCCAACAGAGTTTGTACCAGATCTGTGATCAGAACAAAAAAGCACTTCTTCCAGGTCAGAAGCTGTGGCTATGGTGTGAGATTTTGTCAGCACATGGATGTACCCATTCTGGCAAACCCTCTCTGGTGTTAACTAGACCTGACTCCAGAACGGACAAACACAAGCAGATATTTACCCACCTATACTACTTCATGTGTAGAGGGAGAAAGTACATTGACTCATCTGAATTAGGATTGTATTGAATAAAATGATTAGCCTGAAAGAAGGAAAACAAGCACATGATGAAGAAGCTCTTCCAGACTGGGATGGGTGCTGGGAAGCTGAGATAACCTGTTTTGTTCAGCCTCATCTTAAGCCAGGTTCTTTGCACTGGCACACGCCCAGAAGTATCAATTCAAGCTAGAAATCTCTTTTGAGGCTGTTGAAGTAAGGAAGCCTCTCCACATTTTTTCATTTATGATTTATGAGGGCAGAAGAGCCTTCGCACAAAATTAAAGGCTGAATGAGAGAATCTGGAAAGAGGCAGGACCAATGAACTAAGTTTATGATTAAGTGCCAGAAATCTCCTGAAGGTTGATTCACCTTCTGTTTCAACTCACTCTTTGGCCTTGGGCAAATTTTTTTCCTTACAAACATTTCTTATATCTGCTGATAAAGTTTGCAACACTAAATATACCAGGGAACGAGGACACATCCATTTCTGTGTGTAAACTATTTTGAAAACCATGACCACTTTTTATATCAATTATGCAAGTACTTCAGTTCTTTATATGGTAACTGAAGAGTCATAGGCTTGTAGTAACTATCCCAGTCATAGTGCCACATTGTAATAAATTTGATTGGGATAGCAGCGTGGAGCTACTTTTCAGTTACCCGAAGTCTTCACAATCAAATGAAAATGCCACAAAAACTGATTCATTTACCAGCTGGAAATATTAATGTAGGAATAGTGATGTTCTTTGCCATTAAATCAGACTGGAGTTTGTCTGTAGGGTCTGAAAAATCCGTGGTCACTGCTTCCATTCCTGGTTTTTGGAAGCTGGAAAAATTGAGATTAATTAACTATGCTTTTTCCTTGAAAAAATATCTCTGGGTTTCTTCTTTTGAGGAGATATTCTTGGAAGTAAACTAAATGGAGATATGTGTTTTATTCCATGAGAAATCAGACTGCAAGCCACACATGAGGTTGGCAACTCAGTGCTTTTAACACCAGTATTCATTCCCCCAGTTGATATGAATATAGAATCATAGAATCAATCATAGAATGGCTGAGGTTGAAATGGGCTTTAAAGATCATTGAGTTTCAATCTCCTGCCATGGGCAGAGCTGCCACCCACTAGAGCTGCGCAGGGCTCCATCCAAACTAGCCAATATCCTGTATCTCAGAAAGGTATTTCCCTGGGACAGACTGGGTACTTGGTTCCCAGGAGAAAAAAATCAGCTGAAATATTAATCTGTGCCTTACCGAGCCATTCCTCCTGCGTATTAGCACACAGTGGGATCATCCTGCAGCCCCTTTTGACCCATTCCAACAGGGGGCTCTATAGTAGCTTCTTCCACTGCTTGTGGGACCCTTTAGGTGAAGCACTGCTCTGCTGACTGTCCAGGAATGACAGATAAGTGAGATGCGCTTAAAGCTAAGAGAAGAAAGGCAAGAGGCAAAAGATCATCTACCTTCTTTTTCATTCAAAATGTAATTTAAAAAACACCTTATAGAAGCATCCAACAGTCCTTAAAAAAGAAAACGTTCGAAAGAACCTTCTTTACTTTTAAACTCCAATTACTGGCAGGAGGAAAATAATAAGTTACATAATCTATATTCTACTATTTAACAGGTACTAAGTATAGTGTAGTTACTCAGAACAATACAAAACATAATAACATGAGAAGCAGCGCCGAAGAGAATTCTGCCGTTGTAGATAGAGGCATTTTTAGCATTATGTTCCTCAGGAAGAACATCAGATATTTTTCTGAGTGACCTAATTTTCTTTGCCTGATCAAATGTGCCAGATGCTTCCTTATTCAGAATTGCCACTCTAAGTGAAAAACTGTTTTCTGGCAACCACTTGAAATCTCGTCTTCAGTTTTCTGTTAGGGATTATTATACAATCATTGCCCAGGCAGACTGAAAGCATATGGTAACTGGGCTGACATTATCTCTGCTATTTCAAAGTTCCCTAAGGATGTGTGGGCACAGCTACAGTCTCAGGTATAAGCCAGCCTCCCCAGTGCATTCAAAATGTCACCCAAACTCAGCAGTGACCACACAAGCTGTGGACAGAGAGCTCAGCAGCCTGCTTTCCATCTCCCTAGCAGGGATGGGTAGCTTTTCCCTTTTGTAGATATGCCCATGACTCAGCCAGGAGAAATGCTAACGGTGGCACAGTGTCATTTACTGTGCAGGTCCCAGGTACAATTGCAACCCTTTGTGACATTGGCAAAGCTGGAGAGGCTGTGTTTTAGTTATAGCCACCCAGGTCTTATCTCCTACACTTAATTCAGGCTGTACAAACTTGTCTGTCTTGGGGGACTGTGACAATCACAACAATTGATTTAGCCTTTCCCACTGTTCCTGTTGCAGGCACCAGGGAGTCAATATTTGCAGGCATCAAGAGCCAAAAGGCTGCAAGCAAGCCATGCGCATCCTAATGTCTGTTTTTGCATCCTCCTGACAACCAAGTTAGCTGTGGTGGTTTCCAGGTGCTGTGGACCTTCTCAGCACCTCTGGACCTTAGACAGAGCATCTGCATTGCTAAATAAGAAAGACATGGCCTGAGCTCAGGCACTGAACCCTTTAGAGTAAATGTTCAACAAATACCATCAGCTTGTTGATGACCAACTGGAAGGCTCCATTAATTTGTGAATGAACTTCGTGCTCATACACAAAAAGATGACAATTTTGAGTTTATAGTTACTGTCATCACTTATTTTGTGCTACCTTTCCTCTGGTGGCCCAAGACTTCTACTGCTCAAAAGGTGGTCACTAATGTTATGTGTCTCTTCCAACCAAGAGAGGATCAAGAGCAATGAGCAGTCGCTTATAAGAGCTCCCAGAAGGGAAAAATTTGGTGCTCTCTTATTCATACTAATTTGGGAAGTATATCTTATGCATACAAGTGTTACGAGGAGCAGATAGGAGAACAGGGATTGTTCAATCTGCAGGAGGTTCAGCTGAGACCTTATCTCTCTATAACGACCTGAAATGAGGTTGTGATGAGGTGGGGGTTTGAATTTTCCTCCAGCTGTATCAGCTCAGCACCAGGCCATGGAGCAAGCTAACAGACAAGCAGCATCTGTAGTTAGGATGCTCAAAAACTCCCAACATTTGGCTACGCACATCTCAGAGTAGCTTACCTGCAGGTGTAGCTTTAAGGCAGCATAGGCAAATGACTAGACATGTGGATGCTCTATAAACACTTAAGTCTCTAAACCTAATTTATTTTTGTGTATCTAAGTTGATTACAAATTGATTAAAAATAAAAGAAAATGTGTTGCTTTTAAATTGTAGTATCTACATAGCCAATATATTCTCTAAGAAAATCAGTAGAAGGCTCTACATTAAGAAAGCCATCATCAAAATGGAAATCAGGCTTCCAAGCTATTTAAATTTTAGTTTCTTTAACTTATTCTGAAGATAAACTATTACTAGTACTGACTGTCTCAACAAAAACAAGTGGATCAAAATCCAATCTCATTTTGCAAATTCTATGCACAAATACAATTCAACATACTTTTTTTTTTTTCTTTTCCTTTTCAGATTTAAATTAGCACCTATATACAGCTCAAGGAGCCCTGCAGAATTTTAAACAGGCAGTACTGAAATAAATAAATAAATCTGGGAGATAATGCATTCTACAATATTCACAGCTGAGATTGCTCATTTTCTTCTAGACAGTCTGTAATTTTACTGTAACTTAATCATGACCTACACTGTAGTATGATTTTTTAACACATCACTACAGGCAAGTTGTCCTATTCACACCCCAAATGGAAATTCATACTAAAATATCAACAACTTGGAAGACAGATGCCAGCTCAGTCATACCTGTAGCATCGCCAGGATCTGTGAGACAGACAAAGAAGATACAGGAACAGATTTATAATCTAAGAAGTATGAGCAGTGCTGGTTTTAACAAACTCTACCCCAGGACAGAAACCCTGGAAGTGCAATGATTTTATTGCCTAGAAGCATACTAAAGAAATCATATTAATAGCTCCCCCCAGTCTATCAGGTATAATAGGAAAACTAATCCCAACTGTGAATTTACCATTCTGCTGTTCCAAATTGCTTGCTGGTGAAGGTAACTGGTTTCCACTCCTCCCTTCAAAGCTGTCACCTATTCCTGCTACCTTGGAGTGCTGCTCAGAGCCGAGCAAGCAAACGAAAAGAACCAAATGTCCCTACTAAATGTTGCTCCAGAACTTTCACAAAGTCAATTTCTTTCAAATTATCCATCATTAAAAACGACTGTCAGGGGTTATCCTGATTAGCAGCTGTGCTGCAGAAGGTCTGTGCAACCCCAGCCCACTCCCAGCTGCCTGTTTCCCAAGATAACATTATCTACTTGGATGCCTTTGCCAGAGTTTCTGTAATTATTAGTGATTTGCAGTGCTGTTCTCCACCCAGTGTTTATCTGAGCAGAAGAAGGCAGGGAAGTCTTGCAAGACTTCTTCCCTTCTCAGATCGTTTACTTGGCCAAATTCAAATCCCTCTTCAAGGAGCTTGGTGTGATTTTTTTTACATTTGTATGTAAGATGTAATTTTACTGCTCCTCAGTCCTGTACTCTTAAAAAGCTCGTATCATTGTTCCGACAAGCTTTCTTCCATGTGTGTTAGACCTTCCTGTAAAATCATAGAATCATACAACCATAGAATCATTTGAGTTAGAAAGGGCCCTCCCTAAAAATCATGCAGTCCAACTCCCCTGCTACAAGCAGGGACACCTACAGATTGATCAGGTTGCTCAGAGCCCTGTCCAACCTTAGATATGCCCAGGAAAGGGACAGCTGCCACCTCTCTGGGCAACCTGAGTGCCTTATCACCCTCACTGGAAAATACTTTTCTTCTTTTATGCAGCCTGAATCTCCCCTCTTACACTTTGAAACCATTTCTCCCTGTTGTCTCACATCAGAGCCTGCTATGCAGTCTGTCTCCTTCTTTGTTAAAGCCCCCCTTTCGATACTGAAAGGCAGCTTGTGTCTAAATCCAGTATCTTCTTTTTGCTTTGCGCGCTGCCCTGTGTTTCAGCCTTGCTGCCTGCTCACTCCAGCTTCCCTATCAGCAGTGAATCCTCTGTCATCAATAATCCACTACTTTAACTGGCTTAGAGTTTCCTTCCCTCTCTCTCTGTCCCAGTCAAATGCCAGATTAGAGCCAGCAGAAGCCCGCTGCTATCCCTGTTGTATGCATTAATCTTCTTACAAGTATGGTCTGTTCTGTATTTAACCTCTCTGCGCCACACAGCCAGGTGATACCGAGAGCTCAAGCAACGTTATTTTCCTTTGCATGTTAATGAGTAAAGAACCCATTAGTAGCACATGACTGTAATTTTATATAATAGATTTAGCTGAAATTGCTCAAGCCACTAATTGCAGACTACCAGTCAGACTCTTCTTCTCCCAGCAAACTTTGATGCTCTAAGGATTTGAATGTCTTGTTCAGTCCTGTGAAGCCAAAAGCCATCAGGTGAGTAATTCCTTTGAAATCAATGGGTCATATGGCTCAGCCAGAGCAGAAACATTTGACTCCGTATCTGTGCTGCAGAGTGCTAGGCAGCTGCCTTAGGAAGCAAGATCAATCTTTGATTTTGGATTTTCTTCCCCACGTGGATTACAGCATATCTGGGGATGTGAGTAAGAGAGCAAGACCAGAGACCGGGAGCCCTGTCTTCTATTCCTGGCGCAGCCCCAGTTCACTGTGTGACTGTGCGCAAATCGCTTAAGCTGTCTCTGGGATAATAATCGACACAGCAATTCTAGGAGGCTTAATTTTTAAAGTGTCAACTCATATATTTTCACCAATGTGCCTCGGGAGATGTCCTCTTCTCCACTGGAAGCAGGAGCAGGGCTGCAGTACTGACAGCAAGATTTGCAACCCTTGACCCGTTCTCCTCCAGTCTGCTGTAACTACTTCATACAAAATGTTCAATGATAATAGTAATGCCAGAAATGCTGTCCCGGAGCTCTGAAAGCCTCTTATCATCTTCAATTCCTAAAGTAGAGTGTACAGAATCCCGTGCTCTGGTTTTCTTTTTGCTACTTTCAGCATTAATTCTTTTTTTGTTATACCAGCAGATACATAGTCTGCTGCAGCTGCTTTTTGGTTTTGGCCTCACTGATCGCATGGCATAGTTTTGGACAAAAAATTTGGATTTTTTTTTTTCCAGTGTTTTTTGTGTGCCTGAAATCCTAAAGTCGCAGAAGTGACAAGTGATGGGCTGTAGCTTTGTTGGGGTAGAGGCTGCAGTCTACATGCTCTCCTTTTGAGAAGAACTGTACACCATGCGGTTATCTTTTCATGGATCTTTCCACTGTTCATCCTTCCACTGTCCCAAAGTGGAAGCTCAGGAATCATAATCACTCATGAATATCCAAGATTTCTACAGGGTGGCTCAAATGCAACAGCAAGATATGTTTATCTCCCCTCACATGGACTGCTTTTTCTCCCAGTCATGGTGACATCTGATCCCTGTGGCAATTAGACTAAAACAATTAATTTCATGGGTAAAGAGCATTTGGAAAGTATTTGTTACGTTTCTCTTGCTGCAGTTTAGCAGCTAGAGGCAAACAAGGGCAGCGAGAGCTCAGCTCTGCTGTTCAGGACCAGTGAGCAAAGGAGCACCCTTTGGAAGTTGCCCTTCTGGGCATCTGAAGCGGGGCAGACATCAACAAAGTCAATGAAAAAGCAGTCATTCAGACTCCGTCAGGGTATGAGTCAGATCTCTGGCTTCGGCTGCGAAGATTTTTATTTATGTAGTTTGCTACATCACAATATGGTGTCTCAAAATGTCTGCCACCACTCACTTTTAAAGCGTACATATAGCACATACAGTCTTGTCACAGCTGACACCTTTTTTTGATTTCGCTACACGAGAGTACTCTGTTGCTGATGAATCAAGCTGTTTTCAAGATTGGTTTACTTCTGCATATTTTGGGGGAGGGAAGCTAAGGAAAAAATACAGCTATTTTTCAAATAACTATTTCCATCTCTATCTTTTGAGCAATTCTTCTATCAGAGGCTTTTTTAACAGTCGTAAACACAGTGAAGCATCAATTCTTCTGAAGTCTGATGAAGAAAAAGATTTTACAGCTAAAAGCCTTGGCTCAGGAAACCACCTTTCTTTAGGACAACACTTAGCATGGACCATCAGGTCCCGGCTCTGGGGAAGAAAAATGCAATGATGCAGTGGTTTGTCAGCCATAACTAGAAAGAACACCAAGGGGTCACCCATGCCATCTCCCTACCCCATGACAGTCCTGGTGACATCTCTGTCACTCCTGCCAGAAAAGTGTTGAGCCCTTTTGTCTGGAGTCCAATACACTCATCTGCCAGGGACATGCCCATGGAGGCATTTCATCCCCCTTCTTTGCAGAACCTCTCTGCAAAGGCATCAGCTCTAGCCGTACAAAGAATTACAGTTTCAGTCTTTACAAAAAGGGAAGGAAAAACACTGCAGGTCATCAGCACGCTAAATAATTTAGGCGTGCTTTCCTCTCTTGTTGCACAGCACTGCTGCTAGCAGTGGTGAGCGCAACATGCGTGCTGCAAAGAGAGAAAGGGCACGCTGGGCCAAATTCTGCCCTCAGAGGCATACGTACAATTTCCAGTGACATCAGTGGGAATCGTGTGTGTGGATTGAGGGCACAATCTGGCCCTTTATTTTCAGCTGCTGTATTATGATCATGACATGCTAATTTCTAATTCCTTTAGCAAAAATAACACAGGAAGGCTTAAATATTCATGTTGCCAAATGTCAGAAACACCTCTGCGGTATTCTTGAGCAAATTCATGAATACAGATTTTAGGAATGATGGCCATGCTCATTATTAGAACCTGACATCCTCAATCAATTAAAACCCTCCTTATCTTCACTGGGTTTTTGCCAAGCTAAGAACTGAATAAGGGCTGTGGGATTTAGCTCCATGCTGGCTGCTTTGGACATCAGTCTCCTGACAATCATGGTCACAACTTTTCACTCACAGGGATGAGTGTAAAGGCACAGATGTCATTATGGAATGCTAAATATTGAAGTCTATCTCTTCAAAAACCATAAACAGAAGTCAACCAATTGTAAACTGATATGATGAAAAGTGCAGGTAGAATCATAGAATCATTAAGGTTGGAAAAGACCTCACAGATCCCCTAGTCCAATCATCAGCCCACCCCCACCATGCCCACTGACCACGTACCTCAGCGCCACATCCACATGGGTCTTGATCACCTCCAAGGATGGTGACTCCACCACCTCTCTGGGCAACCAGTTCCAATGCCTCATCACTCTTTCTGAGAAGAAATAAATCCTAATAGAGGTAGAGAATTGTTGAAGGAAGGAAAAAGAGAGAGAGCTTAGCTCCTCACCAACACCCAGCAGCACTTTCTCAGCCACTTGAGGGAGAGAATGGAGGTGTTGGAATTAATGGCAAGGGTAGAAATTTTCCCAGCTGCCTACTTTCCCTTTAGGAAGTGTTACAGATGGGTCAGGACCCCAGTGCTTCAGCACCATGCTGGCTAAATTGGAAGGTCACACAGTCACACAGTAAGCATGTGCTGCAGAGTACCATGGAATGTAGTACAGCAAGCCGGATTAAACACAGAAGAGAAGGGGCAATAAACAAGAAAGGTCAGGAGGTGAAAAAAAGGAATAAATGGCAGCAGGACCTTGCTTTTGGTTATTGCTCTAAGCCCTGTGAGCTCTGCCTGCACGCTGTCATTGTGCGCTGCCCACGTCACCCTGCTCCAGCTGTCCCTGTTTCATTCTCGCCATCTCTCTCCATACAGACAGCAAGCTGCCCGTGGCACAGCATGGCTGGGAGCCCCATGCCTGCAGCGTGAACTCGTGCTGGCACCAGGAACGTGCAGCCTGTCCCTGTGTGGCGCTGGATCCTAAACTGCTCGTTATAAATAAACATGCTCCTAATAATAGCTTGCCTGACCTGACTCGCTGTAGGAAACGGCCTCATAAACGAAGAGGACAACTTTCAAGCGCAAGAGTTGTAATTTTACATGAATAAAAAATGAAAAGGGCAGCGCAGGACAGGCTGGGGGAAAATTGTATCAGGAGGACTTAGAGTTACAATCTCAGGGTGTTAACGGGCATGTCTGGTTGCCAGGTCTGATGCTGTCTCCCCCTGTAAGTTCGCTGGGGCTTGATGGATGGATGTGGAGAAATATTACTTGAATTGTCAGATAACTGTTAGTCACCCAGATTAAAAACAAATTCCATTGACATTGTGTCATACCTTGGGAGCCCAAAACACATATTGATGTTTTCATCTCGTTGCAGGGAGGAGGGAGGTGGGAGTGGGTAAAGTAAGAAATCAAAATCGCCCAGTTAGAGCAAGCCTTTCAGCTTTGTTTGAAAAATGACACTGCAGATCAGTGCACCAAGCTGAGGGCAAGAGATAACACAATCCAGCCTATCTCTCTCACTCTCGAATGAAGGGGAGACAAAGGCAGTATTATCATTAAAAACAATACAAAACAAAACTTCTAATGCCTGTGGAGAATTATAAGCACAAGTGTAAAGAACAGATTCACTTGCTGTGAGATCCATCTCTCAAAACACCCTAATGTCAGTGGGATGCCTGGGGGCTCAGAGGAGGAAGGAAGTGATTTTCTCACCTTCCAGAGATGAAGCAGAGGGAGACAGCCCATGGAGCATGAGGCACAGGAAGCACAGGAGGGAGCTGCTCTTATCCAGCCTGGAGGAGAAATAGTTCAGAAGGAACTAAAAGCCCCCAGCATCCAGGAGTGCCATCAGCAAGATGGAGCCAGGCTCTTCAAGGCGTTACACAGCAGGAAGGTGGGAGATGGTTAACTCATGTAGAAAAGGAGAAGTTCATTTTAAAGAGAAGTTCATTTAAAGAGAAAGTTTTGCCCATGAGGACAGCCAGGCAGTGGACTTAGTTGTTCCAAAAGGCAGCGCTACCTCTGTCCTTGGAAGCTTTGAAAATCCAAATGGAAAAAGCCGTGAACAACTTGTTCTGACCATAGGGCTAGCCATACTTTGAGCAGGAGCTTGGACCTGAGATCTTCTGCAAGACATCCCTTCCGATGAGAATTTTCCTATAGTTCCTATGATAAATTCACAAGCCGTTTCTGCTCAGTTGACTTCAGTGGTGACTATGCTGACTTACTTCCACAGGATATCTGGTCTTGAGTCTATAGTTAACTGTCCCAGTATACAAAAAGATTGGGATATGTTTTGCATCAATTGTTTGGTGGTTGAAAAGGTCTTGAAAGACCTCTTTGTGATATGATTCCAACAGTGATAAATCAATAAAATACAGAGTATACATCTTGTGACAATAGAGGTTTGAAAGAATCTTGTCTTTGATCAATGCTATGAACATGTAGAGAGGTGACTAGGACTTATGCAAGCTGTGACATGCTGAAAGAGAGACTGAGACTTTCTTGACACAGAATTCGGCACCCAAAGTTGTAAGTGAATGTGTATGTGTGTCTGTGAGGTACATATCCATGTGTCATCTACATCGATTTGGGTAACATGCACATAAATCTACATTTTACACAACTTATAAACTATGTTATACCACCATTACTGCCTTTGCAAACTCAAGCAGTCCAAAATTAGATAATTCCTGGTTACTCTCAATGTGTCTCCCTTAAAAGCGATATGACAAAGTAGTATACTAAAAAGTCAACAGGCTATATCAAACATGATATAGTGTTATATATGATTGCACACCTTTCCTTCTTTTCTTATTCAGTGGGCAGATCCTTTTCTGATTTAGTGAACATTTTTCAAACTCCACTTTGAAGTTTGGTGTGCAAATTTGCTTGTGATATTCTCACAGTGTTTGTAGTACAAGTTAATATTCACAGTAACCTGTGAAGTGATCACAGACATATTGCTCAGGGAGGTTACAGTGGCTGATCACATAATCACAAACATTATTGCCATACATACTTACAGAGAATCCAAATTAAGTTTCCACAGGGATCATAGTTCTAGCTAACATTTGGTTGTTCGATGCTGAACCCTACTGATATTCTTTCTCTACAGTGTGTTTTTTAACTGAGTAAGTTTATAAAAAAGTCAAAGAGAAAGACTGAAATTCCACCCTGGGCCATCATATTGATTACAACATGCTTCACCGCTGTGGTTTGAACTGATACCCCACACAGACACTCATCATTTGAGATGGTAAAGAAAAAGATATCAGGAGTGACCTGTCATCCAAGCCAGGTCCTTGTTCACAGATTGATCACATCCTTGGGGAAAGAATGACTTGTTATCCAGTTACCTGAAATCACATTTAACTCAGGTTAAGCTAAAAGGCAAATATAGTCACTTATTCGTAACACCCAAAACACAGTCTCACCATGTAGAGGATAGCAGCAAAAGCTTTTCTCGAGGTGGGATTGAGGTGGTTGTCTTCTGCTATCAAACCATCCAAGAGACAGCTGAGAACACAAAGGCTGGCAGATGGGTCCAAAACAGAAAAGTACAGTAAGAATAAAATAGAATAACCTGCAAAATAATTGAGTAGTCCTAGTAAATCAGGTGGAAGAAATTTAAGAACATCTTTCATACTACCAAAGACAATCATTCTCATTTTCTGTTAGGGCAAAAGGCATAGAGCAGAAGAGCCATGACATACAACTTCAGCTGCAATGTGAATCCCAACAAATTCAAAACGGTTATGTGACTCAAGTGTGTGTACTTAAAATGTCTGCCTACACCATGACAACTGCTTTTTCAGGCTATCTGCCTCCTTTTTGCTTTGGCTTCTGGTTGAAAGTGAATTGCAAATAACAAGGCAGGCAGTCTACCTTGCCAGATAGCCTTAGTAAGTAATAAAGAGAATAGTGCAATTCCTGCTTTCTTTTCAGAGCAAACCTGCAGCATCCCCATAAGGGCTCTGCGCTGCTCAATCTAATCAAAACACAAGAAGTTTGGCATCCATTAGAGCCTTTGAAGTCTCACAGAGACCCTAGTAAATATCATACAATAGACTTGGCAAAAGAAGTCACTCCTATACATCAGGTGCATGACACACATCTAATCTGTTTTTTACGGGAGCCAGCCTGAAACCTTCTACTCTGTAAATGCATGTCAGTATTCTCAACAACACTGTGGAGACACTTCTGCTCAAGCAGAGTCATCACACTTAATGTGGGGGGCTCAGAGGGATCTAACACCACGTCAGTCACCGGAGGCTTTCTTTTAGAGTCAGTGGCTACAGCCAGGCACTCCCCAAGGGCAGCAGATCTGACCTTGCATGGGGATGAGACATACGGCCCTCTGCAGGTGATGGCCTCTGTCCTTTGACTATAAAGGGAGCTTGGGTGACTAAGCCAGACTTAGATGTTTGACGTTCAGATGTGTGAGTTACAGCAGATGTATCCTGCCTAGACAGGGCATGGCTGGAGCAAAACATATAAAATACGTTGGAAGATTAATAAAGGTTAGTGCATTTCCAAATTTGGAGCTTAAAAAGCCACGGTGGTGTGTGTCTCCCTCCCCCAGTAGCAATTCATCTTGAGGTAATGCAGCTCTCTCTTTCCCATGTTTATGTATCTTGTCATTCTATATTCAGGAAGGAACACCATGGGTTTCTTCCATAGTTAGAAGAATTTATGAAAAATAAGCATATTTTTCCTAGCAGCTGAAGTAAAACAGGCTCTTTGGAAACAAAATTCCTGACAGTTTGCAAATTCACCTCCTCCTCAGGAATTTTGGGGCTCATGGTCCATTTTAGTTGGAGATTGTTTGGTCAACCAAAGAACACCACAGTATATTTGCTGTACCATGGATACAAATATTAACTGCCATATCACGCATTTTAAATGCTGACTGTAATGATAAACAAATATTTCCTGAGGGCCAAAGGAAAGGCCTTGGGAAATGACAAAATGTTCTAAGTAAAAAATGGAGGACAAATATTAATAATCTCCAAATTACTATTATTTTTCTACCTCTGGCAATATGTTATCTCACTGTAGCCGAAGAAAGCAGTCATTTCTTTTTATTAAACTGCATGATTTTTAAATATGAGCACCATAAATCTTATTTGAAGAGTTCTCCAGAAGAAAAATGTTGAGCTGCTCTGGGGCATTTTTAAACTGTGTCATTTTTAAGCCAGACAATATCATGGTTTTGTAACAAGTCATGTGAGCCTGGTCCAGCCACGGGAAGAGCACAGTGTGCAGGGGATGTGCGGGCACCAACTGTGGGTGGCTGTAGCCAGGAGCCAGGCTCAGTGTGCAGGGATGTGATGGAGGAAGGAGCAGCAAGGCAGCCTAGGGATGGGAAGTGGTAAAACTGTGCTGCCTGCATCCCATAGCAGCTCTGTCCCCACAACAGAAAGCATCCCCTTCAGCATCCAGCTGCACTGCCTGGCCAGCCAAGTGCCTAGTCTGAGATAATAGGCGTTTGCATCCCTTCCATGCATTCTTGGATTAGCTACTGTAATGCTTGTCCCAGTAGCATTAACAATGTACACATTTGTCAGTCCCAGGAAATAGCAGCGGAGTCACAGGAAAGAAGAATTACAAGTAGTTCCAGGGCTAGAAATCTGAGTTTATAGTCACAGTCGGATGGAACAGAAGTTCTGTAACTGCCAGCCAGAGAGGTAAGCAATTCCCACAACTCAAAAATCATTAATTCAACCAAGAGTAAAGATAGCACCATCTTCTTTCATTATCCCCTAATTTAATTGTCACAGATTAAAGCCTGGCATAAATGTTGGCACAGATTCCTGTTGTCAGACTTCAAAGAGAGCTCCTGAAGTCTTCTGCCAGAATCAATGATCATCGCTATATCCTTTTCTTATGCAGCATCTGTATCTTCCCCAAAATTAATGAACATTATTTTTGCATGCTTCTGAGAGGCTGAAAAACACACTCTAGAATCACATTTCCCATGTGAGGGGAAAAAGGAACCCTTCTACATTTGTTATTCTCCTCTAACAAGGATTAAACCATGCTGTGGATACTAATGAGTGACTTGTGGTTGCCCGCCTCTCACTTTAGTTCATTCCTCAGGAACACTGAAGACAAAATTTCTCAACAGAAATCATAACACATTCTATGGATTGAATGTCTCAGACCTGTTCTTACAACAACTAATCAAGCTGCCGAGACTGTTTGCTATGCAGACTTGCAGACCTCTCAGGTCACTGTTGCCAAGGAGTAATTTTCTTTAAAGTAGACTTGCTTGTCCATTTTACAGAAAGGGAAAACAGAAATAGTAGGTTGCAAGGAACTTGGCGTGAATGATGCACATAAATTTTACATCAATTTGCCTCCTCTATGTGCTCTTTCAATACGCACTGTAATTGTTAATTACAAA
Source organism: Lagopus leucura (assembly GCF_019238085.1). NCBI lineage: Eukaryota > Metazoa > Chordata > Aves > Galliformes > Phasianidae > Lagopus > Lagopus leucura. The sequence continues at coordinate 47,113,073 of NW_024962262.1, read as the reverse complement.
GAGAATTAGGCTCCAGAGCTGAATTAAGGTAGAAAATACCTGGAAGAATTTCTGATAGAGCTATAACTGAGGATAACCTTGCTTCTGTAAGTACGTCCATTTTTGTTCTCATGGCTATTACTACCATATTATCATTGACAAGCAGAGGTCGCAGAGATGATTTTCCTTTGTGTATATGTGTGAGCGTGTCAGTGTCAAGGAAGTGCAAGATAAATTAATATTTTGGCTCTTTACTGCCCTATTGATATTCCCCTCAGTACTACGACAAAGTTCATGGTGCTTTGTTCCTTTTTCATCCACTTCAGCTTTGTTTATGGAGTGGCACATTTACTACAGTGAAAAATCTGTTGGATGTAGGCAGAGGGTATAAACTTAAGATGTGCTTCATTAGACAAAGTGTTACATAGTTCTTTCCAAATAACTGGTTTCCTAACAGCAACTGACCAGTTAAGGCCCCATTCATTCAATTTGAAATAACAAAAAAGATCTGTTGGATGCAAGTCATTAGTTTCTCACCACCTTCTAAATGGGAGAAGCGTGATTACTGGAAAAAGGACTTTGGATTAAACTACGGTTCAGGTTTCATTTATTCTCCCTAGCAGTGTTATCTACTTCTTTGTTTATGACTACCGAAGAACTTGCTGGCAAGTCACAGAACACTGTTAAAGTTCAGCGAACGTGTGGCTTTGTCATAAACTTGCAGAAGTGTGCCACGGAGTCAGGTCTGCTGGGGCAGAGTCCCCCTGTAAAAGGGAAGGCATCCTGGTTTCACAGTTCATGAGGAGATCCACAGCCAGAACCACAAACTGCTGCAGATGCTGGGAACACTGCACGATCTAGTAAAAAGAGAAGAATATATAAACATGCATGTTTCGAAAGGGATTTAAAGCACATGTACACAATGAGAATGTCTGAGTAAAACGACCTGATAAACTATACAAGGAACAGACCTCCTCGAAGTTTAGCATATAAGATAAATAACCATGCCCTGGAATTAGAAAGAGAGTTTTCCTTTGGTAGGTCTTTCCATAGTGATCTACTGCGCGGCTGCTTATGCTTTCTTCTGAGGTTCAGCTTACCGTCAGCATGATCCTCTGTCATTTTTACATGTAAACAGGTAATAATGTGCAGATTTCAGTTGCTCTCAATGAGAGGATTCATTAAGCTCAAGATCAATCTTCAGTTCTCACTCTTCCTCAGGTATTCATGGCACTACACAAAACAGATGAAAATAAATGAAAAATTCATAATGATACTAAAAAGTGAACTAAAAATGCTTAATGCTGGACAGGATATTTAGTTACCGTTAAAAAACAAACAAACAGATAATGACAAGGAAAGAAACATACAGGTCCTCCTGTGTGTCTTAGCTTCTAATACCCACCTAACAACATTCATACCCTACAAGTTCCTACAAGTACATTCAGAGATTGCAGGAAGTCTGGGTATGATTCAGTTAGATAAAGCAGTCAGTCAAGGCCATGGGAAGCCATGCATTCAATAGAGTAACTCATAAAATTGCCTCTGATAACTCATATTAACTGAGAAGGATTTCTGCTGCCAGCACAAAATGACCACAATTAAAATACTAGTTTGCAAGAAAAAAAATGTAGTTTCTAAATGAAGAGATTCCTAACCGAGGATTCTTTCAGAAAAAAAATGTAAGGGGAAAATTCAATAAAAATACAGATCCTTTTTTTTCCCTAAAACCTTTCATACTTCTCCGCTACAGTTAGTTGAGATCATATGAGATCAAGCAGCTGATTGCTTCAAATTCCATACTCAACCCCACAGAAGAGTACACTGCAAGAGCTGCCTCCTTCCTTCGAGCACAATTCACCAGCGTTATCCTGTATCTTCAGTTGTGCTAGGAGATTTGCATGAGAAGGCGGGTACAGGACTGAGCCATTGTCTTAGTGTCTCAGAAAGGGACCCTGCCTACTCTGGGAGCTCAGTTCTCTCTGTGGTTCCCTCCCTTTCCTCCCCCGCAGTCTGCTTTGTAGTTTACTGGCCCCTTTACAACTCAGACTGGGGGACACATTTGTGGGGATCGTTACCCACCCACTGATATCAGGATGAGTCTGACGGCACTCGATATCTGTTACTTTATGAAAGAAAAATAAGGAGGTAATGACCAAACCTCCTGTAATCGCAGAGCATGATTAAGCCTTAAATAACAGTGGAAACTGAAAGAAAATCACGATGTTCTGGTGCTGCTAATTTATGCTCTTAATGGAAAGAGCAGAAGGCTCAGACCTTCGTGCTACTGAGGATCTCTGGGAAGCTGAGGGCCCTTGATTTGCCTTGCTAGCCTGCTCCCAACCCACCAGCAGGGAGATGAATGTAGCACTCAGCTGAGCTCGGAGCTGTATTAAGGAAATGGTCACCAAGAAAAGTTTTCTACTTCCATGGACATCATGAGGCTGAGAACGATCTGTCTCTGGACAACCAGAAATATTCATGCTGGACCACAGGCTTCACCCACTAGGATCTACAGATGAAGTGGGCACTGCTCAAGGACTAGAGATTGCTGGCAAAGACTCTACTGGGCTCCCTGGGGCTGCCACAGCTTCTCCTATGAATGCTCAGGAGAAGAACTGGCACTGAGCATAGGGTATTTTCAGCAGAGACTCAGGAAGGACAAGATGGAGGAGATGAGATGTGTTTCATTTGCTGTGCTGCCTGCTAATGTGACCCAGCAGCAGGTAACATTCTTACTAATTCTGTTGTGGCTGGCAGGAGCATAAAGTAGATCATGCAACACTTCATCAAAGCGCACGATTGCTGCTGTGCTCCTAGTCAGTGAGGACATTAGCAATTACAATTCTAGTGACATGATTTCATGTCTGGGATCTGACCTGGCTCCTTCGGTTAATAGTACAACCTCCACTGGCTTCAGCCTCTGCAATATCTCACTCTAGATGATGCAATATCTAAGCAAAAATCTTCCACCTGAAAGTAGGTAGGTAACAACTCTCCTTTCTGAACTATCACTGGAGTTAGTGAGGAGATGAAAGGTATTTTAGTAAACTTTTCTATTTTTACACACCTTTTTTTTTTTATTATTATTATTATTTTTTCCCAAGTGGTGACGGAATCTCCAGGCTCTCGTAATCACAGAGGCAGAGAAAGCAAATGTCCTACTTGAGAAATTACGGATTTAGGATGGTTTGGCTTGTGGCATAGCGTAGTGCCAGCCAGCATTGGATGAGATTAGCAAGTCCACTTTCAGTGTTTTCCAAAGTCCTTTAGGTAACCTGTGGAAACAGTTTTAGCTGTTATGTAGATCTCAGGCTGCGGGCCTTGCTGCGTTGCAGCCCCAGGTGCTGTCAGGTGATCACTCTCTCCTACCAACACCAGCTACGCTGGGGGATACCAGAAGGCTGCAAGGTGAAGGTTGCACCTGATGCTGACTGCTGAAAGGTGGTGGAGAATTAGGGTATACATGTCATTGAAATCTTTTGCTCTTTTTCCCATGGCACCTCCGTGGAGAGGTTTCTCTGACTCTGAGCAGAGCACTGTTCAGAGAGAGCCACAAGCACCAGAGGGCCAGAGAAGCTTTCCTTATCAAAAGAGTTATTTCCAACCCACAAAGAGGAGTATTTTCTGCTGTAGCATATCCCAGTGAGCTCACCGTGCTTTCTGAAATCTGTTTTTCTGGGTAGAGTCCTGTGGGAAGAATATGCAAGTTCATCTGCCTCAGCTCTGCAGTTTTATTACAGCTCAGTCAAAACGCTGAGGTGCCAATTCTCTTCCTTTTTTTTTTTTTTTTTTTTTTTTTCTAATTGTTAAAGGAAATATCTTAATTGTGTAGAAGAATGTGCAAGTGTAACATATGACTTATTATTGAGAACGCATTTTTTTATGCACTGTAAAACTCCATCTGTCCTGTCATCTGGAGTTGGCTACTTCTCTTGTAACACACAAATGCAGATCAAGAATAATAAGTTTTAAATATCCAGTGCATTAAGCAAAGCAGGGTCTGATTTTATTTGACAGAAAGGATTGAAATATCAGTCTCCGTGCTCTGGATGTCAGTGAGGGGATTACACAGGAGTTTGTGATCCTGACATAATTTAACTCCCAAGTTGGTGAGGCTCTGTGGCCATATCTTACAGGTTGCAGGGATTTTTATTCCCTTTGGAGAGAAAATGGCTTGTTGTTCCCTATTGCTGATAACAAGGGGGTGTTAACACGTAAAGCCACTCCTTGGCAGAAGTTGCTGTCAGCATCTTGAGATCTGTAACCTCCTTAACAGGCATGTCACGCAGACGCAACCTGGCCTGTCTTGTGGTCACCAACCAGCCATGCACATGGCCCACATCTGCACTCTGTTCTTCACATAGCCTCAGCGTGGCTGAGGCCTCACGTGTTGCTGTAGCAGATAACACATCTCTGTTACTCTTAATTATTTCTAACATTGTATTTTTAGCAATGCAAATTCGTTTATTGCACACAGGTTTTGATCAGTCGTTAAGGGTTAGGGTCACTTAGATAAGTGAAGGAACAAAGTGTGCACTGAGTAATTAAGGCTTGGACTCAGCAAAACCAAGCAACTTTACATATTTCTAGCTGACGTTAAGGCATGACTTATCCTTAAATAAACTGAACAGTTGTATTCTCAGTCATGCACGCTGTGGATTAGGCCTATCTCAAAGAAATGAATGCAATAGTCATCATTGAAAACTTGGCTTCTCCTGTTCTTTCCAGTAAATGTGTGGTGTGCTGATGAGTGTGAGGCAATCAGTGGTGCCTGTAGGAAGCAAGCAGAATAACAAAGGCCTCTGAAGAAATAAGAAGCATTTCACTTTCACCCCACACAATGTTAACCAGTAAAACTAAGTGTTGTTACTAAACAACAATATTCAGCCTTAGATATGTTCACCTCCCACAAAATTCAGATAACATTTTTAAGAATGGGATCAAAAACTTCAGAAAATAATTTAATTAGGAACTGGTTTAATGGATATTTGGCAATGACTTCATGTACGAGAAGATTGATCTCTATAGTCAGTAAGTTAACAATATGGATCTCCAAGAAACCATATGGGATAATAACAGGACTAAGAATAAATAGGTATTATATAAATTGTAGATTTTTAATAGGACTTTACATAGAGTGAAATGAGCTTTGATAATTCAGCAAAATCATGCTATTATTTCCACAGAATCATAGAATTGTTTAAATTGGAAGGGACCCTTAAAGGTCATCTAGTCCAACTAGAGTCCTACAGCCTGCAGGTCAGGTCCAGTTACTGCACTATTACCTCCATAATGGTTGACTTGTCCAAGTCTACTCTGGGACAAGTGCAGGGAATGGAGCATCCTCCTGGAGCCACGTTTCTGTCACCAAACAGCTCTGACAATACACAGAAGTACTGCAGGCATGCAGAAGTGACATGCAAGGGATCCAACCAGCCAGGTGTGTCTGTACATCTAATAAACATGTGCAGAAAAACAAGCTACTAGCAGGAAATTGATGTAGATAGTATAAATACTTTTCCCTAGAAGGCTAAATATAGAAAATACAAATTCCGGTGCTGGCAAGGAGAAATGTGTCCTCTTTCCCCAAAATGTAGCAAGGATGCATTGTGCATAATTAGCAAGAATTCCCAGACAGACCCAGAAAGGAAAAGTGATGAGGGTGTAAGGAAGGATCCTTTAAGGAAGGAGAATCATAGAATCACAGAATGGCCTGGGTTGAAAAGGACCACAGTGATCATCCAGCTTCAGCCCCCCTGCTATGTGCAGGGTCACCAACCACCAGACCAAGCTGCCCAGAGCCACATCCAGCCTGGCCTTGAATGCCTCCAGGGATGGGGCATCCACAGCCTCCTTGGGCAACCTGTTCCAGTGCGTCACTACCTTCTGAAAAAGAAGAGGGAGGAGCCATCAATTTCCATTGATATTCAAGCCAAGCAAACACATCTGCAGGCCTTGATGAACAGCAGGGTTTCTTGGGACCCCAGCCCAGCCACCCAGGATAAAAACATAAGAATCAAGTGGTGAGACAGTCCCACTTTTAAAGGCAACAATATTATTGCCACACAACAATACAGCAAGAATTTGCAGGGATAAAAGAAAGGCAAACAGAATTGCAGAGGAGTATATAAATAAGCACCCAGTCCAACAAAACCATGAATGCAGGTGGTCCCCAGTGCTCAAGGGCCCAGTGCTCCTCTTCTGTCCCTGGATTAAGAGCAGCAGGGATTTGTAATCCAGTGTAACTCTCACAGTGTCTGCCTGCCAGGGTCAGCTGAGGACTGCAGCGGCTGGGAAGCACAGCTGACATCGCCAGGGTAATTCCTTCTTCCTCCTCCCCGCCATCACTTCAGCCGGCAGCAAACACAGTCCAGGCAGGTCTGCATGCACCCAGCCATGCACGTTTTGGAAGGTTAACCCAGGAATGATGTGTGGAGGAAATATATTGGGATTTGTGGCACTCCAGAAGTCCTTGTCTCTCTGTGAAAGCGGTGACCTGCCGCAACCCCTTCCTTTTGCTGCTGTCAGCTTACCGAGTGCGGCTGTCTCCTCAGCTGAACTGACACCGTTCTGTCAGATGTGGGACTGTGTGATCACGTAGATGAGTGTCCTCAGGATGTGCCTAAAGATTGCTCTTTATTCACGACTCATAGGCTTTCAGGAGGAAAAAGAATGCATTTGAGGCACTATAGTGGGCAACTATTATTATTATTATTGCTATTATTATTATTATTATTACTATTGCTATTATTGACCTGTTAATTACAAGCCTGTCAGTCTCATTTCAGTGCCTAGTAAAAGTATCATAGAATCATAGAATCACAAAATTGGAAAGGACCTACAAGATCATCTAGTCCAACCGTCCACCCATTACCATTGCTACCACAAGCTACTAAACCTTATCTCGTAGCTCCTCATCACATTCAGATCATTTTGGGAGTTGCTGTAAAACACCTGAAAGACAAGGGAAAGTCCTGTTTAATTAACTTAAATTTCCTTTTACGACAAAGTTACCCACTTAGTTCACCAAGAAAACCAGTAGACATAATTGTTTGGATTTCAGCAAAGCTTTCAATATTGTTTCCAATAGTACCCTTCTGGACAAAATATCCAGCATACCAATAGACAAAAACATAATGTGATGAATGAACAACCAGCTGATGGGTTGAGCTCAAAGGATTATAGTAAATGGGGTTACATCAGGCTATGCCCTGGCAGCCAAAAGGACAGGCTGTGCCCTGGTGTGCTCTGGCCCGGCGCTGCCAGGCTACAAAGATGGTGGAGGCACTAAAAGGGAAGACATGTGAGGAGCCACTGAGGCCCCTCGTTGTGCTCAGAGCAGAGCAGAGGAGCTGAGGGGAGGCCTGATGGCGGCTGCAGGGAGCGGAGGGGCAGCGCTGAGCTCTGCTCTGTGTGACAGCGACAGGGCCCGAGGGAACGGCATGGAGCTGTCAGGGGAGGGCAGCTGGGGGTCAGGGAAAGGGGCTGCACCACAGCGCGGTGGGCGGGGAACGGGATGCACAGGGCTGTGGGCACGGCACCCAGTGCTGGAGTTCAAGGAGTGTTTGGACAACACTCTCAGACATAGGGTTCGGATTTTAGATAGTACTGAGCGGAGTCAGGAGCTGGACTTGGTGGTCTTTGTGGCTCCCTACCAACTTGGGATATTCCATGATTCTATGGATCCTATTGAATCTGGATTATTTTTGAAGAAAAGAAAAGTTGGCTATAAACTCAGACAGAAACTGGATTTTATCAGTAGGCCCACACCACACAGGCACATTTGAGGAAGTTTCCAAATGCAGCAGGATTGCTACAAAGGGAAGTAAAAGCAGCAAAGAAGCATTCATAGGGAGGAGCAGCAATCATGAAAAAGAAACAAAATGCATCTTCCAAATTTTAAAATAAGATCAGTGCTATTGCTAAATACATGAGTTCAACTTAGCAAGGATTTTTTTTTTTGCTTTGTTTTTCTCATATTGAAAATAAATGGATGACTGTGGTTCTGAATCCCATCTTTTCCTCACTGGAAGCATCCACCTCTTTTAGGGCTGCCACAACACAGTGAGGAAGTTTGCAGCTCAAAAATCTGCTTCCACTCATTTGATTTGCTTTTACGTATCCTCCTTTCTGCCAATGTTACCGTGCTGCATGGAATGAAAGAGCTAATTTAACATGGCGTTCAGCTGTGCGCTGCCTGCAGAGCCTGTGGGAATGGTTTCATAGGGGTGCTCTGTGGAGGTGAGCCAAAATTAAGACAAAATTTTATGCTGCAGCACGGATTCAGCACGGTTTTCTACCTTGAAGAAACCAGTGGGAGGGTGCAGCTGCTAGAATTGCACAAGTGAAATTGATGGAGCTACCTCAGATGCTCTGGAATAAATTTTCCAGTGTTATTTTTCTTGTCTGCCCTTTCTCCCCTCCAAAAGGAATCAGAAAACGCCGTGCTGCAGTTCACCACCACACAGCACTCAGCTGTCAGGAGTAGTTTTCCTACAGGCACAGGGTTGCAGGCAGTGCTTTCATTTTGAGGAAAACAGAAGTGTTTAGATGGTAGAGAGACCTTGGCACCGGCTGCCTAGCTTATCCTTTTGCAGGTAGATGATCCTACCGTGCTTGGACAGAGGAAAAGCATAAATCCTCATCATTTTGTGTTTTGCTATATGCACTCTAGTTTTTGCCCCCTGCGGCTGTCCCAGCTCTTGGGTACATCTTCCTTGCAAAAGGAAAAAGCATCAGGAATGACTGTCAAAACACAACAGAGTTTTGCCTGCAGGAAGATGAGTGATGTTGCTGCAACCCACAGCCTGAATGCTACGTAAAATACCAGTTAAAATAGAATTGTTTGCATAAGATAAAGCTCAAAGTTTTCTTAAGCCTGATGTTATTTACAAATAAACAGTCCCAGAATGAAAAACCCTGGGCACATATGATTTGTAAAATGACAAAAAAAGTCAAATGACCACATAGTCTTATCTTTTTTTGCAGAGGTTTTTCAGCTTGCTCATTGTCCTGAGTGTTAAATAGCACCTCTGATCTTCTGAATGTTACCAACAACTACTGTTTCCTTGACAAAACCATAAGCGAGAAATAAATCTCATAAAGAGATTGCTAGGCAGCTGTTTGTTAATGGCTAAGTGCTTGCAAGTGTTACACAGTATTACCTCTGTGTTCATGCAGCTCAGCACTTGACTAGGAATCAGGGGATGTGAGCTGAGTTTCTCCAGACCACCTGTCTGCACAGCAAATTTTGGTACGTTTACCAGTGTCAGATCCCTCTCTAAACGAACTACACCATCTCCACTACTGTACAAAACCCAAATCCTGCGCATCAATGAAGAAAAAGACCCATGACCCTTAGCTAATAAGTGTGCAAGTGCCTTTCTGTGCAGTAAATGAATAAATTTTATTTGACATATAACTCTGTATGCCTACTGTGGAAAGATGGTACACAGTTTCTGCAGTTGTGAAATTGATCTTGTGATGGTTGACTGCAGCATCCTACAAATGCGTGGGGACAGCAGGGCACTCTGCCCATCTCTGAAGGCCATCTGGGAAGGTATCCCTGCTAGCACCAGCACTGCTGGCAGCCGATCACCCTCACCATGCACTGTGGAGCAGAACCATGCCTGTAGGGAATGGCTCACCTTGGGGCACTCTGGGCAGCCCAGCTGCAGTTCCACCATCACCTCACTCTGCGTCATTACTGCCTCGTGTGAGCTGAAAGCACTTGTCAACTCACAGCCAGAGATGCTAGATGACAGGCCGCTGCCTGGGGCTCAGCTTTTCCATCACTCCACACTGACCCAAGCCTGCACTGCTGCCAGTGGGGCCGTGTGTCCCTGCTCCATCCCTGGCTGCATCACTGGCCAGTGGGTGGCCAGCAGGGACCCCCATGCAAACACAAGCCCTGCTTGCTGTGCAGCCACCCTTCACTGGCAAAGAGGACCTGGGAGATAGAATCAATCATAGAATCATAGAATCACTCAGGTTGGAAAAGACCTTAAAGATCATGGAGTCCAACCACAACCTCACCATACTACCCTGACTCTAACAACCGTCCACTAAATCATGTCCCTGAGCACCACATCCAAACAGTTTTTAAACACATCCAGGGATGGTGACTCAACCACCCCCCTAGGGAGCCTATTCCAGTGCTTAACAACCCTTTCTGTAAAGAAATGTTTCCTGATATCCAACCTAAACTTACCCCGGCACAACTTAAGGCCATTTCACCTCATACTGTCACCTGTCACCAGTGAGAAGAAACCAACCCCACTCTTGCTGTAAGGATCTTTTATATATTGGAAGAGAGCAGTAAGATCTCCCCTCAGACTCCTTTTCCCCAGACTAAACAGCCCCAGTTTCTTCAATCTCTCCTCGTAGGGCATATTCTCCAAACTCTTCACAAGCCCTGTTGCCCTTCTTTGGTCCTGCTCCAAAGATAACATGGCTGGCAAAACAGCACAGTCATGTGTTATCATGGAACTGCCTAAATGAGGGTGGTGGTCCTCCTTGTTAGTCTAATGATGACCATGAGTGGCCTAGATCTACAACGCTAGATTAGGGATGCTCTGCTTGTGGATGATGTGAATTCCCCTCTCCAGCAAATTTTACAAGCAGATTATACAGATTTCTATTGAGAAAGACAAATAAAGACAAATGGTTCAAACACTGCGCTGGAGGGTCTACCTAAATTGGAGCTGACCCTATCTTGGTACTAGAGGAGAGTCTGGGTGTCTCACCTGGAATGCTGGGGTCCAATTAAATCTTGATAGAAGTAAACAGGCAATAAAATCACTGTACAAGCAACTGTGGTGTGCTACTCTTCCCTTAAAATCATAGCTGAAAGAGAAGACTTAAAGCAGATTTGGGTTAATCAAGTGAAGCTATGCCAGTCTCATCCTTGACATATGCATGCACTCAGGCATGACTCACCCTTCAAACAATGATTCATCATTAGTTTTTATGAGTTAGTGTGTCTTTTGTCCATCCTTGTTACAGTCTCTTGCCATTGTCTCGCAAGTGCAGTGATAGTTAAAACAATATTAAAATTAGACTTTTAATTGGGTCTTCACTGCAGCACACGTGGTGAGGGCAGAGAGGCCATGTGCCTGTATTCTGATGAGAAAGGGGGAAGTGAGCTGTAGTTGATGGCTTTAAAATGGGTAAAGGGAGAAGGAAAGGGGCTAAGGCAGCTATAAGAGAACTGATTTTGGAAGGGCAATGTTGTCAAACCATGCAATACTACATTCTGTTACTGCATAAGGAGCTGCAGCAGTCTGGTGAGCTTGAGAGGAGTACTGGAGTACTACTGGCTAAAAACCTCAGAGTTTTGCATCAGCACAAATATGAGAAGCTAAGTGCCACACTCTCTGCTTCTGTGATGCCCAGGAGTGTGCCTGCTCTGACAGCATTAGGTAGTTTGAAGCATTTGGCTTATTTCTTCCTTGGCACAGCACAGCGTATGGCCTCCTGTGCTGTTCATGCCAGGCTGGAGCAACGAGCCTTCCAGGGAGCTGGTGAGAGGTTGTGCTGCCAGCAAGCAGGTCTTTCAAGTCTTTTCACCTAAAAAATATATTACCCTCTGCAAAATTGCTCAGTGTTCAGTTGTTCTCCATGTGACATTCAGTGATAGTAAACAGAATAGACTTCTACATCTCAAATAGTGAGAATTGAGGAAAATTATTCTTTTTTCAGTTAGATCTTGCAGCATAGTGTTTTAACAATTTGTCCTCTGAGAACTGAAATGTGGCCAGAAGATTGAGGATCTCTGCATGGAAAGAAAGACAAGCCTCTTCTCACTTCAAGCATCCAGGTCTGCTTGTGTAAGCAGAGGGTAAGAATTTACAGTGGATTACAGGTCATCATTTCTAATGGCATTTGCTCTTAAACGGTTACCAGCTTTATTATCTGTGCCCATTAAAAGCGGATTTGAAGGAAGGGATATTAACAGCAATGCCAGACTGTACATATGTTTCATTTCATACTGAAGAGGTCTAAAGAGAGAAATGAGCTCAGCAATAAGTTTCTATAAATCCAACTTTTACATTCAGTATTTTAAATTGTGTTACTTGCTCTGTTTCCCTTTGTTCCACCTGCTATCTTTTTCTGCTTCATTTTCCTTTGCTCTCTGTGCCTCTTTTGTATGTCAAGCTTGTAATGTATTTAATGTATTTCTTAGATTCTAGTACTTTTCCCTCTTTAGAGTCAGCCTGCTCTCATCTCTCTTTCTCTGCAAGGAAGTCTTCTCTTTCTGATTGTGTCTTTCTTTAGCTCCTTGTTCCCCATTTCTTCCCTACTTAATGCATTGCTAAGACTTCCCTTTTCTTCCCTTTGTTAAACGTCTCTCTTAAGGCACTGCTCCTCATCTCATCCCCATCTGCACTTCTTCCCTCATTTACCTGCTCTTTCAAATGCTTAGGGCTTCTCCCCTTTGTTCACAGCTTTCCATCCCTTCCACTCCTCACCTCTCCTTGTTCTCTCCTCACCAGAGCCTCTTCTTCCCCACTTTTCACTCTTTTCTTCAGCATAGCATACACTTTTCTGCCTACTTTCTTTCCCCTCTCAAGAGGATGATCAAAGTCTGAACACTCTTCCTGACTTCTCAGGAACTATTCAGGAATACATCTCTCTTTCCAGAAAACTCCAAAAAGGAAAACCAGGAGAGTTAGTGGGATCTTCTTTGTATTACTTGAGACCCTGGGTGAGGATAAAAACTTCTGTGCTTTGCAGAGGAAATTGCTTCTCTAGGTATGTGGTCTGCCAGTGTGAACAAGGGCATGAGATTTGCTAGCTGATCCTGCACCTTGCAAGAACACCTCTCTCCACCAGCCTTGGTAGAAGCTTACTTTGGCCATCTTCTTCATACTTCGCAGCTACAGGGGACAGACAGTGTGGCCACCTCCCATCAAGCAGTGTTGGCACCCCACAGGGATCCCTTGTCTCCTGTCACTCTTTTAGTACCACAGTACATGTACAGCAGCCCTCAGATGGGGACCAAGCCACTGCAGGTTCATTATCTTGGTCACTCCCAACATCTCTTCCAGACTTTGGTCCCTCTTTGTCTACAGGATACTGGAGGAAATCCAAGCTCCACAGGTCTAAGTCCTTTCTTCAGGGTGGAGACAAGGAGAGGGAGACCTCAGCTTGCCTTGTGTTTCTGTAGAATCATAAAATCACAGAATGGTTTGGTTTGGAAGGGACCTCACAGTCTACTCAGCCCCAACCCCTGCTGTGGGCAGGGCTGCCCCCCACCAGCTAAGCTGCCCAGGGCCCCATCCAACCTGGCCTTGAGCACCTCCAGGGATGGAGCTTCTCTGGGCAGCTGTGCCAACGCCTCACTGCCCTCTGAGTGAAGAATTTCTTTATAATGCCTAAACTAAAACTACTCTCTTTCAGTTTAAAACCATTACCTCCTGTCTTTTCATTTAGCTGCCTGAAAGTGCTGAGGTTTATAAAAAAACTGGAAGGTATGTGGGTGGTAAGGTCCTGGGAAGCAGATACTGGCTCTTGCTCTTTGCATTGTGCAGGACGTGGGGTACTGACAAAGTTTTGAAATGTTTCTGCAGCAATAATAAAGTAATCAAAATTAGGAAAGCAATAATTTATCACTGCCACATTGCTAAAGAAGTTAATCACACTGGAAGCAACAAAAGGAACTGAAGAGCAGGAGGGGCAGTGGAAGAGATTCTCACTCTGATGACAAGGATTCTCACAAGCGCTGTCAGAAGGCCCTCAGACCCTGTGCTGCCCAGCCTAGGAGAGCCAACACGTGTAAGTAAAGCCCAAGCAATTATTGCAGGACTGAGCCAAGTGTGCCGTGAAATTTAATTAAGGTCAGCAGTCTCTAGTGCCTAGTGGGGCCTGGAGAGAGCCCTGTCACTGTGCAAGCCACCCGTTCATCACTGGTGTCCCGGCACATGCAGCCCATTAGAAGCAGCTGGGAACGCTCTTGTCCCCTCAGCAGTTTTCTGTCAGGCCTAGTGCAAATATTGCAAATTAAGCAGAAACACTTAACAGGGTTCCCTGCAGACTCCTAATTAGCCGTCGTGTGGTGGCATCTCCGATCCAACTGTCTGCTCATTGTGATGAACGTGCTGTGATGGGGCACGCCTGTGACAGGCTACTCATGGGGCACAATTTCAAATGAATCCTACAGTATTTTTCAGCCCCACTGGGACTGCCCACATCTGTGCTCCTCTTTCTGTGCCAGCATCCAGTCCCAAGGCAGGCTGGAGGGCACAGGGTGCTCCAGCCAACACTGAGACGAGAGAGAGCAGAAGGATGGGTCAGAAAGCTGAAGGAGAGAAGCCAGGTTCTTCAGAGTCCTCTTGTCTTACAGGATCAATATTTGTATAATATTCATGTCAAAGGACTAAATATTTGTTATGGGACTAAATATTTCAGTGCTGCTCTAGTGACTTCGCCAGCCTTCAGCGCCTGGGGCTGCTGGTAATGAGCTGGAGTCACACACCATGCTGAATTATTATTGCTAACACGTATGGATGCAGCCTCGTACCTGATGAATGACACCTGCTGTGAAAACTGAGTGATGCTATTTTAAGAAGGTATTTATCTGGTATTTGGTGGGGAGCTTTAGACATATGCAATTCAGATGCATTTCTTTAGATAGGATAGCAATCCTTACATTATCATATTCAATGAAAGTGTGCCTACAAATACATCTTCTGTACATGCCGTATGTGTGCAAAATGTGTATCCTAGATACCTAATGACAGATCCAAGCTGTAAATAAACTGATAAGTCAAATGTGCTTTATTGGGCCCAGATCACTAAAATTGGTAGGAGCCAAGTATGGAAAAGAGTGCAAGATTGGATCAACCATAGTAAACTCAAGCATTATTATTTTCTTTTCGGAGATTAAAGCAATATTACAGATTTAAAACTGGATGACATTTTGAGCACCGTTTGAAAAATCATGTTACAGATTTACCAAGGCACTTTCAGCTTAAAACAGCCTTCTGGAAGAGTTCTTGGTGTTTCTTTTGAAATCTGCAGGTACTTTCTCCCTTTCCCTTCCCCCTTCGTCTACTGCTCTTTCTAATTGTGTTCCACTAGAAAACCAAAATGAACGGGTGAAATATTCAAGGACAATATTTATAACAGGAGTTTTTTCATTTATTCTTATTTTTTTACTTTTCCTGACTTGCAGGTTAAAGTGAGAATTTACTGTGGGCACCAGTGTGTTTGCACATCTGTCTTGCTTGATTGCTATTGATGCAGGTATTACTTGGCCAATATTTAGAGTAAGCTTGAAGAGGGATGATGCAGATGTCTTTTGTGATTTCTCATGAGACACCACTTTGTTTCCTGGTGGTGTCACTTGCACATTCTAAATAAATCATTGAAAAATAAACTTCTTCTCTGTCTCCCATGAAAAACGATAAAAGCTTCTGAACAGCTAGGTTTGGTTTGTCCCAGGGTTTTGTGATGGGCAGGTGCATTGCTGCCACTGGGAATGTGTCTAGAGCAGTGTCCTACTGCAGGTTGGGTCAAGAAAATACCACAGACTTGCAGCATGCAATGGGATGCAGCATGCACTGCTGGGACTGCACAATGGCAAAACCATGAACTAAAGCTAAAGCAAAGTCAAAGACTAGGCTGTTTCCTAAACTTCTCTTCCTTCTGGTTGAATTCATGGTTTCCTGCCTGTGTCCTGCTGTGGCTAGAACACAGTGTTTTCCCAGGCATGTGCCTGGCTCCTAGGGTTGCTCCTGAGATCAAAGCCATAACTTAGCTTAGGTGCAGAGCAGCTGAGCTCCTCTATCCCTTTGTCACCAACCTCATCAGAGTCCCTCAGCCTGTGTAAGGTAAATGTAATGGCACAGAAGGGAAGCACTTGCGCTGTGCAAGAGCAGCACACTGTATTTTTACTGCCTGGAGCTGCCTGTCTGCTCACAAGAGCAGGTAGAGTCCCTGTCCCTGCAATGAGGTTTATAGGTGCATGCTTAGACCATCCACCAAAGTCCAACATACTTGCATCCCAATTAGAACACATCTACATCTAGCAGACTGCAGGCTTGTTTGACAAGGAGATGGACTTGGTGGCTCTGGTGGATTAAAAGCTGGACATGAGCCAGCAGCGTGCTTTTGCATCCCAGAATGCTAACTGTATTCTGGGCTGCATCAGAAAAGTGATGGCCAGCAAGGAGAGGGAGATGACTATTCCCCTCTGCTCTGCCCTTTGTGAGGCCCCATGTGAAGTACTGTGTCCAGGTCTGGGGCCCCCAGCACAAGAAGGGCATGGAGCTCTTGGAATGGGTCCAGAGGAGGGCCATGAAGATGATTAAAGGATTGAAGTACCTCTCCTATTAATAGAGGCTGAGGGAGTTGGGCTCATTTAGCATGGAGTGGAGAAGGCTCTGGGGAGAAGGCTGCAGTGATGAAGCCTTCTAGTACTTTAAGGAAGCTTATAAGCAGGAGGGGGACTGACTTTTCACAGGGTCTAATAGTGATAGGGCAAGAGGGAAAGATTTTAAACTAAAAGAGGAGAGATTTAGGTTAGAAATTCTGAAGAAATTTTTTACTCAGAGGGTGGTGAGGCACTGAAGCCTCCCGAAGAAGTCACGAGTGCCCTTTCCCTGCAGCCATTCAGGCCAAGTTTGGATGGGGCCGAGGCAGGCTGATTTGATGGTTGGTAACCATGGCAAAGGGGTTGGAACTAGATGATCTCCACCCCAAGCTGTTCTGTTTCACTTGATAACCTACTTCCATGCAAGTTATAGTTGCTAATGGGCTAAGATTTATTGGCATGCTTTTGAGATGCACATGGTGATCTTGCAAATTTCATTTCCTTTTTTCCTCTCCAAAAAGCAGTTAGATTTTCATACCCCTCTTTTTTTTCTTTTTTTTTTTTTTAATCAGCATAGCTCAAGATAATCACTTTCTTCTTCTTAATTAGCAAGTTACTTACCAGTAAAGTAAAAATCATTTTACTCAGTTTTCTTTCACAATTTCTTCTTAACTTCCAAGAGTTTTGCTTCACAAAACTTTTTTTTTCACTATACTGTAATGGTGTGTTATGGGATCTCAGATTTCTCTATACAGCTTTAGGTACTTAATGCATATATTCTTTAAACAGTGTGATTTTACTTCTCACAGTAGAAAGCAGACATCATTCATAAATTTCCTATTTCCTCAGGAGATCAGCTCTGATTGATGCTCTGCACAATTAAGCATTTTAATTGCATGTATGAAATCTTGAACCTGGAGCTGTTTCCAGACCAGGTCACGCTTTGAAAAACTGTAAGAAAGGTGGGTGCTTCAGGAAGGTAATTTGTTTGAAAAGATTCATTTCCCTATCCTAAACTCAATGTTTGTTGGATAATATAGCATGTCCCAAAAGAAGGAGTTCCATGAAAAGCTGTGATTCACTGAGAGACACAGATAGAACACACGCAAAGCATTAGGAGTCGTGTGGGAGCCCAGAGGTTGAGAGCCTGGGTTTTCCTTCAGACACTGTAAAGAATCTACTCTAAAGTAAATAGAGTTCTCTGTAATTTATGCTACATTTATTGGTGCTAATTTCTCATGCTCATCTATCAATTTCCAATCTTCCTCTCAATAATCTGCATTCAGTTTTTCAGTTCATATTCCTGTTGGTGGTTGAAATTCTCACTCATAAGTACAGCTCAGAAGATCTATTGATACTTAAGGAACATTTACTGTAAAATTCATCTGAAATTCTCCTAGTTAATTTCCCCAGATTGTGTCAAGCAATGTGTGAACAGAGAAACAATAGAAATAGATTATCTTCCTCCTTATTTCATGACTGAACAGCACGCTCATCTACCAAAATGACCTAAAATAAGTAGGCTTCTCTCATCTTATTACAAAAGATATGTACACCCTCTATCTAGAACTGCAAGTTAATGACCATTAGGGTTCTGTATTTGGTTATGACTGTATTAAAAACTGCTGTTAAACGTGACATCCTGTGATGACTGAAATCCCTGCTAGGGATTTCATTTAATCTAATTTAATACAAAATATATAGACAAGATTTATCTAAGCAAAGGGTTAGCAATATCCATTTACAAATATTTCTATTTTAAAAGGTATACATTTCATTCCTGAGGATGAAAACTCAGGAATGAAGATACCACTAGTAATGCATTTGGCTTGAGGGTATTTTGTGAATGGGTAAGGATTTCATACCTTAGATATCATGTAAGAATTAAAAATAATGGGAAAAAATATATATTCTGGTCATCCCACGTGTCATTGTTTCACATGAACTGACAAATTCCAGTACTAAGAATGTATGACCAAATCAAAGGACTCTGCTGGGGGAAAATCTAGCATAGATCTCTTAAGATCTTTTTTTTTCCCCCCAGATATTTTATATTCATTAGGGATGTCTTCCTGCAATGTGCTCTCACTCAAGTTCCTACAGCTGATTCTCATATACGGTAATGTCACTTAAGCATTTCCAACTCATTATAAACAACATTTGTTCTAGTAGAGACAGAATATGGTAGACATCCATAAAACCAGAAAAGTGATGGGGAAGGTGAGTCTGAAATGAATCTTCGCTACTTTTCACTGTTTCTCATGATGGTAGAACAAGACATCTCTGAGAAATACATTTGAAGCAAACAAAGGAATACCTATTTCACATTGAATTTTAATTATAATGTTTACTGTCACAGCACTAGGTCCTGAATTTCTCAACCTGAAGAAACAAATGTTGAGGGAGTTCAAGGGATGGGCAGATTCAAAAAAAGAGTTCAAATAGTTTCAGGGAGGAGAGAGACAGTAGGAGCACTACACAAAATTTCCTGGGTGTGTTCTCCTTCTAACAAACCATCTGAACTGCTGATTGCTGGGAGTAGAGAAGACACAGAAGGGGAAGGATCACTCCCTCTAAAACTATTTCCTAATTGTATTGAAAATAGGGTGTGAGGTTAGATGGAGATTGACTCTGCCTAATGTGGACTTCTTAAGCCACTATGATACGTGTCAGTGGCAGCCAGCCCCATTATTTAAGGAAGACTATTTTAGGATCGTATTCTTTCGAAGGCACATTCAGGTATTTTTTAGCATATTTAATTTTAGTTCTTTGGAGTCTGAAAGTCCAAATACATTTCATCTATATGAAGCATATTGTGAAGCAATTTATTCTGTTTTGAGACCTGTCACTTCAATGTTCAGTCTTGACAGTATGAGAAGTTCTGCACTGAAGTAGTGCGCACAGAACAGAAGGCCAGACACCTGCCCGGACAAGTTTGACCTAATAAACCCTTCAGAGAGGGATTTAGCTGCTGTTACAGATGCCTAAATTTAGGGCATTCCAGTAAAGATATCTTACACAAGCTCGGTGTTTAAACTTCCATTACAGCCAGGGGAAATTTGGTCAATAGACAATGGTGTTAAGGAGAATTCATAACATTATAAAGTAAACCCCAACATTTTCTTTGCTGGATTGCCTCAGGCTCAACTGACCTTCTCCTTAGATCTCCAGTGATGACAACAGAAGCTCAGGCACCCAGCTGGCACGTGGAGGCCAAAATATGAAGAGGCTTAATGGGGAAATGAATTCATTCACAATTTCAGTTAAACCGTGTAGAGTAATAAATAATTAATCTGTGCTGGATGGATTTGATATATTCAGGAACCCCAGAACTCCCTTACACCAATCAGTGCATGTTCCTTATGTGGAAGGAATGATTATTTCTGGAGAGCCTGGTGCTTTATGATGTATACAGTTCATTGGATATCTTCTGTAACATCAGCTAGCAGCCTAGGCTAAAATTGCCCTTCTCAGTCAGCAAAGGAACTGTACCTTGGCATGTGAGAGCTTGACCCAAAGTGAGCAACCAAGTGAGCTCTTGAGATTTCATGATAGTCTTTTTTATTATTAGTTTCTTTAAGATTTTTTAAAAGGTAAATATTTTGTCTCTGAAAGGCTATGACTGTGTCTACATGCAGTTTCCAAAACTCTTGGAGTCATTGAAAGTCTCAAGAACTGGTTAAAACTTGACTTGTAGATTTGATATTTGCCTCTGTGGGGAGGTGGGTATGTATGTAGGACAGAAGTGTGACACTGTGGGGCCATTTGAATGGAGAAAGTGATCAGGACTTGAGGCTGGCACATCTCTCACCCTGTGCTGTGTTTACACCATACTCAGCTTTTGCAGCCACGCTTGTATAAACAAAGTAATCCCCCTGTGCGTGATAAGGCGCAGGGTCAAAGACAGGAGAACTGAAAACAAACCTGAATATATCCATGAGGATATAGCCTATCTGATTTGGATTATTAAAACAAAAACAAAAAAATACTCACGAAGCAGCCGTGGAATGCTTTGTTCCCAGAGCAGAATTACAGAGGCACTTTGGTTCCTTGTGCTCTATCCCATCACACAGGAGGGGCTGCTGAGCACTCTGTCTTTCTTTAGCAGCCAAAGACCAGAACTGGGTTTTATATAATTCGTCCTACATTTATCTCTACCTGGCAACGACTTTGCCATTCTGGCTGCGTGCTGCACGTTTTGTACTTCATCTGTAGCAGCTTTCTCTTTGCATTTAGATCTGAGAACGTAACAATGTCAGATCTTCTGTGTAAGATCTAACTGAATGGAGTTGATGTCACCTCATTTCCTTCCCCTAAAAACACACAGCATCATCTTGCCTTTCTCTCAGATGTGGGCTTTTTATCCTCATCCTTAAGTCCCAGCACAAATTATCTTTCTTGTTTCTTGACAATTCATCATTGATGCTGATTTGGCAATCAGTGTTTTAAAGAAGTGAGGTGAAAATCTGAGATGTGGGGAGGTGAAGAGACTTGCCAGAGGCAGAAAGGCAGCTCCCTGAATGTCAGCCTTACGCTCAAATCACGCCAAAGAGCTTGCATCACTAAGGCACACTGAATCCCTTCAAGCCTTAACACGTACCTCCCACCAACTCTCTGTGCCTCATCCTAGGTGCTTGTTCTCGTCTCTCCATTCCAGGCATCTTCTGATGGCCTTTCATCCTTGCTTGCACGCCTTGCCAGTACATCACCCATACCCTTCTCTCAACCTGCCTTTCCAAGAGGTCCATTCCCTGCTGGTATGGCATGACTCCATGTCATCTCTCCATGTCCATCTTGTACTGTTGCAGTTGTACAGCATGCACAGATTTGTTTTAATAGCAAACTGCTACTCAGCTTCCAGTATGAATAGCAGCTGCCTAGGGCAGGCATGCTCACAGAAAGGATCTTTGCTTTCTCTCTTTCTAAAAATAATCAAAGAAAGGGAAAAGTCAAAAGCTCATCATGCCCCAAAGAAATGTCTGCATAGCCACAGAAAACCTTCAAATATAGAAAATAAGATAGAGCAGCAGGAGTAGAAAATTTTCAGATCAAAGGTTTAGAAAATGTGAAGTTCTGTTTGTGTGATGTAGAGTCAGAGCTGTTTGCTCTTCTCAGAAGTAGAAAACAGGCAGGTACACTCCTGCCAATGCCATGGTGTCATCAGCGTTTGAAAGCTGAATGCCACTCCTGCTTGTTGCAAGAGTTTGGTAAAGGGTTACTTCAAAGCTTTCTGGCTATTTCACTCACTCCTGCAAAGCAGGCGGGATACATAGGCCTAACTTTGGGGAGGTATTTTAAGGTAGAGATTCAATTCTGCCTACAACAGTGTGGGTCCCCTTGGGTCAAATCCTCATTGGTGCATTTCCATCAACTTTTTACAGGCATTGGTTTCACCAAGCAGAAACTGAGACATGCTCACCCTCACACTGCTGGACACACATGGTGTGTCATACACAGTGCAGATTCTACAGGTCTTTTTGTGGTTTGTTTGGTAAAGCCCATTGAGAAATACGTATCCCCAGAAGGAGGAGTGTCAGGGAAGTAAAGGTCGGGGGCAGCTTGGGTTGTAGTGACCACGAGATGGTGGAGTTCAAGATCCTGAGTGGAAGAAGTAAAGCAAAAAGTAGGATTGCTATCCTGGACTTTAGGAGAGCCAACTTCGATCTCTTTCGGGGCCTACTTGGAGCTGTCTCATGGGGTAGGGTGTTGGATGGCAAGGGGGCCTGTGAGAGCTGGTCAGCATTTAAGCAGCTCTTCTTCCAAGCTCAGGATCGGTGCGTCCCTGTGAGGAAGAAATCGGGAAAGGGTGGCAGGAGACCTGTGTGGATGAGCAAGGAGCTCGTGCACAAACTCAAAGGAAAGAAGAAGGCCCATGAAATGTGGAAAAAGGGTCTGACTACTTGGGAAGAATACAGGAATGTTGTCAGGGTCTGCAGGGATGCGACAAGGAAGGCTAAAGCCCGCCTGGAATTAAATCTGGCAAAGGGGATAAAGGATAATAAAAAAAGGTTTTTTCAAGTACATTAACAGTAAAAGGAAGACTAGGGAGAATGTGGCTCCCCTGCTAAGTGACGGGGGTGTTCTGGTAACGGGGGTTGCTGAGAAGGCGGAGATACTGAATGCCTTCTTTGCTTCTGTTTTCAGTGAAAAAGCTCCCCCTCGGGAATCTGAAACCCTGGAGGTTAGTGAGAGGATCTGGGGAATGGAAGACCTCCCTTCTGTCAGGGAAGAGGTGGTCCAGGAGCGCCTAGGCAACACCAATGTTCACAAATCCATGGGACCCGATGGGATTCATCCACGGGTGCTGAGGGAGCTGGCAGAGGTGATTGCTGAACCGCTTTCTGTCATCTTTGAGAAGTCTTGGAAGACGGGGGAGGTGCCTGAAGACTGGAAGATAGCCAACGTCACCCCGGTCTTCAAAAAAGGCAAGAAGGAAGACCCAGGCAATTATAGGCCAGTCAGCCTCACCTCTGTCCCTGGAAAGGTGATGGAACAGCTTGTACTGGATGTCATCTCCAGACAACTGGAAGAAGAGGAGGTTATCAGGAGTAGTCAGCACGGGTTCACAAGGGGGAGGTCGTGCTTGACCAACCTGGTAGCCTTCTGTGATGTTGTCTCTGGCTGGGTGGATAGGGGGAGAGCAGTGGATGTAGTCTACCTTGATTTCAGCAAGGCATTTGATACTGTCCCCCACAACATCCTTATAACAAAGCTGAGGAAGTGTGGGATAGATGAGTGGACAGTGAGGTGGGTTGAGAACTGGCTGACTGGCAGAGCACAGAGGGTCGTTGTTGGTGGTGCAGAGTCCAGTTGGAGGTCTGTAACCAGCGGTGTTCCTCAGGGGTCTGTGCTGGGTCCGGTCTTGTTCAACATCTTCATCAATGACCTTGATGAGGGGATAATGGCCACCCTCAGCAAGTTTGCCGATGATACGAAGTTGGGAGGATTGGCTGACACGCCTGAAGGCTGTGTTGCCATTCAGCAAGACCTGGATAGGCTGGAGAGCTGGGCAGAAAAAAACTGGATGAGGTTTAACAAAAGCAAGTGTTGAGTCTTGCATCTGGGGAGGAATAATTCCATGCACCAGTACAGGTTGGGGGATGACCTGCTGGAGGGGAGCTCTGCGGAAAGGGACCTGGGTGTCCTGGTGGATGACAGGTTGGCCATGAGCCAGCAGTGTGCCCTTGTGGCCAAAAAGGCCAATGGCTTACTGGGGTGCATTAAAAAGAGCGTGGCCAGCAGGTCGAGGGAGGTGATCCTCCCCCTCTACTCTGCCCTGGTAGGACCTCATCTGGAGTACTGCGTCCAGTTCTGGGCTCCCCAGTACAAAAAAGACAGGGATCTCTTGGAAAGAGTCCAGCGGAGGGCCACGAAGATGGTGAAGGGCCCGGAGCATCTCCCCTATGAGGAAAGGCTGAGTGAACTGGGTCTGTTCAGCTTTGAGAAAAGGAGACTGAGAGGGGACCTGATCCAGGTCTATAAATATCTGAGGTGTGGGGGGCAGAATGGCGAGGCCGGACTCTTTTCAGCAGTGTGTGGAGACAGGACAAGGGGAAACGGCTGGAAACTGCAGCACAGGAAGTTCCGCACAAACATGCGCAAGAACTTCTTTACAGTGAGGTGACGGAGCACTGGAACAGGCTGCCCAGGGAGGTGGTGGAGTCTCCTTCTCTGGAGATGTTCAAGACCTGCCTGGATGCCTACCTGTGCGGCCTGCTGTAGGGAACCTGCTTTGGCAGGGGGGTTGGACTCGATGATCTCAGGAGGTCCCTTCCAACCCCTACAATTCTGTGATTCTGTGATTCTGTGATTCTGTAAGACTGAGACAGGTTAGGTCATTGCTGCTGGCTTTCTACAGCACCATGTCAATCTTACTTGATAGCACCAGCACCGATCTGTGGAACACAGATCTGTAATACACCTAGCAAGAACTGCAAAATGAAAACGAAACTGAATGATCATGATATTTGCAACAGTTTTCAAGCAATCCAAACATCTGACTACATCTTTAAGTGTGAGGAGGATATTTTTAAACAAACATGCTTCCTTCCTGCAAGTAATGGATTGCAATAGCAACTGGCAGAAAAGCTCAGCTGTTATTTTAGTTTTCTTCATGACTTCATGGCTTTTTGCTCTAACACAAACACTTAAAAGAAGATAGTAGCTTCTGTTGTGGGGAAGTAGTCAACATTTATTATTATTATTATTATTTTAGCCTATATTTATGTTCAGAACTCTGGAACCTTTTGAAAAACTTCCTCTTGCTGTCCAAGCTTTCTCTGATTGATTCCCCATTCCCATTGCACAATGGTTATTTTTTTGTGTGTGCACAACTTAGGTACAGCCTTTCCAGACATTTTGGAAGTTACAATTGATATTGTGAGCAGGGGGATTGTAACTTGATGATCCTTGAGGTCCCTTCCAACTCAAGCCATTCTATGATTCTATGAATACATTTTCTCCTTAGCAATAATATATCAGTTATCATATTATTTCCATAAGGCTAAACATGTAGATAAATTAATGCAAAATTTTTTAGCATTTTATATTGGAATCAGCAAGGTTATTTAAAAAAATGTAAATGGAAAAAAAAATTATTGTAACTGAAATTTACCTTGAATTTGAGACCTTAAAGACTCACAAGTCACTATAACACATTAGCAATTGTTAGAGAAGGAAAAGAAAGTAAAATAGAGAACACCACCATGCAGCGGTACTGATCATTTGCCTACGTGAATTGCCTGTCAAATACAATGTGCAATCCTCATCCTCACTTTCAAGGAGATGGGGAAAACAATCAGAGAAGAGCAGAAAGAGTTATCAAAAACATGGAGAAGTTTCCACACAAGGAGCAAAGAAGCAGCCTTTGGCTTTTCACCTTGGAAAAGGGTTGATAGAGAGGAATTATGACACTGGTCTTGAAGGCTTTGAGCAGCATAATGAAGGTAAAGAGGGACTGAGTATTCTTTCTCTTTTCCAATACGAGAATGAAGAGACTCCAAATAAAGCTAGCTGGTTCAAAATGAGCAGAACCAGATGGCTCTTCATAAAGTGTATAGTTAAGCAGCGGGGTTCCCTGCAGGAAGATGTTGCCCATAGCGGTTACATGGGCATAAGGAGAGCTTCAGAGAATAAACTATTGACAGCTGAGAGAGCACTCCAGGGAAGTGCGTGATTGTGCTATTCTTACTCACTTCCTCACGCATCTCTTTCTGGTCACAGATAGAGGCAGAATACTTTGGTCTGGCCCTGCATAGGTTGTTCTTATTTTCATAATTGCTTCCTGATAGAGCTAAGTTCCTTTCTTTGATCTAGATAGGAATAGGGCTGTTATTGCATATATGTCTGTTTGTAAAAAGGTGCTGATGTCAATGATTTGCTGAAATAACAGTCAGCAAACCTGATCAGCAGACTGTTTTGACATTAAGAATAGGAAAAGATTATAAGAGTGTTAGGAATAAGGGAGTAATTCAGTTTTAGGGTCAATTTTAGGGTCTTGCAATAACTGACACTGCAATAACACAGTCTGTGAAACTCGAAAAGAAAACATCTTCTGAGTGAAACTAAGTTCTGTTCAGTGCAGGTAACGGATTGCTGTCCTCTTCATTCCATCTTGGCAGAAATATGTATTTGACCAATGTTAGCATCAAGAAGTATGAGATTCAATCCTCATCTGAATCACACAGGTGCAGACTTCCCTGCAGAGACCCGCCTCTGACACAGAACCATTTGGAAAACATTTTGCTGTATTTAGCATTTCATTAAAAGCGTTGTGTAAAATGAATTCTCCGTTACTCTGTGCTGTTCATCTGCATGTAATACGAATGGTAATTGATTTTCTGATGGTGCATGAACTGCTAATATAAAACCTCTGCAAAAAGCTTACAGGTGAAATCCATTTTCCCTGCAGACAGCTTACATAATCTGGTTTTACACATGTAAAGGACTGGTGAGGGCAACAGGCCCGGCACCCCAGGTCCTGCCTCATCATGAGGCACCTGTCCGGCTTCCTTGCGCCCTCCTCAGTGGATGTGGCCCTGACCAGCCCCTGCTACCACCTCCCCCTCATCCCCTCTGTCTCGCAGACACGTTTTTTTTTCAGTACGAGGTTGCTAACACACCCCCTCGCAAGCGGCTCCGTTGACTGCCTACTCTGCCACTTAGACAAGAGAAACAAAAGGCGCTGTGTGTTTGTGTCCACACATGCAGCTGTGTTTGTGTCTGGCTGGGAACAGCCCGGCCTGACGCAGCTCCTGCTTCCAGTTGTCAATGGGAGCGAATCGGCGGGGCGGCGGGCCCACATCTGTGCACAATTACTGAGCGACGTCAGGATCAGGCCCTGCCTGTTTCTCTGCGAGAACAGCTGAGGGCAAATATTGCCTACAGGATCTGCTGATGCTGGAACACTGCAATTACTTCTGAAATCTAACCTAATTACAGTTGCCGAAGAATTCTCTCCATCCTCTCTGGCTCATTTACAACTCTCCCACATTCTCCTTTACGTCTCTTTTCTTTGAGTCAATATTTATCTCCATAACTCTCTCTTCCTCTGCTCCCTCCCCTCTGTAGTGCTCCGTGAGAGCAGAGCAGCACAGCCTCCCCCATCATCCTGCACCAATGGTTAACAAAGCTCCGAGGGGTCAGTGTCAAAGCTTTGACTTCACAAAAGCAACAGAATCACCTTAGCAATAGAGAAATTGTTTGCTAGGGTTGTGTTTGCTGTTCCACGCTATTCCAGGGTACTCACAGTGAAAGCAGAACTGCAGATGGCATGAGTATCACAATGAGAAACTGATGGTGACAAAAAAGAAGGAACAGGCCACAAAGAAGCCCATTGCCACTGACGAAATAGAAAACAAATCAACTTTTTACATGGCCTGATTGTGATAGGACAAGGGGAAATGGCTTTAAACTAAAAGAGAGGAGATTTAGGTCAGATGTTAAGAAAAAATTCTTCACTCGGAGGGCAGTGAGGTGCTGGCATAGCTGCCCAGAGAAGATGTGGTGCCCCATCCCTGGGGGCACTCAGGGCCAGGTTGGATGGGGCCCTGGGCAGCCTGAGCTGGTGGGGGGCAGCCCAAGGATTTTTAAGTCGAGATCAACATTCTTTAGGTTGACAATATGACACCTGACCAGATGCAGTCAGGAAATTTTGCACCCTGGAGAGGCAAGAGGTCAAAATCAGTGGTCATGCTAGTCCTTTATCATGTGTAAGAGAAGATAATGAGAAGGATCTTGCTGTGTATGCGACAAGCATCCTGGAGTGAAATCTTCTGAGCTAATGTTTTTAAGTTAAGCTTCTATTTCCAGGTATATACATTTTCTTGATACTTTTTGAAAATCATAGATGGTAATATTTACATGCAAGGCCAAATCTATATGCCCACAGGTTTGAAGATTTTTGTATTATTTCAGTTATTTACATAACTTTCACATGTAATTTTTCAGTAGTTCTACTAATCCGTGTTAAATATTTTGAGCTGAAGGTAGGTGCAAGAGCAGAGTGCTACAGAGAATCAGTGAAAGCTGAGGAGAATTTCAAAGAGAAATCATGGCATTAAGTAGTGTACCAACAAAGTTATAAGCAATAACAGTAACAAGAAAAAAAAAAAAAAAGTAGTGGGAGAATGTAATAAAGAATTTGGAAAAATTATTCAGAACCCTGAGCTGAGGCAGCTACAGGCCTAACCCATCTCCTCGTGAAGTGGAGAAAGGGATCAGGCTGCTGTAAGGAGAAAGGCAATGGTAACTACACCTTCCTAGAGCTTCTGGAAGAAGTAGAAGTCTTTGAAACCTGCCAAGAATTAAAATATTTGTACAGAACCATAAATCCATCAATGCCATTGCTTTCTTTAGTCAAGGTAAAACCAAAGATGCTGCATTTGCACTGAGGCCTCTCACAGCTGTTCTTAATTCGGTTGTGGCACTGCAACCCCTCATTATCTTCTGTCTCACTGGAACTTCCAGAGAAAAATGGATCCTTTACTGCTAGATTTCAGTTTGAAACTCATTTTCTTGAACATGTTTCAAAGCTATCCAAGCTTTGGCAGCCTAATTTCAGCTCAGAGACTTTGTCCAGGTACAGCCAGGGCATAGTAACTTGTTCACATTAACCAGCACAGTCCTGCTGGACCAAGAATTTACTATGAAGTGTGCTCCCATCCCAGCACAAGTGAGCATAATGTCATGTGTGGGCTGGCAGGAACAAAGGACAATCAGAGGGTAAGGGGACCATTTTTTCTGTCCCACACCAGAAATGATTATTGCCACAGCCTCGAGGTTGGGCTCTTCAGGCTGGTGCACATATTGCTCTGCAGCAGCTGAGTGCATACGTTTAGCTTGTGCTGCACCACAGATTTGATTCACAGGAAGGCTGCAGACATTTGGCCACAAGAGCAGTGGTAGGATTCAGGGCTTTCTATACAACCAGCAACAATTTCTACCCTTCCAGACATGAAATCTATTCAAGGTTTAGTTACTAATTTTTCAGCCTTTCTTCCAACCTCCTCCTAGCATTAACCACTTAAAGAAAACCTGCACAACCTCTTTTGAACAAGCTGAAGAATTAAACTCTCAGGTAGGATGTACATAAGGCTAAGTCCTTCCAGGAAGACCCTTTGGAAGGATTTTTTTCCTTCAAAATAAATCAGGCTACACTAAGTTCAAATCAACACATTGGCTCTTATTTTGTAATAATCATGTAGGAAAACAGGCAGCTTGGTTTCCTAGTTGCACAGACTCATCAAACATCCTCCTCAAGCACTCGGGGCAGCACCGGTAGGGTGCATTTGGCTTCCATTTCTCTGTGGCACCTGGTTCAGGGGCGTGCTGCCAGGTGATAACTGTACCTCTCCCTCTCCCAGGAACCTGTAAGCTGCAGAATGAGAAATAATGCTCATCCTCTAAAGACTGCTTCTTTCTGCAGAAATCTCTGAAAGTACTGATTACAGGAGTGCATCTGTCTGTCCTGTCCATTAATTAATGTAAGGGTAATATTAATCAAATTAATCCTTGTTCATCTCCCTCTTACTTGTAAATGTCAGAGAATAGCGCCATATTCTATGTAAACTGGTCTTTTCTTGGAGGCTCCTTTCTTCTTTTCCACCATGCCTCCTCACCCCTTCCCCCACAGTGACTGTGGCACCATTCACATTGATTAGAAGATTATTTGGGGGCCTTTTTTCCTTCTACACAGCCACCAACCCAAAAGTAGGCTCCATGGTGTAGATCATTGGAGCAGTAACACCCTGGGGGCAGCTGCTGTCATCTCCCACTCTCTCTTTGGCTCCCACCTTGGGAAGAACCTATCTGGTGGGTGGCAGTCCATTGGTAGCCCTGGTGCATCTTTTCTGGGCTGCCACTGTTGGCCAGCCTATTCTACTTGAAACAAAGGGATTGCAACTTGGGATTGCAGGCTCCTGATGACTGAGAAGCAATTTACCAGTATTTTGTGATTATAAAACAATTTCATTCGTAAAATTGAATAATGGGCTCTCTCCCCAGTGTTCTTATACGTGGCACCCAGTGGAGTCCCTAGATTGGCTTCCAAACCAAACACAGCAGCGATAGCATCCAGTTATTTTCCATTGGCGGCTGGATGGGAGGATGGTCCGTGGACATGGAGAAGTCGTTGTTTCACAACAGGCTCAGGTATGTGCTGGGAAGACCCTGCCTTGCCTTCAGCCAACCTGCTGGCCGTGGTCGTAATTCAAGTACACACCAGTAGTCAAAGGGGTGAATGAAGAAATAAACCTTAACCAGTTTCCCTTCCCATCTGTGCAGTGAAGGCACTACAGATTCATGGGGAATCCATTAAAACCCAGTGCAGGCACAGTTTTGCATGCATGTCCCCGTTCTGCCTTTCCCACTGTGGTACTGTCCTCAGAGTGCTCCCTTTCTCTTTTTTGGAGATCGTTTCGGGGCAGGGTTTTGGAATGTTTTCAACAGGACCAAAATATCACTTTGTGTGTGATATGTAGTCCTGGGAAGGTCCTTTTCTTTATCCTTACAAGGCTTGAAGACTGTGTTACATACTTCAACTCAAGAGAAACACCTCCAGAACAGCAATCTCTTTTATTCCACTCCCCATGTATCTGATGCTTTATTCCCTCCGGTGCTACTTGTTTGCCAAAGGATTGTTTAACCACTGTTTGACAATTTCCAAATGGGAAAAACTGCTGGGTTCCATCCAACGGAAGGGAGGAGCTTTGCAAAGTTTTCTATTTAATCTTGGTTAAAAGTAAACAACTTTACCCTTTCAACATTAGTCATGCCCGCTGGAGAAAGGATGGTGTGAAGGCGCTCAGCAGAAGAGTGTGACAGTTTCCTGTGATAATTCCCGTGTGCATTGGGGATCACAGTCACTGAGTATGGTGGCAGGGGGATGAGGGAAGCAGGGCTTGGAAGTACTCCCCTGCCCAGCTCCTGTGTCCTCTGGCAGTGCTCCTAGCCGTCGGGATGGGCAGTGAGGGAGGGTGCTCTGGCACGCTCCTTATCTCTGGCTGGCTACTTTTCAGGAGGAGAACTAGGGAAAAAAAAAAAAAAAGAAAAAAAAAAGAAAAAAAAAAAAAGGAAGAAAGAAAGAAAGAAAAAAATAGATGATGCAAAGAGAGGAATAAAAAGAATGACCTACTTTGCAAAGAAAAAAAAAATAGAGCTCTCTCTTCAAGGTTTTGCTCTAATTGCCGGTACGGCGTTGCATAACCACGTCGGGACTTACTGCCTGTACCCGGCGAGGCCGGGACCTGCTCCGAGCTCGTGGGGTGTTCCCTGCGGGCGGGGGATGTCCCCGGTCGCCGAGTGAGGCCGGGCCGGGCTGCACCTGGCTGTCCCTCCGGGGGTCCAACGGCACTGTCCTTGGGTCAGAGATAGGGGGGTGTAGGGATGTGGGTGTAGGGATCTTAGGGATATGGGAACGTATGGATATGGAGATGGAAGGATGGGGGGACGTAGGGATATAGGTAGATGGGGATAGAGGAATGCAGGGATATAGGGATGTAGGGACATAGGGACATGCGGAGGATGCAGGGATATAGGATATGGCAGCGCGGCGCGGGGATGCCGCTCCGGACCCGCACAGTAGCCCGCACGCCGGTTTTGCTTGAGGCGCTGTGAAGCCATCCCTGATTCAGGGCTGCGTTTTTTGGTTGAGGCTTTATTTTTTTTTCCCCTGCTTCCCCTTTCGTTCTCTTTCCAGCTTCTCCTTTTCTTGGATCCACGCCTGTCTCCTCCCACAGAACGAGAGAGAGAGAGAGAGAGAAAAAGGTCACGTATGTTTGGAAAAATATGTAGGTCAGTGGAACATTCCCTGCACTTGTGCAAACGGAGCCGGGGCGGGAGAGCTCCTCCGCAGCCCTCTCGCTGCCCACCTCTCGGCCCGACCCTCCCCGAAGCCCGGGCGCTCGGCGGCGGGGAGGGGGCAGCCAGGAGCCGGGATCCCTCTCCCATTCCCTGACCCGTTTCGCGCACCCAGCCGGGCTCTCGGCCGCGGGCTCCGAGCTCCGGGAAAGGCGGGCGGGCGGCGGAGGAAGGCGGCGCGGGCGATCGGCCGCCTCCAGCCTCCGGGCCCGCGGCCGCCCATGGGCGCGGGGCGCCGGGCGCGGCCCCCCAGCGCCGGCGGCTGAGGGCGGGGGACGGCGGCCGGGGGATGGAGGCGGCCGGGGGGGGAAGCCCCCGCCTCACCCGCCGGGCTCCAACTTCGCCGCCAACTCCCGGCCCCGCGGCCCCCGCGGCCGCCCCGCTTCTCCCGGCCGCGCGTCTAACTTAATGCACCAGCGGCAGCCCGAGCCAGCGGCCCCCCCGGCCCCCGGCCTCCCGCCCCCCCCGCAGCAGCCCGGGCTCCCGGCGGCCTCCCGCTGCCGGCGGAGCCCCTGGCCCCGGCGCGCCCGGCTCC
>NW_024962262.1:47007618-47080769 GCF_019238085.1 Lagopus leucura | reverse complement strand
CCATGA
The DNA here is from genome assembly GCF_019238085.1 of Lagopus leucura. Lineage (NCBI taxonomy): Eukaryota > Metazoa > Chordata > Aves > Galliformes > Phasianidae > Lagopus > Lagopus leucura. The sequence continues at coordinate 47,080,763 of NW_024962262.1, read as the reverse complement.
GACACGGCACCGGCCCCGGCACCGGGCGCGAGGCGGGCGGCGTCCCCGGCTCCTCGGCGGCGACCGAGAGTTTGCCGGCTCCCGAGCCCGGCCTCCTGCGCGCCTGGAGCAGCGGCGGCCGCTGCCGCAGCGGCACCGGCAGGCAGCGGAGAAGCGGCGGCATCCAGCCCGGCGGCACCGGCACCCAGGTGGCCACCGCGGACAGCAGCAGCGGCGGAGGCGGCGGCGGCTGGGGCTTCCCCGCCGCGCTCCCGCAGCACCGGCAGCCCAGGTAACGCGCGGCTCCGCGGCCCCCTCGGATTACTTCGGGGTACCCGCCCGTTCCCTGCCCCGGAGCCCACCGGGACCCCGCCGCGGGGGGGTGGGAGGTGGGAACGGGGCATCTCCCGCCGGCCCCCGGACTCCCGCGCGGTGAGGGGTCATCGCCTCACCGCTGGGGTGGGGGAGGAAAAGTTGCGGTGAGGTCGGGGGGGATTTCTGCTTGAGGCCCGGTGAGACGTCTGCACGGGAGCAGGGGTTGCGGTGCTCGCTGTTAGCCGCGCACCCAGCCCCGGCTCTCTTCCCCGCAGCGTGCCCGATGGGGAGATGCTGAACGCAGCGCTCGGCAGCAGCGCGGCACTTCTTTCACGAGGAGTTGTGCGCTCTTTCTCTCCTGCACGGTCACCGTGCGGTTTGTCAGTTAGCGAGCACGTTCATCCATAAACTTTACTCGGCGCTTCGTAGCTGTCGGCAGGGCGGCAGCTTACTTTCACTCAAGTGACTCAGAAATAACGAGCGGCTCTGAGCATCGCGGCCAGCAGAGGAACTTTAATCTTTTCGAGGCTCTACGTCTCTAGAAGGGCTGCCCGGACTCGTGGCTGCGGGTCTGCCCAGCCTGACCTAGTGCGTGGCAGCCCTACCCACGGCAGGAGGTTGGAAATGGATGGGCTTTGAGGTCCCTTCCAACCCAAACGGTTCTGTGATGCTATGATTCAAACCCGGCTCTCAGTGCCCACTCAACAAGTGGCCGCATCTTGAAGCGGGAAGCCATCTCCCTTCCACCCCTGAGTGAGTGTTGGTTTGCATCCCTCCGTGGCGTTAGGCTGTGTGCTGACACTGATTTAGCAGTGCTCACGCCTCGCAGACGTGGCCCTGCTGCTCTGCTGAGCCCTGCTCCAACCCGTGCAGCCAGCAGGGATGCCTAAAATTGCCTTCCTTCGCACATAAAGGTGCTGCCCTGCCTGTGTGATGCATTGAACCCATAGGTTATACTTTGTAGAATTGTAACTGTCCCATTTTCTAGCCCAGCACTCGAAGGTATTGTTATTTTATCATAGGCAGAGATGTTGTCTACAGTTAAAATCACCCTGTGCTTTCTAATACAATGCTCTGCTTTCAGGTCCTTATGCATTTGCTAGGCTTGAGAGTAGGCTGACATTTTCCGTGTTGAGTATTTGCTGAAGACAGAATCTCTTTGGGAAGTTTCAGATAAAATGGTTCAGCTATTTCTGAAAGCGTGGTGAGAGGAAATTGCATTCTTTGACCACGTATCTGACAAAGATGGTTTAGGTATATCCCATGCTGCATTAGGAGACCTTGATCTTTGTTTTTCTGTGAATCCGCATTTTTTGGCTCTGTTGAAAAAAACACTTTCATTGAAACCGTTGAATTCTTGTGGCTTTGTGTTTTGGAGCAGGAAAAAAGATACTTGGCTCGGGATCAACCTTGTGACGGGGGTATGCGTCACATTGAGCCTATGAAAATCTCCCAGAATTTGGAAGTGGTGGGCATTTGGGGGTTTGCCTATGGCACTGCTGGAGATGCTCTTGGTGTTATGACACACTGAGCTCGTCCTCCTGGGAAGGATGGGAGCTGTCCTGCTTGTGGCTGGAGGGCCGAGCGGGCTTCCCTCCGCAGGTCTTCTTCCCAGATGTTGCTGCTGTGGTGAGCACCAGAAGGAGGGGACGTGGGGCTGTGTCTGCAGTGTCTGGGTGTGCCTGCTGGCATGGAGACCGGGTGGGGAAGGAAAGGGAAACTGCTTCATTCACATGCATGGGGAAAGAGAGTGTGGGATTAGGGGGGAGAAGCAGCACTGGTGATGGAGGTGTGGTGGAAGGGAAAGGCAGGGACCTTGAAATTAAGTGAGAGGGCTTGGTGGAGTCTGTACATGGCAAAGTTTGGCAACAAGGTGAAGAGGAATGGCTGGAACTGGAAACAGAGGGGGAAACCCAGACCGAGAGAAGGAATGGTGAACAGAAACACGTGGTAAGAATCTGGTGGTGGACAGGAACAAGAGATCTTGGCCTGCAAAACCAGTGGTTTCCAAACTTTCAGTGATTGTATTATTACCACTCTTTGTCCTTCTCGTCTTCCCCCTCACACAGCCTTCTGTGCTATTCAGCTCCTGCTTCTACCTTGCCCCACATGAATTGCTCTGCCATCTGGTGATGATCTGAATTTTGGGTGGTGCTATGTGGAGCCGGCAGTTGGACTCAATGCTCCTTATTGGGTCCCTTCCAAGACAGGATACTCTGATTCTATCATTCTGTGGTCTCCTTGCTCTGAGGAGCAGCTCTTGTTGCTCATCATGCATTTTGCACCACCTTCCTCTAGCTGTGGGCTTGCCACAGGCGGGATGGCAGCTGTGCGTGTCCCCATTAAGTCTCATACTACGCTTTTGTGCTGTGGACCTCCAGGATTCATCTCACTTACTCCTGCAGTAAGCTGATGTGGGTTTTCCACAGGAAGAATTTATAGCTCTGTATATTAAGAATAAATCAACACAGCGAAGTCCTGTGGAAACAAAACAGTATGTCATCACAGAGCTGATGCTGCATTGTAACATATTTGCTTCAAGTAGGAAAATGAAGATCAGCAGCTAATTGTTCCAGTTTGTAGCCTGGCATTCTTTAAGGATAGGACATTTTGCACAGCCGTAAGTTTAGAGCAAACAAATGACGTCTCTGTACAATTGGTAAGTGGTAAAAATAAAACAGCTGAGAATGGCATTCAAATGTGTATTTTATGAGTACTTTACTGCTTTTTCTTCCTAAGCTGGACATTAGGATTTAAGTAACTTTCATTTGTGTTTAACAGTGTTTTGCTTTCAGGTTCTTAGGACAGATGCACTCAAATAGCAAATTTTGTAGGGAGATCATTATCTGTATGAAAACCAGGCATTTTCCTGGATTTGGCTTAGCTTTCTGTTGATCCTTGGTCTTATTACAACTTCTTTTTAAGAAACTAGGCTGAGGCAAATATTTGTATTTTAGCTAACTTAATTCAGGCTGGAAGTTTAGCAGAAATCAGCATCAGCTGAGACTGACTTTCTTGTTCTGAGACTGATTACAGAAATTTGAAAAGGAAATGCCGTGTAATACTGTTTAAGCAGAGTGGAGAGATGGTGGTGGATTTGTTTATGTAGTGGAATTATACAGGGATGTTTTTGGGACCCTTTGTTGGGACCTGCTGCTATGTGCCACACAGGATGTATATACTGATGTATCACCAGTTGAGTTCAGAGATGTAACAGTTGTAGGGCAGGAAGGACAATGTGATGTGATGTGACCCTGTAGGCTTGTGCTGAAGCATCTGAGAAGCTGCATACATGATTTACTCCTTGCATTTATCTTATCATGGCTCAGGGATCTTGGTAGATTGGGTTGAGGGGCTTTGGAACATACCTTTCTTATACCAACACACGTAAATTCTGTGTACTTTTTGGGGATGGAGGGATAAGAGCTGCTTTTTATACTTCATTTCTTGTGTTTCTTCCCCTAAAGGCAAACCATGATGCGTACATCAGTCCAACCCAAATGTCGTGTTTAATAATACTTTAGAACAGAAGGACTCTTTTGTTCCTTTATTCAAGAACCATGGCAGAGGTCAGTATTTCTTCCATACTGCCTGCCTTTAATTTTGGCATCACTCTGAAAATTCACCTGTGGCTTCAGAAGAGCAAACCTCTCCCAGCATATAGGCCTCCAGTGAGCTTGGACATTTGTTAGTATCCATTAGCATTGCACACACTTTGCCGTCTGCTCTCAGTACTTCCTCTTGTTCCTTGTCCTGTCCCTCATCTGTAAACTCTGCCATTGTTTTCTGCAGCACATGTACAGCAGGTGCACACCCTGCTCCATGCTGAGAGCTCTGAAATATTCCAAAACCTGACCTTGTAAATAGTGAGTACTGGGAGGTGAGCTCACCTTCTTCTGCTTGGGCACGAGTCTGTGTAAAACAGGTGGTCCTTTGCTGACACGATTGTGACGGAAAGGAAAGTGTGTTCATCTGTTTTACCACTGTTCTTAGGGATCTGTGCATAAAATACAACAGTACCTAAAGGGATTCTACAAGAAAGTTAAAGAGAAACTTTTTACTAGGACATGTAAGTGATGGAGTATGGCTCTAAATTAAGGGAGTTGATATAGCTTGGCTAGTAGGAAGAAATTCTTCTCTCAGAGGATGTTGAGGCACTGGCACAGCTGCACAGAGAATCTGTGGTGCCCCATCCCTGGAGATGCTCAAGGCCAGGCTGGATGAGGCCCCGGGCAGCCTGAGCTGGTGGGTGCCTGACCATGGCAGGGGATGGAACTGGATGGGCTTTGAGGTCCCTTCCAATCCAAGACAATCTGTGATTCTGTGATTCCATCATATGGGAAAAAAGTGTGAAGGATGTTTATGTAGGCTTGAGATCAAAATGGAAATTTGGAAGTTCAAGTATGAAACTTAGTTATTTCAAAACATGAAACAAGAGCCAGCATGACAAAGCATCATTTACCTAGACATCTAAACCACTTTTTCTCTTTGAGTATCCTCATGTCAAGTGCATGTAATATGTTTTGCATTCATATGTAATATGTCATACTGACAGTTAATGAAAGGAAGTATATGTTACCCAAAACAAAATCACAGAAATGCATTGCCACAAGTCACTGAAGATACAGAAAGTTAGATAAAATCTTCCATAAACAACTCGGAAAACTTTCAAAGCAACATACAGATGTGAGTGTAGAAAACTAAACGAAACAATGGAAATAATAAAAAAGAAAATCATTAATTCACTGCAGAAACTATGGGTGTACCCATGTCTTTGAGATTATACATGATGATTCTTCCATTCCAAAAGCATATGGTGGCAGGGAAGAGAATAGGAGATTCAGGGTTTGGTGATCAGAGGAACAGTGCAGCTTCTGCATGGGAAGTGGCAAGGCTAATAAAGCAGTGATTGGCAAGAAAGGAAACAGAAATCTGTAAAATCTTGCAATGCATGGAGAAGGCAAGCTGGGAGTGACTGCTGTCAGAGACAGCCTTGAGGGCACCGGGTGAAGAAGGCAGTCATGGGGATTGAGACAAAGGGAGGTGGCTCCTCGAGCAGTGTGGTCAAATGCTGAGCTCCTAACCACAGGATGTGGATGCTGAGAGGTTACATCAGCTAATGAGGTGACTGGATGAGTTCATGGAAGAGAAATCCATCACCAGCTATTAAATACAAAACCACTGCCTCTCGCTTAGGAAGCTTTGATCTGCAAATTCTTGGAAGCCTGGTGAATATCCTGAGGAAATACTGCATTTGATTTGCTGCATTCTTCTATGCACTCCTTGATACCACGGCTGGCTGTGGCTGGGCCAGGTGGTCCTCCAGCTGTGCTGCTCTGCTACATGAGGTGCACTGGGGACTCCAGTGCAAGCAGGTCGTGGTGGCTTGCACCTTCCTGTCCTGTGATGGTGTATTTGAGTGGAAAGAGCTGGTTTGATGAAACTGGTTGATATGCTCCAGAGCAGAGCCAGGGTATGAGCTAAAAGCTTATGCAGGGCTGGAAAAGCAGAGCACAGGGCTCAAGCTCGCTCCCTGGTGTCCTATTATTTAGCTATGCAGTCATGCCAAGGATGGCAGTCTTATCTCCTCGGGTTCAAGTGTGTTCGGAAAGCAATTACATTCATAGAAGCAATTCCGCCAAGAGCCACTGAATGCTGAGCTACAGTGCCTGGCTGAAGGAGTCTCTGCTGGAAGACTGTTGTATCTCCACATGCCTGTCCCGCTGCCCCAGCCTTAGCTGCTGCCCAGAATCAGAAAGATGGTTTGGGGCACAATGCTCTTGTTTCCTGACCTGGCAGTGCTGTCATTAGTTTTATCCATCCCTTAGAGAGTAGGCTTTGAAATTCTGACCAAAGAATGGGAGAATCTTTAGGATAATCATTTTCTTCACCTATCCACAGCACTCAGGCACTGTTAAAGAAACAGTGTTGTGTTTGCTGCTGGTTGCTGGACCAGAATTTTCTTAATCACCTGAATGGCAGATTTTAAAGCCCTAGGTAATGAACACCACAGCCGTTCCAAACCAAAACCTCTGTAGTGCCTAAGCAGTGGTCAGAGTACTTACATGTAGCTTGTGCTGCTGTTATCCACTTGTTTCTAGATGAGAACTAGCTGGATGAAAATGACAGGAACAACCTGAAATTCAGCAATGTGCAAGTCGTTGTGGTCATTTCTTAAAATTCCTCTGTGCTAGCTGCTAAGAAACTCAAAGCAGCGTGTGACTGAACTGTATGAGTGCCTGTATGTATTTTAGGAATGCCTTATGTAACCGAATGGCAGGCCCTTACACTGAGCAGGAGAGCAGTGTTGCGTAAGCAGCTGGGGAGCAAGCAGGAGCTCCAAGAGCACTCCTGGATTCTGTGGATCCTGCTGGATCTCATTTAATGTTATTTAATAAGCCATATTAACTTCTCTTCCCAAGAGTTATCTCGGAGCAGCGACACTGATTTCATTTCCCAGATAAGCTTCACTTTTTAGAAACAGCATCAAACTTTTCAGTCGGTTGAGCAGCTTAATGTCCTGGTAGCCTTGAATTTTCTGTAGTCAGCACTCAATCGAGTTGAAAATAAAAACTCATTAAAGTGAAAACCTTGAACGGGAAAACACTTGTTTTTCATTCTCGTTTCTAATTTGGTAACCGTTCTTAAAGCCCATCACTATGATTTCCTCTATCTTGGGAGAAACAAATTATTATTCAAGCAGCTTTTATTTTCTTTAAAAATAGACAATACTGTTCAATTGTTGGGAAGAAAACCAGAACAAGAAAATCAACTTCAACAAGCATACAGATGGCAATGAATTTCTTTAACATAATTTTAGTCCTGCAAACAATAATAATTGAGTTTGATTTTTTTTTTTTTTTTTTTTTATCTTTTTGTCATCGATGAGCCATCCTGAGGCTTTTTCTCTTGATTCACCCTTAGGTGTGTCATTAAGCTGGAGGACTGTTTTAACAAGGAAGCTCCCACCTGTAATCTCTCAGTCGACAGGTGGATGTGACTGCAATACCTGAGAAATGCCCGTTGTCTGATCAGCAGAAGGAATCCAACTATGAGTACATCTTGGACTTACTGATTTGGGTGGGATGACTCTCATTGAGAGTCATGGAGAACTGATGCAGCATGGATAAGATTGATGTTCTTGCAGAGAGCTGTAGATAATAAATATTATTAGTGCATGCAGTGTGATCAGGTGGAATCAGGGTATTTTTCTGCTATTTGTAGTGCTTACACAAAATATTTGCCTTGTTGTTCGTATTGGTAATTCCAGATTTTACTTGTGGTATTTTGCCTGTTCCTGGTTTTGACATCTAAAACAGGTAAAAGGTTTTAAATTGGAGGCTTTACATTTGACATACCCACAGCCCAATTACGCTTCTTGTGAGAGCTCCTCTAATTTATGATTTATAAAGGTATACGATTTCTTCATGGGCCATTAAGGCCACCACTTAGCCAAAATCTTCATCCTGTTCATCAGATGAGCATCTAGCTTTTAAAAGTTGCTTTATCTTTGGTTACCAAGGTCAGAAGAGTATTTTGTTCCCCGATTTAGTTTTTGCTGTATCAGTGCCATATCTATGGAATACACTTTCTCGGTCTCTGCCTGAAAACAGCCTAATCAAAGAATACTTGTGTGAACCACATGGGTGCATTTCCAACAATTTCAGCAAGAGCAATGCAGACACAAAATAAATAGGTCACTCATATTCACAGTTGTATTTGTATTATTTTTTTAATAAGAAGGACTGGAGAATCTTGTTTGTTTTCAGAGCTGTCACTGAAGTAAATGGAAATTTTCCTGGAATAATCCTGGACCTTTAATTTGGTTATTTGCAAGGTGACACGAGTCCCTTTTTTCATCTTTTCTCTTTCTTACAGCATGAAGGGCTTCATTGTAAGCTGATGCACACTGATGTATCCCAGCTGGTTGTGGCAATTACACTTATACTGCCTAGCCCCTAATATCCATATTTCTTCAAAAATGCACAGTCTTTTTCAACAATACAATATCTTGCTGTATCTTGCTGTTATTCAAGTATAGAAATAAAGCTGCATTTGGTGCCTATCCTACTGTCCTCATTAAGGCAAAACTCCCACTGAAATCAAGGGGAATTTGGCTTGACAAAGAATTACTGGCTTGAGTTTCTGATAGCACTAAACTTTGTCTTTTTTTGTTGTTTTTTTTTACTTTAAAAAAAAATTATCTGTTTCTTCTCCTTTTACTTCATTTTGATCTTTAGCTTTCTTCAAGAGGACCTTGTTTTTATTAATCTATTTCAGTTGGTTCGTTTTGCTTCTCCCCTTTTCCTCTCTTCCTTTCTTCCCTCTTTCACTTCTCCCGTTATCCTCACCATCACCGACTACAGTACTGTAAAGAGTTGCTATGGATCATGCATATATCAAGGAATTTTGTTGTCTCTTTTAGATTACTTCAACATATTGGTGCCTATATCCATGCACTTGCCTTAGGGTTGCACAGGTTTATAAGATTGGTGATTTAGACAGAGATTTATTTGCACAAAATCCATCTCAGTAATCTTTCCTTGTATTCTGGCAAGATCTTAAAAGTTCCTCTGAAGCATTCATGCAGGGTCTTAGCAGTAAATTGGGTTTTGAAATGACAAAAATATTTGGCACAGTATTGCAGTCAGAAGAAAATACTTTGGGATTTTAAAGTCAGTGTAAAAAGGGTTTTGTTGATGGCAACAAAACTGGAAATCTCAAAGTAGATAGATTTTATTTATAATTGTACTGTGCAATGATATGAGCTTAGACCACAAACAAAATGCCTTTGTGCATCACTTCTCTTGTCTACAAACTAGGGCAGCCTAATAGAGAAGCGTAGGCTCCGATCAGTGATCAGTTCACAGCCATGTGTTTGAGGCGGTCACCGAGCAGGGGACTGAGCCATTACAAAGGGAAGTGGCGGAGTCACCGATCCTGGAGGTGTCCAAGAGACGTGTGGATGTGGCACTGAGGGACGTGGTTAGTGGGCGTGCTGGGGGTGGGCTGACAACTGGACTGGATGATCTGAAAGGTCTTTTCCAGCCTTGGTGACTCTGGCAGAAAGAGGAGACACGGTGAAGCCTCTTCTGGGTGCTGATCCGCCTTGGTGGCTGAACCTCGTGAGGCATTTCCTTGTGCACCGCAGAGTGTTGCCTCCAGCTGCTCTTGCGCCTTCCCTGTACCCTGTCCCTGCTGGTACCTCTGCAGTGTCATTCTCTCGCTTCTGCCTATTAATTGTTTTTGGCTTTAAGACAGAAGCCTTTTGAAAGTGCTAAGTATTGTTATTTTCTTGCAAATTGAACTGATATTCAAATTCTTTTCCAAAAGACCCCCTTCATGCTTGTGTGCCTTATTGATGGATAGTATAGAATTTAGAAGTAAGGCCACCAGCTTGCAGTTCCCTAGCATCTGGATCCCTCCAGACATTCCATTTAATTTAAAAGGCAGAATGCTAAAGTTGCTTATTCTTCCTCAAATAAGTAAACACATTTTCTCTTTTTGTAAAGGTTACAAATATTGTCACATGGTGTCCAATTTTCTGTTACTCTGGACAACCTAAAATGTATTAAAAACGACAGGCAAAATGCATAGTGTAATGCCAGTTAGAAAGGTGTCACTTCTTCTTTAATGCAATTGCTATTTCCTTTGCTCAAAATTGTCTTTTTCCAATGGATGATTTAAGCTGTATCTGAACAATAGATTTATTGTTGTTGATAGTCTTCTCAATTTCTTTTCAAGATCGGTTATTTTTCAGAGTACCTAGGGATATGAGTTCAGTGTTTAACTTTGGAATTCACATTTTGTTTGCCCGGTCTATGATATATGTATTTGCAAAGTCATAATTGGCATTAGACTTGCCATATTTCTCTGCAGATCTTTTCCCCACTGTGAAACTACCGCGGGGTCATCATGCTGGTTAATGAAAGAAGGATGATGTTTTTTGTAAGTCATGAGTATTTAAATGTTCTCCTATGCAGATTCTTCCTTTTCATGAGAAAGTTTAAGGAGACATCTAAAAAAATTCTGTCTTGATAACGCCGGTTAAGTTCATTCAAAATCTAGATATCCAGTGGTGTAAGGCAATGAGACATTTCAAAATTGGTAGTGTGTAATTGGGAGGGGATTCCATATATGAGATGCAAGCATAAAAATTCGGTATAGCTCTTCACAATGCCGCTCGTTTTGCAGCTGAATTCCTCAGTACTGTTCTTAGAGTGTATAATCAGTTATGCTTGTGTTGATTTAATCAATTATTCTCGTGCACAAACAAACAAACACAAAAATCTGGCTAATTTCAGGCTCTCTTTGAAACACCAGACCTAGAGATTTAACTTACAAAGAAAGAAATACTATTTTCAAGCCTCTAGAGTGATTTTAAAAATGGCAAAGATATATTTGGGAAGTACCATACTTCTTGGTACTGGCAGCTGTGTATCCTTATGCAGAAGTGGATTTGGCTGAAAGACCAATTCATAAATATTGTATCCAAGGACTGCAGCAAGCTTTCATATTTTCAAGAGATAATGTAAAATGTGCAACATTTTTTCTTCACCCTCTGAAGTCTCAGCTTAAACAACTTGGTCTCCCAAGTATGATGAATAATGGCCAGCTAGCCAAAGTATCCATGGCTTCTTCAATCACACAGACTGGAGATGATTCTGCTTCCTCCAAGTGAGCCTGCATACGTAAAAGGTCAGCTTGCTGCGCTCAGTCTGAAATCCCTCCTGTACACTGGCAATCTGCAAAGCAGTAGGAAGGAAGAGATGTTGATAAAGAACTTGACTCCTGCACTCGGTGACTTTCCATCTCTCAGTCTGTGAGCTTCCAAGCAAGCTGCACAGACAGCTCCTCGCTGTGTTGTGGGCTGCTTGGAAAGCCACATGAGAGGTAGGGAATCTCTCGTGGCTCTCTTAGGAAAGTTTTTTTCTCCTTGTCTCTGGACCTTCCCTCTGATCTGCAGTCTGGGAAAGCAAGGGGTGTAAGGGAGAAGTAAGCATTATCTTTGATCTGATGGCTCCTCTCCTTCTGGGCTATTCTCTGGGGAAAAAAATTCCTCCCTTGGGAAGGCAACATTTACCGTGGCAGAGGCTCTGTGTGCGGGAGCACTGGGGAAGATGCTGAGCGTGCCTGATGGGCACTTGACATTTTAGCACAGATTCAACAAAGCAACTTTATTTAGGTAAACACTTAGGCACATGCTTTTCATTACCCATTTGCTAAGAATTTTATCTAAGTCTTCTCCTGAATATGGAAAGATTTAAGTGCATATTTAAAGGCTGACAAGTTCCCCACTCTGACTCACACGTATCCTGCAACAGGGATGGGCTGGGTGGAAAGGGAGCAGACATCACAGTAGCACAGGAGCTGAGAAGCACATATTTTTTCAAAGATTACAGGGATTCCAAGGTAGGAAGGGACTCCATTCTGGCCAACCTGTTTTTCTGCTTTTTAATCTAGAGTTAATAACTTATTGGATGTTTCTTCTTAGTTTTGTTTTCCAGCTAGTCTCCAGGTTTCTTTTGGAGAGTTTTGTTGCAGGTGAAACTCCTCTTGTTTTGCCAGAAAGCAAACTTCTTGCAAGACAATTTTCTTAGAGAAGAAAGCAATAGCTGAGAAGTTGTGAGACATTTCTGGAATGAACCCAGGCAGCTTGTCTGTGTAGGAAATTCTTCCATTTAAGACCAATTTTCCATTGCTTTATCAAATGTTACCTTTTAGTACTAAAGCCATACCTGTTTTGCCTTAGTGAGTATGTACTGCTACTGCAAAAGAAGATCCTGCCCTACTCCTGAATTTGAATACTCATTTCTGTTATTTCCCTTTTCCAGGATCTGTAGGCAAAACTAGGAAGCTGATCTTGCTGAAATTTAACCTTTTCTGTGTGTGGATAGATTAATTTTCAGCTGTTGTGTTTTCCTAAGCTGGTTCATGGCACAGATATACAAATGTTGGTGGCTGATTCAAGGAAAGGAAGCAGGACTTCCTTTGGAGCTACTGTGGTTTAAGTCACCTTACAGTGTTCCATGAATATTTTTTTCAGGAGTTTCCTGGAGGACAAGATAAATGGGGCTGTTTTGTCCTGCAGGAAGCTGGTGAGTGGAGAGATGAAGACAATGAGAAAATGATGACCAGAGGAGAGGGAACACAGAGAGTAAATGAGGAGCAAGGAAGACCAGGAGCTTTGATCTGCAGATCATGGCAGTGGAGAGAAATGAGAGGGGAGGGATGGAGAAAGAGCCCCCATTATGAGATGTGGCAAAGTGAGGGTTTTGTGGCCAACTGGAGGAAAAGAGTTGGAAAGAGGGCAGGTGTGGACCTGAACCCTGGGAGGAGGAAGGTCAGGATAGCAACTTGCATGCACCACAGTGGTGAGAAAGAGGTTGGAAGAGAAGCCAAGGAGACCTTTGGGCTGAGCAAAGACTGGAAGTGGGATTGGAAAGCAAGGAGTGATGCACAGAGTTGCTTGGGAAGTACCTGAGACTTGGAAAGCCAGAAATAAAGATGAGCAGATGATTGTCCTCAAATGTGAGGCTGGACTGAGTGAGGGATCTGAGGTGTGAAAAGAGCTGGAGATCAGAGGGACAGACAGGGGCTGCTTGCTCACTTGGGCACCTGGCATGGAAAAAATGGCAAACTTAGCACTTCTCTGCTGCCAGCAAACACTCAGACAGCCCAGAAAGGAAGAGCACCTCATTCCTGCCTCTTGCTGCTTCCCCTGATTGCTACCTGCATTGGTACCCTGTGATCATGGCAGCTGCCAGAGCTTGTTAGCTGAAGTGGCTGGAAATCTGATGGTATTTTGGAAATGTCACAGCAATGTCCAGTAAGGAGGATTTTCACGTGCAAAGTCACATGCTCCCAGAAGCTGCATTAAATGTTATCCACTACGGATGCAAAGTCAAGCGCTCAGAAATTAGGAAATAGTGTAATTAAGTCTGCCTGTGTGATTTTAATTTATTCACTTCCTGCATATTCATTATGATTCAGTACTTAATGATTTAATGATTGCACTATGCTTGCTTTTTTTTTTTTTTTTTTGTTTGTTTTTTGTTTTTTTGTTTTTTTTGTTTGTTTCTTGTTACCAGTCATTTTAAGTTATATTAATTTGCTGGCATTTCCCAATCAGTTCTGAGTCACTGCACAACTGCTAGCTTAAGCTAGGGGACAGGTCAAGCATGGGGCACTTCTGTGCCACCAATGCTGAGTTATCCTGGCCTGAATGAATTGTGAAATGACAACACTGATCTCCATGTAACAAGGTGGCAACTTTGATTTTATTAAATGTTGTTGTTCCAGTTGGTTTTTAAATGGGGATATTGTTGCAAAGGCCACACACACCTGCAAAGCAAGATGTTGATACATTTCTCAAGAATGTACCACCTCTCCTTTTTAACTCCTTTGGCTGAAATCAGGAATAATCCTAACTCAAGGAAGATACCAGAATGGAAAATTTCAGTTCAAGTGGTTTGGTTATGGGAAAGTTCTGTGTGGCTGAGAGAAGTTCTCCTAGCTGGAGGCATGGTGCAAGTCTTCCAGGCAAGCACTATGCCCAGGTCACTGCCAAGAGGTGTGGGAGATCTGACAAGCCTAGCCACGAATAAAATTCACATTTCCTGCAGCCAGATACATGACCCTTAATAAAACCCTCAAGACTTCAGATTTTCATCTTGATCATTTTGTAGATTCATTGAGCTAAGCTTTTCTTAGAAGAGCTCTTCCATTTTCTCTTGAAATTATTGCTTCTTTATTTTGGGAGTGAGAGGAAAAAATGAAAATTAAGCTCATGGTTTGTTCTTAGTTCCAAAATCTACTGTCTTCAAGTGGCAAGGCACAAAAGCAGGGCTAAGAAGAGAATTTTATGAACAACACTGCCGGGTCATGAAGGGCAGAGTCAGTCTAATGCAGATAGGGAATGGGAATGACTAACAGCTACCATCACTAGCAGCACTGTCCAGTTCCATTGTTGTGGCTACTGACAGGCCCAAAAAATAGTTTGGAAGAACAGCATACATACAACACATATTTATGGGTCATGGCTGGTTCCCTTCACTTTGGGGTGTTTTGAATGAATGTCTTCTGGGTTCAGATCTACTTTGCACCAAGCAAGCAGTGGAAAGCATGTTTACTATGAAATGCTGCCTCCTTTGAACTCCAGCGTGACCAAATTTTTGCCTTTATCACGCAGAGTTTTGTGGCTACAATGAGGCTATTCAATGTTATTGCCTATCTTGCTCTGTTCCCTTCACAACTTTCCAGTAGTATGACTACTTTGGCCCCCTTTGTCTGTTTTAAAGAGGTGTCCTTTGTGGTTCAGCAAGCTTGAGGCAGGTCAAAGAAAAAAAAATGCATTTAGTTTAGTGGAAACGTATTTCCCTACAAACTTTTTCTAAGACTTTATATAGCTTTAAAGGTAGTTTAAAAGATTAAATTTGCTGTGGAATCTGGCATTTGTATTTTGAAGTTTACATACCTGAGAAATTATTAATACTGGGCACACAGTACTACTTTCTTGCTCATTTTCAGGTGTTTCTGATGCTGTGATATGTTTTGGTATGGTTAAATTAGCTTTTCAAGATTTTAAATTAAAAAATGTTAACTGGTTTTAATAGACTAATAATTTTTCTCCTAGAATCTAGAGTCATCTTTATGACTGCTGATACAATTTCATTTTAAAGAAATGTGCACTGTTTTTGTATCTGAGAAAATATAAGTAGTATATGTTCAGACCTATATAAAGCTTCAACAGTTCTTTCTGATAGGCATTATTTCCAAAATTGTCAGTATGTAGCCAAACTCTTGAGATCAAATGGGCTTTTAACTTAGCTTTCTGATCTTCTAATTGCATCTTTTAGGAGCAGATTGACAGGCATTGTTGAAAAACTGTATATATATTTATACTTTACTCCCTGTAGATCCCTGTGCAAAAGGGTTTTTGTTATCTGTACATCAAGTCCTTAACGTAAGAAAACAAACGTTAAGAAACTTGCTGTAACTAAGTTATTTCTTGCATCCTGATCAGGAGTTACATGTGCTGTTTTGTATTGTATCTGTAATTCAATAAGGTATAAAGCTTGTCCTCAAGCTGAAAGGTTATTTTATTGGTGAAGTGACTTGATTACTCCATGTATCAATGTCTTCAGGAGCATAATAGTCTTGTTTCTATCATATATTTTTATGCACCAAGTCTATATACATGCAAAAATACCATCCTTTAGTTGTGAGCTGTGTAAGAACAAAGCCTTACACATTTCTCTCTTGCTGTGCAAGGCTGTAATGCTCTGGAAAGAACAGTAACATAAGCAGTAACAATAAACACCTTCACCATGTCCATGCATCACATCCTGTCAGATTGATGCATTAGCTTGTTGGATTATGGTCTTCAGTCAGCTAAGCACAAAGCATGCCAATAAATAAAATTTTGACCTGTTTTCCCATATCATTAAAACAGCTGGTAGATTTAAGACTGATGGAAGGCAGTGGACGTTGCTGGCAGAGCAGCGGAATTTGAGAGCAAATACGAGTTACCTGTTAGATAGCTCTTCAGGCGAGAGAATCATTCTTTCATTTACTGTGGTATAAGGAGACCAAAAGCTCCCCATGGACTTCCAAGGGACCCAGTTGACATCTGAAGTCCATCCATTATAGCTACAGTAAATACATTGTTGTCATGGTAATGCGGTGATCAAAGTCTGAGGGAAAAACTCAGGCATTTCTCTGGTTCATAGTGTGAGATGAAAGGAAGACTTGATAAGAAATAAAATAGAATTGATCAGCATTTACTTTAAGTTGGCTTTGCAACCTTCCAGAAAGATATTGTGAATTTTAATTTAAAATTAAACTGCTTCAATTTAATTATGTGATATGGAAAACTATGAGGATATTTTTTGCACTCAGAAAAATGCTGTCTCAGTCATCAGGGTAAGGTGGAGGTGTTCTTTCCCAAATCAATTTCTAATGGTGTGAGACAAAATTGACAATTGCCCCTTGTGAGGCCATGCAGGGAAATAGCTGTGAGCAGCTGGGATGATTCACAGATCTCCTAAAGGGGAAAGTGTGTTTTCACGACAGGCTAAAGCTCATTGATGTCCACTCTACCACTGGCTTACCCTAAATGGTGAAGGGCTGCTCCCACTTGCACCCTTGGTTTGGCAAATGCCAGCTTGCCAGCTCCCACCCATCCCCTGCTCCTAGCTTCTGCCAATTGCTTTTTGCTACCTGACCTGGTGAGACTCCTGCAGAAGTTCCTTCAGCTCTCTAAATCAGAAAAATAAAAGCCAGAGGCTATCTTCTTGCCAAATTACTGAATTGAATCAGCCCGTAGATGGAGGAGGAACTAGCAGTGAAGACAGGCAGGGGAAAAAAAAGGAGGAGTGGTGGAAGAACTCCTTCATTTTCCCAGCCCCCAGATTTGGGCCTTGAGCACTCAAGAGCCAAAGCCTGGGTTGCTTACAGAGTGAGCAGGAGAAATGCATGTCCTACAGGACTTCTGAGGAGAAAGTGGCTTCAAACCAAGCCTTGCTTACACCTACACGTGCCACATGTAGGATAAGGAATACAGAGCCCCAGTGCCTTCTACACTGAGGCAACAGATCTTTCCCAGTGGGTTGTGAATCCTCCCCCAGTGTGGCCCACTTCCCCATTATATTGCCTGGGAAACTGGGACACCGCTTTCAGGCTTGTGATTTCTACTCCAGAAAGAGCTGCTTGAATATCAACCCCAGCTCTGATCCCTTTTCAGAGGAATCATCTCCTTTGCCAGCATGCTTACAATGTGTTTCTAGCCCAACTCTAATATTACTTGCTCACAGCAAGTGTCCTGTTATTCCAACACAGCATCCTCCTCTTCAGTGGTGTAGCTTAATGGGGTATATGCATACATGACCATAAATCTTGACAGATCAAACTGTGCAAGCTTTAGACCCAGTGAAAGGGGATGACTCACCTGATGAAGTGCTTGCTAGTCAAGCAAAAGCTGCACAAAAGAAATCGTGTTAAAATAAGCTTTTGTCAATAGGGATAGATTCTGACCTTCTTAATCACAGTGACTGTCTCACAAGTATTCCCAGTGAATAAAGTGAAAATACATGCAGAGTAATAATGAGAAAGGGTACCAAATTCTAGCTCTAGGTCATCCACCTTGTGTTAAAGTTTCAGTCCATTTAGCTGATGTATCATGGCTAATGTTTCATGATCATCCTTTAGTATATAAGAAAACAGCTTAATCTAAGGGAGCCTTCCTGGTGTGTTATAAATTTCATTGGTTTTGAAGGGACCATTGAAATTACAATTACAAAAAAAAAAAGCAATGTGAGATGGCACGTGACATGATGATGTTAACTTATTTCCTTGACACAGGGAAGGGCCTGCAGCCCATTAACCAATAGGCTGAGCTAAAGGTCTAAGTGTGGAGGAAAAGGCACACACACGAGGAAACTCCTTGGAAAAAAGTAAAAAATAATAATTAAAAAAAATGCTGGAAAGGACAATAATCAAAGAGAATTTCTCTTCCAAAGTGTGTGATTGTCTGAACAGAACAGATGAGAGTAGTGAAACCACAAGAGTGGCCTCCATGCAGGATCAGGACTACTTTCAGTGTAACTTTTAAACATGAGCAGTATGAAAATTTGGTGCATGTGAGCCATCAGAGATCAAGCAGAAGGGTTATATAAACACCATGACTACAAAATAGGAGCCCTCTCTGGAATTTAAGAAAATTCCTACCAGTAAAGAATGATAAAATTTACGTTATTTTATTCAAAAGTTATGGTGTCAAGTACTGCACCTAGTTTTGAGCACCTCACTGCAAGAAAGACATTGAGGTCCTGGAGCATTCCAGAAAAGGGCAATGAAGCTGTGAGGGGTCTGGAGCACAAGTCTTATGGGGAGCAGCTGAGGGAACTGGGATTGTTCAGTCTAGAGAAAGGGAGGCTCGGGGGAGACCTTATCACTCTCTTCAGCGACCTGAAAGGATGCTGTGGTGACATGGAGGTTGGCCTCTTCTCTCAGATAACAGCTACAGGACAAGAGGAAATTGCCTCAGAAAGACTAACCAAGCATTGGGACAGGCTTCCCAGGGAAGTTTTGGAGTTGGTGTCCCCGGAGGTGTTACAGAATCATGTGGATGTGGCACTGGGGGACATGGCTAGTGGGCATGGGGGGGGGTGGGCTGGTGGTTGGACTGGGTGATCTGAGAGGTCTTTTCCAACCTCAACAATTCCATGAATCTATGAAAAAACAATTTTATTTTGTAGATCTAAATGATAAGAAATTCTTCGTCTCGAGGATATTACTGTCTCATGCAGTTTTCAACATAAAGTAAATAGAAAAGTAGTTTTGTCTGAGTAAGGACTTTATTATATGCCCCAGAGGAATTAATACTCCAGGAAAGGAAATGGAAAAATCCAGAAAATGAGGAAAGACAAGCACTGCAATTTAATAGCATGTTTAAAGCATATACTTATTTTAGAACATGTGCTCAATATCTTTCCTCATCGGGTTTTCATTTATGTGAGAGTAAGTACCAGCTGATGTATATTACTAAATCACAAGGCAAGGGGTCGATAAACATATCCGCAAAACTTACTTTTCCTGGACTGTGACCTGGTTATTAAAAAAAAAAAAAAAAAGGAGGAAACAAAGGAATGAAAGTATTAAGTGCACTTTTTTTTTTTTTTTTTTTTTATCTCCAAATAGATCATAAATCAAGCATACAGTAGAAGTTTTCATCAGTCTTGAGGCAGCACTCGGCTGCAAGGAATATCAAATATCTAAAGGAAATACCATAACTTCTGGGATGTGCTCAATGTTCTTATTTGTAATTTATCTCTAAAACGTGCAGCCAAATGTTAATGCCCTTCAGTTAGGTTTTCAGAACCCAAGAAATACGGAAATCAGAGGGACATCTCTGATTTGCCCAGTCTGACAACTATATGATTTTTCAGGAACAAACTTAGAGTGACTTCAGACTCTTAGGCCTGAATCCCCCATATAGTGCTTGTACAATTCTGCTTGTGAATGTTTAACACATTTTTCTCTCTCACTGTGAAATGCCCATGTAAGCAGAGGGCAAACTAAAGGACAGGGCACAAGTATGAAGGAACAATAAAATAAAGGATCACTACATACACAAAATTAAAAAGACATTTTTCCCCCTTCAAGGGACTTTCCTTGTACATTTTTGGAGGTGAAGAGGAGTCTGATTCAGCAATCATGCACATGAGAAGGCTGAGCAAAATGGAGCCTGAGAGTCAGTGTGATTGCTCCTGGAAGGTAGATGAAAAGGAAACATGAAGGAAAGCTATTTAAGTTAAAGCACAAATTATCCCAAGAGCAAAAAGGTTTAAACTTCCAATACATAGGTACAGAAAGGTTAGGCTATCAGGTAGAGTTCCTCTAACCATTGGGAGAAAGTACTGAAGCAGGTTCTCCGTAGGATTCAGGGTGGAGAATCATAGAATCAGTGAATCACAGAATGGCCTGGGTTGAAAAGGACCACAATGATCATCTAGTTTCAACTCTCCTGCTATGTGCAGGATCACCAGCCACCAGACAGGCTGCCCAGAGCCACATCCAGCCTGGCCTTGAATGCCTCCAGGGATGGGGCATCCATAATCTCCTTAAACTCCTTAAAATGGTTTTAAGTTGAGGGAGGGAAGATTTAGGCTGGATGTCAGGGGGAAGTTCTTTACAGAGAGAGTGGTGAGGTGCTGGAACAGGCTGCCCAGAGAGGTTGTGGATGCCCCATCCCTGGAGATGTTCAAGGCCAGGTTGGATGGGGCCCTGGGCAGCCTGGTGTAGCACTAAATGGGGAGGTTGGTGGCCCTGCATGTGGCAGGGGATTGGAGATTCATGATCCTTGAGGTCCCTTCCAACCCTGGCCATTCTGTGATTCTGTGATTCTGTAAACCTAGCTGATTACAGGCTGGTACCTGTGAAGTTTGAATAGAAGATAGAAAGATGGAAAAAGAGAATAGAAGAATGGGAAGAAAATAGAAAATCAGTAGTGTGGTCTCATGAGGTACTGGGGGACTAGAGGGAGAGGGGGGTGCTTAGTCTGAGCCTTTACTATCAGGGCACTTCTCAAGCATGGTATATTTGATTGATGTTAATAACTTTCTTAGAAATGGGTTGAGGCTAAGAGTTGCTGTTTCTCTCCGCTGACTACAGAGGCCATTTTGACAGTTATCTCTGCTGTCAGCCATCTGTACTGAGAATACCTCAAGTTAGGTAAGAAGAAAGAATCCATGCGACTAAAAATTAGACATTGTAACCTCTAACTTTTTGATTTGTAAATCTTTACAGGTCCTGGAAACCTGCCTGTTTTGGGTATTGAGTTCAAAACTATGGATTTTTTTGCTCAGTTTCTTGGGAGAATAAAGGATTACTTGATCATGTTTTACGTGGTTGTACGTGTGCCTGTCTAGCTACATTCTGATTTGTTGGCCAATATCAATTAAATTTGTGAGAAAGATAAAGATATCAAAGCTATGGAGCATCTTTAAGTTTTGTGATACTATATGCCAGACCCTTCAGACCTCAGATGACCTTCACAAGAGCTTTCTGACACCATCCAGTAAGATGTTAACTTGTACTAGTTTCACAGCTTGCAGCACTTTATGATGTGCAATTGCTTCCTTCCGGATTTGAATTAAGTGACTGGCATCTACAGTGAGTTGCTCCACATGTGTAAAACTGCTCCTAGTGTAAGATTTAGAAGTCAGATGAAATGGAGCTGCTTGCTGGTGGTGCCTGCTTACAACCATCTGTGGCTCTGACCATGATGTTGCCACCTGTGGGCAGCGCTTGGGTCTGTGCAGGACTAGCCTGAGGCAGGCTTCAGGCAGACTTGAGTGCGTCCTCACATATTTAGGAACACTGTGTTTTCAGGTGTTTAGCCTTAAAAGATAAGCATTTTTAAAAGGAAAAGCAGCCAGGAGAGAAATTAAATAGGAACTGCTCAAAATCAGGAAAAGTGGATGGGCTGAGGGCCAGGTTTCCTGAATTCATGGTGGTTGCTCTGGAGAGCTTTTTGTGGGGTAACTGCGCACTTCATCTCCTCTGGCCACAAAGAAAAGAAATCACAAGTGGGAGAGATTACTAATGGGAAATGCTGTATTATTTTCATAGGTCCAGTGGATGATGTGAAAGAGCGGATTGTCAGGGGAAGCCAAAATCACACTGAACACTGCAGCGTTTAGGCCTGCTCTTGGCTAGTTGCTGTACTGGAGACATACAAAAAAAAAGCTAGAAACACGGTGTTGTAGATTACATCGGCAGGATCCCCTGATCTGGGGGCTCACATACAGCCAGCTGGCTTCTCTGAAGTTTCTGAGGCCAGCTCTGCCCGTGGCATGTGAGCTGGGTGGAACAGGAGAAAAAGGAAATCACCATGGAAAGGGGGGAGATAAAGAAATTCCCCTTTCGAGTGCCAGCACTGCAACTCACAGAGCTGCTGACAAATATCACAGATTTTATCTGGAAGGAAGGACCAAGGTTTTTCCTGTCTCGGATTTGTAGTTTTTCTCCTCCTCCACTGCTCAGCATTTGAGTGCTTCTCAGTGCATGCAGGAGCAGGCTACTCTGATTGCCCTAGATGAGTCATTCCTCCAGATAAGCCTGACTGACTTCAAAACTGAAGTTACTCTGCATTGGGTGGAAAACACTGACATAGAAGAAAGCAGATTGTAAATGAGGAATTGCTTCTGCCAAACTGCAGTCCTGTCACATGAAGCCATACTATTTCGTGTGTGAGGTGAAGTGCTGTTTTGAACTGACTTCAGCTGATCGTAAAACAAAAATGATGTTGTAATTGTCACATAAAGGCTCCTGACATAGCAGGGGAGAAGACTTCAATCTGTCGCAACCTGTTCTCTTTGAGGAAGAAAAGGTGACTGCGAGAGTGTTATTTGGCAAAGAACACTGAATCAGAAGCAGTGATACAGTCCTTTTTCATTTTTTTGGATGCATTTACACTTGCTAATGTGCCACTCAGTGCTCTTAAAAACTTAACTCTTCCTTCCCACCTGGCAGCAAACTGAGAATCTACTTTCCTAGATACGAGCCAGAAAAACGCAGCTTCTTCAGAACCAAAGATTTCAGTCAAACGTGCATAACAGCAGTTAAGACAGCAACTCTTTCACTGCCCTGCGTGTGGGCTGCTCTCCATGTAGGACATTCCAGTTGGGGCATTCCTGCACAGCCTTAAAGCAGAAATACTACCTTTGCATTTTCCCATCTCCACACTTCTAAAAGCATCCAGTCTGCTGCCAGGAAGCTAGTTTATGTGGCAAACAGGGCTCAAGCAAGATATAAAGGTGGCTATTCAGACCCTCAGGCTTCGGCTGTAACACCTACTTTATCTTTAGGGAAGCTGGGGAATGCCAGTGTAGGCGTGTGAGTGAACCTCCATAAAAGCCTCTTGGTGCAGAACAGCAATAGCACCGGGCAGTCACATCACCATGAAGGATTTCCAGAGGAATTCTCCAATGGGACAAAAACTGAGTGATGCTTTATATTTTATGCAGACAAGGAAGTGAAAGATGCTGTGGAAAAAATCTCTTTTACGTTCTAAGTATAGCCATAACCAGCAACAGTATATCATTTTGGATCAGAAGGACTTGCAGGGCATAG
Organism: Lagopus leucura; assembly: GCF_019238085.1. NCBI lineage: Eukaryota > Metazoa > Chordata > Aves > Galliformes > Phasianidae > Lagopus > Lagopus leucura. The sequence goes on along the minus strand of NW_024962262.1, from coordinate 47,057,834 downwards.
TAATGAATTTCTCTCCTGATCAGAGGGCTATCCATAGCTATATGGTCCTCACCATGTAGCTCTCATAACATGCATCAGTGAACACTTTGGACCCAAATCTAATGTCAATATTAAGGAGTAGGAGTTTTCAGGTGATAATTAAAGGCAGGATTAGATTTAGGATGAGGGCTAGGGTTGAAAACAAGTGGGTCTGAGGTACTTGGTCTGCAGATACAGACAACAAGGCCTGCTGGACTACAGCAAGGACTAGTCAGTTTTTTTACTGGTGGCTTTTTTACTGACTTTGTTTGGCTCCATATTTGGCTTAGAGTTCATGTGCTCTTCTCCACAACACAACTAACATACTGTCCTTCAGTGCCAATACCAGCTGCCTTCATCCATCCTTGACAAGCTTTCAGGATTTACCACTTAACACTCCTGCAGCCACAAGTCCACTTGTTGCCTCTAACACTAGCCCTTGGTCTCAGTGTATTCTTGTGGCCCATATCTGCTCCAGGGTTTTTCACAAGCCATTTGCTCTGATGGCATTTGTACACAGGCCAGCCTAGTGGGCCTCCATAGAACCATGACAGACTTCTAACTTGCTAACTTCACCCTGTATAACAGACATGACTTTAGGTCATTTGGGTCAAGGAGGACCCAGGTACAAGAAGAGGTTTGTCCCAGAGCCTGTGACATTCCAATCGGAACTGATGCTTTGTGGGATTCAGATAACTGCATATGATAGAGGCAAGAATGCTAAGAAACTTTACTCATGAACATATGTTGCATGCAAGTAAACAAAGCCTAGAAAGCTGTAAGCTGCTTGAAATCTCACATCAGTGACTGGTGCTCCACTTGCTCATTTGTTCCAGCTGAACAAGTCACTGACCAGACACTCTTCTCTTCAGCAGCAGAGGCACAGTCTCAAGAAACTGTTACTTCTTCTGTCTTTTTAAAGTAGGGCTGCAGCCTTCAACAGTGTTGTTCCTACGCTATGTGCATGCGAATCCTCATTAGCTTCTAGACGCCTCCACCCAGAGCAGGATAGCCCTTGCTGTAACATGTCTTTTTGGCAAGGCATGGAATCCATATTTGTTTCAGGTCATTTTGTCCTGATTTTGCACTGAAGCTTTTCGTATGAACAGAGATTTCATTTCAGTAAACTAATAATGGCCCTTAAAATCTTATGTATCTGCAAAAAAGAGTCCCCACAGCTGCAAATTGAGTTTAACAATTTATTCTGTGCAAGGGTGAGTAGTGAGGAAGAATCATAGAATCACAGAATCACAGAATGCCTTGGGTTGGAAGGGACCCCAAGGATCAAGTTCCAACCTCCCTGCTAGAGGCAGGCCCACCAACCTCCAGATCTGGCACTAGACCAGGTTGCCCAGGGCCCCATCCAACCTGGCCTTGAACACCTCCAGGGACGGGGCATCCACAACCTCTCTGGGCAGCCTGAGCCAGCACCTCACCACTCTTTCTGTGAGGAACTTGAGATCCAATCTAAATATTTCCTCCTTGAGCTTAAAACCATTCCCCCTTGTCCTATCACTATCTATCCAAGTAAAAAGTTGATTCCCCTTCTTTTATAATCCCTTTTTAAGTACTGGAAGGTTGCAATTCCAATCACAGAGGAGATGGATGATTATTTTTTTTCTCAAAGCCCCGTTGTAAAATGGGCACCAACAGATACGAGCTATATGCTGTCGGCATTTTGACACTGATTTTGACTAAGTGGAAATGCAGTTAGTGTAGTCTGGGTCATTGTAGTTGTTCTATTAACATGATGCATGTTTTCCTGGGCATTATCTCCAAGCTGTTTTCACAATAGAGCTGAATCAATGTATCTAATTTCCGTTCACATGCATTCATTTTACTTACCTGTGAAAACTGATGTTACCAGTCTTTGATAAGCACTTAAATTAATTCCTTCCAGACATTTCATTTAATGCCTTTCATCCTGATGGAGTTGAATTAGCAGGACTAACTACTTAAGAGTACAGAAGAAGAAAGTAAAACATTCTTGGATTAGATATTCAAGACAGGTTTTCACATTAGCATACTAAATCCGTAAAGTACAGGTGTTAAAAAGGCCTTTAGTTACCCTCTAGTTAGAAACAAGCTTTTGGTATGAGCAGAACCTGCGTATCCTAAGACACAGGCTTCCCAGGTGGGTACAAGAGTGTTAGACAAAAGGATGCATTCTCGATGTAACTCAAAATGTAAAATTATTTTCCTCAGTTTGTTAAAAACAGCCTTCAGAGCCTCCTTGCTGTTCTGCTCCAGCAGAACCATTTCCCCACGTGAAGCTTTGATACTAGATTTGATACTAGAAGGTCTACAGTTGCAACAGAAAGGTAGAGTATGAGGCAGCCCCACTACGTGGCTTTACTATGGCTCTCTTATTGGAAGTTATGTCTGCTAGTTCAGAGGAGATGGCCCCCAAAGCTTTGTGGTTTAAGGGCATAAGCAACCTATCAGGGACTCACTGTCCCTCACTGGTCTCCAGAACTGGGATCTGCACGGCAGTTTGCATTGTGCCTGCAGTGCCTCCTGGATCAAAGTCTCAAGCTGGTTACTCAGTTTGGGAGAAGAAGCTGCAGGTCATTTAGGACTACTTATACTGGGAAACACCTACACCAGTGGACACCACCTGCAAGTAACTTCTATGTTATGTGCAAATGAGACACTTCTAATGTGAAGAGCTGTTATGTATCTTACATCTAATTACTTTTTACTGAAGATTTCAGAAAATTTGAATTTGTCCAGTAAAGAGAAGATGTATTTCAGTTTTCCATTAACCAGATGACTGAATGCAGGCATTTACTGATACCTTCAACAACATATTTTCTCTCTGCTTTCCTCTTTTTTTTTTTTTTTTTCAGAGCAAAATAGGAAATATAAATTTGGAAAACATGAGAAAGACTGGAATGTATTTGAGAAACATAGTTTGTCAGATTGAGCAGGAGAATGTGCAATGTTTAAAAATAGTGGCTGGAACTTTACCCTTCAAAGTATTTTCCATACAATAAAGTGTTTCCAGATAGGTTATTATGAAGTCACTATGCTGTATTAGCTATATCCTGTATGTGAATGCTGATTTTGCAAACATTTCTTCTAGAAAGATGGATTTGTGTCGTATGAATTTATGCATTTTGATCTTAAACCAGCTTACATAGGGTCTCTGAATCTTAGGAACCTTCCTAATGGGTCAGTAATAGCAGTACTCTCTTTCCATCTTTCTAGTTATTTACTCATTAATTTTACTGCTTTAGAGATACGTCAACTAGCCAGAAACGTCAAGAAGCACTTTGTGTGCATTACAGCTCTGTCTTTAATACTAGGCTGTATACAAAAACCAGGATTTTTTCTCTTTTTCTCAGTACTATATCCTTTTTTCTCAGACATACATCTGGAGAATTTTATATGCGCAAACAAAATTAGGCATAATACTGTTCTTATTCATAAGGAGGTAAATAAAATCTAGTCTTAACAGGAAATGAGGAGGTATTTCAGTTTTTCCTTAAAGGGGAGAAAAGCTCAGGAAACTGTTATGTTTTATACATGAAGGCATTTCCAGAAAACATAAATCTTTGCCTGGACTACATTTCTGTAGCTGAAATCAGTAAGTGTATAGGGCTAGATGTGCTGAGGTGGGAACGTGCATTAGGAGTGGGCAGCAGCAGGAGGCATGGAGGGTAGAGCACTGTAGCAGCAGTGTAGGAGGGTAGAGCAGAGATGTAGCACCTCTGGAAACATTCACTTTTGGGAAGTTTTTGCCCCTTAAAAAAAGAAGAAAAAAAAAAGGCATTTGCATCTGTGTTCTCCTAAACACACATCTCTGCTGTCTTTCAGAAACAGAAAGAATATATCTGAGCCCTATGTCATGTTCTTTTCTTTCATGTCTGCTGAGAGTCACAGAGTCATCCTTATCTTCTCAAACATGGTGAATGCAAATCAGCGTCCATTGCAAACTCAAAGTAATTTAGAAGTAAAGGGAGAAGAGTAACTTTACTGGCAGCTTTGTCCTGCAGGATCCCTACAATAAAAACTAATATAAAACTCCAGGGGAAACCGGTACAACATCATAGCAGTTGTTTACCTAGTCCTTCCTAAGCTTTTTGCCTTTCTGCTCTTTCTGTTAAGGACCAGCTCATCACTCAGATGTTTTGCTTTCCAAAAAAGGGCAGAATCATCCCCATGTTTGCATGCAGGGAACATCCAGCATGGTTTAGTGAGAGGATTTTAGAACAGTGCTGTTGCTGACTGGCTTCTGGTGCACAGTGCAACTATTTCAGGGGGGGCTTTGGTTTACGCCAGAGTCTGGCAGCCAGCCAGCAGAAGCCCATGCTGTGCTGCTTCTGCCCTGGCTGCATTCTCTGCCTGTGCCCTCAGCACACAGCCCAAGAAAGACGGGTTGCTCTGAAGTCCTAGGTCTTCCCTAGTCGCTCTGCTGTGGCGCTGCCTCGTGACTCTATGAGGTCAGCAAGGAGCCGGTCTCCACCTCCCTGTCGCTGAGCATCAAACCTCAGAAATCAGGACAGGCAGAGGGGGTCATTCGCTCTTTGTGCTATCCTATTGTTTTGTTAGCATTTAGCGTGCCTCTGAAATAGAGCAAAATGCTTCATTATTTCCCAGATTTCCTGAGGCTGCGTGTTCCAGTGATGGCATTTGCCACTCACCTGGCAGGGGATCAGACACGGGGAAGAGAAGCAGAGCTTGAGTTAGATATTGCATCGACCAAGGTGCTCAAGTTGCTTGTGTGTGCTTGAGTAATGACAATGCTGAGAACAGTGGAGAAGAATCCCCCAGGAACAGAACATGAACATTAATTATAGGGGGGAAAATATATTATTAACATCAGACCGCACACTACAGGAGATCCCAGTGTGACTATTAAAGGAAATTAATTACCACCTCTCTTTACCTTTCAGATCAACTCTTCTCTATAATGAGAATAATTCCTTCTTTGTTACCACTGGTATTATCAGCTGTGTGAGAACAGTTTTTCCTGGTATTCCATTCACTGGTATTGTGTATCTGTATAGTCTGAAAATAAATATTTGCAACAGATGCATTGCATTCCCTCTGAGGGGAAGTCCCACAAGCCCAGGCTCAGGCTCCGTAAAACAGATCGGCATGCTGAAATACTGCTTCCTCTGTGCTGATAAGTGTGAAATAGCATCAAAATCATTCTCTGTGGCAAAACCAGGAGCAGGATTTAGGAGGTAGTACAGGAAACCTCTTTTCCATTCCCATTCCTCACTTTACATCAGAGTGGTTAAAAGCCAGGAGATGTTCTTACTTTTTTAAAACTAATCCTGCTTCACGAACCCTTTCCCAGATCACCACTGTATTTTCCAAATACATCTTGTGTAATCTCACACAATACATTTTTGCTGGTAAAGTCAGAATTGAGGTCAAAACTGGACTAAAAGAAAACTCATTACAACTTCAACACCCGTAATCCACCCTGAGGAGAGAGATGAATGCAGTGAGCAGGCTATGCATGCATTGTTTCCATTGTGCTCTTGATTAACTTGTAATTCACAAGTGAGGGAGTGTGAAGGAAACTACTGAGTGATGGAAGGTCACCAATTCCAAGAGGAAATAAACGATGTATAGGCATCCCATTCATCACTTTATTTGTGTAACATCCTTTTGGAATCTGTCTCTCTAGGGTAAAGCCCATTTGAAATCTTTTAATATTTTGCAAAGACAAGGCTGGAAGCTTGTGTAATCTTAGTGACAAAAGAATCATATATAGAATCCGCATCATCCCAGGGCTGCCAGCACCTTTATTTCTTGAAGAGGCCCCTAATTCCCCCAAATTCTTCCTGGCTGTCCTTGGATAGAGGCCAGAAATGCTCACAATTCTTTCAACCCCACATGAAGATCTGCTGTCATCCTATTATTTCCAGATAATAACAGCCCTATGTGCTGCTGTATGGTTTGCCTTTGCATTCCAAGGAGCATCAGCTTCTCAGAAAATCCTCATTATGGGCATGGCTGTGATTAGTGTCAGGTTCCCTAATTCTGGTATCAAGAAATATTTGAATGTGTGCATGATCTCCTCTCCTCATCCATAATTGCACCCTCAATTTTTACAGAACAAATTTATTAATGAGCGAAAGCTGTACAGCAAAGAAATTGCATCAATTGCTCCCTTCATTTATAGAATAGCAGCTACCCCTCAAATGAGCAACAAACTCCTGAACCAGTAGCTTCCTTTATCACACTGAAATGGAAGCAGTATAACAGTAGCTGGTCTAAATGTGGAAATAGAGATCAGCATATGTATTGGCTATTTGTAAAGGCTGTAAGAGTTTGGCTAAAATAAGAATTAGAAACAAGAACAGGTTGGTAAAACAGGTATCTGTGCCACACAGGGAAAAGACCTGTGTATATATCCCCAATCTGCTTCTACTGTTAAAGTAATACTATAGCAATAGGACAGCTAGACATGACTGAAACGCTCTCACACTTTATTTTCTTCCACAGTTTATTGCAGAAATAATAAACACACTGTGCTGCACAGAGTCAAATTGACGCACGTGATCTTCTGCATTATTGGTGGCTAATACGATTGCTCTGGAGCAGGTCAGTGCACATTCTCACTTTCAGTTACTTTGGACAAATGCAAACTAAGTGTACCATGAAAAATTTCATCACAGAACATGGCGTCCAAAAGATGATGTATGTCACTACTGTGATATTTTTATTATGCCTCAGAGGAAACCCATGTTAATGCACAGCTGCAAAAAGAATCACAGGTTTTAGAGGAGACAAGATCCAGAGTAACTAATGTGGACTAGCATTTTCTTTCACGTGTACCAGCAGAGCTGCAAAAATGCATGAGGCAGGACATCATCTGCTTTTCTCCACATACAATTTTTTTCTTTTTCAGTGAGAGATAGGATTGAATTAAGTCTTATCCCTGGATTTTGTACAGTGCTTGTGAAGAAGTACTGAGTTGCTAGATAGAGAAATAAGAGAAAGCTGTGGCATACATACGGGATCTTGAGGCATGGAGGAATTGAAACATAGTATTAAAATTAATTCTTAAACTCTGCAGAGAGTTTTTTTGTTCAGCTCGCTATGCAACAAATAGAGGAGTCATGGCATGACAAAAAAATCTTCAGCCCAACTGTCACATGTCCAGGATGGATGGAGCCGTTGGTAGTGGGCACATTCCTTGTCCAAAACGTGATTCCTCGTTAGCAGGAAACCTGTCTGCAGAAGGGCAGCAGCTGCTGCTCTCACTCCTTCCAGCTCTGCTGTAGCGGCTTGGCATACAGGGTTAGGCCATAATTCCAAGCCAGGTTTACAGGGCTTTAGCTCCTTTTCTTTCAAAGGACTTGCTGCTGCTTCTTACTGATGTGAGAGCAGAGCGGCCTGATCTCCTCCTCAGGACTGTGAGAGAGGGCAGAGAGGCTCCAGTCTCCTCATCCCAACTGAGCTCTGCAGGTAGCCAAACTTGGGGATGGGGTGATGCTGCAAGAGGAAGAGGGGAGGAGAAGGCTCTCCCTGGTGGAGGGGGCAGTTGTCAGAGCAGGCTGAACAGCTTCACAGACTCCAGAGTGGGACAAAATCCAAACTGAGCCAGAGATAATTGGTTTGATAGTCGAAGAATAAGGAAGCAGCAGATGCCTTTGAATGCACGATAAGAGCAACAGGTCAGAGACTTGGCTCACGGTGATTAGGTTTTGAGATAGCAGTAGAAGAAGCCTGTGTTCAGAAACTTGGCACAAAGCTACAGTCCTTTTTCGAACATCTCTTTGGGATGACAACCTATGATCCCTCTTTCTTTTCCCCCCTATGATTTCCACATGAGAGTGTCTACTGCGGTCTGCACTTAAGCCCCTCAGGAGCAGACTAGAGAGGGAAAAGTATCTGGATCTATGAAAAGGATAATACAGGGGAAAGTATCAGAGAGCCTCTGTTTCCCAGAGAGCCTTCTTAAATGTGCCTTACCATTGACTCAAATATAGATTGATATCCATGGCATAATCTGTGCAGTTCCTAGCAGCACCTGCATTTCTTTCAAGGTTTCTCACCCACACTTTGCCCGGCCTGTTATTTCTTACCCTATATGACAAAAAGCCATCCTAGCAGCCAGGGAATTGGAATCCAATGGAAAATAGCTGAAAGCTAGCAATGAATTTAGGAGCTGTGCTAACCATTTGGAGATTTATTTTCTTTTTTTTTCCTGGATAATGGGTAAGTTAGAACCTTTCAATATTTCAAAAGAGCGCAGTAGAAAATATCCCTGGGGACAGGCTGTGTAAGCTCAGATCCTGTATCTGAAGTCCAGCACCAATATTTTCTCTAATGAAAAAAGTAATTCATTCAGCTAAAAGAGAGTGAGTTTGACTTTGAAAATTAAAATCAATGCTTTAATTCAATACGCATACAATTACCAGCTGTCAAATGGCATGTAATGCACTTTTACTTGGGGAAATAAAAACACCACCACAAAAGACCAGAAAGGAGGCATTTGACAAATGTTAGGGTTTTCATTATGAACATTTTTGGTGTTTTTGAAAGCAACGCTGCAAAGTTAAGCATCACAGATGACAGAACATTATGCAGAGGGCATAAAAGGACCGATGGTGTTTTTCAGAACACATATCACTGCTTCCTGTAATGTTCTGTTGTCACAAATATATGGTGATTAGCTATTTATCAGAGTGAAAGCACATCATAAAACATTCCACATATCATTGAGTTTCTAATAATCTGTGTCACTGTAAAGATTAATACATTAAGTCAGTCCACATAACTTCATGAAATACGTTCCTTTGCCAAGATTTGTGTTGGCTTTGGAAAACAGGGGATGAAATGGGAACATCTACTTTTGTTGTCTGGTCTGTGAAATTACAGACTTGTTTTTTCTCTCTGGAACAACACTGTTTTGAGTAATAAGAGTGTCCCCAGTAGTGTTGTCAGCATGGGAAAATCTCACCTGCCTGCTTTACGAATACAGTCCTGCTTAGTCTATATTTTGGGACGTGACTTTCCCACATTGAAGCCTTGCAAATCCTTTCACCATGTTAAGGCACAATGAAGACCAGCACTGTATATCAAGGTCAATATTTTCAATTTTGGGTGCTGAGAGTTCAGCACTGAAATCCATATTTAGTCATCTAACTACCTTTCTGAACACCCACATGTTCTTCAATTTCAGTGATTTATCACTACCTGTGTTTCCACCAATCCTTCCCCAGAGCCCCATGGTGTCTAAGAATACACTGGAAGTTGTATTTTATTTGAAAGATAGCTAGTGTAATTGCTGTTTCTGGAGAGAAAAGAAAGATACAAGCCAACCGTAACACTGCAAAAGGGAGATCGTTTCAAATCACAGAGAACATCTGAAAATCCATCCACATATTCACACAACTTAAACACACTCCCATCACTAGCTTAAAAAATGCTGCCCTGAGCCCACTCAGAAATGCGTGATTCAAAATGAGATTAGTGATGAATCGAAAGGAAATGTAACCTTCTCAGGTTGGAGTGTGACTGATGACGCGCAGCACCAGTTCAGTGGGGAAGGTAGGAGTTCATTTAGATTGATTTATTAATGTTTTTCACAGCATCAGTAAAATACTTGATAATTAATGGCAGAGAAATATGAGTTCAGCTAAAATCTTCCATAAATTAAAAGTATTTAATTTAATAGTAATTTAGAGGATTTTGCAAAGTGCCAGAGCAAGATAACTGCATTTGCAGAGGAGGCAAGATTGAGAGAACTGCCTGCTGGACTGATGCACATAATGTATCTTTATGGCCACGCGATTCACCATTCAGCAGCAGAACTACTATCCTTCCCATCAATATTTCCACGAAGCGAGAGAAAAAAGTATATCAGGAAAAATGTTCTCTCGCATTTCATTCTTCGCTCTTTAGCTGACTAAAAATTTACTGCACGCCTCACAGTACAGTTTAGGACTCGGCATTATTTCTTGGGATAACGTCAGTTTTAAAATAGCCTGGAATTAGACTGTGGACAAATTGAACCTGTTCATTCCAGTAAAACATTTCTGAGTTAGGAGGGGATGAGTGAAGCCTTTTAGTGGCTTACCTATTCCAGCACCCTTCACCAAACCTAGCTCAGACCTTTTTGCCCACCTGAACAGCTGCAGGTAAATTCCATCACTCCGTCTTCTTATGGCCCATATGTACACCGAGCTTTATGTGGCTTGGCTGTGCTCACAAGTACACAGACACACATCTCCAACATGCAGCATGTTACTCATGGCAATGCTGGTGCTAATCCTCTGAGCCACACACCGGGTCCAGAATGAGGAAGGGGTATGGGGACAGAGTTGGCTTGCAGATGGGAGGAGGTGCTGGCTTGGGGTGCTGTGGGGAAGGAGACACAGGGCAGGGATGAGATCAGAAAACCTATGGTTGGATTCCCAAAATACGCTTCTCAGCCATTTTGGCTGCCAGAGGTTGGAGCAAGAAACTTGTGTATCTTGATAGTGGGTAGGTTGGAAAACAGTGGAGCAACGTGTAAAAGGGTAAGTGATATATTAGGCAGATGTGCCTTGCGAAAGTGCTCATTAAAATTTCTGTGTCATCTTCACTAAGTGAATAGAGAGCATTTCACTTAGAAAATATAGGCTTTATTTTTCCTGTCCCGTGTCCTCAAGAGTGAGGTGATTAAAAACAGAAGGTGAGAGTTTTCAAAGGCAAAAACTACAGGGATGGGACTGAGATTTGGATGAGGATTGCCCTCTTTTTCCGACACCCATTTGAAAAAGCTCTGGTCTGCTTTGAGGGATTTGAGAGACTCCTCGCTGCCAATTTTAAGAGTACTGGAACACGTTCAATCATAGACAGAAAGGATAAAGTGTACTTAATTCTCTGCACTTTGGGGTGGTTTACATTGGCACAGTCTGAAAGGTTTAGAGTTCTGCAGTTTACACATTCACAAAGTCTTGGTGTTCAGATTTAACATCATGTACTTTTTTTTACACTTGAAGTAGGAAACAATCAGCAAAGTTTTTTCAGGACTTGCCTTTTGAAATATGGAAAGCAAGGTGAATGGTGGGGGGGAAAAACACCCGAGGGGGACCAAATATTGTTCTGATTATAAAAAAAAAATCTCCATACCCAAATACCCCATAATAATGTGGCAGTAGGATGTATGAAAATAAAGTGAAGGGCTGTCATATTGGATTTTATACTACTTTTGTCATAGTTTCTATAAATTGATATATTTTCTGCTGACACTAAAGTTGCTATAGTTTCTACAGACACCCTTGAGACTGCTTGAAACCCAGCAGACAAGAGCAACAACAGCATTCCCGTGACCAAAAATCCTGATCCATCTCATAACAAAAGCTTTTCTCCTGGTTTCCTAATCATGCCACCAGGATACCATTTTTGTGAGGATTTTAGGGACTTTCCTCTTTTTCCCATCTGAAGCCAAAGCCCTGTGTCTGCCTCTCCCAGGTGTTTTGCACGAGTCTGGGAAGCCAGGGGATCTGACCCATCAACCTCCAGGGTTTCCTGCCAGTTGTTTTCACCTCTTTTCTCCTTTTTATCTTTTTTGCTTCTTTTCCTCCTACATCTAGCCATCATGTACGACATAGTTTTGGTAAGCCTACACTGAGCCCACATTCTTGCTTCACTGCTTGTTCAAAGCTGGATCAGGTATGCTGACAAGAGCTGGATTCACGGTAGAAGGGAATCATAGAATCACAGAAGAATAGAATCACAGAGTGGCTTAGGTTGGAGGGGATCTTAGCTCCAACCCCCCTGCCATGGGCAGGGTTGCCAACCTCTAGATAAAGTTGCCCAGGATCCCATCCAACCTGGCCTTGAATGCCTCCGGAGATGGGGCTCCCACAGCCACTTTGGGCAGCTGTGCCATTGCCTCACCACCCCTCTGAGTAACAAATTTATTTGAAATATCTAACCTAAATCCCCTCTCTTTTAGTTTAAACTCATTCTCTCTTGTATTATTACTATCAGATTATGCAAAAAGTTGGTCCCCCTCCTGCTTGTAAGCTCCCTTCAAGTTCAATGAGGTCTCCCCAGAGTTTTCTCCAAGCCAAACAAGCCGAGCCGAGCTGCCTCCGTCTCTCTTGTTAGAGGAGAGGTGCTCCAGCCCTTTGATTTTCTTTATGGCCCTCCTCTTGGCCACAAAGCTCCAAAAGCTCTGCATCCTTCTTGTGCTGGGGACACAGTACTCCAGATGGGACCTCACAAGGGCAGAGTAGAGGGGGACAGTAACTTCTCTCTCCCTGCTGGCCAGAGATGTTGATGCAGCCCAGGATACAGTTGGCCTCCTGGGCTGCAGGCACACTGCTGGCTCATGTGCAGCTTTTCATCCATCACGACTCCCAAGTCCTTCTCCGCAGAGGTGCTCTCACTGAGTTCTTCTCCCATTCTGTACTCATATCTGAGATTGCCTCGACCCAAATGCAACACATTGCACTTGGCCTCACTGAACTTCATTAGATTCTCACGTGCCCACTTTTCAACCATGTCCAGGTCCCACTGGATGATGTCTCTTCTTTCTATGGTGTCAACTGCACCACTCAGCTTAGTGCAATCAGCAAACTTGCTCAGGGTAAACTCAATCCCGCTGCTTATGTCACTGATAAAGGTGTTGAAGAATAGATATACTGTAAAGTATTTTACTTTCTGCAAGGTAGCTAGTGCTGACTTTTTTACATTACCTGAGAAAATCATGGTGTGCTGAAGATGTTCAGGTCCTATTTTTCCATCTGTGGTGCTTCAGTAATGGCCATGGCACTGTGTTTGAATTGAAATGCTGTTCAGCATTTTCAGCATTAATAAAAATCTATGCTTTTTTTTTTTTTTTTTTGTCTCGTGATTTTTACCTCTGATAATTATGAATTATATGTAAGAACATGAAACAATTCAGGGTTTTTGGGACATACACATACTGTGCAGATATATGACACAGATGGCAAATAAAACAGCAAGTCAGCCTGACATTCAGACAGCAAATTTGCTTGCAAGTGGGAAGGGTAAATGCACATTCAGAACTGAAAGAAGCACCCATCATAGCCAAAATATGCTTTCCTACCAATATCATTTGGCACAGAAAAGATTTGTTATTTTGCAATTCTAACTTTCACAGTACATGAGGTACATGAGTACTTCACTATGGTTTTCAGAGTGCCTTTATTCTTTCTTTTCAAAGTTAATATCTGGCAGAGGCATAATTTTATGCTTTGCTATAGGGCTTTTAATGACTTCTTTGTTTCTGGAACACAGCAGCTGAATGAATATGCTAACATTTAAATGCACTTTATACTCTCTGGACTACATCCTGCATTTAGCCTGTGTTCAAGAGGACATTATGTTGAGACATTCTGAAACCTCTATTCCATTTTAGCCAATAGGGAGAGTTTCCTGTAGGGTAAGAAGTAGGGAGATGCTTGAATATAAATAAAAAATGTAAACAAAAGCAGTTATAGTTTGCTCTCATTCCTCCATCTCATCAGTTTAAAGCTGTTCTTATGCCAAACAGTACTGGGTCACCAGAATGCATCTTGGCTAAAAAAAATCAAGTCTGAAAATGTATTTTCTTGCATGGGTGCCACATGGAAGATATTATCTGGGGCCAGATCCATTTTAATGGATCCTAAATAACCTGATTCAGGAACTATGTGTCTAAATTATTTCAGATGCTGCATTTATATTGAATGAGCAACTTCAGCCATAAAATCAGATGTCTTAAGCATTGCTCAGGATCCCCCTTTTCCAAACAGCACCCCTCAGAAGAGTTGCCTGGCAGGAGGCTCTGCTCTGGGCACTCCATAAAGCAGCACTGGCTGCCTCATGAGCTGCCCTGCAACGCCACGTCACACAACACAGAGCTGTTTCACCACAAAAATAGAACATCTATCAATTACGGTTGAGGAGACAAACCTTCCTACAAAATTCAGACAAAATCCCCTGCCACTGCTGACACCGATAGCAGGAAAAGGGAAACAAGGTGCAGTAATGACTGATGAATTGGAGAATTTCCCTTGCAGGAAGACAGTGTTGCCCATTAAAGCTGGATTTGCACTGTAGAAGGGTCATGCAGAAATTTCTGCTGGTACTGTACAGGCTTTAGACTGTTCTCATGTTCTGTTTGTATGTTTGCCTGGGTTTTGCTAGTTTTCATTGTTGTCATTCTTCATCACGCTAACCTATAAGGGTTATCATTACCCAAAATAAATAAAAACAGGAGATGTGATATGTTCAGTGCAGTGAAGATTTGATTTTTTTTCTCACTTAGCATTTTGCTTTTCAAATCATTGTATTCCCAGTAGCACAACAAAAATCATTTGCTTTAGTGCAATCCCTAATAACGATGGTATCAACACAAACCTCTGTTTGTTCATATGTTGAGCTCATTGAATAAAGAAGCTTATCATTTATCTGTGTAGAAGCTTTTAATTAGTTTTCTGAATTTACTCCAGAGATTAATGGGCAGATAATATTTAATATATGCTTTATTGTTTTCATTTCTTTATTGAGATATCTGAGTTTGTATGCTGTTCCACCTTAGATCTTTTACTCTCTCTGTGTTAGTAATGGTGAAATATTTGTCTGCAATCAGATTAATAAAGAATTCCACCAGCCCACTGCAGCTGAGTGGTGGTGGGTGGTTTGTAATGTAGGACATAGCAAGTTCTATTCTGTCAGGGATTATAAACCATGCTCAGAAAAGGCCATCTGTACTGGTGTCACTTGCTGGTACATTTCAAGATTTCCAGCAGCTGGATAAGTAGGTGTCTTTTCCTGCTCACACACCAGATGAATAGTTTGTGGATTTAGGCATTCCTTTTTTTACTGAGATTTCTTTTGACCTTTTCTCCCAGCTGCCCCCTTTTTCCCTGGTCCTGACCATCAGGTATGGTGCACAGCTTAGCAAAATAAGAGGAAACAGATGTCTCAGGCCTCAGTAGTAAATCATACCTCTGTAGTGTGTCTACCTCGCTGGTTTGGCTGGTACCAGCTGCATTGCAAGACGTGACACACTTCAGAGCATGCTGTTTAAAGAACTTGATCCAGGATAAGCATGTGCAGAGCTCCTCTGGCTCCTTGCAGCAGTGCCATGGAATGTGGAGGTAGGGTAAAGTGGTTGTGGTTGCCAGGAAGGTGCAGGTGGACTCCTCATGGTAGCTGTGCTCTTCACAGTTTCCATGGTGAGGACGGTGAGATGCTGACACAGCTGCCCAAAGGAGCTGTGGGTGCCTCATCCCTGGAGGCACTCAAGACCAGGTTGGATGGGGCCCTGGGCATCCTGATGTACTGAGAGATGTCCTTGCCCATTGCAGGAGGATTGGAGCTAGCTGATCTTCAAAGGCTCCTTCCAGCCTAAATCACTCTATGATTGCAAGATATCTCCTTCCTGCCACATGTCTGGCTTCCGCTGCACTGCTCTTGAAACCTGTCGCTCTCCTCTTCACTCACCATCTCATTGCTGGGAAGAGAAGCTGAGCCTAAGATGCTGAGTTCATCTTATTTCTTGCGTCTTGGGAGAAGATGCATATTCCAAGTGCAGATAAAAGGGAACGAAAACCCTAAGTAAACAACAGCGCATCATTTTTATTTAAAACTGTCCTATGTAAATATAAAGTTCAACATTATGGGTTTGTTGTCCCAGTAGGAGAAGGATTAAAATGCTTATTAATGGGATTTAAAAGCAGGAGTTCAGTTATATTAGCTACAAAAATATAATTATCATAATTAAGATTGCAAAGCACTAATGAAGCTCTTTAATAATTATCCTTTTTCCTCAGAGATTAATTTTGTAAAACCTGATTTGAATTTTACAACACACTGGAGAAACTTTGTTGGTGTAAAGATGGGAACCGCTGGTAGCAGGAGAGGGCTGAGAGCAGCAGCACTTGGTACATTGCTGGGATGTGCTGGCACCAAGGCTTGGCCTGCACTGGGAGAGATTTGTGGTCACAAATGCATTACATGGTGCAAAACGTGTGTGCAGCCTTGGTCTGATGCTGTGTTGAACTCTTGGTAGGCTCACAGACTTGGAGATGAAGCTATGGGACAGAAATGGGAGAGCATCCAGTCACAAAGTCCTTGCAAACAGGCAGACCATGCATCTCTGGACTCCATCTCTCTAGAGCTTAAGAGTGCCCAGCCAGACTCTGAGCTTGATCTTGTCAGAGGTGACCTTAAAACCCCTTAGCTTACAAGATTGACCTGCAAGAGAGACCGCAGGTGGTGGAGGGCAAGAGCCTGTATGGTCACAGGCTTACGAGGTCCCTCCCGAGAGATAAGAGAGGCAGCAAATTCTCAAAATTAAATGACAACAAAGTGTCCGTTTAAAAATATCTCCCCAAAACAGATTTTCATGATTCATCTCCCTAGATGATTAAATATTTAGTGCTGCTGACAGGAATATGATAGTTACTATAGAGCAGAAAATTTAGTGCAGTGTGTGAGTTATAAGCAGATATGTTATCAAGCTGTTAACACAAAAGTGATGGGATTATTGGTGTTGATATCTGTATTTCTTTATTTCGTGCGGGGATTTTTTTTTCCCTGCAGCAGCAGATTTAGGCCACAGCTTTGCATTTTCTCAGGACAGGGAAGCTCTTTCTTGCATGCTCCGTGCAGTAGCAGTTGTGTTTTGTCACAAACCTCCTACCTCCAGCCCCCATCAGTGGCAGAGGACCTGAGTCCCCGTGGTTGTCACCATGCTGGGACACCTGTGAGGATGGGAAGGCCAAGAAAAGCACTCGCTGTCCAGCTTGAGTCTCAGGCTTCATTCCATGGAAACGAGCCCATCAGGAAACCATGGTGCCACCAGGTGCCACCAGGACAGGGAAAAGGCAAGGCCACCAAGAGAGGACAAACTTTTATCTCAGGTCCTGCTCAATGGAAAGAGAGCTGCCATGTGTGTTGAAGTACCGAAGCCTAGGAAAAAATTGGAGTTCTCATCTAGTTTCTGGACTAGTTTCGCTTTGCTACTGAAATCTCCACAGAAACACGTGGCCTCAAATTTCAGCATCTGTAATGTGGAGAGGGCACCATCAAAGCTAGTGTAAATTTTGACAGCGCTGTCCAAAATTCACAAGTCCCTTCTGAAGTAAATTTCTCCACTGTTAGTAAGGTTATATCCGGGCCCAGAGCCTTTGAAAGTCGAGTAACTTAGTTCCTTGGGAGCCATCGCTAAATAGTTAACAAGCAGGCAAAAAGTGGGGGGAATGAGACCAACCTATTTCAGCTTCTGGATATTCTGCTTTACATCATAGTGCAACTGTAGCCTGTTTAATTGGATGGAAAGGATTAGAAGGATCTTGTCAAGGCTATTGCTGCTGGGAAGAAAAAAAAAATAGTGACTTTGACAACAGTTTCAAAAGAAAAGACTGATTTTCTGTTTGTGTTAATGCTTCCCAGTTAGTTTGTGCCAAACAACGCAACAATCCTTGAGATTTCAACAAATAAATCTTCAGAGTGTTATATTCACGTATCTTGCCAGTTTGCCTGTTTTGGCTGAGCGTTTGACCGTCAGATCGTAGGTCAGATGTTAGATTATTCTAACATTTAAATATTTGCAGGAGCAAATAAACTTTAACAGATTTTTACAACTGAGAATACTTTATAACTGAGACCATCTTCCTTCAGGGGAAGGCTTCAGAGCTAATAATCACAAATAATTTGTGCAGCTCCACCTGTACGTTTAGGCCTGAATTTTGCAAAAATATAAGGACGTGGGAGAACTTCTTACAGCAGTATAGAGTTAAGCACATGTTAAAATCTTTGTACATTTGGGGTTTCTGATACTGTGAGGATTAAAGTTTTATGAATACCTAAAACAGATTAAGAACACGAGAAGCAGAGAGAGAAAAATACATTTCTTTTGCTGTTAAGGGCCTTTCTCATGACAGGTCTTTTTCTTCTTCTCTGTTTTTTTTTTTCTTCCTAATTCCATAATAAAGTGAATATTCTTTTAAATTGATGTCTAAAGATGACATGACAGATGCATGACACACAGTGATGCAATGTTAAAATGTGTGCCTCATGTTCTTTTCTCCTTGATGGCAGGTTTATAAAGCAGGAAAAATGTCAGTGTGGAGGAGACAGTGCACAAAGTGTTGGTAGCACAGAAGGCAAAAAAAACCATTAAAATAGATTTCAAGAATATATGTTATGTAGGAACTTATTCAGGGAGCACGAGGATGTTCCTGGTAGTAGCCAGCTCAGTAGATCCAGAACCACAGGACAATTCACGTTGTATGGGACCACAGTTAGTCTCCAGTCCAATCTCCTACTCAAAGCATGGCAGCTGTGGGGTCAGGCTGTGTTGCTCAAAGATATCCTGTCAGGTCCTACCAGCCTCCAAGGATGGGAACAGTGCAGCTTCTCTGGGCAGTCTCCACTACTGCCTGGCTGTCATGGAGAAGTTTCTCCTTTCTTCTTTCAACTGATGCTCATTATTTCTTCCTTTCCCATTCTGCATTGTCATGAGGATCTTGATCCTAGCTTATCAACCCTCTGTGGGTTCTGGTGGGCCTGCTAGGTGCCTCAAAGCCATCCCTTGTCAGCAATGAACCATCCCAGTTCCCCCAGCCTTTCCTCATGGGTAAGTGCATCAGGTCCCATCATTCTGTGGGCCCTCTGATGAATTCCATCCAATCTTTTCTGTGCTGAGGTGTCCAGAACTGGACAGCCCTACCCTAGACACGGTCTAACAAATTCTGAGTCAAGAGGAATAACCTTTTCCCTCAAACAAGTCATGCCCCTGTTCATGCCACCCAGGGCACAAAGTCATACCACCACCTCATGCACAGCTTGCTTCCTACCAGGACTCCCAGGGCTGATCCACAGCAATCCATCTCTAGCCTGTATCAGCACCAAAAGCTCTTCCTTCCCAGATACAGGATATGGCTGTGGTCCCTGCTGAACTTCACAAGGTTCCTGTCAACTCTTTCCACCAGTCTGTTTGGGTTCCCCTGATGGCAGCCCTGCCTTTGAGCTTGAAGCCAATATAAATGACACCCAGTGCTCCCTTCCCATATATAGATCCTGTCATTTATAACAAGCAATCAGGTTGCTCTGGTATGATTTACTCTTGGTAAATCCATGCTGACTGTTCTCTTTCATGCGTCCAGACATGTGGTCTGTGGACTTACTCCATAATTTCCCAGGAACTGAAGTAAGGCTGACTGGCTTCTTGCACCCTGTTGCCTTGTGGTTGATTTTGTGCTGTTGTTGTTAAAGATGGGCCTATCAGCCTTTCTTCTGTAATCAGGGACCTCCCCAAGTCTCCACAGTCTCTCAGAAATGAGAGAGATCAGCCCAGTGAGGACAGCAGTGGCTCTCCCAGTATCTGCAGAGGCCTATCAGGCCCCACCGTTTGTATGGGTCAAGTTGCCTCAAGGTCCCTTGAGTTCCTTGAGCTGACCCTCAGCTGTTGCTGGTCCTTCTGCTCCTCTATGATCCTCCCTCCAACACAGAGTCCTGAGTGACCTTGTGGGGGAAGACTAGGATGAAGGCATCGGTACCTCAGACGTGTATTTCAATATCTAGAGGAGACTGTAAGTAAGAAGGGGACAGACTTCAACAGGTTCTGTTGTGATAGGACAGGAGTAAATGGTTTCTAACTGAAAGAGATTTAGATTGGATATAAGGAAGAACCTTTTTTACAGTAAGGGTGGTGAGGTACTGGAACAAGTTGCCCAGACTGATAGTAGAAGTCCTATCCCTTGGGTCAGGATGGATGGGGCTCTGAGCAATCTGATCGAGCTGTAGGTGCCTCTGCTCACTGCAGGGGTTTGAACTATAAATAACCTTTAAATGTCCCTTCAACTCAAATGATTCTGTGATTCCTTTGCTGTCATTAATCCACCCACCCGTCCAGTTTTTTAGCAGTCCTTCCTTATTCAACCTTCTACTACTGTGATATTGCAGAACAAGCTGTTCTTGTTGCTACTGATGTTCTCTGCAAGTGTCAACTGTAGGTGAGCTTTGGCTTTCCAGACACCATACCTACACACCCAATAAAGTCAATACAGAAAGGCAGTAACTGCAGTGGATGATTTACCATCTCCTGCCACATTGCTCATGCACAGCCTTTGATAAAAATCAGGCTGTGCACCCTAGTTTTCTAAGTCCTATTTTTTCTGAACTTACAGTAGTTACACACTGCCCAATTTTGCACAGTTCTGTAAGAAGGGAGGAATGAATACACATACGCCAAACCAGTAATGATGTGGCCTTTAAGTGCCCCATGCCTCAGTTTCCTTGTTAAAACGCACCAGTCAATTCCATCCCGCCATCCCTGTTTTGCCATATCCCTGCTTCTATACGTGTTCCCCTTCTGTGAAGGGGCTGGTCCTTCTCTCCAGAAGAACAGGCTGTCCCTCGTGAGGGCCATGTGACAAGCCAAGGTCCCACTCTGCAGGAGAGCAGGCTGTGAGCAGACCATTGCAATCACGTCCTGCGTTCATCACACGCAGCAATGTTACCAAACTGACCTACTTTTCCCGTCCGCCCACGGAAGGCTAATCCTGTTCAGCATTGCTGGAAGGGGACGGGCACGCGGAAGAGTGCTCGGAGTTATACAGATGGCAGTCTTTGCTGATTAATGTTACTTTAATTTGTTTGCCTTTCTGTTTGCAGCCGTGTGAGGGGAGAGCAGCATGGGGCTGGACCCAGGGACTCACTTATCCTGCTCGCTGAAGTCTGAGTGGCATTAGCCATTCGGTAACAATCATAATAAGATAATGAGCATGCACATCCTGATCTCCGTCAGGGACGCCAGGCTCTGCACAAACTTTACGCCTTGCTCACAAGCTAGAGATAAAGGATGCCCTGCGCTCACCCTGGCTGCCCTCCCTGCAGCACTGCACTGCTGGCATCATCTGTGCTCCTCCTAGTTCAGGCAGATGCAAATGATGCTGCACCTATGGGGGGCTCACACATCCTGCACCCTGAAATCAAACTGCCACCAGGGCAGCAGGAGAAGCTGCCAAATAGCTCACAGCAATAGGTGAAACACTTCTGATAGACGGAAAAGAATACCTTTTCTCACTAAATAAAGAATAAAATCAGAGTACAGTGTGAGCCCTTACTTCTTCTCATTATAATTTCAAAACCACCCAGTTTTGCTACCTGTGAGCAGTCCCTGCCAACCCCAGTTTGGAAGAGCGGAGCATTAATTTCTGTCATGTTGCATCATTTTCATTGTCTGCATTTGGATTATTTTTTTAATGTTTTTTTTTTTTCTTTAAGCCAGTCACCGTGTAAAGATTCACTGTAAACATATGTGTGAAACGCGGAGAAGCCCATAGTTACACGAGGTCCAATATTTCCTCCAAAAGTTTCCTTCTTTTTGTGTTTGGGTCTTCTTTGGAAACCTATAAACAACCTTTTCTTCAGTGCAAACAGAATGTAGTAAACCACTGACTAAAGGAAGATCAAATTGCACACTGTCAGGCAAAGACAGTCATAGCTCTAAACCCAGACTCATACCTTGCTGCTGGAGCTCTCCTTTGATCGTAAAAACAGTGATTCCCATAACAATTGCAGCATTACATGACCTCTAGTAACTGCCGACTGCCTTTCTCCCGCTGAAAATGGACAGTGCCTTCTCAAATGACAATCTGTATCGTGAGGAACGTGAGTTTTTTTCCTTAAATTCTATTCAGTCTATTCTGTTTGCATTTTCGTACATCACTTTGGATTGGTAGTGGTTCCTGTGCTGTATTTAGCTATGGATTCTGTGTGTTCTTGTAACAGCACAGAGATCTCCATCTGAAAACTAAATTTGGAGGGTTACGTTAAATTTGTCTGTGAATCTCTCGGTTTATTCTGATTTGCACTTATATGAATCCTTCCTGTGTGTATGCACTATAGCTGTCACAATGGGATGTCCGAGTGCTTCATCCATGTCAGAAAAACACAGAACAAGCCATTGTAAATGTTCAGACAATCGTTTGTTGCCTGTGACTCCTCGTTTCTCATTTGAGGTTGGATATTAGGAAACATTTCTTCTCAGAAAGAGTGGTGATGCAGTGGCACAGGCTGCCCAGGGAGGTGGTGCAGTCACCATCTCTGAAGATGTTCAAGAACCACGTGGATGAGGCATGCAGGGACATGGTCAGTGGGCATGGTAGGGGTGGGCTGCTGGTTGAACTTATCTCAGTGGCCTTCCAGCCTTAATGATTCTATGAGGGCTGCCTGTAAGTTCTGGGACTTCTGCTGTCACAGGACAAACTGTGCTCTCTGGTCACCAGCAAAGCCTAGCTGCCCTGTTTTAGGCTCTCCAGCAGGTTCTGGAATAGCCCATAGGTGATGTCTGATGGAGACAAAGCACTTCTTCATCCTGTATAAACCTTTCATTATTCCTATCTTGCGCTCACTGCCATAACGGGCCAGGAAAATGCGAATGGAGAGGTGCATACTGCAATGTTATGGCACACCTTTCCAGTGCTGTGGAGCACAAAGAACCTATTTTTCTTTTTTTTTCATGCAGCAGTAATGCTTGGTGTCTAACAGTATAAATATATATGGGAACTGTTGAGTCATGGCCTGAACCACTGATTGGTCACCTGAGGAAAGGACTGAGTCAGCCATGGGAGCACAGGGGAAGGCAATTCAGCTGTGTGACAAGAAGGGGTGGAACCTGGCTGCATCCCTCCTAGACCCTATTTAAGGGCTGGCTACCACTAGGAAGGGATCTTCTTCTGGAGATTCCTCCTCTGAGGAGATGTTATTGTGAATCTAGATCTTTGGTTACAGATGTGCATTTCTTTCCTGTTTGTCCCACTGAGGGACGTGGTCAGTGGGCATGGTGGGGGTGGGCTGCTCATTGGATTGCATGATCTGAGAGGTCTTTTCCAACCTTAATGATCCTATGATTTGCAGTTCTTTCTTCTTTCTTCCCAGCAAGAGAAAGGAAATACTTCACTTTTCGGCCCATGCTACCTCCTATTAGAGCTCTGCCTTAGTTGAGAAGAAGGGAGTACAGCTGCTATTGCTGAGACGCAGCACTGCTCCCCAGTGTAGACAAGCACCCTCCAAACCCATGCTGTGGAACACCCATGGGACAACCCACTATGCTAGAGAGGAAAAGGGAAGGAAGAGCCCAACCTTCTGCCTAAGCTGCCTGGTGTAGGGCTGGAGGAACACAAGTGCTGTGAGTACCCACCAGGCTTCCCCAGGCGCAGCCTCTGGGGGAGATTTACATCTCTGTCTTCCTCACTATCAACAGAGAGATGTAATTCAGCTGAATTACCCGAAGGTGATTGAAAATTCCTGTTAAATGTCAGGTTGATTTGTAGGAGCTGAGATTAGCCCGCCACGTGGCAATTTACTGAGAAATCAACAGCTGCTTGCTTGTATTTTGAGCGTCAGTCATGTTACCTCGTGAGCAATAGTAGGACAGTAAGGAGGGAAACCAACCTCCCCTACACAGAGGAGCCTAACTCACTGAAAAACATGCTTCTAGAGTACCATGAGGTGTTCCTGATAAGGACTGGAGGAATTTTACAGTGTGAGCTCTGTGTCCACTGGGAAAACGCTGTATCAAAATAAACACATGCAGTCTTTCTTCTGAGGAGTCCCTGCAGAAAGCTGGCACCATCCATGAATTACTCCTTTCCCAAGCAGCAAGTGTCTGTATGAATGAATGGGGGGAGATGTTTGGGCTGTAATTCTCCATCTGATGACAAAGCCAGGGGTGTATGGTTTTGTTTTCTGGATGCCCCATTTCCTCATTAGCTGAAGAAGCACTCATTTTGAAAAACTAACCGGAAAACATACAAAATAAAACATTTCTATACGTGTTGTCATGACTTAGAGCCCTGGTGATGGATTTACAGCTTGTCCAGACTCCTCCTATTATGGGAAACCCTCTGGCAGACCTCAGTGGCTCAGGGGTGGGGAGGGCCATGATTTACTACAAAAGGAACCTGGCTACCAAGCTAGTGTGCAACTAGCAACGAGTTGGCCCTGCGTGTTGGGAGCCAGGTAGCAGTGCCAGATTCTGCTGTACCTATTTTATGGAGAACAGCTTTAATTTCAGACGGTACATGTGTACCTACAAACGTTGTTAGCAACGTTTATGATACTCTGGAGATTTTGCCGTGTGAGCAAACAGAAGTAAAATGGCAATTAGGTATTGTCAATTGTCTAACGGTAGGGACAGCACAGTGGGTCCAGAATTTCATGTTAGTGAGTGAGAAACACTGTTTACTGGAGTCTGGCTGTGAATTGCTGTATGGGCCTAGCCAGGTTCCTGGCAGAGCAGACCAGTCAGACCTGTTGCTTCCTGGTAAGAGTAGGGCCTTCCCTGCAATGTAATTCCTTGACAGTTCATGCAGTCCAGCTACAGGAAAACACTTTCCAGAGGACCGATGTGCCTTGCAGAAGCAGAGGGGCTGAGTAGCACCTATCCCTATGCACCATCTATCGCCACCCAGAGCACTAGTCCCTGTGCTCCTGCTTTCTGCTCGGAATCTGCTGCAAACAAAGGAGCCCCTGGTGCAGCAGAGGAGGATCTTCAGGGATTCACAGAAGGTCCTCTGCTGACGCTGCCCTGTGTCTCATGCCATGTCCTAGATCACAGATTCATAGAATCACAGAATGGCCTGGGTTGAAAAGGACCACAGCGATCATCCAGTTTCAACCCCCTGCTATGTGCAGGGTGGCCATCCACCAGACCAGGCTGCCCAGAGCCACATCCAGCCTGGCCTTGAATGCCTCCAGGGATGGGGCATCCACAGCCTCCTTGGGCAACCTGTTCAGTGCATCACCACTCTCTGAGTGAAAAACTTCTTCCTATGCAATGGAGCCTTGCAAGCAAAGCTCTAGCAATGAAAGGCAGCAGAGTCCTAAATGACAGCCCTTGCTGTACTGCCGATGCCTTCTTTGCTCTCCAATGACATAGCTGGGCATTGCAGATTCAGTAAGTGAACAAATAACAGTAAAAAAAACAAAAACCACTTAGTTTGTCATCGCATTTTTGCGTGAATTATTTGAAAATTCCCTTGTTGGGCTGACAGCTCCATTTTGGCACTTGGTGAATAATCACCCGTAGGATTTGTAGAATGCTGGTAAATAAAATTTAACTGGGACTATAAATTTTCCTGGTCTAAAATATGGATTGTGCTGTGGCTGACTTGCCTGTTTTCAAAGCCAAAGAAATATGTGAAAAAAACAAAACCCTAAAAACTACATCATGCTATTTATTTTCTGTATCACAGAATTCAGCAATTTAAATTTGCCAGCCCCTCAGCCTTCATATTTTCTATTTATGCTGCTCCATCAACACATCGAGCACCAGCTTTACCCTCCAATCAGTGACCTGTAGCTTTAATTTCTCCTTCCTCTTATATCTGATAAAAAATTGCAGGGTTGTTCTGTGTTCTTAGTTAACTGTTGAGTAATGAGCAGGTGGAACAGGACTGCAAAAGCACCACTGACAGAAGGAGGGATTTTATCCACTGTTCTTTCTATTGATAACTTTTCACTCCTGATTTTTAATAAGGCAGTTTGGAAACAGGCGCATTCCTGTATGACTCATAGGTGGAAAATACCATGGACTTAAATAATGCACAGCAATTAACTTCCCTCCTCCCCTCTCCAACTTTACTCATGTCCTACATTTTGAGGAAAAATTAAATAGCAAACTTGCTGATTTTTATGAGTGCTGTCACTGCATGTCATTAAACTGTGCCTTTGGGAAAGATGCTTGGGCCAACCCAGCACTGTGGTGCTGCCCATTCAGTAAATGGGTGCAGTGAGGGACTGGAGGAAGCATTTGAGGGGGATACTGGGAGCACCTCCAAAGCCTCCTCTACTTGCTCTCAGCCTGGAGCTCATTCAGCCTGCAAGCTGACAGAGAGCATCCTCAACACTGAAAATCCCCTGAGAAATGTCTGTTTCTGTACAGCGTTGACGCGTAATGTTGTGCCTGCGAGCCTTGATCCCTGGCTGCAGACCCTACAGCTAGTGTGACGCTGAGGAGTAATGCTGTCTGCAGTGGATGTTTCTTAAAATCATGGACTGTGGCATAAAGCACTGCTGACACATTTATCTGACCTGGATATCATCACTCTGTTATTAGAATGAAATAGCGTGACTCTGAGATTAACCTGAAAGTAGAACTAACAACGTGACGATTCATAATGGTTCTCACATTCCTTCCACAGGAAAAACTGCTTAGACAATCTAATGGATGAAGATGAGAAAGACAGGGCAAAGAGGTGAGCACTTTTCCTTTTTGAACCCTCTTTAACTCTTGGTGAGCTTGATGGTGCTTGTTGCTGCAGAAGCTGCTTTATCCATAATCAACTAATAAAAGAGAAGAGAGGAAAATAAAGCCAAGCTCAATCTGAAAAACTGTCATATCAGAGTGCAAGTCCTGGACACCCTGTAAGAGGAAAATAACTTACCAATTTCCTGTCAAAAAAAACCAAAGGTGTGTTTTTTCACACTAGTGAAAGAGCACAAGGCCTAAAGAACCAACAAAGCAGTCCTGCTGCTGTAGCACATCATCATAGCTCTCAGAATGTAGAAAATACATGACTTTCTTTTTACAAGAAGCATATTGCAAAAGAAAAGGAACTTTAAAAATGTGTTGGTTTTTTTTTTGTAATATGATGGCCACTTACTCAACAATGCCTATCTCACAGTGATGAGAACACCCAGACGTTAGCTTCATAACAGAGAAAGGCCGTTCAAAGTGCTGTGTCAGCCCTAAAGTGACAGAAACATTTATTTCCGTATATTCTTTGCTCCACGATAAGAGTCCCAGCTGATACGTAGGCAGGAAATTGTTGCGAGCACTTTGTGGGCAGGGGAGGGCTGTGCTTCAAGGCAGAAGAGCCGTGCAATAAAACGCTAATAACTGTCCAATCTGGCTGGCATCTGCAGTGTCACAAAGGCTGTTGGAAAGCATTTTATTTATTTATTTTCTGGAAGCATTATCAATACTGCAGCCTGCAATCTAATTGTTTAAGAGGGAGCCTCTGGTTGCATGCATTTTTTTTTTCCCTGGTTCCCCCTAATGAGAGTAATTTCCAGTCCAGGCACAACTAGTTGATCCATTTTCATCTCTTTTGATTCCTTCTCTTCTCCTTCCTTCCCTGCGGCCTTTTCTCCCTGATATAGGTCAGTACACACTGCAGCCACGCTCAGCCGCTCTGCTTTGCTCCCTCCTCCAATGTATGCAAGGCTGCAAGGAGTCACCTGCTTTGCCCTCTGTGGGGTTTGGCTGATAAAACAGGGACACTTTACTGCATGTGGCTGTGCTGAGACATCCACAAAGAACACAGACACCTGCAGACAGGGTGGTCTTGGGGAATGGATGCCTCCTGTCGCATCGCATCACCAAACGTTCTTTCTTTTTAGTGCACGAGGACCTGAAGAGTGTAAGATGCAGGGACCTTGGGTCAAGGAGGTGGAGGGCAGTAGGCAGCCCACATCTAGCTGGTATCACCACTCATCGTGCTTAAGACCTCATTTTTCAGATATTAGCATTGTTGAAACAAAAATGCATTAAATGAACACGCAAAGGACAAAAATAGAATTAGGCGTATCCTCACGATCGGCAATTGTCATCACCATCTGGTGTGATTTTCATGCCGTTTGTTCAGGGAGGAAGTTTTTGATGTGCCCTGGGGCAGGCCTGCTCTAAGGTGGATGAAAGAAAAGAACTTTTAAGATGTAAAGAGGAAATCACTTCTTTGAATTGCAATGTAAGCACTTCTTGGTTTTTAGAAATAAAACTAAATTGGAAATGAAGTCTGGAATTGTGGAGTCATAGAATATTCTGAAGGGATCCACAAAGACCATTGAGTCCAACCCCTGGCTCCACATAGCACCACCCAAAATCCAAACCCTGTGTCTGACAGCGTGGTCCAAATGCTCCTTGGACTCTGGCACTCAGGGCTGTGACTGCTGCCCTGGGCAGCCTGTTGCATGCCCACCACCCTCTGGTGCAGAACCTTTTCCACACCTCCCAGCCTGATCATAAGAAGATTCATAGAAGTCTACAGTTACTGAAGTATACGAGAACCACCAAGACTCATTTAAAAGCTGCGTGGTTTGTTCTGAAGCTTTAAAGAAAGACAAATGTGGGAGAAGCCATTGGCTGAACATTCTGATCTTATGGAGATCAGAAATTGTAATTTCATTTTCAATTTTTTGATGCTAGATTAAGTATACTTACTTTTATAGATATATTAATATCAAATGAAAGGTATTCTTTGTTTTTTCTTAACCCTTTTTCTTGTAGTTTCCTTTAACTAATAGAAAATTATATATATATATATTTAACAATTCAATTGAACTGGAAATTCCAGCCAAAATCAGCTTGGAGTAAACCCTAAGACAACACTTAATAAATTAAGGCTAGCAGTTGCCATTTTCCACTCCAATAAAATGTAAATTTAAGACTCTGAGTTAAAGTATGCGGTACAGCTACCTGCTTCGATGCATATGCAATGTAATCCATTGGACAGCCAAAAGAAATAGGAAATTTAGTGTAAAGTCACATTTCATTGTAGATCAGCATCGTGCAATGGCTGCCGGTCAACAAGTATAGGCCTATTTCTCAGACAATAAGCAGCAAGTATGTGATAATACAAATGGTTATTGAGAACACATCTGAATCGGTGGGTTTGATCTTTCTGAATTTGAGCTGTCCTGTATTGCCTCTAGCTGTATTCACTACAATTCCAGATTTTATTCATACTGCATCTCCTTCCCTTGAGTATGTGTATTTTTTTGGAGTAGCGGGGAGAGAGGAGAACTGGGATGAGCAGTGTGGAATTAAGACTGTTTTGGCTTACTCTAAGTGATATAGCCTAGCAATGAAGTAAACAAGGAGCGGGAGCAATCTTCCAAGGGAAGTGATGAAATCTGCATTATTTAAGGCATTTACAACTGGATTGAACTAAGGCATTTACAACCATATAGGGATAGTTTAGATGACCTAATTGTGGGCTTTTTTTCCTCTTTTTCCCCCTTTTTAAGATTTTACCTTGATTGTCGATTCAAATCTTGGAAGAGTTCTTTCTGTCAAAGGAGTTTTTATGTTTCCTTTGTGAATAAAATGTCAAGTATTAAAAATAGGTGCTTTATATTTCTGTCAAAGCATCTTTATTTTGGCAATGCAACACTTTCCTGGTACTTTATTTTCAGGAAGATCAAGACCCTTTGAGTTTAAAATGAACTGAGGACTGAATTATGAGAAAGTAAAATGTTGATATTCTTTAAGTCCCCTTGAACTGTACAGAAATAGGATAAGGATGGAGATTTTGACATCTTGTTCTGACAGCCTTTTGCACTGCAGTAAGAACAGGCTGGAATCAGTCAGGCAGTATCCACCCAATCTCTCGTGTTCCAAGCTGTAAAATAATCAAACGTTGGCTTCTATCCAGTGCATCTCCAAGTGTGTTTAGGGTTGAGAGCAAGGCAAACAAAAATCACCCAGCCCTCTGTTGGTAGTAACATCCAGAAGCCTCTGCAGTGATTTCTCTGATAAAATGTTTATTGCCGGACTGGTCCTTGGGGGGATGTAAATGCTGGGCTAAATTCTGCTCTCATTTTCACCAGTGTGTGGACAGAACTCCTTACAAGGTACAGCAGAATTAGCTGCGATGAGACGCTCAGAAGGAGAACCGGCCTCTTGGCTTTTCTTTCCTGCCTACATATAACCAGATTTTTAGATCTTTATGTCATTAATGAGGCAAATCTTGCCTGCTTGGTGACCTCTCAGAAGAACAAACACATCTTCTGTATTATGCTTATTTTAACATAGCTGCAGAAGTCTGAGTGATAGTCTTCATATTGAAAGACTGTCATATTTTTGGGGGTCATTCAGAAACCTTTATTTGTGCATGGTTTCATATATGTTTAAAAAATGAATAAAGTACACAATCTGAAAAGATTATCAATAGCTTAATGACAGTGTCATGAAGTTGCCAAAAAATTCCAGATGAAGTCAGGTCCCTTCTTCTGTTGAGCTCTTCAAATACAGCAGTAGAAGTCGGTTTTCTCTGATGAGCCAGCAATGGAAATAGGCAGGACTGACTGAGAGTTGTAGAGTCATCACTTCATATCCAAAGAGTTTGGACCTAAAGTGATTTGCCCAGTGGCACTCGGGCATTATGGGCAAGAAGCTATGACTCTGCTAGCACTTCTGATCCCCACATCCAGGTATATGTCCTGGCCTTGGCCCCCATCCATGCTGAGATGGGATGCACACATCAGCCATCCCTCCTTTTTTGCCCTGGTGACCTTGGAAAGGAGACTGAGCTATGAGCCAGGTGGGAGCCTCTGCTAAGCTCCCTGATGTGAATGACTGGAAGACAACAGCCCCATGGCTCTCTGTAAAGCAAGCTTAGATGTACCCAGAGGACCTGCGTGAAGAGACAGTCTCTGGGTGGACCCCATTCCAGTGCAGTGGCTGAGCTGAAGGACTGGAGTTCCTCTCTCCTCTTAAAACTGCCCAGATGGGTGTGCCCCACAGTATTATCAATCTGTACTCTGCTCTTTTATGAATGATTTGCCAGTGCCAATCTTCACATAATGAGGCCTACTGCATGCTGATTTCCACATGCATGCATTACAAAGAGGAGGTGCGTGATGATTCCTCTTCTTGCTCCTCTCATCTTTTTTTTTCTCCATCTATAGGGCTTCGCGTAACAAGTCTGAAAAGAAGAGACGTGATCAGTTCAATGTTCTCATCAAGGAGCTCAGCTCAATGCTTCCGGGCAACACCCGTAAAATGGACAAAACTACTGTGCTGGAAAAAGTCATTGGCTTTCTGCAGAAACACAATGGTAAGAGTTACTGCAGCTCATCATGCACTTGCCAAGCGCTGTTACAAAATCCTGTTTCCTTCAGTGATTATCAAAATGGCTCAAGGGGTTTAAAAGTGCCAATGTAAGGTACTTTCTTCTACCTCTTGGCTTCTCAAAAGATAATTTACGGTCATTGTGCTGCCCAAATCCATCTCCTCAGTTGTTCTTTAGTTGAGAATGGCTCTCAACCTGTTATGGAAGGTGGTGAATGTCAGGAATGGAGGCAGCTGTGCCTTGCAGCTTATGTGAAGAAAAGGGGTGCTTTGAACAAGAGGAGTTTGGGGACAGAGGGAAGATTCCTCTCCTTGAAACTAGCAATATTCTGAGAAGAACAAAGCACTCACCTCAGTTTCTCTATGGAAAAGTACCAGGAAACAGTGTGATCAGCCCCTTGCTCCTCAGTGGACTCTGTAGGACTCAATTTCCACAGACAGCAGAAAATTCAAATCAGGAAAGGCCCCAGGTTTTTGAAGTCAGTGTCAGCAAATTGCATCCAGAGAAAGCTTTGCTTGGTTTACACAAGCAGAAAGCTATGTCATGTTTGTAGAGCATGCAGTTGTGTGCAATTTTCGCCTTGGAAAGGCGGGAGCTTGTTTTAGGTTGCAAACATGGTGACAGTGAGGTGTCTCAGAAAGGTTCCCTCACTGCAGAAATCCCTGACCCTACTGATCTATCCCCATTGGTCTTGTTTCCAGTCAGTGCATGAGCATACATGGAAGGCTCCCTGATGCGTGCGCATCCTCTAGCAGGAAAAAAGACTTATGAAGTGCTTCTCCTCTATAAATCAGGACTGACATGGAGTCCTCTTGCTCTCCTTCCATGAGGAAGAGGCTGAGAATTTAGCAGGCGACTATAGGGAACGTCCACAAAGTGGAGAGGGCTGTCATGGCTGATGCACTGCACCACCTGGCTCACCTTGTTTGTCAAACATCTCCCTCTCTGGAAGTGCTCTGTGGGAAGTGGAAAAGAGCACAGCAACTCTTCTATCATAGCTCCCAACATAATGGAGTTGCAAATGCCAAACTTATTGAGGAAATAAATATAATGATTCTGTTGTTAAAGTTTCTTTTTTTTTTTTTTTTTTTTTTTTTTTTCCCTAGACAAGGTGCCCATGAGAAAGCATGACTGGGGTGTCTCAAAGTTTGATAATTGTATATATTTATTAGAAAGTAATAGCAGTAACTTTTTTTTTTTTAGCTACCCGAGACAGAGTAAAGCAAAATATGAGTATGCTCAGTTATAAAAGCCAAGCAAAGGGCAATCATACAAGTCTTGAAGAAGTGTAGACAAGTGTGGCTGATAGCCCAAATGATTTACTACAAAAGGGACTTCATTTCTAGAAGAACAAACAACTGGGTAAAAGAAATCCAACAGTCATAAATCCTTCCCCAGAAACTGGGTCAAACTGTGACTGGTTTTGTGCACTCGCTAAAAACAGTAAATGTTATCTATTTTTAAACTAGATTAGTAGTCACACAATATAATACAAAGCATCACCATTTAAAAAATGTTGATTATCTTCAGAGTAGTTTGGATCTGCTTTATTCAATCGCATTTCCCTTTCACTTAGTAGGCTAAACCAAGATTTTAGTTATAACAGAGGCGCAGGTCAATTTCTAGAATTTTTGGTTTCGTAAACAGTCTCTTTCTTTATAATCCACAGAATCTCCCAAATCTCAAGTAATTCTTCTAGCAGTTGATGTTTTGTGTATATCAGCTTTCCCAAGCTGAAAGCGTCCTCTATTTTGAGACCACATAATGCAAATCTGGCTGGGGCTGATCTCTACTTTTCTTTCGTCTGGTTTTCATATCTCCATGTAAGACCATCTCAGCTGCCCATGACAGCCCCAGCAGTGCAGACAGCAAGCTGAACTCACTGTCTCCACTCATAAACCTGGAACAGAACTTTCATTTATTTCTAGGAGACAATATGCACGGGCAACATTATAAATTTACTCTCTTTAATAGCACTGAGCTATTTTCATTTCCCTGGCCAGTTTGCCTATGTGCTTGGAATAAGGAGCATTGGGTATTGCGTGCTCTGTAAGTGTTAATCAATGGGATTAATTAGCAGGTGGTGCTGAAAGGAAAAGGCAGGCTGCACTCAGCATCCCCTCACTACTCACTACGTCAGTACTGAACGACGAAGCCCATTTGGAGAAGCAGAGTGAGCAGTGAACAAAAACAGCACCAGATTCTGTAAATCATAAGATCTACCCCATAACACTGTCTGACAAGTCTGGCAATTCTCAGGCAAAGCTAGCACAAGTCGCTGTTTTTTGGAGCTTACCACAGTGCACCCAGCTAGCCCTGGTACGGTGCCACGTTTCACTGCTACGTCATGATTTGTCACTCTGGTGTGCCTGCACTCCACTCAGGCACCACTCATCCATGGGCTTTGCTGACAGCAGGAGCATCATCATGGGCACCATCCATGTGGACATGGAGGATGCCTATGAGGGCTTGAGTATGGAAGATCCCCTTCAGACAGGATTTGGGAGGAATCCCCAGTGCTCCAACTCTTACATTTCCCAAAGTACAAGTGATGCAGTTCCTATGTATCACTTGCATTTTGGTGAATGGAGGAATTCCTCTGGTGTTTAGGGTTATAGGGCTTTGGGTCTTCTCTGAAGGGGTATTTTTGCTATTCTTCATTTGACACAGTAGCTGTAGGCTGAACTCTAGCTCCTGGGTGTCCTAATTTTGAAACAGCATGTTGTAAATTCCAATTTGGCATGTGCCAAACCTCATCTTGATCTTCATTTTGTGCAAAATGTTTTTATCTTTGAACAATACTTTAGTAATGCTAACCAATGCCAATGGCTAGGTGAATACAAGTTCCCACAGAAGCTGGTTCAAGCTGAGTTGAACAAAAACAGAGGAAAATACTTCAGGCTTGGGCCAGTTGAGGCAGTCATTATTCTCTCTGTCTGTATGCAAAACCCGTACTTGAAAAATGAAATTTTTGAATATACAGATAATTTCTACCTTTTCGTATATAGTCTTGCAAAATATAAGTTTCTCTGAATTTTAAAAGATGAAATGTTTTATTTATCTAGAAGTGTCAGCACAGACGGAGATTTCTGAAATTCAGCAGGACTGGAAGCCTTCATTTCTCAGCAACGAGGAATTCACCCAGCTGATGTTGGAGGTGAACGTGCATACAGCTCTGCTAATTTTGCCTAGCAGTTGTGGAAATGCCCACGCTTCTAGAATAAGATGTGGTTCGCAGCTCCAAAAGAGGTTTCAGGTACCCCTGTGTTTGCCCATCAAGCAAAAGGGTGAGAGTTGGCTCATGGCGCTGCTGCTCACCCTTGCACCAGCAGCACTGCTGCTGCAGCACCCTGCAAAGAGCTCCAAGAAATGCAATCCAAAAGAGAGATTTGAATCACAGATTACATTTTGTTTTCACAACCTGGGGTGAGGGAAAGGGCATGCAGCAGTTTATCTCCTGATCTCGTAATGCGCTATTATTAATATTTATGCAAGAGTAGCACCTACAACACAGCAGTGTCACGTCCCTTTAGTGCTAGGTGCTGTACAACCAGATCAAACCTGACAGCTCCTGCAGGCTTGATGCAGTTAATACTTCCACTATAATGAATTTCCAGGCCCTTATCAAACACTTTTTATTCTAATAGAGAGCGGGGTTATTTTGCAATGATAGGTTTTAAATTATCTTTAAATTACACCATAGGTGCTTTTAACACTAGCAGGGATTTGAAGGGAGGTGACTCAATGGCGTTTATGCACATTTGAGATGAAATGCAAATGAGCTGCTAAAATGCACTTTTCTCTCTTAGTAACAGCTAGAACCTTCTTTAACAGTGATCTTCTCCCATGGTAAACATGCTGAAGTTCACTGTGATGGGATGCCCCAGATTCAGGGTTGAGAGATGCTTCGCGCATACTGTATCTATGACCACTGATTCCAATGTAGTGCTCAGGAGCACTGACATACGTTGCTCTTTCAGTCTGCATTAAAAACAGTTCCCTCAGGAGCCAATATGTTGATAGATGTCTTGACTGTTGATTCTGCTTGTATCAGCCACACAGTTTTAAAGTAAGAAACACTTGCTTTCAAGCTTCCTGGTTTGTAAAATACCTTCCTGCTAATGTGAGTTTCAAGTTGATGTTGGGGATTGGGATGTCCTATTGAGACAGATGTTCAGTAGTCACTTCTTTTTTCTTTTTTTTGCCTTTCC
This sequence comes from Lagopus leucura, assembly GCF_019238085.1. Classification (NCBI taxonomy): domain Eukaryota; kingdom Metazoa; phylum Chordata; class Aves; order Galliformes; family Phasianidae; genus Lagopus; species Lagopus leucura. Next base: position 47,022,823 of record NW_024962262.1, on the reverse strand, counting down.
TCTAATCTTATTTTATTAGCATTTGGACAAGACTTCTTAAAGTTCTTCCTGTTTTGTTAACAAAAGAATGGGAAGGATTTTTTCAAGCATTGATTCAAAGGAGTCGTGTCCTACCACAGAACTACATCAGCTTTCCTGAAAACAGCCCCTTTTTACTCAATGAAAAGTAAGGAAATTACACACGAGTGGGGACCAGATCTGTTGGTCCATCCATGATTGTTGCAGTACAGAAAGCTTTGATGAGCCACATGCCATCTTCATGCTGGAAGAGGACTGCAAGTAAATAAACACAGAATTATGTATGCACACATTAACTTGATCTCACCACAAAAGTCTGATGTGAGTCACTTTGTATGATTTGCATTGAATATGAAATAAAGACTCGGTTTAAAAAAAATAATAAAAAGAAAAAACATCCTTCACCATAGTAACATGCACAATCCAGCTGCCTTGTGATACCACTGCTCTCTTCTGAGGGTTAACAGATATCATGCCTTTTAGAAAACAGCTTGAATGTACTATACTGAAGAAAAACATATCCTCTGCACTTAGATTAACAAAATCACAGTAACTGGAGGGTTAGGCAGCTGGAGGGTTTTCAGAAATGCTAAACACATACTCTTCTGCTGGGGTGTAAGTTATTGACCTGCTTTTCAAAGGATTGTAGCACCAGCAGATTCCCATTGACTTAAATAGTTGTGGGTGCTCAGCATTCTCTGAAAAAAGGAACATATGTTTGTGTCTTTATTCAAGGCTTTGTGCTCTCCTATGTTTTTTTTTACCAAACAATTAGCATTTCTAGTGTTCTCAGAATTCTTACCCTTATTGAAGTCAGCAGGGGAGAAGGATGTTCGGCAGCTTGCAGGATGCAAGCCTGTATTGGAGGGGGGCCCAGCTTTGCAGGGAGGGTTTGTGACCCGGTGCCACCACCACCACCAGGCTGTTGGACACAGACCTGTCTTTGGAGTGCACCTGAAATTTTCAGTCCTGCTCGTGGCACTTATGCTGCTCCAATAGGGCAGTCAGCACCAGCTTCACCTGTGACCTGGCAGAGAAACCACTGACCCATTCCACCTGAAGGCACTTTGCCAGTGGTTTCTCGGTCATGATGAGGCTTTAATATCGTCTCTGAGCATCTGCTATCGACTCTGAATTTTTGAGGTGATCTGCTCAGAGTAGGTGAAACGTTGCTTTAAATCTGGATGTCTACCTAGGTTTAATTTAGAAGGAGATTGATCTCAAAGCTTCCCAGCTCAGAATAAAGAAGGAACTAATTTTGGAGGTGAAATTGCTGCTGTGCAGAGGATTGGTCCTTTCAGTGCTAGGCATGAGGGGGCTCACTGCAAGGTGGGATCCGAGTGAGGAAGAAGCTCTGTGGAAGGGGGAATTTCTCTTTGAATGAGTAATCCAGTACCATGACCTTTAGAGTAAATCACTCAATTAAAAGTCAGACTAAGGATTATTTGATCATTTGCATTGCTTTTACTTACATGAAAGCCCAGTAACATACAACATTACATTTATACAAACTGAGATTTATGAGTTTTGAAGAGAACTACCATTTTGAGATAGGACTGCATCCTTTCATCGTCCTTTGATATTTACACAGAGCTCAAATTTTCATTTTAATAACTTCCAAGGGATCCAGTCTTAGTCATTTTGCATTATTAAAATGTGTGATTAATTTAAAAACTGAGACATGAAATATTCCTGTGAGCCCTTTGTTGCTTCAATAGTAGGTTTTGCTAGACTACAAAGAGTGTTGTAAAAGTTAAATCAGACTGTAAAATCAGAGAATTACCGTTCTGCAGTGTGAGATAACGTTTCTACGACTCAACAACAGTACGGTGCTGAAGTAAAATGGTTTTGATCAACATGCAGTGAGACATGCTGTTTACTCCCCCCTTCCCTACTAAAGCACTCTCCACTTGCATGTTTTCCTTAGGCATTGGATGGCTTCATCATAGCAGTAACCACAGGTGGGAGCATCATCTACGTGTCTGACAGCATCACACCTCTTCTAGGGCATTTACCAGTGAGTAACTCTGGCACAAGCTTTTTTCTACTAAAAACCATAGGATTGGGCCCTGCCATGTTAAAAACAGACACAGGAGGGTGGGAAATGGGGTGAGGGGATGTTTTCATGCAAACGCAGGGAGAGTTTTTGTCCCTACGTTATGCCAGTTGTTGCTGTTGATCTTTGCTCCCTCTCAGCATGATTCATGCGCTTCAAGTTTTTGTTGCTATGAGGCACTTGGGTTTGAATGGAAAAAGCTCTGTGGGAATCCTCTGGCCAAGGGAGGGATGGGTTGACCTGGCTGATCTTTTCCATCTCTGATTTCTAAGCTAGTTCAGCCCAGCAAGGAGCTTGCTAAGGGCCTTATTCTGCTCCACGGAGGTAAAAGACATAAACCCCACTGAACTCAGAGGGGCAGGAGGTAGCTGGCAACTGTTCCCCTACTTGAGCTGCTTGTGGAGATGTTGCTGTGAATGCAGTAGAGAGTGGCTGCGCTGGACTCTGCTCCTGTTGCTAAGGCTGCTCTGGGAGGAATGGTGCAGTAATGAAGTATTAATCCAAACACTCATTTTTAGTAGCTCAGTCTCAAATAAATGTGTGCCCAGGAGAAAACAATACCTGCCAAATCATTATTTCACTGCCACCGTTCCCATGTTCTTCAGAAAATTACAATTATTTTTCTCTCGTTTACTTTTTCACCAAATACGTGCTGCTTTCCACCCAGCCAAATGTATTTCACACACACTGCCTTCCTGTAGTACAAACAAAAATTATTTTCTTCTGAGGCGAAAGGAACTTGATGAAAGGCGGCAGCTCCTGGTAAATGCAAGAATATTGCTATGCAACAACAGATTGAACTGAATCTATCTACTCCAGTTTTCTTTAATCGTAAACAGTTGAGAACCCAGTGGTTGACTATTTTCTGACATTCGTCTTCAAATCAAAGGCAAAGAGAAAGCTGTCCTGCATGCAAACTCCTGTGTTTTCATACGCTTACTGATTTATGTGGAGCTCTTGGAGCGGGTCCAGACGAGGGCCACGAAGATGATCAGAGGGCTGGAGCACATCTATTGTGAGGAAAGGTTGAGGAAAGTGGGCTTGTTCAGCTTGGAGGAGAGAAGGCTCCTGGGAGACATCACTGCAGCCTTCCAGTACTTGAAGGGAACGTATAAATAGAAGGAAGAATGACTTTTTACGCTATCTGATAGTGATAGGACAAAGGAGGAATGGTTTTAAAATAAAAGGAGGAGATTTATGTTAGATTTTAGGAAGAAATTACCTAATTAAAGGGTGATGAGGCGCTGGCACAGATGCCCAGAGAAGCTGTGGTACCCCATCCCTGGAGGTGCTCGAGGCCGGGTTGGATGGGGCCCTGGGCAGCCTGAGCTGGTGGGGAGCAGCCCTGTCCTTGCAAACACTGATCTTCCTGGACATGGTAGATCTGCTGCAGATAATTATCTTTTCAGGAGGACCACTGATGTCAGGCCCTTGCCAAAAACAAGCAAGCTACCTCCATAACTGCTCCCATCAAAGCAGCTCACTGCAGCCAGGGTTGGGAACCAGCCTGAAGGCAGCAGCAGAAGTCCCACAGACCTCAGGGCTGACAGAGCAATAGTGGCAAACCCTGCCCCATCAGTCTGTACCCATGCAGTATGCTTTGCAAGCTGGCTTCTACCAGCCCAAGGTGCGCAAATCATGTGCCCATGTTCACTGTGCGGCTCATGGGAAATTTCAGCTGTCCTTTCTATTCGTGTTCTGAAGTTCTAAAACTAATCAGAGCACTATCAGGAAAATCTACATTACTTACTTTGTTAACAGCCAGGATCTACTGGTAAGCTACATTCAGTCACTGTTGGAGGGACACCATACCAATTCTTCCTCCTCTGTGAGTGCAGGGGAAAAAGAAGATACTGTGCAAATCTGCTGCTTTGAGCACAGAAAGGAAGGCACAATTGGGCAGAGCACAAAGCAGGGCTCTCTGAGGGCCCCTATCCACAAATCTGATGTATTTTTTTTCATTAAAATCATGGAAGACTCTGGTGCTGAGAGTAAATATATCCAATTCTCTTTTATTCAGCTTCCCTAAGTTTCATGGAGCGTTTTCAGACACCAGCTGCCTCTGTGGTAATTCTAAATAGTCTATTATTGCAAGATTTGGAGACTTCTCCCAGGGTTGGCTGATGTGAAGAAAGGTTTAGCTAATGTGGTTAGACTGGCTATAGTTAAAGTGAAATGAACTACTGTAAATCTGGTCACAACTCAAAGCATTTAGCATCAGCTGATACACTACACCCCTGAAACCATGCTGGCCTTGGGAAGAGGGTCACCCCTGCTTCTTCTTATCAGCTTTGCTTCACGAAACAGCTAAATGCAGATGGCAGAATGCCAGTTTCCAACCCACAGGAGGAAACTCTGCTTTCTTTCTACTGGACTTAGGCAAAAAGTGCTGCACCTGCTCACTGACCAAGGGCAGTGGTGGGTGCTTTAGTTAAACATCAGGGCTTACAGAGCTGCTCACTGCAGAGCAATTGGGCAAAGCTGCAAACTTTCCCCTCCACCGTATGCGTTTTTGTCAGTGGTGATTACATTTTGTTCCCCTCACCTTTCACCTATTTGTCATGGTACCAGGTGGCTGCTCTCCAGGTCTGGTACAGAAGGAGCTTGCATGACATTTCCTACAGCTCCAGTGAGACTGGTATATTTACTCATCTCTTTATTTTTGGCCTGTCAATAGGTTCCTGGTTGGCATATTGATTCAAGAATACTATTGTATTCCTGAGTTGGATGAGATCCAGAAGTTGTTCTGTGCATTTCTCCACAGGTGTTCCTGACCTCTTTCAATAGCAAAAGCTGTAAAATACGTGAAGTAGATTCTATCTGTTCTGTCCTATCTCTAAACAGAAGGGATACTGCAGCACTTGATTGTAATATGGAGACAAAAGGCAGCACAGAACCACAGACTGGCTGTTTCTGGCAGGGTCCCCTGGGTCTCTCTGGCCCAACACATCTCCAGCAGAACCACCCAGAGCAGGGTGCCCAGGGCCTTGGAGATCCCCAAGGAGGAGACCGCACAGCCTCCAGAAAGCCTGTGCCAGTCTTCTGTCACCCACACAGCACAGAAGTGCTCCTGGTGTTCAGAAAGAACCTCCCGTGTTCCAGTCTGTGCCCACGGCCTCTTGTCTTGGCACTGGGCACCTCTGAAAGTGCATCCCAAGGTCACCAACAAAGCAGTAGTGAATGTGAGGAGCAGTGAGAGCTGACATCAGGTGTGGAGATGGCCCGCATTTAGCAGTGAGCAGGTCCTTCCAGCCCTCCCGCAGCTACTGCTGAGTGGATGAGAGAGTAATTAACCCTCATGACACCTGTGTGAGACTGGTAGATAAGCATCATTATCTACCATTTACAGGTAGAAAAGGATTGGGAAGGAAAATTACTTTTCCAAGACTGTGCTGTAAGCCTTGAACTGCACTCAGCACAGCGGTTTCCCTTCTTTGGTCTTCATATTCTCAAAATTATGTGAACAATGTAAAATATTTTGTGTGACTATAATGTGGATATTTATATATAACTGTATCACATGCAATATCAGTGGGTTCTGTATTGAAGAGGTACATATTGAAGTCACAAAAATAATTTTCAAGTATTCTTCACAAAAGGAGTATTCAAGTAGCAAGCACACTTAATAAATACTTGTGATTGAATAAATTAATACATTATTGCATCAAGATAAGGGTACAAACTGTCCCACTCTAATTTTCAAAGTATGTTCACTGCATTTCCCTACCCCAAATAGGAATTACGTAGAGAAGAGCAGGCCTGGGTAGAAAGCGGAGGGAAACCAAAGCATAATCTTAAGTAAATATATGAATAAATGATGATGATTAATAACTTGCCAGTCTCGTACAGGGCTAACACGTTTTCAGCACAAATGTGAAGTCTGCTAGCAGCTGCTCTGATGATACAATGGGGCTGTGTCAGTACGTCAGCTCGGCCCTAGGTAGTCTCTAGTGAGATGAATGCAAGTTAATGCCATTAGAGGGTTACTTTATCACACAACATCCTTTCAGGTAGGCTTGTCAGGCACTATGTTGGTCACTGCACTGAATACAGGGAGATTTTTTTCTTGGCAACCTTGTGACATACTCTTGTCCTATCCACCATGGGCCAGTCATGGCCTTGTACAGAAATGGTTCCGTCTTTCTGTTCCCCAGTCCCTGTACCAGTGAATAGCTCTCACTCATCACAGTTGGATGCATTTTGAGTTCCTTCCCGCTGGCCACAAGGCTGGAAACACCTGGGCATTCAGTTCCAGAGGGCTTGTGCTGGTGGCACCGTGAATTCATGGAATCATTAAGGCTGAAAAAGACCAAGATCATCTAAGTCTGTCATCTTATGCCCACTCATGTCCCTCAGTGCCACATCCACACGGTTCTTGAACACTTCCAGGGATGGTGACTCCACCAGTTCCCTGGGCAGCCTGTGCCACTTCCTCACCACTCTTTCTGAGAAGAAATTCTTCCTAATGTCCAACCTGAATCTCCCCTCGTGCAACTTAAGGCCATTGCCTCTCATCTTGTTTCTAACTCTGCAGGAGAAGAGGCTCACCCCCACCTTTCCACAGCCTCCCTTCAGGTCATCGTAGAGAGTGATGAGGTCTCCTCTGAGCTTCCCTTTCTCCACACTGAATAACCCCAATTCCTTCAGCTGCTCTTCATCAGGTTTGTGCGCCAGACACATCACAGCTTCATTGCCTTTCTCTGGACTTGCTCCACGATCTTGATGTCTTTCTTGTAGTGAGGGGTCCAAAACTGAACAAAGCATTGAGGTGAGGCCTCAACAGTGCTGAGTACAGAGTAACAATTACCTCCCTGCTCCCGCTGGCCACACTATTTCTGCTACCATCCAGGATGCCATTGGCCTTCTTGGCCACCAGTTCCCCATCCTAGGGGACTGACAGCGCTACAAAGTGATGTCCATGGCAGAACATCTCGTGGAAGAAGGATTCATCATGCAATGTGAATGTCATGGTGATGCTTGTTGTGACATTGCCGTTTAATATCAATATTTCTGTTGGTTTGTTTTTGCAGTGTGATGTCTTGGATCAGAATTTGTTAAATTTCCTCCCAGAACAAGAACATTCAGAAATTTATAAGATGTTATCTTCCTGTATGCTTATGACAGATTCTGCCTCATCGGATTACCTAAAAAGTAAGTTTTATTTTATCTTTCCCAGTAAATCAAAAAGCGTGGGTAGGATAAAAAACTTCTCACAGAAGGAGGTTTTTTTTATGAGGCATGCATTATAAAACTTACGTTCATAGCATTTCAAAGAGATCTTGCCACCTGGCATGACCCTTTGGTACTATTTTTAAATTAAACTCATTGCATTTATTTTATAGGCAAAGTACTTGCAGTTGTGTTAATTATTAAATATAGCATCTTTTGAGACAGCTGAGGAAAATAGGTTAGCCAGTGGTAACAGTTTGCCTGAGACAAATCACATCTTAATTGATATTTCAGCCCATTAAAATAAGATGCTGTTCAGAGATATGCTAGCGGTGCATACCTTCGTTTTGCATTATAGTTGAAAAGCAGCTGTAAAATCATCATAATTCTTTTTCAAATTGAATTTATTTTTCTTAAAAATCCTTTTATATGCCTCAACCTTATTCACTCTAGGAGGTAAGATGAAGGAAAGCAGAAAGCACACAATAATGTGAGATGTACAGCTGCTTAATTTACTGCATACATAAATCTTGCAGCTCATAGTTAATATGCTGAAGTTAATTTAATAGATTTTTTGAAATAATTAGGCATAGTTTTGCAACACAAGATGTAAAACAGCTGTGAGTCATGAAAAACCTAAACAGAAAACAGAGTCGTAGCTGTAGGATCCAATTCTCTACCTCAATATGCCAACGTTTTGTCAGTGCTATGGTGAAGATGGTAGAAGAGAAGAGGCCCACATAGGTCAGCTGCACCCGGAGCTCTTGCAGGGGCTTTGGCCCTGCCACTTATTGCTTCTTGGTGTGTAGGACTCCGAGGGATAACACACTGCTCTTGTGCTGCAAGATTGGGGTTGTGTTTAGCTAAAATAGTATATTTATTTCTTCTTCTTCTTCTTTTAACAATCCAGCTGACAATGAACTAGAGTTTTATTGTCATCTTCTGAGAGGAAGTTTGAACCCAAAGGAATTTCCAACATATGAATACATAAAATTTGTAGGAAATTTTCGGTCTTACAGCAATGGTAAGCTTTAATCGTTGTATAAATGTTACTTTAGCTATGTAAAATGGTCTGTAAGTATTGCTCCACTGAAAAACACAAGCTTGTACTGCACGGGCTTTTTGTAATGTTGTGGGGCAGATTTCGCTTCGTGTGGATCTAACAGCTGATTTGCAAAAGCTGAATGAGAAATGGCCAAAATTGTCAGTTCCTGTTGTTTATGCCCTTTGTTTGCTTTGGACACTGGGCAAATTTGCAAATACCGCCAGCTTCAGAGGAGGGTTGGGCTGTACTCTGCAGTACTGCGAGTTACAGCTGTACCCATTAGCTACACAAAGGGAATGCCACCCTATCTTCTGCCTTATGTGGAACACGCATCCCAGCCTGTGCCAGAGGCAATAGCCTATCAGATTTGCCCTCTCATCCCCACAGAGCCATTGTGGGGAAGGGCGACGCTGCGGTACCCTAAGGCCTCCCCTTAGGCTGCCATTTCCCACTCCTACCCAGCACCACAGAGCCTGATGCCACAGCACGGGAGAGAAATGCACTTGGCACAGCCCGCACTGTGGCATGGTCATCCTTAGGAAACCATCTTTCAAGGGACAAGGGGCAGATTTCTAGCTCACGTGCTCCCTAACAAACAGATTGCTCCACAGTTCTTAGTGTCAGAAATGAATTTTTTTTTTATATCGCTTTCCCCTCTCCTGCGTGCTCGAGTTCGCTGTAGTTACTTATCTGATTGAACTCTGGAGTGGCATTTCAAAAGTTGCTGGTATTGCTCCAAATAGGTCATCCTCAGCAAAAATTCCCCACTGTGCTTTCCAGAAACCGCACACCACACTGTGAAGAAATGTCCCTGTCCCCGTTTAACTTTCTGGTCTTGAGCCACATAACTAGAATAGAAACCTACGTGCAGCATGAAGGCATGTATTTCTTACTTGGTGCCATACGGTTTGGGGCTGTATTTGTATAAAAATGCAACCGCCTGTATGCTTTCTAGTTTGAATGGAGAGAAATGCGGCCGCGTGGCAGACGCACACACCAAGCTGTTCTGTTTTCTGGAGCAGAAACCGGATTTAAGGTGCTGACTCATAAGGATACATTTCTACCGGGGGAATTTCTGATCCATTTTCTCAAGGATTCTCAGCCTTTTATTTTCATGTGACTTTAACATTGTCCTCTTCCCAGTTAGAGATTTCACATCCCTGCATTTGGATCAGTGGCTATTTCTCAGAAGAAAGATGCAACTTGCATTTTTCTGCTGCTCCAGATATCTCCCCTAGCTTAATGCACACAGACTAAATGCGAGCATATTGATTTCAGAACATACAGAAGTATTTTGCAAGGACTCCAGCTTATAGCTCAGAAATAAGACACAAGCTTTCTGCTTCAATTTTCTGCTTTTTCTTCCATGTGCCACTTTTCTCTAAATTCTCCACTTCATGTCACCTCTTCCAGTTTCTCCCCAATCTGCTGCAGATGGACTCTGGTCAGGAGGGAGGGTCTGGCACTTGTCCTGATCTGTGAGATGATGCTCCCTCTTCCCATTGCAGAGGCTAGGCTATGATAAAAAAAAATGAGGTAGCGGAGGACAGAAATTGCAAATTAAGCTTAATTAGCTGGAGATGTTCCTTATGAATGTATTCAAGAATGCTTTTCCCTGTAGCTTTTCACAGCAGTAGAAGTGTGAGCATGTTTTTACGCATGGGAGACGGATACAGGATGTTCTTCTCTAAATACAAGTTTTTGCTGCTCCTTTTAGCTGTCCAATGCCAAATTTTACCTTTGTTTTTCTGCAATTTGCTGAGCATTTCCTGAGCCTTCTCTGTCTGCATGGCCCTGCTGCCCCAGCATGGGGTCTTCCCAGAACACTAAGATGCCCCATTCCCACTGGCCTAGTGTTGTGGTAGGGATGGTCCTAACAACAGTCCTAACCTATTCTTCTCAACCTTTGTTGAGTGTTTTGAAGTATGGGTAGGTGCATTTTTGGCCTCTTTAACAGAAACGTCACTAGATTTATCCTACTTCTACATAACCTTTTACATGACCTACCTCTCAGACTTGTTTTACTCTTTTTCATTGCCAACATAACTGCAATACTTATGGGAAGAGGGTGATGTGTGTTGGGGTCTCACAGTTCAACCCTCTTCCCTTGTACCTTCTCTGTTAATCACATTGTGACTTATGGCTGAGAACATCATATAGGGATGGGTTTGAATGGATTAAATTGAAGGACTGAGACTTAGACAGTCTTAGGGGCTTAGCTGCTCTCCCTAACTTCTTTGGGAGCTGTGGGGCTAATTCCCTCTTCAGCTTTGAAGGCCGTTTTACTATAACACTGAGATGCCAGTGAGATTTATTTTTTATTCTAAAGCAGAACAAATACCTGATTTATACCATGGCGACTTGTCACCAGGATTGCTGTTGGGGATCCACACCTTATGTAGCCTACACAGAGCCTGTGTAGGAGTAGCTTTCCCCCCATCTTGGAAGAGAGATGGTGCAGGGCAGGGGGATGCACATGCAGCTCCCAGAAACTGCTGGTGAAGTTCACATTGCTGCCAGCATGTGTTCAGTCTTTCAGAAGATCACTGTCCCTAGAGCTCTCTGTGCAGCTATAGCTGGAAGTGAGAGGAGCTGCTCCAGCCCAAGCCAGGTTTACATCAGCATTCACCTAAGCTAGTTCTGGGCATGGTTTGTGATCTGTGATAACCTACTGCAGCGTTTTGGCAGCTGTTTCTGTATCTGGGGTGTGTCACAAGCTGCCTGCACAGGAGTGCACCCCCTCAAATTAGCTGTGTCCAGCCATGAGGGGTTGAGCAGCCAAGCAGCAGTGCAAGCTGTGCTGAGCAACTGTATGAGTCACTGCCTGTGCTAAATCAAATACAAGAGATTTGATTTTCTATTTGGGAGGATTATATAATCATCATTAATTAAGCTTCAGTGAGAAGAGCTGGGCTGTAACCTGACAAGAAGATTGAGGAGTCCCTAGAGAGATGGTCTCTGGGCCACTCAGAACAGGAGAGTTGTGTTCCATCTCTTGTGTACCATCAGCTTTGGTGAGAAAGGCCTGGCTGCTCACAGAAGAAAATATTACAGGATATTTTTTGGTTGTTTGTTTGGTTTGTTGTTATTGTGTTGTTTTGTTTTGTTTCAAAGAGGAATGCCTTCCAGTATTCTGAGTGCTTAAATCTCAGACTCACAGGCTGGCTGAGGCTGGCAGGGTCCCCCCCTTGGTCCCTCTAGCCCAACCCCTGCAACCCCAGCAGGGCTACCCAGAGCAGAGTGCCCAGGGCCACATCCCTCCCAGGATTATCTCCATTCACCTAACTGAGGCCTTTCCTGCAACCTGGAGAGCTGAATCTATCAGATATCTGGGGGAACTGAGTGCCACCACTGCCTCTGTTGACAGGCAGGATGTGGTATGGGGCAGACTCAGGTCAGCATTACCAACCAGTGCATAGTGTAGTGGTTCCCTGCCAGTTTGATCTGAGGGCTGAGAGGGGAGGAAAGAAATAAAGACAATTCTCCAAAAAGTTGAAGGGAATGTTTATCTTCCAGTATGAAATGTCAATTTAAGTGAGCATAAATTATTTTACAAAGCCGCTTAATAGCTCACTCCGATTATAAAAGATAAGGAGAGCTGGATTTATCCCCCCTGTGAAAAATTGTTTGTTCTTTTATATACAGAAGATCTTTCCCAATCATGTAACCTAATATTGACTTTGCTATTGTATTCCTGAGGTGACATACTTGCCTAAACACTTCTGAAAGGGACAAAACCTGAGATCTGCCTTCCAAATAGCTTACCAAAAGCAAAAAGAACCACCAGCATCTTTAAAGGGGCAGATGTGGCCTTGTAGCCAAAAGGCCTGAGGTTTTGCTCCTAAAGGAGCAGATAACTGTTTTGTGGAAAGAGCTCACGATCGAGTAGTAGAATTAAATATTATAGTGGGATTTAAAACTCTGCATCTTTGTTCCCAATTATATGGAAACTCAGGAATTATCTTGTTACTGGGTGCTAATAATAGCAGATAGCTCCACTGTTAGCTGATGTGTCTCTTAGAGATAACAATAACCGTCAAGGAAATGATTATGCCAGGGAGGAGAAAAAAAAAACAACAAAACACTCCCAGAATGATTAACTTAGTCTGAATTCCATTTTGAAGGAAATAAACAGATTTATACAGAAGATACATTGATCTTGAGCCTCTACAAGCATATGTGGAAACATCTGATAACAAGAATAACTCGAAATGAATGTTTTGATGAGAACTGACAGCCACATATTATTATTTACTGTGAACAAAGTGGTAGAAGCTGCAGCTAGAAACATACATTGCTTACGACAGGCTCTCTGTGGACGCATCAGCAAAAAAATTCATGTCCTAAACAGTCTGCATGGGGTTCGGATCCACATAGGATGGCAGCATGAAGAGCAGGAGAAGGAAAAAGGAGAGAGCAGATCCAAATGGACAGTGATGTATGGAGACCGTCATTGTTGTTCACTCAAAGCTATTGAGTGCAGCCTTGCTTGCCATTAGCACTTTAGAGTTCTTCATTACATATATTAATTGTTGAATGTTCTGTTTATCCGTGGTCTGAGTTCATTTATATGAAACACTCTTGGTTTTGTGCTGGTCTGTTTGCTCATGTTTTTAGAAATTACCATTCAGTTTGTTTGGCAGTCACTAAAACTGGTTCTTTAAACATTAGCATTTACTTGCAAAATAGGAAAGAAGGATTTCTTCTTTAAAATGACATAAATGAGAAGCTTGCTTTTACAGAAAGAATATGTTTTAAACATCCCAAGTTAAAATAAGATGACCGAGCAACCCGCGGCTGTGCTATTATTAACAGAATAATGTGTCATCTGTTTTTTTTTTAAAGCATGCTTTCATTCATTTTGTGTGGCATGATTTGAATCCCTGAGGGCAAAAATCTTTTTATCTGTAGCAGCTAAGGGCTTTATATATTACTTATTTTTAACATCTTGTCCTTAATGTTCCTGGTCCTTTTATTTTTAAATTCTGTGTACAAGCAAATCAGTTTATTTCTATCTTCTTACATGATATTTGCAGGTCATTTAATACCTCCACTGCAAACAAATTGTTGTAGCTCTAGCGGCAGATCTGATAGGTAACCACAAAAATTATTAGAACTCACATCAAGGAGCACAGTCAGCTAACCAATAAACATTTCTCTATTCAGGATATGTTGTCTAAATCATTTAATTGTGAAACACACGTGCCCTCTGTTACCCAGCCCCACCTGGTTATAGCCTGTTCCAAATTTTCATCAGACACCTTCTGAGAAAAGCACTCCAAGACTTCTAAGTGTAAATATCATCACAGCCTTAGACTTCATCCTATGTAAACTGTCTTTCTGTTGTGCTCTCAAAGAGCTCACTATTGAACTCCTAAAGGCACTGTGTGTTTTTCTTTCCAACGGACCCTGCAAATTATAAAGTATGATTTTTAAAATGTCTGTTTAAAAGATTACACCAGGATATCTTTTAAAAATGTGTGCACAGATCTCTTTTTAAAATTACACTTCACAGATCTCAACAGGTACCCAAGGCCAGGTTGGATGGGGCCCTGTGCAGCCTGACCTGGTGGATGGCAGTCCTGCCCACGGCAGAGGGTTGAAACAGAAACTTTAAGGACTTTTCCAACCCCAACCATTCTATGATTCTGTGAAACAGAAAAAGTTGGAATTTGCTGACCAACTGCAAGAGAAGAGGCAAATTGGCTGTGCAGATAGAGCTGTGGAAAGAACAGATAACAACAAAATAAGTCAGGCAGAAACTAATCCAGAAACAAGTGGCATGTGTTTGTTACTTTTAGTCATGGTAGTTGTCACATTTCAAGTTGGTGGTTATGTGCCTGCATCATGGAGACTTTTGATGCTTTGGACTTTGTCAGAGACAATTCTGTATGGAGACAGCACAGATCAGTTTGTAGGCTGGCTGACATCCAGCCAGACCATCTCTACCTCATCTCCTTGAGCTCCTTCCCTCACTGCCTCCAAGTTTGACATTCTCAGTGATGAAATCACAAAAATGCTGTACAGCTATATTATATGACAATTATTAGCCTTTTAGGATTGCATTTACTTCTTGGAAATATAATTCTATTTTGTAAATGCCACATTCAGGGATGTATTCTGCTCTCTCCTGGGAATAGAATGTCTGATTCGTGTCCATTTACATCAAACAACTTACATCAAAAGGGCCATCTGCTGTCTTTGGCGCAACTCAGTCGTCTTCAGCAGTTCTTCTGGAAATGGAGTCATTTGCAAGCCCATGGCTTCAATAACTAGGTTAACTTTTTATACCTGAACTTTGGAGACTGATTGTGCTTATCTTATTTTTATTTCTTATGTTTTGCGTCCCACTGAACACAGCATAGCCAGCTAGCCAAGAGAGGTGATTCTCCCACTGTGCTTAGCATTTGAATATAGTGTGCAGTTCTGGGCTCTACAACATAGAAAGAATGTTAACGTCTTTGAAAGTGTCCAGAGGAGAGCTCCAAAGCGAGTAGCAGGGCTGAAAGCATGTTCTGTGAGGAGAGGCTGAGGGCAATGGGCTGTCCAGTTTTGGAGAGAAGGAAGCTGAGAGTTGACCCCACTGCTCCCTGCAGTGCCCTGAGGAGGAGAAGCAGAGGGAAGTGTCAGGCTCTGCTCCTGAGAACCGATGGGAATGGCTCAAAGCTGGGCATTAGGAAATATCTTTTTCATTGTGAGGGTGCTCAAACACTACAACAGGCTTCCTAGATAGGTTGTTGGTGTCCTCTGCCTGCCAGTGTTCGAGAAGTATTTGGATAATGCCCTCAATAACTTCTGGTGAAGTTGTCAGGTTGGACTCAATGGTCTTTGAAGGTCCCTTCCAACTGAGCTATTCTGTTCTATTCTATTCTATTCTATTCTATTCTATTCTATTCTATTCTATTCTATTCTATTCT
>NW_024962262.1:46980192-47007608 GCF_019238085.1 Lagopus leucura | reverse complement strand
CTATTCTATTCTATTCTATTCTATTCTATTCTATTCTATTCTATTCTTCTTAGATCCCAGGCTATTTGCTATTGAACTTGGCCATTGTAGAGAGAAATTGGCCCATTGACTTCAGTTTGAAAGACATACTAGGTAGTAAGCTTGGAAGTAACTTCTTTACAATGTCCTTAATGTGAGTTTGTAGCCATATCATTATTTTTAAACATTAATTTTCAAACAGGACTGACTCCAGATATCAACAGACTTGCATGAAATAATCTCATCAGAGCAGAACCAATAGCTCTTTATTAAGGCTTCTCCTGTTTCCAACAGCTCTTAACTCTTCCTTCTTTTTTCCACCTCTTGTGCTAATAATCCTGTAGAAGCCCTCTTATATGCACATAACCCCAGGAGCAGAACTGGAATTCATATTCCTAGAAAGTCCCCAGAGCGAGTGTGCTTTGCTGGTGAAAGGAGGAGAATTTTGCCCATATTTTTTATCTTAATATCCAGTCAGCCGTGCCCTCAAGACTCTTCTGTAAGAGAGCTGCAGTCTCTGTGGATGTTCACATCTGTGCTGCCTTCTCAGATGAGGAATCTTTCTTCTCCCTTTTGGCACAATACATTGTGCATACAGTGGTCTAAGTCAGTTAATCACAGGTGTGAATTCTCCCCAGAGTACTTACTTTACTGTCTTATACCCTGTTATCCTTGTTATCAGCTGCGTATTGTTATGCTAAGGTTTTCAATAGGTTTCTGGGTTCCAGAAGCACATCTGATGAATAAGCTGAGACTTCTTCAGTCTCTACAATTTATGGCAGTGAACTAAAGCCCAGTGCAGAAACATCCCAGAGTAAAATTTGCTATTGAATTCCTCCCCAGACAGATATAAAACCCTTCATTTTCACAGGAGCCAATGTGCTTATCCCTATGCAGAATAAATTGTAGAAAACTATTTCATAAAGTTGGATATAGAAAAAAAAGAGAGTGGGTAAAGTTGGATAACGGAAATGGAGCTCCATATTAGCATTAATCACCATTAACATTAGATTAACTCCTACTGGTGACCTCTGGCTGCTGGATGGGACCATCTGACTCCAAGGGGGACAGTGCAAGTTCAGTTCCCACTGCAGCTTAACACACAGTTTATTACAGTCCCATGGGAGTGGGATTACCGTCGCTAAACAGCTCAAACTTGGATGACGAATTTGCGTTATGTCATTTTAACACGGGATTGTGGGCAAGTGTAAGGCAACACATTCTTTTGGCAATACATCTCTATGGCAGGATGTACTAACAGGCCTGCAAAGCAACACAAAAACCATACAGTCATGAGAGACAGATAAAAACACGCATACTCTAGCTGCATCACACCATTTTTCTTTCTGCCTAGTGTTTAGGAGACACATGCAGATCCATGAGAAATGCCCAGTTCTGGCAGATAGTGCCATATACGGAGTACTCGTGCACTTCTTCAACACAAGCAGAAATAGAACAGGAACAAAAACTTCATCCTTCATCAGCTGAGGATCCCAGGCAGGCTCTGTTAGCTTGTTGAAGCCTTGCTGGCATTGGTCCTCCATGTTTGTTCACTCACAGCGTGAAGCATTGCCTTCACCACCTCTCTTGCCAAATGGGACTAGTGCACGCTAGGCTTGCTGCAGCATGTATTTGCATTGTGAGTGGTGAAAAGAGCAATTGGATGTACGGGGTTTCTTTTCATAAGCTGGTTTATGCTCTGTGATAAGGTTTGGCCTTGTTTTTATCAGGATTAACCTCTAAGATCCATACTTGAAGTTAAGCCCTGATGCCTTTCTGCCTAACATGGCTGACTAGCAAATATATATAGGCATATCAGCTTTAAAAAGCTTTTAGAGCACTTCTGTGAATAAAATTAATACTAGTATGCTTCAAGTGTGCAAAATATGTTGGGAGAGCAGATCTGGTACGAAGCATGACGCTGGGTCCCACTTTTTGTCCTGCCAGTGCCTAACTCCACCTGCAATGGCTTTGATGAGGCTGTTCCCAGGGCTTACAGAGCATCACCAGGAAAGCAGATCTGCTTTGTCGCTACTGTTCGTTTGGCAACGCCTCAGTTTTTAAAGGTAAGGGCATATCCTCGATCCCATACTCTCCTGGAGTTATCAAAATGGTAGTGTGCGAAATTCTCAGTTTTGCTAATTGAATGGATTACGGCTATCACATTTCATGCACAGAAATCCAGTGAAGAGGATTATCAGGGTGAGTAAGGATCTGCAGAAGTGGTGTCTCTTCTGCCCCTCTTGCACTGTGAGCCCTGGTTGTGTGAGGAACAGCAACGTCACTTCACAGATACGCTGTTTGAGTTCTGTACCTCCGATGGGACAGCGCACAGATGGTTCTCATTTTGTGTCCCTTGGTGTCTTCAGGTCACTGCTCCCAGTTTACCTCCTCCCAGATCTACATAGTAAAATGGTTGTTTCTGGGAAGAAGAGACAGCACAACCTGATGCCTGACACCATGGTTCCCTAATTAACAAATGTGAGCTGCTGCATCGGGTGTCCTGTCCTCAGGGGTTAAGAGGTTAAAAAGCTCATCTGAGACATGGTCTGGATGAAATCACTGCCCCCTGGCATGGCTCTGTCACTGCACAGAGACTCAAGGGTTCTCCTGACTGATTCACGGCCCTGACAGCACGTAGGGTCCCTGCTGGGTGCAGGAGGTCACCTCTCATTAATCTAACCACAGTTGTCATGCTAGGAGCAGATGACAGAGTCATGGTTCTCTGAGAACACTGAAAGCAGTTCCCTCAGTGTTGGGTAACCATAATGTTAAAGTGCACACAGAATCAAAATGGGCTGCACATGAGGACAATTGACCCAGGGATTGTGAGACATCAGCTGCCAAAGCACCCAGGAAATTCTAAACGCTGATCTCCCCAGGTCACCTGGATGAGTCACATAACCCCTGATCCTGGCTCTCTCCTCTCAGATGGAGGCAGAACTGTTTATCTGACTGGCTGAGCACAGCAGAATCAGCACATTGGTTTCACGTAACAGTGTTCTCATGTTGCACCTGAGCAACTCCTGAACTGTAGAGTGTATTCTTGGCATCAGCATGGAGCTGGGCGTAAGGTGGAGAGAGGAAGAAAAGAATTGAAACTATGCATGAAAGCCTTTGGCCATTGTGTGGCCAACAACTTTAATCACTTACTTGGGCATTAATAAGTATAAAAGGAATGCTTGATGACAGCTTCTCCTCTCAAAGAGGGTTGGTGGCCCAAAAATGTCCCTGTGGGCAACATCAGAGAGAGGAGTAGTGGAGGAGATGATGGGAAGGTGTTGCTGAGCCCACGGTCCAGTGGGACACAGTACCAAGAAGCAGGGGGACATCAGGGGACAACAGACAGGCTGTCCTGAATAGCACCAATGGAGACTCTCCTGCAGGAGAAACTTTCACTCCTGATATCATCCCATGCCTTTGTGCTTGAAGCCAGGCCTTGTTTCCCACTCAGAAATGGGGGACAAATGCCCACCAAAGCCAACATCCACCTTGGATGGATGGGGGGAGTGATGAAGATATCAGATGGGGTGAGAGGAACTGGGGGCAGATATGACCCCAGTGAGGAGAAAGGGCTCAGTGACACAGAAACAAGTGTGATAGACTGCTCTTTGGAACTAGCAGGGAGTGTATGAATCTTTTCTGTGCTGATTAGTTATAGTGCTCATTAGTTATAGCTTACAAATCTAGATGTAGAGGTGTGAAGTTGCAGGTCTCAATATGTTGTTTTTCTTCACCATATAGGAGATGTGCATTGTGGAAGAGCCTTTAGAGGAATTCACGTCAAGACACAGTCTGGAATGGAAATTTTTATTCCTGGATCACAGGTAGGTGACAAGAAGAGCGATCCTGACTATGTTTTGTGTTTGTTTACTGCTATTTTCCTAAGCACAGTTCTCTCAAAAGGTGTTATGTTTCACATCTAAATCACGTGAATGGGAGAGTTACCGCTAAGGCAAAAGCTAACGTTTACTATTCTATCCTGCATTTATTTTTATCTACCTTCTAAAACAAACCACTCTGTTTCTCATGTTGCATTTGTGATTAGCTTGTTCTTGTTTGTTTTACAAATATCAGTGGACCAAAGCATGTCCCGCAGCAAAAATATACAATTGTTATATAAACGTGGAAATAATTCCCTCAAAATTCAGCCCGTGTTTGCATGTGCAGTTCCCACTGACTTATGACTCCCATACCACGGGTCCTCACATGAAGGCCCCTTAGAAACCAAGCTAGTTTCCACAAGCACTTTTTCCCTGAGAAGAAGGGGCTGTCACAGGCCTTTGAACGTGCCCGCTCTTTGGGCTTTTGGCACATCCCCATCAACATGCAGAACTACTGTTTGTTTTGTGGCTGTATGGGTTCACTTCTGTTGTGCCCAAATGCAGAGCACCGCCGATCATAGGATACTTGCCTTTTGAAGTGCTGGGTACTTCTGGCTACGACTATTACCATATAGATGACCTAGAGCTTCTTGCAAGGTGCCACGAACACTGTAAGTATCACATAGCCCAAGTTTCTGCGAATTAATCAGGATACCTTTTTCAGTGACATATGGTTGCTGTTAAGGTAGATGTAAACTCAGACAGGGAGAGGTATACAGGCACACAGCCATGAGACCTTTGCTTCATTGCTGTAGGAGTTGTAGCAGATTGGGTGCATCATTGCTGATCAGCTGCGATTGAGGCCAATTCCTCTAGCTCTGAGAAGTGCACTTTCGCCTTCTCTATTCCAAGCAGCAGTTAGTGAGACTCACTGAATGGATAAAACGTGCCAGATTTGACTCCTGCTTTATTAGTCAAAAATATACAGGAATAGTTCAGGCAATCTCTGAGATTGTATTTTGTAAAATTCTTGCAAACTGTTTAGCACAACGCTGCTCACCATGTATTTGGCGCTACCTGTGATTATTTGAATATAATCTACTAAGATTTAAGTGGAAAGCTCTTTTGTGAAGTGAAGAAAAGAAGGCAATCCTTTTCAAATATTTGGTTTTAGATCTGAGTGGAACATCTCAGTCTTACTGCCTCTGGGTGGCCTGAAAATATCCAGCCAAAATTAGTTTTTATAAGTTGACATTAAAATATAGAAAGGTTAAATACATGCATGTTTGGGATCCCCTTGAAACCCTTAGAACAAAAGCAGAGATTAATTTTGTCCTTGAATCTTTGAAGCCTATAATGCAACACAGTTTACTACCCTTCAAATTCTTATCTATCTGTGAATTTTCTTTCAGTTTCAAATGATTTCTGTGTTTGCACAATGTTATCTCCTGTACTCACTTCATTCTGTACAGTCACTAACATCCATCTGTACAGAAAACTCATCTCCACAAGCATTTTTATCCAGTATTTTACTGCTACAGGTCTTCAGATGATCACTGCTAGAAACTAATCCCAGGCACCTTATTAGGGAGTGTGTGATCAGCACATAAGCCAGCGAGAGTTATGTTTAAGTTGTAGCAGACATTAATGTGTTAGTGTTAAAGCTAGTTTTCCTGTTAAAGCATGTGCTGTTCAAATTGCCAGAAGAAGGAACCCAAAAGATGCTTAGGAGTCAGTGGGGCTGTGGACACCTTTGTCCCACTTCTCAGCTTTCATGACCTTTCCACACTGGTGACTGCGCTACTAGCTGTGTCTGCTTTCTCCTGACAGTGATGCAGTTTGGCAAGGGGAAGTCGTGCTGCTATCGGTTTCTGACCAAAGGACAGCAGTGGATCTGGCTCCAGACCCATTACTATATCACATACCACCAGTGGAACTCCAAGCCAGAGTTCATTGTGTGCACACATATGGTGGTAAGGTATGGAAACTCCCATCAAGAGTGGGACATAAAGGAGAGTAAGATATGGGCATCCTCACAACTGCAAACTTTTGTGCTTAGAAACAAGAACTGTCTTCTATATAACAAAAATGAAGCCTCAGCTCTCTGAATGAAACATGTTCATTGCAGAAAAACATTTGGACTAAGTGTTACCGTATGCTATGCTTCATTTGTTGTCCACGAGCTTAGGAGTAGAGTAACTCCTACATTTTTTCCATTTTCTGCAAAAACAGGGAACAGATAGATCCCTCAACCATTCCATTCCTTAAATCCTTATGTGTTGCTTTTAAGAAATGTGTGGAAGCTTTTCAGTGAAATTACAGAGTAGCCTTAGGATGTGAACTTGACCTCACCTGTTTAATCCAGTTCTTGACTTCAAGAAGATAGGTAGAGAAAGAAATGAAAATTAAAACGTAGTCTTTCAAATGCTATGGAGTTTCATCTGATGCAAGTGAGTTTTTAAACTACCTGTAAAATTTTACAGTAATTCGTTTCTCTATTTGCTTGGAGCACATTTTATGACCACGACTTTGATTCACAGTATTTTACGTTCAGTTATGCAGATGTGCGGGTGGAGAGGAGACAGGAGATGGGCTTGGAAGAAGTGTCCTCAGAGGTTGTGTCCTCAGCGCTAAAGGTACAGTGAGAAAAGTTGTTTTCATGAATACATGTAGGAATCACAACTTTTTCCTATGCTAACATCACTGAAGACTTCAGCGCTGTCTTTCTGGGTAGGTTCCCTAACAAGTTCAGTATTCATCGCTCACTTGAATAATTTTAAATTAAATTGGATACGTTCATTGAAGCTCACCTCAGCAACAGCTCATTGGACAATACATTAAGTAGGTGCTGCTTGGAAGGGACATTGACACTGGTGCCCTGATCTTCTGTTAGCCTCCCTGGGATTAGTTCTGCTCAAGTTATAAAGGCCAGACAAAGAATTGAGTCTGCAAGTATTGGTAGATGCATTTTGAAATGTTTTTCCCCTGACAGATGCAATAGCTATTCACATTTCGTTTGTTTTAGGACAGTGGCTCCAGCTTGGATCCTGAACAGCACTTTAATGCGCTTGATATTGGTGCCTCAATCCTCAGTGCTAGCCGGACACCCTCGGTGTCATCCAGGAGCTCACCAAAATCTTCCCACACACCCAAGTCTGACCCAGCAAGTGAGTGGCTTTCCTGGGTTGTTGCATTATTTTACATTTAACCAAGTTATAGAATAGTTATTGTTGAGGTATTGATAATACACGTGTTTCACTGACAGTGAAGTGCAATGGTAATGTACAAGAAAGAAGGTCTAATGCAACCATCCATACACTGGAAAATGAATATCAGGACTAGCCATGAGACTTGCTGTTTAGATCTGTTATGAAAGTAAGGACTAAGGTCTTCAGATTTGAGGATGCCTGTATGAGCAATGCAAGGCCTCTCCTGACTTACTTGAGTAATAGCAGCCGGAGGCAAGAACTGTTCTGGCCAAGATTCAGGATGCTCCAGCCATGACTTGGGTACACCTTATGTGCTCTTTCTGCTTCTTTGCCTGGAAGAAAAGACAGTGAGCTAAATCTAGTTATTCAGTCCATACAAAGGGAGCTTTTGGGTCCTTTTCTTCTGCTCATTGGAGCATAGAGCCATAAGCTGTCTCTGACTTTTGTCTTTGCCCAGACACTCCTTATCAGTTTAATTCTACTGCCATTGAAGCCAACAAGAACAGCCTTAGCTCCAGCTGGAATTCAGCCAGGCTATAATCATTTTTAGCTAGGTCTCATAATCTTGACTTCCAGTGGCGATGATTTGCAGTTTGTGAGAACTCACCAAAAATCACTTTTCTTGCAGCTACACCAACAAAGCTGACTGCAGAGACGAGCACTCCCTTGCAGAGAACATCCAGCACGCAGCAGGACTTAGCTACACACAGGCTCAGCCAGCCTACTGCTCTGCAGGTAACTTCCAGAGAGCCATAGGGACAGGCAGAAGGCAAAAGGCACGTGTCATCAGCTTAGCAAATCCAAACAACTTGCACAAATGCCAGGGCATTAGAAGAAACATGGAATTCAAAGGAGCCAAACTTATAAATAAAGTTTTTTTGTTTGTTTGTTTTGCTTTGTTTTTAACCTAGGCTTCCTTGCCTTCTCAACCTTCATGTGAGCTTCTCCCACAACAGTTGCTGCCTCAAGCAACTTTGCAAAGTCAGCCTGCACCACTGGCACAGGTTAGTTGGGGGGTGGGAAGTGGAATAGGTCACTTAACTCTCTTCTGCTGCTTTCTCCCTTCATCTAATAAATAAATTCATTACAGGAGTCCAGGCCATTGAGGGTTTTTAGACAATCTCTTTAGTAGCTAAAATCAAAGTTCCACCAGCTCTCAAACTCTTAAAATGCTGTGGGAAAGTAATCTGAACTGTACACTTGTGTGTTTAAATATTTTTCTGCAAACATTCTCAGCACAAGTCCAAGTGCATATAGGTTCACACATCTACTTTGCAGGATGACAGAAAGCAGAGATGGGCAGAGATTTCAACTTTGCTTCTATGTAATCACATCCCTCCAGAATCAAGGTCACAGTGAGAATTAAAAAAACTAAAGCTATCAAAAGCCCTCCTAAAACACCTGTTTGGCTGCATGGAGGCAGAACCAGCCAGCAGTAAGGGACACACGAAGAGCACTGCAGCACCCATTTTGTGAGTGTGCTAGCAACAGCGGGACATGCTCCAGACTAACAAATTCCTCCACTTAAATCTTTAAGCCTGTATCTCACATGTGGGTGATGGTTCAGAAAGCCATCTCAGTGTCTCATTTTGTTGGGTTGATGGTTGATGATTGGACTAGATGATCTTAGTGACCTTTCCCAACCTTAATGATTCTATGATTCCATGATTTGCAGTAGATTTGGAAGGAGCAGATTGGAGCACCATGTTCCCATCTCATTGTTTGTGCCCTGCAGTTGTGCTGCAATGAGTGTCCCATCACCCTCTGATTTCAGAAATGACAGAGTCCTGGACCTAAGCTGCTGCTGCTGTTTGTACGCTGTCTTCTCTTGCAAGATTACAGTGCTTCTTCCAGTAACATAAAAAACATAAGAAGTTCTGAGGATCCCTGCTTTAAAATAACAAATTCTCATTTATCTTTTGTGTTTAATATTCTTTTCACGATTCCACACCAGCACGCGGTGAAGGAACAGCATATCAATTATCTGCTCTGAGCAGTCATTTTCTTCTACAGATATCCCTCTCCTTTACTCATTAATGCACTTCCAAACATCAATTAGTTTATTTATTGTAACCCTGTGCATGTTCTGCATGACTTTTTTTCTGCTTTCTTTTCTTCCATCCCGCAGCCTTTGCTGGAGGGATGCTTTCTGGTTGTTAACCAAAGGCCCTGCCGCCTCCCTGTCCCAGCACAACAATTTTTGGTGCTGCAGCTCCATCTTCACCACCAGAGCGTGGTGCTGTTCTGTTGCATGGCCACAGGTGCAGCCCTGACTGGCGATTTCTGAAATGGGGGAAGCAAACCTTGCCTACCAAATGAACCTTAAAGCACTAGGTGCTGCCTGAATGTAAATGGTTCACATTAAATGAAGTGCTCCCTATTAGAATATTTGTTTGTTTGTCTCCCTCATTGTAATAAATTCCCTACAACACAGCGGATGCTGATGACTGAATAATAATCAGCGCTAATAATTCCATTTGGGATTGCACTGGTGTTGTTTGGTAGCAGTGAGAATGAACGAGTTGTTCCATGAACTTCAAAGGCAATGAAACCTGGCTTGCAGGGACTGTGCCCTATAGGGCTGTGCACTAGGAGGTCCTCCTTCTCACTGCCTGGCCAGAGCTCACGTGGCATCACAGCAGCATGGTGACGTTGAGGCTCTCACGACTCTGCTGCATGTCTCCAGCATTAGGCTTAGAAGTAGGAAGGCAGAAGGAATTGAAAGGTTTTGCATGGTTCTGTAGGGATCTTTTTCTCCCTGGATTAAACTGTGACCCTCTGCAATTATAGATATCTCATAGGTTAAGTCTGTCATGTTTGGCTGTACCTGGAAAGCTGGTACAGTCACCTGTACCATGCACTTTTCTGAGGATCCCAAGAAGTTTTCAGTTACCTAAGTGAGATGAATGTCAACTTTATCTGATGCTAATGGCAAAGTTAAAGCAGTGCTGTGCTTTGTTGTGGAACATTTTGAGTTAAGCTATTTTAATGTATCATATAATTACATTTATTTATTCCTTAATTAGTAGAGTAGCTGATGATCTGGAGATAAATACTTTGTGGTGCAGGTCAGTTGCTGTTAGTTTCTCACTGCACGAAAACAATAGAAGCTTTGTAGTCACAGGGATCAATGCAAGAATGATCAATAAACTTTGGTCTTAGAGTAGGAAAAAGCAAGGAAGGAGTTTCTCATCCTTTTCCTTAGCAGCTCTCACCTGGTAGGCCAGCTAACTGCTGTTGCTGTTAAGTGGGAAACAAAAAGACAATACTAAACAAATAAGTTACATATAAAAGATGCTGAATAAAATAATGGACTAATGATTTAAAATCAACAGCAATATATTTTTGTGCACTTCATCCACCAGCACAGAGCTACAAAAAAAAAAAAACAAAACAAGGGAACAACATGCCATCTTCAAGTTCAGCAAGTCATAGCAAAATGCCCTCTTTCTTTTTCTCCTTCCTCTTTTCCTGGATGCTCCCAGCACTGTGTCTTTTCAAAGACATTTTGGATTCTTTGATACCCTGATAACAGAAAAACACACTGATTTTTTTGAAGCCATAACACCGTGGGTTTTTCTCAAAGTGTGTTTTACTTTTGGAATATGAGCTTGTGCAAAGCAACAATTCCAAAGCCAATTAAAGTAATAATGAGTTTTGGTGGACATTGAGTCATATCTATAAACACCAAATAAAATGGGGAATTTATGGCCATGTTTTCCCCTCTGTGCTTATGGAGCCATTCCTTGGTGTGAGGCATTGCTGCTATGGAGGCTGCACTTTTTTCTTGACCCTCATTAGTGATCTCCATTCTACATTATTATTTAGAAAAGCCTTTCTCTCACTGAGCTGTGCTATTTGTTTTACCTTATGTACAAAAATAGCTTAATGAGTATTTCTTGCAGCTTGGCCTCTACACAGTGGCAGAAATCTAGAACATGTTTACTGTGGTGAGCTGTGGCACAATCTTATAGTACGTGAACAGCAGAATAAAGCATTGCACCACAGCTATTTCTGCATGCAAGAAGTTGGTAAAACACATTTGGAATATACAGCTATGCTGTGCTAAGGGCTCCAAACTACAAACCGATGATAAAAATGCACTCATTTGCCATCCATTTAAGATGCTCTTGATATTCTAAAGCAGCATACTCTCAAAAACGGGCATTCTGATAATTCCCTAATAGAACAGGGTCAGTTGTAAGCAGATCACTGTAAGTGAAGCAATTTAATATATGGGCATAAAATTGAAAATAGAAAAGATTTATCTCTGCCTAGATGGTAGTATATTACAAACACATACTTTAGTCCTTTGACTGTGCTTTGCAGTCAAAAAACCAATAACTTTTTACAGAATGACTTTGCGTGACGGCCTGTTTTCTTTGTAAAGACTCATTTTTCTTCCTTTTTTCTAGTTCTCTGCCCAGTTTAGCATGTTCCAGACCATCAAGGACCAGCTAGAGCAGCGAACACGAATCCTGCAAGCCAACATCCGCTGGCAGCAGGAGGAGCTCCAGAAGATCCAGGAGCAGCTCTGCCTGGTCCAGGATTCCAGCGTGCAGGTGTGTTGCTGCTGGGAGGACCAACTACCTTCCTGTGAAGCACTTGATAGGGCTGGTGACTTAAAATGAGCCCCAGGGCCTAAGTGCACTGGTGTCCAACCTTTTCACTTTCTTGGGTCGCATTAAGTAAAGAGGAATTGTCCTGGGCTGTGTACACTTAGGATGCTCCACAAGCAATGCCTCCTATTTATTTCCATGGTAAATATAACCCATACAAAAAGCACAATAACACTGTTTGATAGAGCAAGCTCTTGGCTACAAAACACTATTTTTCACCATAGTTACCACCACTAGTTATGCATTTTCACCAGCCAGGAAGAAGCACTCCTAAAAATGTGCATCAGAGGAGGTGACCCACTGTTCCACAGCTGTTCTGATGGCATCACTGCTAATACACACTACCCACCACATCACCATGGTGATATATGCCAAAACGGGGCTTATAAAAGTCCAGTAGAGAGACATGGTCAGATTTTTTAATTACCTGATTGCAACTCTATACATTCCACTTGAAAATTTTCGGTTAATGTATTTGTGCTCATTGAAAATGGAATTGCAAGTATACCAAAACACTGATGATTTTTTTTGCAATCTTGAAACCTGCTCTCAAATTCCTTTATCACAATGGAAAGCACGGCTGCATACTTTTTGCTGTTCACAAGACTGTGTTAAGCTGATGTATCCAAATCCATAACATTATTTACCATAATTTGAGTTAGCACTGCACTGCACCCCATACCCTGGTATATGGTTAATAGCACACAGTTTGGTCCTTGCTGAGTGATGGTTGTGCACCCGAGCAGGAAGAGCCACTGCCTTTATAGTGAGGGGTAGGGTGGCTAGGGGATGAGCTGACAAAGCTGTGCCTAGCCACATGCAGCCTGTGGGCCATGGGTTGGACATGCTGGGGCTATGGCATATGGACATGAGAAAGCCAACTCATCTGAATGAGGATGTTGCCCTCTGAAAGCCTCTTGAATAACCTACGTCAGGAAAGATTAAGAGCTCTCTGGAGGAAGAGAAGAAAGAAATATCTCAACCGTAGTGGTGGGGGAAAGAATTTGAGTCATTTACACTAATGTTTTAATACTTTATCGAGTGAGTCTTCTGAGTGAGCAGCTGTAATGGAAACATGTTCATGTTCATATTCAGCACTGATTGTATCTCTCCAGTTCATTAGTTTCCATCAATCCACGGCGTGTTTCATGGGGACATTAAGGGTGCTCAGTACCGTGTCTGTCCCTCCCTCAGTCACCAGCCCTCCTTCAGGCACTCCCCAAGTGCTCATCTCTTTCATATCACTCATTCCCTGTTTTTCTGGCCCTACCACAGCTGGGACGCAGAGTACAGGAAATGAATTCCCGTCTCATATTAAAACCTCCACAACCTCTGCTGCTGTTCATTCCTTTACAGCTGGGAGGTGTCTAAATGCATTTGTCACTGGACCAGCCCAAGCCTTTAGGGTGAAACTGGTTGGGGCTGCTGTCCTTATGTCTTTGATGTCTTCTGCACAGAGCTGGTACAATGTCTGCTTTGTACTACCCCTGATCCCCACTGCACCAGCAAGTTCAGTTTAGTACATCTCAGGTTTCTTTTAATGACAAATGTAAGAAATCATCCACTTTTATGGAAGTTTCCTAAAAGCGGGTTGATTACTGCTCTGTTCCTTATTATGTAACTATAAATACCAGGTTAAATGACCCTTGCTAGAAATGTTGCATTGGGGACCCACTGTGAGTATTGTATTAACAAGATTTTTAGAAGACAAGCTCTGCCACAGAAATTAAGGTCTCAAAGAACATTTTAAGCACAGGATGAAAACATGGGACCTGGTGAAGCCAATGGGAAATTTGCTTCTGACTCACACAGAAATAGAATCTCACCTCTCATCAGCAGCTGTGAAATGCATTTTCATGCATTAAAACCATCTGGGGTTGTATGTTTAGGCAATTAAGGGATTGGTGAAGCCAAATTTGAAACTTTGCCACCTAAGATACTGCAGCATAGCAGTGTAGGGTCCTAGAAGTAGGGCTCCCTGTTTCTGGTTCCATATAAACATACAGGCAGACCAGGCTTAATTTCAGTGTATTTTTTCTATTGGTTATGGAATGACATTGACTAGCAGGAAGGAGAAGTCCCTCTGCAATTGTCCAGAATATTCAGAATCTTGGCATGTGTCTGAAAGCTATTATTGTTATTATGAATATCAAGAGACATGATATTTTCACTTCTTCTAATTGTGCAAAAAACATAACTCTCCCTCTGTGAAGTCTTCAATATTTATATACCCTGATCCTTTTTTCCCCCTTTTTTACATAATCCAGGCAAAAAATAGAAAACGAGAGCACCTTCTTACATGCAGGAAAGAGATTTTGTTTTTGTATAGTTGGATGGGGAGGGTCCTCCTGCTCTGGGATCTGAGTGCCTCTTGGTCCCCTCAGACCACTCTCACAAGGCAGCAAGCTGTGAGCAGTCACACTTTTACTTCTCCTGCTTTCTCTAGATTGAAAAAAAAAAAAGAAAGAAATTACCATGCCGTTACAAGGATGGAGTGGGTCTGGGGATTAGTTCTGTCGTACTTGGCTAGGGGCAATTTAAAATAAAGCCTCACAATTTCACTTGTAGCACTTTTGTGACTCACAGGAGGTTGAGATTAAACTGTGGAATCGGAAATCTAACCATGTGCTCTGCCAAACAGATTTCATCACTGAGGGAGCTGCATGGCTGCAGACATCAACCTGTATCTATTAACAAGGTTACAAAGCATAGCAGCAAACTGAAGAGCCTTACTGTTGAGCAGATTTCTGGTCTTCTTAATATTCCACAGAGAGAATAGGGCTGTGCTGGTTGTGAGCACAGGGGAGTGCAGTGGGCTGGCCACAAAGGGAAAAGCATTCCCTGGTTTTCTCTCGTTAGCTCCTTTATTAGCATATTGTCCCGAAGTGTACAGGTAGCGCTGTGGAGAATTAAGCCCAATTTCCATTTCCTTCAGAGGTCTTCAAAAGTGTAGTGCAGCACTTCACCAAGAAGCACTTTCCCAACAGGACGGATGTCAAGCTCAGTTGTCTGCATTTGTAACTATTTCCAAGAGCCTGGTGCAATGAAAGATGAAACTAGCAGGAGGGCCGTAGGCCCTGAACAAAGTGCTCAAAACCCCATTAAGTCCTTGGTACTGCTCTTCTGACCAACAAAAGCAGTAAGGGCAGCAGCAGCAGGAGTAACCTCAGAAGTCTGAAGGATGCCGTGTCTGTGCCAGATTTGAACAGTCTGACTAATGAATTGCGGATGGAAAGGAAGGCAGAAAGAAGAGCTGAGACTGAGCAGCTTGCAAGAAGTGAAAATGAGAGCATACATATCCACCCATAATTTGCAAGCCAATCTCTCTTCAAAGTCAGTGAATCTCAGATCCCCAGTGCTGCACCTCTCTCCTCTGCAGGTATTTTACTGAGGGAGCCCTGATTCCTGTAACGAAGAGCTGTCATCACCTGATTATCCAAGCAGCAAAGAGTCAAAGAGCTGTCTCCCTCACATCTTGCCAGTGCGTTTCACCCATTAGCTGCAGAGACCGACTATCGCAATGAGCGTCAGATGGCCCCTTCCCTCTCTTGCAGCTTTGCTGCGTATGTTAACAAGCTGGCCAATTAAAATATATTTGTAAGATGCTTCTTTGGTTTTGCAGTCCACAAAATCAGCCACAAGACATGTCATTATTGGCAGCTCAGTTATGGGGCTGCTGATTTATCTGTTTGGATTCGTTCCGACTGGAAAAGATTTCTTTCTTTATTATGGGGTTTCTGTTGCTATTTAAAGCTGCAGTGTTTCAGACGAATCCAGGCAGGACTATCACGAGAGATACATTATGAAGAAACTATTTTGTACAAATGGAGTACATTTCTGCTTTCAGGCTCAACTTGCAGGTAGCAACTCCTTACTTCAGTACTCTCTCAATTAAGTTTTATTTTATGAGGTGTCTTGGGTCTTCCAGTTCTGCAGGGATAAAGGTTAAATGATACCATTGCCTCCTGCCCTCGGCTTGTTTTTCCCGGATGTTTATGTTCAGTCAGTAACAGTGCTGCTTTGTACATTTTAACGCAATGGAGAGCATCCCTCGGTATGAAGCACTGCTAGGCCTCTCAGGATATGAACGCATAAACAAAAGAAATTGGTTTACTGCAATAAAGTTGGTTGTAAATTCATAGCGTGGCTGCCAACTGCGCACATTCCTACCCAGTGGCACACTCTGGTAATTGCAAAGTAGGTTACTCTGCTTCCTGTCAAGGATAAGCTACTTAGCCTTTGCCTTGAAGTAAGGCAGGCACACAGGCAGTTCACTGCAGAGCAAGTCATCTGCTGCAAGTTTCACTGTGTCCAACTTTTGCAGTGATGGATACTGAGTTCGCATTAGAAGGACTTAATATTTCACCAGCACTGCGCACCATATCCAGGAAGGACGCTTAAGACGTTGCTCCTTAAGGTCAGACCTTGTGCCAGTCTTGTCAGGAACAATGGGCTCACAGTGCACATGACGTGTTTGGAAACAAGCCACTTGCTCTGCCTCCTCTGAATTTTACATCAAACATTTTATATCAGTGGAGAGCGGTTTCATTGCTGGAGTTAATCAAGTTCATTTACCAAACGTGTCCAAAGCTGAGCTCCTATATAACGAAAATAAACAAGAAAATGAATTTTCATAATTTCTGTCTTTGATTTATTCATAATAAGACCTATTTACTTGGCAGAAGTTGCAAGACCATCTGTCTTTCCAGTATGTAATGGCTCCAAACCCAGCGAGCAGTGTTTTTAAAAGAAAACACTTGGAGCTAATTTCAGACCTGCTGCAAGCAGCCACAACTCTGTGACTTGACCCATTTATTTCTGTCAAGCATCTCTGAGATTAGCCTGCAGGACCTGAAACACACCACACCATTGCTATAAGTCCATTAACATTTTCATTAATTGCCCACTTCTCTCATTAAAGTAACTGATTAAAGTAAGATTTGTCTCTACCTTGCTTCTGCGTAAAATCTTGGCGCACAGAGATTCATTATATTTGAATAAAAGCTATGTTTTTAAAGCTAGATAAATAAGCACAAATATGGTAGATCAGCCGACGCTTATGCAGAGAAAATCAATGCATTTTGTCGGTTCTTTGAAGAAAGGTTTTTTTCCAAAGAAATGACAGGGGACGTGATAGTTTAGGGAATTGCTAATATAGCAATAAGCTGCATAAAGGTGTACTAATTACTGGGTGTACCTCAGACGTACTGCTATGCGTGAGACTGATGGATGAGTAATGAAGAGAATAATTGTGATTCTGATTTCATTTAAACTCTCGGCAGCTCCGCTTATATTAATGGAGTTCCACACTTGTAGTAGTGGTGTGGGACCAGAATCAGAGCCAAAGATGCCTTCAACTACTTTGGAAGCGTCGCTTTGTACAGCCCTTGGTGGCAAGAAGATAATTTGAAATATTGTGAAGATATCTTGTAGCATTAATTATTAATAGTTTTAAAAGAAATAGCCTCTAGGAAAGCAAAAAGATTCCAAAGCCCTGCAACTTTTGAAGAAGAAAGATTCATCTTGCAGTGAAAGAATGGAGAGTACATCATTTACAGAAGGGCTTCTAGTTCTCCTGCATGAGTTGAATGCATGGCATGATTAGGAAGAACACCAGGTGACAGCTACCTGATGGAAAATCAGATAAATGACAGAGACTGCCTGTTTACACATCTTCTCAATGATAAGGACACAGTCATTCAACATGGACAACTCTGGCCTTGCTGTGGCCTCATTAAATACATTCAGTTATCTAACTGTATAGTAGGTGTTGAATTTTCTGAGACAAATTCAATAGCAGCCTTGCCTGAAAGACAAGCTGATTTGCTGAAAGGAAAAATGAAAGGATTAAAAAGACATGGAGTTACTCTTTGCTTTCTGGTCAGGGTGCCCCAGAATATGACAAATGCATGTGAACCATTCTCAGAAGGGCCCTGCCTGCCCCATGGAGTGAAGGCTTTTACTTTCAGGACACATTTCACAAGTAATGATGCACTATTAGAAGAAAAAAGAAAGAAACCAGAGACAGCAGAATCGTTAACATAGGAAATACATGATTTCCAACTAACAGTAAATGCATAGTGAATTCAGAGCTGCGATTACTTTAGGAAATATCTCTAGATTTAAATCCGTTACCTTTGTTATTTGTAACAATTGGCCTACGTCAATAAAACATCTCCCCTGTTCTTTTCCAGATGTTCCTGCAGCAGCCAGCAGTGTCCCTGAGCTTCAGCAATATTCAGCAGTCAGAGCCACAGCCACTACAGCAGAGGCCGGGGGTCATTTCTCAGCAGCAGCTTGTCCCCAGTCCTCAGCTCCCAGGGCAAATTGCATCTCCACAAACACCGAGCCAGCAAGTACTGAGGGAAGCAAGCGTGATTCTGAGCCAGGTAATCATTTATTTGACTACAGAAGCATTTATATGGAAAGAAGGCACTGAGCTGTTACAAGACAAGCAAGTAAAATCATGTCAGTCCTGCAGTTATGCCTTTCCTTCTCTATTCTTCTAAGTGCAGACTATATAAAGCATGTCCCTACAGCATTTACTTCAACTTAAACCCTTTTTTAAGATCTCAGTCAGGAGAGTTACCCACTGCCTGCCATGCTGGCATGCTGTTGGAGTGCTTGGATGCTGATGCGAGATGCATGGGGAAATGGAAGCGCAGCATCAAGTGTTTGTAACCAAGACCTGTGGGAGTGAGCAGGCCTGGCACAGCAGTTCTGTCTTACTGCAGACTTCTGGGCATTTCTTTCTTTGCTCTTCCACCCACCAGCTGTGCCTCCCTTCAAAGGAGCCACAGCCTCTATTGCTGTTGTCAGAGTGCACAGTGAGTGTGGCTGTACCACAGTGAGGTGACAGCTTAGAGCACTCAGCCTTAGCATTTAACCTCCTACCAGCCCACATTAACATAACTGTTTAAAAGTGAACAAATAGAAAGACAATTACATTTTTTCTTAGAAACAGTCATTCAGGTTGGATGTTGGGAAAAACTTCTCACAAAGAGCAGTGAGGCACAGGCTGCCCAGGGAGGTGGTGCAGTCACCATCCCTGGAGGTGCTGAAGAACCGTGTGGATGTGGCACTGAGGGATGTGGTCAGTGGGCATGGTGGGGGTGGGCAGATGGTTGGACGAGATGATCTGAGAGGTCTTTTCCAACTTTAATGATTCTATGATTCTTTGATTCCCATTGTGGGGCTCTCATGGAAGAGCTAGCCAGGCCTAATACCCAGCCACCTCTCCTTGTTCTCTTGCAGGGCCCAAAGGCAGAGAGGAGCACTGAGCTGACAACAGGCAGCAGCCGCCCAAGTCGCAGCACGGCCACACTGTTCGGCCCCTCCACCCCTCTGTCACGCCGAGGCCCTGGCCCCAGCTCTGGTCCTGGTGCATCCGCTGCTGGCTGCAGCCACGACCAGCAGCTCAGGTAAGGCGCAACACAGACCATTGCACTGTCTTGAGATGTCCAACACCTCAGGCTGCCCTTTGGGAGTGAGGGAGGGCGTCAGGCTCCAGCTCCAACTAAGCGTATGAATCTTGGTTGGAATATTGCCCAGCATAAAAGGATCTGGGGGTGCTGATCAGCAGATTGTTGAACACAAGCCAGCGGTGTGCCCAGGTGGCCAAAGAGGCGAGCGGCACCTGGGCCAGTGTCAGAAACGGTGTGATCAGCAGGTAAGGGAAGTGATTGCCCCTCTGTATTTGGCAGTGGTGAGACTGCACCTTGAGTGCTGTGTTTTGGGACCCTCACTACAAGGATGCTGGCTGAGCTGGTCAAACACACACAGAGAAGAGCAGTTAATCTGGAGAAGGGACCAGGAAACAGGAGATATGAGGAGCAGCTGAGGGAACTGGGGCTGTTTAGTCTGGAGAAAAGAAGACTCAGGAGAGATCTCATCTCTGTCTACAGTGACCTGAAGTGAGGCTGCAGCGAGGTGGGTGCCAGTCTCTTTTCTCAGATGACAAGGGACATGAGGAAATGGTGCCAAATCACACCAGGGGGGTTTAGTTTGGATATCAGAAAGAATTTATTCACAGAGAGGGTGATCAAGCATTGGAACAGACTGCAGAGGGAAGAGATGTGTAGATGTGGTACCAAAAGGATATGGCTTAGCAGTGGACTTGGTATTAGGTTGATGGTTGGACTTGGTAATCTTGAATGTCTTTTCCAACCTAAGTGATTGATCAAAAAAAAAGACAGCTGGATATTGAGGCAATACAACCCTTTCCCACTGAAATCAGCAGGAACAATAGAAGTTTCTCTCTCCTGAAACCCAGCACCTCAGAAGGGCATAGATGTGACCCCAGTTGGAATGCATGGTCCCAGACCTCCACTAAGCAGAGCTGAGGTTACATCTCCTACACTCGATTTTGTGCCATATCTACAAAAGCATCTTAGTTTTCAAAATAAGGCATTTTTATGGTCTTTCTCTTACAGCAGTATCACTTTTTCTTTTTTCCATGTGCAAGACTGTTGCTCAGCCAGCCTATTCAGCCTATGATGCCCACATCCTGTAATGCAAGACACTCTTCAGACCTCAGCATGGCTGGATCCCAGGCTAAGTATGTGGCTTGTTAAAGATAAAATGCCAAAGTTACTTTTGAGAGAAAACAGCCTTCTTTAGTAAGATGACAAAATAGATACAATCAGGAGCACATTACGGTGCCGAGCCTTGTTTCCAGCATCAGGGTCAGCCTCATCTGCTTGGTCACATCAGTAACAATTACAGAGAGAAACAGAATGTGTCAGTGGATCTTAAGAAGCCCGGGCTGGGGAGTTTTTCTCCCTCATGTGGCGCTGACTTCAGTGCTGGAACTTCTGACCCACAGAAAGTAAGTCCTGACCCAGCTGAAATGACCAACACTAAGGATGTTCTCCCCCTCTGCACAGCGAAGTGCTGGAGTAACACCAATGGAGGAATGCCTAATTTAGAGCAGCAAAGCCAAAAGAATCAACAGACCCTGCATCAGCGCTCTCTGAAATGCTGCTAAACAAATGGCATTGTTTCTTTCTTTAAACTTTGGGTGAAGGAAGCAGAAACTTTCAGTCATAAAATGCTTTTCTTCCCCTTTAGCTGTTTGTTTTTGCGGTCACTGTCCCTAATTGTGAGCTGTCAAAACGATCGGTTCTTTATACATAATGAAAGTGATTCCATAAGTTACCTCAGGAATGTAGGTATTCAGTACCTCTTTTTTAAACATAACTATTGCTGCTTAAGATTACCTTGAATTAAAACCTTTAGCATACAGATCTGCAGTTGAGATCTGCTTTTAAGCCTCTAAATAAACAGGCCTGATATTCAAACATACCTCTCCCCATTCAACGCTTTGCTTTTTCTGAGCTCACATCCTTTCATAAGTGCCCAAATCTTAGCCATTTCTGACTAACCCCTAATTTTGAACAGCTGTTAGAAAACACACAGCACAGTATGATCTCATCACCCATTACAGGATAAACAGAATTAGGCTGGGTTGGCAGTAGCTCCATTGTGGTTTTACCCAGAGCCTTCTGCAAAACAGCACATATTTGGCATTTGCTATGCAAAAGCAGCCTAGCAAGAGGAGCTGAGTGTTTTGTTTTTGGCATGTCTCTCATTCTACAGGACTTCTAGAGGCTTCTTGTGTTCTTCCTTAAAAAGGAAGAAATACACCTTAAAAAGTAATGAAACCTACCCATCCTTCTGCAGAAGACTGCCACCCCCACAGGCAGCCATACCAAAGCACAGGCAGCAGAACAGGGAATGTATTTACTTCTCAGCTGCCGCAGTTCAGAACTCATCTTATTAATAAAAAATCAAAGGCCATTTGCTTTAATGAGCCTGGGATGTGAACCTGTGGCTGAAGACATGCATAAACCAGAATCTCTAATGAACCTAAAATGTGGTCTGGATTTTGAGGTGCGATGTGCTCTGCCTTGCAAGCCCAGCTCATGCATAGCATTAAGTAGAGCAGTGCTGCCAGTGGTGCTGGTTCTCATGTGCTCAGATCTGATGAACTGAAATCTTTTACTAAGACTTATTTATGAAGACTATTGATGTCCACCTTGTATCCTAGGAGAAGGCCTTTGTTTCTACTGGTTTATTCTTGATTGATTGTTTTTCTTCTTCCCCACACAGATATTCTCAAAACCAACAAATGTTTCAAAGTTTGGAAGTGCAGGCTTCCAGCAGCAGCTCTCCAATCGTTCTGATGGGACAAGCAGTGTTAAACCAAGGGTTTGCCACAACTCCTCCTTCCCAGTCATCCTCTCTGCCACCTATGCAACTCCAGCACCAACAGCATCAGCAACAACGCTACCTGCAGGTAGGGAAGGACAAAGAAGACAATGTGTAAAACACATGCACAGAGTAATGAGGCGAATGGGCTGTGCAAACAGGGCCTGCAGGCCTTGCCAAGCTGTAAGTTTCAGCAGGAGCCTGATCACGACAGAGATGGTCATTTCAGAGATAATGAAATGTGCAAGACACTGATACAGTGTCGTGTACTCTTCCAGTATAGCAAGGGAGCAGTGAGAACAGTCAAACTATTTCAAAGGAAATTACTAATCCTGCATATTGGAAACATAATCAGATTATCCTGGATGTACTAAAAGTGTATTTCTAGATGGAGAAAATTGCTGCCTTAGGATTTATTTTGTACTCTTTATTAAGTACAAGATTTGCTTAGTTTACAAGTCAAAAGATGATTTTTAATTACCAGCACCAACATAAAATGAGATCTGGATCAGATATCCAGATCTCTTCCATAAATTAAAGTATTTGTTCAACTCCACAAAGCAAAGAAGATGAATTGGAGCAGATCACCTGGAAGCACCAGGTGATTTGAAGATGAAAAGTACCATGATATTTTGTTTTGTTGTGTTTTACCTAATTCAGCACATAAGGGGAAGGGGGGAAAAGATGTGTCTCTAGGTGTCTCAAAAGGAGCTGAACTGAGTGTATAAAACCTGATCATAACTCCACTGCAATCACTGAAAGAGTATCATCGACCTCAAATAATTAAACTGAAAAATGGCATCCTTACCATAGCTGAGAATGGGGAAAAAAAAAAAAAAAAAAAGGCAGATCCCATTCTTATACAAGCATCTGCAAAATTCACATGGACTTCAACACTGCAATGTTACACCCTATCATGTACTCACAAAAAGAAAGGGCTAGAAGGGACCTCATGAAGTCCACTAGGATCCCCCGTGTCATTTCTGTTTCATTTCTACCGTCTAGCTATGTCAATTCTGACACGTTTGTCTCAGCCTGTACTTAAACAGACTTTTCAGAATAATCTGCAAGTCCTAGGCAGGGCATGCCTACTGGAAAACCTTTCTCAATGCCTAATTGTAGTCTTCTTTGCTGCAATTTAAGTCCATTCCTCCTAGCATAGGTAAGCAAACCCCTTACCAAGCAGACAGCCCAGAAATAAAAGCCAGCAAAAGAGTAATGTTTTTAAGCATGCTGTACATTGAGGACGACGAGCTCTAACATGTGAAAGAATCAAACAACGAGATGAATTTTATTTTGTCTGTAGGTACAAACACCAAGTTCTTTGCACAATGAGCAAACCGATTCTTTGCTCCTGCCATCTTACTCACCACAGCAAGGAAATATGGGGTATCATCAGACACAGCAGCAGCAACAACTACCAAGAAGAAGCAATAGCTTATCAGAGTCATCAAATTTACCACAGCCACTGCGATAGAGTCCCACCAGCACAATCAATGCACGATTAGCTTTAACCAATGGGCACATGGGGCAGGAGAGAATGACTTTGTCCTTACTGTTTTGGCTTTTGCACGAGCCTTTGGTTCACAGCTCTGTGATGCCACAGAGGACAGACTGCTGCACACAGCGCACTGACGGCACGCTGGATTTAGTTTGTGCTGTCTTGTGAGTGCAGCACCTACTGGCAGAGCAAAACAAAGAGGAATACTATCCTGTGCAAGCTCCATCATCACTGGGTGCACAGGAGGAGGAGTTCCAGCTTGGCGTGTCGCTTGGAAAGCTGTCTGGCAATTCCAAAAGACTGTTGACAGACACATGAGGTACATGGCCTTCACTCTTTCAGTTCTTCTTTTGTGTATGAAAAGCACTGCATCAAAGGTCTATTGAGGAGAGAACAAGAGATTATTTTTATTATGATTATTGTTATTATTTTGCACAACTGCACAGAGGACAAAACCTAGGCACTTTCTGTAAAGAGAAGTTTGTTTCCTTATTCTTGTGGCCAAATTAGCACATCCAATGGAAAAGAAAGCCTGGTCATTGGTGAAGATGGTCTACAGCTCATAACCCTTGATTTAGAATCTGAAAAGTATTATGCAGCTTACCCTAACTGTTCTTTGTGACTAAGAACAAAACAACAACAAGAAACACTGGACTGTTTTCTATATGAATTGTGATTGCAAAGGTGAACTCAAATTGTAAGCACAATCATGCATCTCTCCCGTAATACAAGATGGATCCTTCCTCAAGCTAAATAACTCACTCACTGCAAGTCTCTGAGAAATCTGCACTGTGTTTTGGCCCACTGACTCGGGATGCTGCAGACTATTACATATCTCCTTCATTATAACATTTAGGGTTGAATTTTCCTTTGGGGGGGAAAGAAGAAATGCACTTTTCTCTTTTTTTGTATGTTTTCTGTTGATATGTTTCTAAGAAAGATTTTATGTAATTATTAAATAAAAAGTAGTGTATTGTACAGCTGTTGTAATAATGACCTATTTCTATATAAAATAAAATTATATGGAATTATGTGGAAATTATTTTGTATATGAAATATCAACTCATTTCACAAGTATAAAGATTGTGCTTGTGCTTTTTTGTGAGTGGATATTTTGTAATAAACTAATGAATTAGAAATGTTTTTTTTGTGAATGGTACTACTGTTTCATGCTATATACATCTCAAGCTATTTTTTTTCCATTTAATGATGGACAGTGTCTTTATTTGTAGAATAAAATAAAATAGCCAAAATGCTTTATTGCAGGACTTGCACACATTTTCCTGTGGCTGTTCAACTACGTGATTCACTTTAGATTTTTAGTATTAGCTATAGACTTACAGGGTATTTGGCATCCAATTAGCAAAAACAAATATCCTATGGGATCTGGGGTATGGCACAGACAATGAGAATGATAGCTTAGGAAGTTAAAATAGCTGCTAGCCAAGACAGCTAATTTTATATTTTCTTACAACTCTGAAAACTGTAGCTCTGTACTTCCAACCAAACAGTTTTGGATTGGGACAAAATGCAGGGCACAGCAAACAGTGTACAGCAGTGAGATGTAGCCTATTCCCAGGCTTTGACCTGTGTTCGCTAAGCAGCAGCTTCAGTGCTTAGAAACTTGGCTGTCCTGAGTTTTCTGCTACACCTCTGCTGGATTAGCTAACATACCCTCACTGAATACAGTCTAGTCTCCACTTGGGCATCCTTGTGCAGACTTTTTCATGTTAAATTCAAATTGACAAGATGGAGCAGCCGAAGCACAGACCTTCTTTCCCTCTGCAATTCTGCTGCAGGAGCAGCAAGCTCCAACAAAGAACAAGATGGACAACTAGGTGTAAGAATGTCTTCACCTGCCACAGCAGGTTTGAAGGGATGGTTCCCAGAGCCCCTCAGGACAGCCTGCATCTGCCTGACACAGCCTAACCTTCAAGAGAGCACAAATAATTCTGTCCTTCTCACACCTTTGCACTGAAGATGTCACAGGGCCCTTGTATTCATCTCTGACCTCCACAACAGAGATGACTGGGTTAGGAGCTGCAGATGGTGAAAGTAAACTTTCAGAAAAACAACAACAACAACAAAAGCTAAAAATCTCCAGGAGAAAACCTGCTGGCAAAATGACCCCACTGCTGCCACAGCAGGACTGGCTGGCAACGATTGGTACACAGGTATTTTAGTTTGTACTGAAGGAAGATGAGAGAATCAAGTATCTGTCTCTAAAAAGTGTAGTAAGACTACATCTGGTCTCTAAGAAAACGTTTCTACCACTAGCTTCTGTCACCTCTCCCAGATATCTGAGTCACTGCACACACTTAAGTTCTTACATTCAGTGAAGCAAGAGTGACCCCTCCAGATGAAGATTAAAGCACCAAACCCTAAGGTTCTCTCACCTGATGTCTGAGGAAACTTTTTCCTGCTAACTATAAACAAACCTTACTGAAGGCATATTAGCTAAGTAGGGGCTAACTTCGTAAATGCCTTCCACTTCTGTACAGACATTCTTGGAAATGGGAAAGGAAAGCTGTCTGTTTGGAAGCCAGAAAGTTCATGCAGGGAAGCAGTAATGAAGGAACAGAGAAAACACCCATGGAAGTAGCACTTCTTAATGGCTACAAAGACGGTGAGGGGGTCTAGAAGAGAAGATGTGTGAGCAGCGGCTGGGGCCCCTCGTTGTGCTCAGCGCAGAGCAGAGGAGCTGAGGGGAGGCCTGATGGCGGCTGCAGCTCCTCACAGGGAGCGGAGGGGCAGCGCTGAGCTCTGCTCTGTGTGACAGCGACAGGGCCCGAGGGAACGGCATGGAGCTGTCAGGGGAGGGCAGCTGGGGGTCAGGGAAAGGGGCTGCACCACAGGGTAGAGGGCATGGAATGGGATGCACAGGGCTGTGGGCACGGCCAGAGTGCGTGGAGTATTTAGACAGTGCTGTCAGACATGGGGTTTGAATGCTGGGTGGTCTGTGTGGACCTGGGAGGACCTGGGAGTGGACTCTGTGATCCTTGTAGGTTCCTTCCAACTTGGGATATTCTATGATTCTATGACTCTTGGATCTCAGTTATTATGACAGAAGCCAGAGGAAGAGAGAATCTCTTTGAGAAATTGTTTTGCTCACCCACATCTCTCCTGATTCTCAGTGGCATGCCCGAGCTCAGCCTCAGACCAGCAGTAGTGCAGCAGTTAACAAGCTGTCAATAGGGTGGGGTTGTCTTCCCATAAGCTGGCTTACACTGTTGTTTGGAAGGACACAGGGCACTTGTGAGAGCAGATTTACGTCAGTATCTCATTTTTCATGCTCTGTCTCATTTCTCCTCTGTACACACATTCCAGCTCTGGATTATTGCCCTTGCTCCCTGTTGCATGCACATGGATTGCCAGTCCTCTTTTACAGAGTGGTTTGTTGTTCCGGTGTAGTATAGCTGTCCCAGTGGAATTGCTCAGCTCTGGCTATTTCCTTAGGCAGACAGGGAAGTCATCATATGTTGTGCTGTGCCAGCTGGTGCCCCTTACTGTCTCAGGGATCAGAGGTGCAGATTGAATGGGACACTTCATACCAGTGGGATAATCTTCAAGCCAAGCCACTATACAAGGGCCAACCTATAAGAAAGACCCGAGGCTGTGGATGCCCCATCCCTGGAGGCATTCGAGGCCAGGCTGGATGTGGCTCTGGGCAGCCTAGTCTGGTGGTTGGCGACCCTGCACATAGCAGGGGGTTGAAACTGGATGACCATTGTGGTCCTTTTCAGTGCAGGCCATTCTGTGATTCTGTGTTACCCCTACAGATGGATGGCACATGGGAAGGCAGCACTCAGAGCCCAACACAGAGATGCAGGTGTAAGTTCCTCGGCTGTGAGAACATTTAGCCCAGCAAAAAGCAAACAAACCAAACCAGGTTAGCAGAAGCATGCACCATGTAGTAGTACAATCAGAGCAGCCTACACCTAACATCCTAAACGCCAATCACGTCCTGCCGGGGAGCAGCCTGATCTTAGCCGGCATCTGCCACAAGCGAGTGCGCGTGCGCGCCGCACACCCCCCC
>NW_024962262.1:46959829-46980033 GCF_019238085.1 Lagopus leucura | reverse complement strand
GTCCCCCGCCCTGGACCGAATGGAGAAGAGCTCCCGCAGCAAGCCCTTTCCATTTGCGCAGGCGCAGTGGGCC
Organism: Lagopus leucura; assembly: GCF_019238085.1. Taxonomy (NCBI): domain Eukaryota; kingdom Metazoa; phylum Chordata; class Aves; order Galliformes; family Phasianidae; genus Lagopus; species Lagopus leucura. The sequence continues at coordinate 46,979,960 of NW_024962262.1, read as the reverse complement.
GCAACCCGGAAGGGTTCCTTGCTCCCCCCGCTCCCTTCCGCCTTCCTTTCCGGCCTGCTCCCGAGCGGGGTGAGTGGTGCTCGCGGCCTAGCCGTCCTTTATCCGCTGCCATCCGCTCCGCAGGGCTTGCTGCGGGAGCTCTTCTCCATTCGGTCCAGGGCGGGGGACGGCCCTGCGTATGGGGCGGCGGGGCATTCCTCTCGGCAGGCGTCCCCGCGCCCCCCGGCCGGAGCTGGGATGGGTGGGGAGCGGGCTCGCGGAGGCCGCGGGGCAGCTGTGCAGCTGTGCAGTGGCTGTGGTCTGTGCAGGGCTCCGGGCTCTGCTGGGGTTCGGGGTGGGAGCAGGATAGCATAGGTCGCTCCTGGGCTGCCCTGAAGGAGGAGGGAGCGTAGAGATACAGTGGCAGGACGGGGAGGGAGGGTGGAGGTTAATGGTCACCTGGGGAAAGCGTCTCGGAAAGCAGCCATGGAGCTCAGTGATGTGACCCAGGGATTCTGTACTGCAAGAGTGGTGATGTGCTGCAACAAGCTGCCCAAAGAGGTTATGGGTGCCCCCTCCCTTCAAGCATTCAAGGCCATGTTGGATGGGGCTTTGAGCAGCCTGATCTAGTATTAAGTTTGGAGGTTGGTGGCCCTGCCTGCGGCAGTGGGGTTGGAGCTTGATGATCCTTGAGGTCCCTTCCAACCCAAACCATTTCATGATGGGTTAATCAGAAATAACATCCTGAATGTGGGAGTTGTGTGACCTGTAGGGAGCTGCGAAATGGAGGAGCTGGGAATGTGACATAGGAAGAGTAATAGGGGTGTTGTGTTTGACGTATGCATGGATGCTTTTCAGTGGTGTTCAGATGGCTCCTGCAAAGAAAGGCAGCGAGAAGAAGAAGGGGCGATCTGCCATCAACGAGGTGGTGACCAGGGAGTACACCATCAACATCCATAAGCGGATCCATGGAGTGTAAGTGATGTTTTTTTAATTGGTGAAGGGTTGCGTGTGCAGGTGGCATTTAGGACTGCAGAGAACAGCAGTGCTTACTGGCACGGATTGTGAGGGGCGGTGATGTAGTCTCTTCTCCTGCAGTTGTATCCCAGAGGACCAGATCTGTACCTCTGTAGAGCTGGACTTGGAGATGACTTTCTGAAAAAAGCTTGTTTTTTGTTTTTTGTTTTTTTTTTTTTTGTGAGTGTTCCTGGACTTAATTTGAAAGGAAAGGTATTTGCCTCTGTGCCTAAGTCACTGTTATTTCCCAGCTGAAGTATAACATTTATCCCACTGTGATAAGTTTTAGAAGTAGTGCTGTAGTCATATAATTGGATCTGTGCTCATTGCTGAATTGAGTGAGGTGTAAGTTGGAGTATGATTTGAGTGGAGTGATGTTTGTTGGGATTTGTGTTGGACAACATCCTGAAGCTCATACAGCCATGCAACAGCAAAGTGCTTGAGAAGACTTACTGCAAAATTCCATTCGGTTCTCCTCATATGTGTATGGCTGCGGTCACACGGGAACTAAAACTGTAATTGATGAAATGGCAGAAATTAACTTTGAACAAGAGAGAAATGAGACAGCAAACTGACAGTGATGCTTGAAGTTGTTTGAATTGCGTGGCTGGTGGACGATTGCTGCAACGAGTGTCTGGTGCTGACAGTTTGCTGAAGTTCAATAAATGGTTCTTGTGCTTGTCCTAGTGGCTTCAAGAAGCGAGCACCACGAGCCCTCAAGGAAATCCGTAAATTTGCAATGAAAGAAATGGGTACTCCTGATGTTCGCATTGACACCAGGCTGAACAAAGCTGTTTGGGCCAAAGGAATAAGGTACATTTCTGCTACTTTCTGGGTTGGGTGGGGAGAAACTTTGTAATAATGTCTTCATGTATACAGGACTTAGAAGGCCGAACAAATTTGTAACCTTCTTGCAGTATTGTAGTACTGTAGTACGTCAATGCTTATCATAGCAGGAAGGTTTTAGAAACCCATTGCATTCCTGGCCAGGAACTTGGGATCTTTAATCTGCTTGAAGAGAATTAAGTTTGAAGCGTGGTGAACAGACAAAATGCTGCACGAGAAAATGATGTGCTGTGTTCTAAATAGGAAGGTTATTCTTGTGTTGAGAATATAAAGAATAAAGTGGTTTGGGAATTAGAAAACAAAAAACTTGTGCTAAATTGCTGCCAGAGAGGCAGTTGATTCACTTGGCATGTATGAAGGTGGCCCAAAGGCTATTACTGCACTGTAAGGAGTGGAATCTTTTACACTGTAGTAAGTTATCTGGCAGGGATTCATACTGTAAGCGTAAGTCTGGCCCATGCCATATTCAGAGTCCTTGTGTGCTTTATCAGCTCTTCCTTCCTTCTGGTATTAAATGGGAAGGTTGGTGACCCTGCATGTGGCAGGGGGGTTGGAGATTCATGGTCCTTGAGGTCCCTTCCAACCCTGGCCATTCTGTGATTCCTTCCAAGGACTAAGTTATTGGATAGGCTGTTTTTCTGTCCTTAGTATTAAGCTGTTGTGGTTTGTGTGTGAAGAACTAGCAGTTGTTCAGTCAGGTGACAGCATAAGTTCAGAGTTTAGTCGTGAGGCTATTATCCAGGATTTCTTTGTATTGATTTGTGAAAGTGCTGTTAAATGCATTCAGCATAAAAGAGCAGGGAGTCATCACATCTGCTTTTCCACCTTGAGTTTAACTGCAGTTGTTGCTCTTCTGGGATTAACATCTTTTGGAAGGATGAGGAGAGACTAAAATCACAGCATTAGCTAGTGCAATGGTCAGTGAGCCAGGCAGAGTAGTAAGAAATGCATAAGAGATGGGAGAATTGAAGCAAGTGCCTGTGTCTTAATTACAGTATACATGAAAGTGCTTTGTGCTGGATCTGATTTAATAAATATGCTCTGAGAGCGCACAGCAAGGAATTTCCTTCTCCTGAGTGAAGTACTGAGAGCAAGAGTTGTCCAAAATCCTGGGTTCCTTTGAGTAGGATGCTACTTGACAGATGGTCTGAACAAACCATTTTTTGCCTGCCCTCAGCATCGGACTTAGTGCAGTATTAAGGGAGGACACTAGGCTGTGACTGAGTATCACCAAACAGAGCAGTTCAGCTGTGATTCCATGGGCTTTGTGAGGAAGAAACTCTGATCAACTGTATGTCCATAGGTACAACCTTTGTTTAGCTCTAATGCATACTAAGGTTGCACTGACTTGTGGGATACAGATTGAGTGATGCTCTGAATCTTTAAAGGCCCTCTGGCTTTCAAAGTAGTTGTGGGGTTTTTGTTAGTTTTTTCCCCTCTCACTCTTTTCTGTTCAGGTAAGAATGCTGGACACAGAGAGGGAGATGAGGGGCTGGGGCCGTTCATTAGGAAGGGTGCTGATGGTGCAGATGGCAGCAGGCTTGGTGTGAGCCAGCAGTGTGCCCTGGCAGCCAAAAGGGAAACTGTGTTTTGGGCTATATTAAACATGGCATGGACACTTGGTGAAAAGGGGTGATTCTTCCACTATATTTAGCATTGTTGTCTTAAATATGGTGTGCAGTTCTGGGCTCCACAACATGAGAAGAATGTCAAGGTCCTGGAAAGAGCCCAGAGCAGGGTGCCGGAGCTGTTAACAGGGCTAAAGGCAAGTCCTGTGAAGCTGAGGGCGCTGGGCTGCACAGCCTGGAAGAGGACAGGAGTTGAACTCGCTGCTCCCTGCAGTGCCCTGAGAAGCAGAGGGAGGTGCTCTGCTGCTGGGAACTGGTGGCAGAAGGGAAATGACACAGAGCTGCACCAGGAGAGGTTCAGACTGGGAATTAGGAACAATTTCTTTATTGCAAGGGAGCTCAAACACTGGGACAGCTTTCCTAGAGAGGCTGGCAATGTCCCTTGCCTGTCTGTTTAGGAGGCATTTGGACAGTGCCTTCAATTAAAACACACTTGAACTTTTTGTTGGCCCGGAAGCAGTTGGGCAGTTGGACCTAGTGTCTCTTTGCAGATCCCTTCCAACTGAGCTATGATATTCTATTCAGGTAAGAAATGCTTGTTAGTAACAGCTGCTTGCTGATGATAATCATCTTCATTTTGTCTATTTGCTGGATCAGAAGTAGAGCAGTGGTGCACTTCTGATGTTATGCTGCCAGTGGATGATCAATATTCAAGGCTCAGTTGACTCTTAATGGCACACTTAAACATAAAAGCTCCTTTAAGGCAAGCAGCATCAATTCCAAGGCACAGGCTTTCATTCTTGTTACGGTGCTGCTACAGAAACAGGACTGACTCATCATGTCTTTGAAACAGGCAAAGCTTCAAAAATCAGAGAGGTTAGTAACCATGGAACAAAGAGCTTTTTTCTTTCCTATTGACTGAAAAAAATTCAGTACATGTTTTATTGACAGTTAATGATGTCTCGTTTTAGGAATGTTCCTTACCGTATCCGTGTGCGTTTGTCCAGAAAGCGCAATGAGGATGAAGATTCCCCAAACAAGCTGTACACGCTGGTTACCTATGTACCAGTCACAACGTTCAAAGGTAAGGTTGCATGGCATCTCTTCCTGAAGGAAGGCACAGCAGTGAGCAGCTAGTGAAATAGGACAGCTCCCCTCCTGCAATGCAAAGTTAGGATGAAAAGTGCAGAAAGGGGTCAAATTGCTGATTTAACTTAATCTACTGTAGAGAGCAAGGTAGCTTGCCTGGTCAGTATTAAAATTGTAAGCATGGAATTATGTGAAATAATATATACAAATATATTTGAAAGGAAAAAAAAAAAAAACAACTGTAGATGTTAGAGTCATTTAAGATTCATGTTTTTCTATTTAAAGTATGTCTAATGATGTTGAAGGCACAAGCAGGTAGAGCCTTCGTGTGTGTCAGCTGAAAAATACCTTATCTCCAGAATGGATTTAATGTGAAGCTTCCATTAGTACTTCCCTGTATAATTCTTCCAGAAGTAGATCAGCAAACTAGCTTTCATACCATAGGTGGATTTCTCTTGGGAAGACTTGCATGTACGTGAAAGGGAGTTATCATAGGAATAGATGATGGTACAACTTCTTGTTTTGCAGGTCTACAGACAGTCAATGTGGATGAAAATTAAACAGATTTTAATTACAATAAAATAATTAAAAAGAAAGTTTACTCTTAAATTTTTTTATTGTCTGGTCTCTTCAAGATCTCACCCGGGAAGCATTGAGTTGAACAGGTGACAACTTGTTTTCTTGGGGCTTTGCATAATGGAGATGTTATTTTTTTTATTATTTATTATCTGGGAGGAAGTTTTTCACACAGGGGGTGGTGACACACTGGAACAGGTTGCCCAAGGAGGCTGTGGATGCCCCATCCCTGGAGGCATTCAAGGCCAGGCTGGATGTGGCTCTGGGCAGCCTGGTCTGGTGGTTGGTGACCCTGCACATAGCAGAGGGGTTAAAACCAGATGATCATTGTGGTCCTTTTCAACCCAGGCCATTCTATGATTCTGAACAATAGAAAACTCTGCAGACTTCTGTTACGTGTGAATGTAATACAGAATATGGTGTTCGGCTGGCAAAGTCCTTGGATTTTTTTCCTGTAGCTATAAAGAGCCACGACCCAGGTATTGTAACAGTACTTTGTGTTTGTAATCTCCCTAGAGTCTGCAGCTGTTCTTCCTTTGGTGTGCTTTGAGGCAGAAGGCTTCTGTCTGCATACTGCACTGAGACATGGGGCTCTGGCCAGGCTGTTAAATGGGAACACACTACCTCAGGGAATTTGAAGTAGGAAACTAATGGCACTTAGCTCCCATCAATCCAGAAATTGTTAGTGCAGGTCTAGTACAAAAAGGGTTTATTGAAAAGTGCATACTTTCAGAGACCAACATCAAAAGCACAGTCCATGTACACTTAACTTTTCAGCAAGACATACAAATCGGAATACAATCAAATATATTAAAATAGTTTCAATTACCAGCATTGAAACAGTTTTCAGTTATTAGTGCAAAAAAGGCAACCTAAACAAAACTGCAGACAGTAGCTGAATAGTTTCCCTGTTTTTTGTGTTGTTTTTTTTGTCCTTTAAAAAAAAGAAAAGGGACAACAGGAGCCAGCCTCTGCTCTCCCAGTATGGAAGAGGACTTCACTGTCTTCACGCTGTAGACAGATGTTTCCTTTTAACATCCAGTGGATGGCACAAAATGACTGACTTACACACCCTTTAGCTTTAAAACTCTTCAACTGAAAACCACAAACTAACACACTGTTTATCAGAAGTCCACTGCTGACTGAAAGCCTTGTACAGTATGTGCTTTGGCATAATTTCAGTGCATGTTCTTTTTGATAGGTTTGTTGCTACTGTGTGTTTAGTTTTGTATGTTCGCTCCGTGACTGGCAGCTCATTCCATTTGTTTTGAGACTATACTGATTCAACTTTGCGTTCTCAAGTTTTGGTTTTAGCTCTAGGGGTTTTTCAAAGAAATTAACTAAGGACTGTTCCGTTAAGAGGGATGCTAAAATATGTTCAAAAGAGACAGTCCAGTCCCCTTCGGTCACAGGTGAAGACTGAGAGTCTCTGTGAAGGGTCTTCACAGCGTCACTAAAAACAGCATCATGGTCTGAAGCAGAGGCCTGGGCCTGCAGGTCCTCACTGAATTCATCCGATCCGCTCCCCAGGCTGATGCTCCTTTGTCCTACTTCTCCAATCTGAAGTAACAGGGTGGTCACAGTGGCAATGGCTTGATATAAGTCATTCTCCTCTGGATCTTCGTGAAACATGCTGTACAAGGTTTTGCAGAACTGAATGAATTCTCTCTGCAAAGGATGAAAAACCAGAAGTAAGGTGCTGAACAGCTATGCCATGGGTAACTAGGAGTCGGGAAGGCAGAGCATTGCTCATTGCTCTCAAAAAGCAGACTTGCAAGCGGAAGTCAAAAATGAGCTTTAGAAAACTGCAAGCAAGGGGATTTCAACCTCCACTCAAGCTAAGAAACACTGGAAATATACTGGAAATCAAAAGGGGAACAGAGCAGGAAAGTACTTTGCTTCCCTGCTTAGAACAGGACCTCACAGATGACCAAAGGACAAGTGGAGATAGATACAGTTCATTACTGGCAGAAAAATCACAGGTTGTTAGAGTGACTCACAACCACAGTAGCCACTCACAGACCTACAAATACCTTCCCTTCCACTGCTTCCCCAGCTCTCACCAGTATTTTATTTTTTTTTTCTAATTATAAAAAAAAAACCAAACTCCTTCCCTCACTCACACTTCACAGATGCTTCTTAGGCTGTGAGCTATTCTATCTGTGAGACCTGAAGTTTCGCACAAAGGTTAATTCAAGTTGAAAGGGACCTCAGGAAGTTCAGTCAAATGCTGCCCTCAGATGGTGTGAGTCCTGCTAAGCTAATGTAAGGCTGGGGCCAGGCCACCCATTAAAAACTTTATTTAGCTGTACCATTGCAGGAGGGATTCTAGGCAGATTCTCGTTTCTGTTTGTATGTCCATACACATTTTAATAATACAGGGTTCCCATTCCCCAGTATCAAAAACATACACAATACTGGCATTAGGAAAGATGACAAGGTGAAGAGCCTTTGGCTGCCTCATGCTGTTCAGGTCAGCATTAGGCTAAGACAGGGCAGGTCTCAACTGTTGATGGACCAAGAAGGTTACCCTTCTGTGGGGAGGAGATCAGAAGAGACAGAACAGCAATATGCATTCTCAAGAATTCTTTGGGTTTATGAAGAGTGCTTTTTTTCTATCCTGTTAACACTGTATATTTACCAGTGAGCCTGTGGAGAGGAAGCTGCTTAGAAAGGTGGCTGATTGTTTTTTAACATGATGCCTTTTCCCTCCATCTGAATAAAGCAGTCCTAGACACCTAAAGGACTGAATCTGAGCTTGGGCTTAAGTTACCCTAAGAGCTAAGCAGCTGTATTTAAACAATTCATTTGTGAATGCTCTCTATTTCAAAAACAGACCGCAGCCCCTAACATACATACCTGGCTCATTTTTGGCAATTCTTTTTCAGTTTTAGCATCCTTTTCTTTGGCTAGGTCCTTCAACATCTGTTTCAATTGCTTTTGGTAATCTACTGCATCTCCTTTTACGGAGCGAACACAAAAAGGAGAATTAGTTTTCAAGTTGTTGCAGTAAATCAACATTTCAGAATAAAACCCAGAGAGTGAAGATAATGGAGTGGGGGTAACATGCGGAAAGTCGTTATCTCAGACGCACACGCATACAATAGAGAACCACTTCCTCCATACCGTTTGATTTCCCAATGACTAATGGTCTTGAAGTTGACAGCAAAGGATTCTTCAGTGGTGACTGGCTGTCTCTCTCATCTTCTGTGAGAGCTGTCCAAAAGAGGTATCATTAATCCTTCTAACGCTGCATAGTGTTATTTATGTTTGTAGAATTTACATACTTGAAGAAAGCTAAATAACAGGACAAATATATTTTTAAGCAGTTACTTCATTAGATCATAATGTAAAGATATGTTAATGTAAGTAAAGCTGGAGCTGCAGTAAGAGTAGGAAGTCTGATAGGAATGGCACACTGAATTAAAAACTTTGACCAGAGAAACCATTGCAAAATTTTGTCACCTCATCACAACTGGATCAAGATGTGATGAGGACATTTCTACTGCAAACTGAGTGCAGCCATTCAATAATGTAATCCCAGTTTGTATTTATCTAGAAATAACCATAGAACTGGCAGCAAAACATCTCTGGATACAGCAGATGTGAGCCTTAATGTTTTGTATCCATAAATTCCACCCAAAAAGCTTTTAACTGGAGTGAGCGTAATTACAAACGCAAATCCCAGCTGAAGGAAGCAAGACAGCTCATTAGGCAGCCCAACAGTTTTCACTGGGTGGTTTGCTGATTTTTTTTTTATATTTTTTATTTTTTTTAAGGGAAACTGAGGTACATCCTTTCAAATTTCTTACCAGGTGGGATGTGCAGCCTATACAGGAACTTGATCTTTTCATTCATTTCTCCATTATACATGACATCTGTGAGAAGAAGTGGGGGAGGGAGGGTGAAGAAAAACAAGGAAGTGAACTAGAGCATTTACTCCCACAGCTTAAAATAAAGCCATCTCAGTGCAGAAAAGATAATTGTTTGCAAGAACGATATATGAAAACAAGCATATTACTTTGAAATATTTTAAGTTGTGCTTATTAATGAGGAACAGCAGGTGACAGGCATCTGTCATGCTCTTTGTTGTTGTGAAATAGAATGGGAGTACCTACCCTGTGGAACTTCATCATCAATTAAAAATATCAAGGAGAATGATAGGGAATCTAGTGAAGGCTGTTTGTTGCTGCAAGATAAGCAGGAACAAGAAAGGGGAGAGACAGAAAACTCTCTTCCTTGGGGTTCCATAATGTTTTTAATGTTTCTTCCCTTTTGCCCTTACCACTGTTCTATAAAATAAGCCCCAACAAGATATCTACTTTTCTTGTAATATAGCTAATATTTTCAGTGATTAGAAGAAATGAGATTCTTTGAATGGTTTGGGTTGGAAGGAACCTTTAAGATCACCTAGTTCCATCCCTCCTGCTATAGGCAGGGGCACCTCCCTCTAGACCAGGTTGCTCACAGCCCCATCCAGCCTGGCCTTGAATGCTCCATGGAGGGGGCATCCACAGCCCCGCTGGGCAACTTGTTCCAGTGCCTCACCACCCTCACAGAAAACAATTTCTTCCTAATATCCAATATAAATCTAACCTCTTCCAGTTTAAAGCCATTTCCCCTCATCCTGTCACTATGTGCCCTTCTGAAAAGTCCTCCCCCAGCATTCCTGTAGGCCCTCTTCAGGCACTAGAAGGCCACTTCAAGGTCCTCCTGAAGCTCTCTTCTCCAGGCTGAAGAACCCCAGCTCTCCCAGCCTGTTCCCTTAGAGGAGATGCTCCAGCCGCCTTCTGATCATCTTCATGGCCCTCTACTGGACCTTCTCCAACAGCTCCACGTCCTCCTTATGTAGGGGTTCCAAAACTGGATGCAGTATTCCAGGTGGGGTTTCACAAGAGCAGAGTAGAGGGGTTGAATCACCTCCCTTGGTCTGCTGGTCGCACTTTTCTCAATGCATCCTAGGATATGGTTGGCCTTCTGAGATGCAAGCACACACTGCTGGTTAACGTTAAATCTGTCATCAACTGACACCCCCAAATCCTTCTCCTCAGGGCTGCTCTCAAGCCACTCTCAACCTAACCTGTATGTGTGCTTGGGATTGCCCCACAGAGGTGCAGGACCTTGCACTTGGCCTTGCTGAACTTCATGAGGTTGGTGTGGGCCCACCTCTCAAGACTGTCCAAGTCCCTCTGGATGGCATCTCTTCCTTCTGGCATATTAACAACACTGCTCAGCTTGGTGTCATCTGCAAACTTACTGAGGGTGCACTCAATCCCACTCTCAGTCACCTACAAAAAGGATAAATAGCACTGGTCCCAGCACCAATCCCTGAGGAACGTCACTCCTCACCAGTCTCCACTTGGACATTAAGATATTGACCACAGCTCTCTGAGTGTGACCATCCTGCCAAATCCTTATCCAGGGAGTACTCCATCAAATCCATTTTTCTCCAATTTGGCAGCCGGGATGCTGTGCAGGACAGTGTTAAAGGCTTTGCACAAGTCCAGGTAGTTTGACATCAGCTGCTCTTCCTTTATCCACTGACACAGTAACTCCACCATAAAAAGTGAACAAGTTTCATCAGGCATGACTTGCCCTTGGTGAAGCCATGTTGGTTACCACCAATCACCTTATCTTTGTTTTCCATGTGCCTTAGAAGAGCCTTCAGGAGGATCTGCTCCATGATCTTGTCAGGCACAGAGGTTAGATTGACTGGCCTGTGGTTCCCTGGATCTTTTTTTTCCTGTTCTTGAAAATGGGGGTTATAGTTCCCCTTTTCCAATCAGGGAACTTCACCAGACTGCCGTGACCTTTCAGATACAGACAGCGGCTTGGAAACTTCCTCCACCAGTTCCCTCAGAACCTGTGGATGGATCTTGTCGGACCCCATGGACTTGTCCACATTCAGGTTCTTTAGGCAGTCTCAAACCTGATCTTCACTTAGAGTGCGCAGATCTTCCTTCTCCCAGTTCTTACCTTCGCTTTCTGCAGCTTGGGTGGCGCAGCTGGAGCCCTTGCTAATGAAGACTGCTTCTAAACTTTCAAAAGCACTGAAATACTGTGGAAACAGTATTTCAGTTTAAAGAATGTAAGAACTGAAATCACATAGTAGTATGGGTTGATTTGGTTCACATAAAAAAATTCTAGAAAGCTTAAGTGACAAAAATATGGATTTACTTAATTTCTTGAGGCTTTGACTGTTGAAGCATTTTTGTCATTTGGGGTCAGGCAACAGCTGAGATGTACTACTTTTCTTCAGACAGACTTCAGGATGAACAGCCTCATCTCAGCTGTGGCCTCAAGCTCTGCTCTCAGTCCCCGATGGTAAATTTTTTTTGTTCTGCTTACTGTCAGCAGCAGCAAACTCAGATAATCTTAAATGAGATTAAGATAAATATTGAAGAAGCAATTACAGATAATGTATTGCAATTTCAAAGGTATACTGAGTACAGCAATCTGGCAGAGAAGATTTCCTAGCCTTCCACACAGACCCAGGTATGATTTTGATTCATGAAATACTCTGAACAAAATTACTAACACATATTTTAATCCAATATTGAATGACGACCTCAGGTGTCTTTTAAATCTAACCTACTTACTGTGAATAGAACAATGAATATTAGTAAAGGTCACTGGTTAAGTGAATTACACATACAAGAAAAATACTTGCTCACATCTTCAAAGAATCATATAATGGTTTGGATTCGAAGGGACATCAAATCCTACCCAGTCCCAACCCCTGCTGTGGGCACAGCTGCCGCCCACCAGCTCAGGCTGCCCAGGGCCTCAGGGTACCACAGCTTCTCTGTGCAGCTGTGCCAGCACCTCACAGCCTTCTGAGTAAAGAACTTCCTCCTAATACCTAACCTAGATCTCCCCTCTCTTAGTTTAAAAGCCATTCTCCCTTGTTTTATCACTGTCTGCCTGGGTGCAGGGTCACCAATTACGTGACATCTGTCTCACCCCATGCCACCTCACCTCTGTCCACCTTCCACCCCATGTAAGAAGCCAATACCTAGGCAGCTGGCAAGCCCCTTGAACTCAATGAGGTGGTCCATATTGTCATCTAGAAGGCGGAATGTCCTCTCAGCAAGGATGTTGGTGTGCTCCCCACATGTCCAGGGTGAAACGAGCTTGTAGAGGTTAGTAAACTGCTGGGCATCAATCCGGTACTGCTCAGCGTATGGCCTGCTGGGGTCGTGTCGCTCAGCGGCAGGCCCCGCCGTGTCCCAGTAGCATCTTATTAGATGTTCCCTCTAGGAGAAATCAAATGCAGGAAAGGGGAATTGCAGTCTGCAATATCAAAGGGAGCACGACTGGCAGAAAAAGGCATGCACATCAAAGTGTGTTGGAAATGCTCAAAATTCTCTTTGTGCACAGTGGTATAATGATACCGAGACTATTCATGTGAGCTAGATTCATACTTAGCTAAAAAGCTAAGTATGAATCTTTAATTAGACCATCCAAGTGCTCTTATTATCGCCAATAGATAATTAATAAATTTGAAAAGAAACTGGACAGACTCTTGGAGGAAGAGCTGCTGACACTCTCTATTGGCTGTATCTGGCTCAGGACATCCATCTAAAGGTACAGGAGAGTGGAGAAAATTCAAGGTGTCAAACATGCTTGACCCGCTCATAATCCTCTCCCAGACCTCTCAGTTTGGATGCTGTTCCCATTATTCTTCTCTTAGGGCCAGTCAGGTTGATGCACAACAAAGAGTCCCAACAAAACAAGCTGTCCTGAGGGAGCAAAGGAGGTAACAAAAAAAGGAACCACAAGGAAACCAAGTGAGAAAAGAGAAGAAGTGCAAGTAAGAGTCAAGGATAAAAAACAGCAGTAAGGAACAGGAGAAAAGCACTACAGAATGCATCACACTACAGCAGCAGCATCTTACCACAGCTAATGGAACAAGAATACAACTGCTCTTAGCCACAAAGATACTTAACACTGGGTACATACGTACCACAAGAATGTTCTCAGTGCCTAATATTTATGGATGAGCAACAGATCAAAAGAAATATACATTAAATGTCCATTACATGTGTGGAGCTCTAAATCATGGATATCTGTGTAATCTTAAATGTTTCCATCTCCAAATATCTTTTATAACAGCTCTTTTAAATATCATCCTGACGTTAAGGAACTGAAGAAGAAAAAGACAATTGGGAACTAATAGGAAATGTAAGTTTCTGGGTTTCCTCCCACTCCACGGACAACTGAGAGTGCCTTTAAAGAGCATTAAGAGAGCAGGACTTAAAAGTATTACAGATCTCCAGTGAGCAGAACTACATAATAAGTCTAGTCTGCATGTGAAAATTACAGGGACCTAATTTTTCATGGACCATTACCAAGCAGCAAGTTAGAAAAAATATTCTCAGTAGTTCTCCATTGAATTATCAGTACATTAGCATTGCTCTTTTGCAACTGGATAACCACACAAAGGACAAAATGACAAGTTCCAGCTAAGATCTCCTCCAGGTAACACAGAACACCTCTCCAAGGCATCCCAGACATGAAGTGCAAGATGGCTGTGCTAAGCGATGGCGGGAGGTTACAGCCAGGAGCCTCAAATAGCTTAATCCACTACTTTTTATGTATACCAACCTTGAACAGGTCATACAATTCCTCTAAATCTTCAGGAAGAATCGAAACATCTGGGATGACAACTCGAAGCTTAAAGAGAATACATGTTAGTCGTAATGCTTGCTACTGTCATCACTGGCACGAACAAGCAAGCACACGAACCCTCCCAGTGACTGTTCTTATGTGGTACAGGTACAAACTGGAGCACTGAAAAAATCTTTGCTATTTCCCCCCCCCCCCTTCTCTAGGTTCCCTGGTTGGACAAATCTATGAGAAAAGAAATCCCCTAAGGGCTATTAGAAACAAAGACAGGAAGTCCCTAAGCAGCAGGTCACAGGAGGCTGGGGAAGCATCACATCACGAGCTCTGTTCTTGCTCTTCCCCAGGCATCTGCCCAGGGCCACTGCCATACACAAAGCATTAGGCTGGACTGTCCTGCAGTTGTTCTTAATGTTATAGCCACCCTAGAAAATAATGCATGTGGCTGCAAAATAAAAACATCAAGCATCCCAGAAAAGAGCTTTTTCCCAGAGTCAATAATGATTCCCCCTTTTTTCATAATCTTGCACCTTCAGAAGACTGAAAGCTGGTTGCCACAGAACATTGGGGAGGAGGGGAGGTGTTAAATCTCAGCCTAAACAACATTCTACTCACCACATTTTGCTTGGTTGTGTCTTCATGGCTTTGCAGAACACGGATTCTGTGTTTGTAACGCATATGCTCTATCTGTTCCACAGAGTGGTCTCCAAATTTCTTAGAAGGAGGAACAGAAGTTATTGTTTTGTATATTTCACTATACTGATAATTCCAGTGAATTGTATTTCCAATAGATGGGAAATACAACTTTTAAAGTGTCGTGACTCCCCCAAGAACGCACAGTTTAAATGTATTCAATCTCTAACTGACCTCTCAGTTTATGCATTTATTCTGCACCTAGTATTTTGCATTTGAGCCCTTCTTCAAAGATCTTTAAAAATGTGTATTAACTATTGAAACAACTATGTTGAATTTAAACCTTTTTCTTTTACAAAATTGTAACTTATCTGATCAGAAGACACCAAGCTGGATTTTACCTCGTAAGAATCATGAATGAGATTAGCTATTTCAGTCACTGGAGTGGCTTCCTGATCATCGCTGAAAAATGCATGGTGATTACCAATAGGTGGCAGAGGGCTCTCCTCATTTTTTACGTGCTCTAAAAACCTAGAGGGAACAAGTACAAGCAACACAGATTACCCTGTACTACATTTTTTTCAATATAAATAACAAGTCTTATGGCTCAGACTTAAATTTTTTTTTTAGGCTGCTGTGTTTTTCAGAAATGCCTTCAGTATTACTCATCCTAGGAAAAAACAAGCCCGCCAAATGACTAAACGCTGCCCAAGGAAGAAAACTTCTGTCTCCTTGAGGTCGGGAGCGGGAAGCTCGTCACTCCAGGGAAGACACAAAGAGCAGCAGTATACACTGCACACTGACACAGTGTGTGCATGTCTCGGCACCGCCAGGAAGTGTCACAGGACATACATTTGTCAAATTTACAAAGCCCATTGTTTGAGATAGGCACCGGGAAAGCAGCAGCACGTTAACACAGAGGGTGCCTACAGTTGTCATGACAACAGCACCCAAATTCCTTTGACTGCAGAAAGATTTGCGAGGGAAGCAATGTTCCTGCAACCAGACGTGTGACGGTACCTGCTCAGAATCATCAGGGCCTGCCCATCATCTTTGCTGTTACACAAGTCCACCGCATTGGCTTCAAGTATGGCCAAGCCTAGCTGGAAAATGGCTTTGATCCCATCATAGAAAAAGCAGTCTACGACATTCACAGCACTTTCTAGAGGCATAATGCTAAGAAAAAGGGTGAGGAACCACGAAAGAGAAATGGAAGCTAAGGTTGTCAGATCCTTCATATGTTCGGCCAGTTCTGGAAGCTGCTCTTTTATAAGCTCTTCAAACACCGACTGGTCTACCTGAGCACCTGCAAGTGCAAGGAAGCAGCATTAGCCAGGATTGACACAGGAAAAATATTCCTTAAAGCCAACGATTGTTGTTTTAAGACCTTTTTTTAACTACACTGACAAGATATGCATATGGCTACAATGAAACCCCCATTATCTTCCTGCTGTGATCTCAGCCCCAACCCTTACGCCAGTGATCCTCACTGTGCAACATTCTGCAAGACCATGATGGTTCTGCTAAGTGCCTTTAAGGTGCAGTAAAACAGTAATAGTAGCAGCTGTTGTTTTTGGCTAAAACAGCACATAAGTGACAGGAAAAGCAATCTTAAAGCATTTTACCATTCAACTTGGGGTCTATGTCATGAAAATGAAACAGTACAGATTCCTCTACAGCATATGTACTCAAGCAAACAGGCAGCAGAGCTTTCACTCCAGGTAACAAAATATAGATGACTACATTCATTAAGCATGAAGAAGAGATTTACACCTATATGAATACATACGTATACACATATGTATACAAATATTTATGGGTACACAGGTAGATGCAAAGATATAGATATAGATAATTTTTTTTAAAGAGAAGATTTCTGCAATGTCTGTATACAATCTTTCCTGTCCATCCAAACCAGGCCTTCCAGAAGGAGCAGATTTAGGCCCTGTTTCTTTTTTTTGAGCTGGAAAATTGTGTTATCTTCTGTTTTTACATCCAAATCATAAAAAAAAAAACCAAAAACCAGGCATGATAATTCTCTGTTTTCGCATTAAGCCACAAAAAGCTTCTGCTGCTCTCTGAACAAACATTACAATATCCAAAATTGAAAATAAGTACCCAGGAGCATGCAAAGAGCTTCTGAGAAACACCAAGCACTGTGACTGCTTTGAAGGGACAGTTTTTTCATGTCAGATGATAAGGGAAAAGAAAACAGAAAAGAAAGCAGACTGGGGTTATTCTGCAGCATTCGTCTTTTTAAAGTGCTTTTATTTTGTTTTTAATAAAGAATTTAATAGCTTTCATAGTTTACGGATCAAAAAAGGTACAGAAAGTTTTAGGGGTATTTGAAGAAAACTAGAGACAGATAGGTGGACACATTCAAAGATCCTTTCAGACTCAAAGGCAGTACAGTAGAGCCTGGCAAAAGCTAGTTTAAAAGAAATGTACAATGCTGACCAGATCATTTGCAGAATATTATATTGTGAGTAAATGTTGACATTGTAGATGAAAGTTAAGTAGGTATATTCAGAGATATTTTTATGCCTATTAGGATCCCAGAAACCACGATAACCAAGCAATTGAATTTCTGGGGTTTTGGCATCATGAAATCATAGTGAGGTAGGAAAATACTAGGGTGTCCATTCAAAAAAAAGGATGATCCAAATGACTTCTCCAGGACTGAAAAGGCAATTCATAGAAATGAAGTGGGGTTTTCACCGTCTGAAAAATGATAATAGCAAGGTGATGACAATCTAACAGATACAGTGTAGTAAATTGGTCAATACATTTATGGAGAGGATGGAAGAGCCATGGTAACATGAGAATTGGAAATGCATTACTCCTGTGTTCATTCTTGACTCAAGCACAACTTGTTTCTAACCTGACACCATAGTATCACACAATCATAGAATGGCTCGGGGTGGAAGGAACCTTAATGATCATGCAGTTCCAACCCTGTCATGGGCAGGGCTGCCCCCCACCAGCTCAGGTTGCCCAGGTCTCCATCCAACCTGGCTTTGAGTGCCTCCAGGGGTGGAAGGAACACCACAGCTTCTCCAGACAGCTGTGCCAGTACCTCACCACCCTCTTGTAAAATCTTCTCTAACATCTAATCTAAACCTCTCCTCATTTATTTTGTCCTATCACTATCTGCCTACACAAAAAGTCTCCTTCCTGCTTATAAGCATCCTTCAAGTACTAGAAGGCTGCAGTTAGGTCTCCCCAGAGGCCTCTCTCTAAGCTGAAGGAGCCCAACTCCCTCAATCTTTCCTTGTAGGAGAGCTGCTCCACCTGCAGCGTTAGCGACAGGCAAGATACAAACTCCAAGTACAATGTGAGGGTAGTGATATGACCAGCTGTATGGGAACATTCAAGTTCATTTGTGTGTGTTTCTTACACACACAATTTTTTTACACATTCTTTACAAATTCTTTACACACCATTAGCCAGCAACCACCGACATTAAGACAGGCCCTAGGCTGATGATATCTAGGAACACAGAAGGACAAATAGACATGCTGTGTAGTTTATTCTTTTTCCAAATAACGAAAAGAGATGCATGTACATGGGAGTAAGTCATCAGGATGGCAGTTTATAAAGTTAGGCCTGGAGACAATAACTGAAGTTCAAACAAGTGTAGAGAATTACAGTGCCAAATCCACTAGCTGAAAATACCAATGACACTGGAAACACCACAAAACATTCTAAGCATCTAGCTGACTATAATTCTGTTTTAATTTGCCTCACCTGCCAGTTCAGTGACTGTGCTGCTGCACAGCATCAGGAGGTAATACAATCCCACCCTGAAAGAAAATGATTAGAATCTCCCCAGACATCTTATCCTGCTCCTTAGGAAGCACCAGACTGCTGAAACCAACTCTATGCTCCAGAGCCATACTGCCATACTTCCTCCTATCTCCACCTCCTCACAAATGACCAGATCCCTCCCTTTGCTACAGCAACAGTGTAATGGCAGACACTTACTAAAGAGTAAGATTAGCACTGAAGAGGGAAAAGCTATCAGATATTTCTGTAAGAGGAGGAAGTCAACAGACTGCAAAAAACAAATACTTTTTCTTGCATGTCTGCGTGCAATTACTCTGTTAAGCAGCTCAGCTTCTATGCATGAGGCAGGCATTAGCCATTTACATGATTATTTTCACAACAGTCTCTAAAACAGCTGCATTGCAAAAAGCAAAGACATGCCACGTGCAATACAAAGCATGTGCTCCAGAGGGGCTGGTGTTATTTCTTATTGCTGCACCTCATTTCAGCTATCCGGTTTTGTACCAGCACTCGTTACAAAGGGTCATTTTAGATGCATGTCTAAAATTACTCTAGCAGCTAGGCAGACACGTCAGCTCAAAAACAGCCTGCACATCTTCCCTAAACTGACCTGAAACAGATAGAATCTCTAGCACTGCTAACTACGACACACAAGCTCTTCTATTTTTATCTAACAGGCAAAAGTTCTACTATCTTCTGACCAACAGGAGAAAAAAAATGACAAACTGTAAAAAGCAGTCTCTATGGTTATGGCTCTAGCAGCTCAAACTCTGTGAACCAAAAAACAACACTGGAACTTAAGCAGCCACCACTGCTGTCTTTCCACAGTACACAAACATATGGATCACCTCACTCATGGGTTCTGCTGAGACGCAGAACTGCGCTTAGTTCTTCCAGTGCCATCCAGCTGACCCTTCCCAGTTAGCAAGAAGAGTGGAAGAGACATCAGCTCACCTATCACTCGGTGGTTGAAGTAATCTGGGAGCATTCGTTCACACACAGCAACCAACAGCCAAAAGGCTTCTTCCTCTTTGGCATATAACAATAACACGGAGGTCAAAATATTCATAGACTTACAAGAGGAAAAAGAAAATCAAGATTTATTAGCGACAGCAAAACCTACTGGCAAAAGCTAAGTTGTGGATACTTTAAAATAAAAGTAGCCTAACTTGATCTACACGGCTGACAAAAACAGCCAAGGAAAGGTAACAGTCAGTGAATACATAATTGCAACCCAAGAAAAAGGCATAACGAGTTTTTCAAGCTTATATATGCTGGTTTTCCTAAGAGCAATAGGAAACAACTGAGAAAGGCACAATTCTGGATTTGCCCTGATGCAAAGCATGTAGCTGACAGTGCAAGATGTTTTAGGCTTGCTTTTTCCCCCCTCCCTGTATTTGTATTTCAAAAGAAGAGAGGGAATGTGGAACTGCTACGACGTTAGCTAGAATTCAGAGAGCTGCACAGAAGGCAAAGACATTAATTTAGGAGACAGTGGGTAAGGAACTTCATCATCAACATCATCAGTTTTGGAAAAAAGAGCAGAGCTTCACTAAACCTCTGCCCAAGTGCACTATGCAAATCTCATCTGTGTAGGCCAGCTCCCTTTGCACTGTCTCCAAGTGTTGTGCAAGAAACTCACCCTCAAACAAACAAAAGCATCAATTTATTTTTTTTCCCTCCTCTAACTCTAATTGCAGCTTGCAGAATGCCGAGGGAATGCTTTTGATAAAGCAGAGCATGCTGGTTTTCCAGAGTAATTCACAGTTAATGCCCAAAGTTATGCATTTTCCGTAACTAAAGACATTATTCATCAAAAAACAGAGTTTAAATTATTCCCAGTACAACGATAAAAGTGAGAAAGAAGAAAAAGGGGAAAAAGACAGAAAGAAAGACAGAAAGAAAGACAGAAAGAAAGACAGAAAGAAAGACAGAAAGAAAGACAGAAAGAAAGACAGAAAGAAAGACAGAAAAGAAAGACAGAAAAGAAAGACAGAAAAGAAAGACAGAAA
>NW_024962262.1:46506353-46959819 GCF_019238085.1 Lagopus leucura | reverse complement strand
GACAGAAAAGAAAGACAGAAAAGAAAGACAGAAAAGAAAGACAGAAAGACAGAAAGACAGAAAGAAAAGCATCATTAGCCCTCTAGGAGCTTTTCACCTGGCAGTATCCTATTTTGGGGTTTCTGTGCGCATACGCAGTCAGCACCCTCCTGAGAGCCGCTATCCCCGTCTCGCTCTGGAAGGCTGGGTGCTCAGGCAGCGAGCGGTGGAGGTCACGCTCAATCTCCTCTGTCACTATACAACACTTGCCCATGGAGGCCTCCACTAAATGTACGTAGTAACCAGGATGAGAGGCGAGATCTGTCACAGCGTCTGGAAGCAGCCAGAAGGGAGGAAGAGACAAGTGGATTAAAGAAGTTGTACACTTTACAAACGTTTGAGCATGTTGTATGTTGGATTAAGGACCGCATTTGAGATCACCCTGAAGGAACTTTCTGGCTCTGCCAGATCTGTGGATGAAACGAGTTGTTTTTTCCATCTTTAGTTTCTATTATTCCTGCCAACTTTCAGCTTGGAGCAAGAGCAGCACTGCTGACTTGAAGATGTCATTATTTTGCAGTAATTTGATTTGAGTAGGGTTAAATCAATGTTTATGCTAAAATCAAATTGTTCCTTGAAGGAGAGCATTACTCTATGAAAACATGACGTTAATTTTAAATTACACGGATGAAGCAGATGTTATTTCATTTTTTTCTGCACATTGTGCCATCATGCCGAGATAAAATTCTTACCACCCACCTAATTACTTACTTGCTGTTATTATTTGATCATTTGTCCTCTAGAAGCACATAAACTCCATGCCTAAGACATTTAATTGCCCTTGGGAAATTCTGTACCTAAATGTTTTGCTATGCACAGAATCAGACATGACTACAGCCAACATGTCTGTAAGTGCTCACCTGAAAAGAGCAGCCACAGTTTGCCTCTTAAGGATTCAGGGATTCCCATAGCAACAAGTTTTCTGATCTTCTCTGTGCGAAACATGCACACGGTTCTCCCATACTCCACAAAATGGTCATCCCATAGACTCTCTTTGATTTGCTCCCTAGACTGCAAACAAGAAGGTCTCTTTAAAAGAACAAATCATGTGCATGTGAGAACTTGTAAAACAAGAAACATTCTATAACTTAGAAATTCTGCAAGATATTTCCATTACCAAAGGATATGGGAAGCGTGCTCTAAGGAGTTAAACTACGCCCATTTTGCATACGTGAATCACCACATAAGGGAGAACACAACTGAAGATAGGGAAAAACATTATAAATATTCATCAGAAAGGAATGGCAGAGGAAGAAGAAAAAAAAACATGCAAATTAAAAAATAGCTATTTTATACTTAGCACACATGTAACTTCTCCAGGCAACACAGAGTTTTATTACACTAAAATTACCTGTCTGCATTTTGAATTACCTGTTTGTTTGTTTTAAGAGAAACTTATAACATCCCTAAAATTGTACATACCTTTCCAAAATCAAGGCCTGCCATTCCCGACTGATGAAAGTCTGATCTCAGTGCTTCAGCATTGAGCAAGTAACTGCTCTCCTTGTCGCACTCGCTTCTGTCCTTGCTTTGGGCAGCCTCCACTCCTGGACTTCCAGGCTCACAGCCCCCAAGCACACATGTGGATGTGAACACAGGAGTGTTCTGCAGTGTAGATCCACAGGAGGTGACAAATGAGAAGAGGTTAAGAACTGCCTCCCAAACAGCATTCAAAACAAGCAGCAGCCTGCTTCCTGGGCTAGCTCTAGCTGTTGCATCAAAATGTTTTATACCTTCCAGGAGGAAAGGTCTTACTCAAGACTTCATTCATATTATCATTTGTATGCCAGAGAAGAGTTGTCACTTTGAAACCATTGTTGTTAGTAATTTCTAAGTATTCTTGCTGACCTCAGCCTGACCTCATAAGGCACTTACTTCAACCTACAGTCATGTTGTGGTGCTCCAGGGCACTTTCTAAAGTTTGTCACTGTTTTTCTTGTTTGGTGAGGCAGAGTCAAAACTGGACACTGCATTCAAGATCACACTCAGAAGCAGTGAATAAAAGAAAGCAATGAAGTCTCATGGCCTGCTGGTTACACTCAAACCCACAGTCTGGTGGCCTTCTCCACTGTAACAGGGCACTGCTGACCAATGGGCTCAGCCTGGTGTCCACCACAAGCTCCATGCTTCTGCTGCCCAGTTTCTCTCTAGCCAGCCAGCCCAGGCCTCTCCTTTGCATGGTGCCACTCTGCCAGACCTCACTTTTAGTTTTGCTGAACTTCACAAAGTCTCTATCAGCCCTCACATCAGATTTTTGAGGCCTCTGTGAAGGGCAGTGCCGGCCTTCAGCATATTCACTGCTCCCCTCAAACAGCGCAGCCCACAGCTGCACCATGGGTACGCTCTGCACCACTGTACTGGTCAAAACCAAAGGCGTCACACAGCACCAGACTGAAACTGATCCCTGAGAAAAGCAGCACAACAGACCGATGGATAAATGCAATGAATTCATAATTCAAAAAGCCACTGAAGTTCAGTACCTGGTTCTTACTTTGCAGGTTGTTACAGTGCACTGGGTTGCTGGAGTTCACTTCTTTTAGCCTCTGGAGCAGGTTCTCCACCAAAGCGTCCCGTTCCTTCAGTTCAATGAACTGAAAGGCAGTCTTGCTCCTTATGCTAACAATGATGGGATTAGGAAGAAGACTGGTGTCCTCCATCTTCTCTATACTGATTACCTTTTCCAGAAACATCAAAAGAAAACACATAATGCACACATCTACAGAAATATGTTCAAACACTGTACATGCACCTCAATTTACAAAAATGGCATTCATTCACATGCATGTTTTAAAAGTGGTTATTCATACTGGCTTTCCTGAGCCAGACATATTCTGCCACCCAAAGTTTATGGTATCTTCAGAAGCTCGTATAGGGCAGCAGAAAGTATCCCAGCTGTTTTTCCTTCTGTTTTGTTTTTATTTCAACTTTGCCACCCACTTTGGGAGAGCAGACTGAGGGGAAAGATAAGAAAGGAAAGCAATGATTAATATTAGATTTAGAAAAGGATCAACTCAATCAAATTCTATAGGACTGAGGAGGAAATTTATGTTCAAACTTTAGAGGATGGGGGGAAATAGTTGCTTGTGATGAAGTATTTAACGCTATTCTCTTATTGTTTTCTATTTCTGTGAGAGTGGAAGATAAGTCACCGCAGTTAGGATATACACCATTTGGATGTTATTCTGTTATTACCTGAGGATGAAAGGAAAGCTTTAGTTAAGAGATCATAACATATCCACAGCAGATCAGGCAGATGTTTGCTGACAGTTCCCCTTCTCCTCTACTCCCACCACCTTCCCATGCACTCTCCCTCTGCTAGAATAAGTCTCTAATTTTATGGAAATTTAGCAACTCATCACTCCTTCCAGAATTCCCCCTTTTCTCACTGCCCTACAGGTTTGCAAAAGTACACACAAGTTTGCTAGAGTCTGTCTGTGGAGGGAGAGATTCAATACTTTTAAGCATGGATCTCAGGTAAGGATGCCTTTATGTTGCCAGACTGGGTCCAAGCTGAAGTCTCCACCAACATCAAGTTGGACTTACGCATTTCTGGAGCTGGGATGGGAGCACTGCCCCAGTCTTGGACCAATCAGACTCCAACCACTGCAGTGGTATGTTCTGCTGCCCATGCTTAATTTTCACAATTTCATTAACTCACCCATGCATATTCCTGGGAACTCATGTTCTAATGAGTCCCAGAATGAACTTTAAACAGTCTTCTAGGCATGATACACACAAGCACCCTTCTCTTTCATCAAGTAATAGTTTGTGGATAAATCAAGTGACAGCAGAAAAAAGGCAGATAAGGACTTGAAATGAAACAATCAACTCTACCTCTCTAAGTGGGATGATAACATTGCAGGAGCCATTTTCCTTGCTGGCAAAACAGATATAACTGTCTGAAGTATACATCCTTCCCACTGTGTGACAGCGACTGAATGGTGTCCAGAGAGAACAGTCTACAACTTCATGTAGCTTCTCCTTCCTGGGCAATCTGAAGAAGGCCCGAAAGAATTCATTCTGTGCTCTGGCTTCAAGATCCCTTAGGAGAAAGCATTAAAAGAAAATCACAGGACTCTGAAAGCCAAGGCACCATGCACAAGGTTCTTCTTAGTCTCACCAAGGGACAGAGAACAAAAGCACCACGCACAGCAATCTTCAATGCCTACGTGAGCAGATCAACAAAAGACTAACTTAGAAATAAAAAAGAATCATCACCAACAGTTTCTTATCAATAGATCAAAAGCAATTACTTGAACAATAGAAAAGGGAAGAAAATTAATTTAAATGAGTCGTCTCTTTTATTACATTATTTAGCCATACACTTTCTCTGGCTGCTATACCACTTTCCAGCCTCAAAGAGTTACAGGTTTCAATGCCCAGGAGATAACTAAATCTTTCATCTGATGAATGCATATTGAGCAACAGAGATCAGCTTTGAGTCCCTTGTTTCCTGTCCTTTTAGAACTACCAACATCACCTGCATCCAAAAGTGATGCATTTACTCAGTAAGTACCACCCAAAACGATTGGTAACAGAAGAGTTAAGGATGGTGACATAATTGCATCACTAACTTAAAAAAGTATCTGCCTCTGAAGAGTTGCAAATGCAAAACAATTGCAGGCCACTTAGACTTAGGAAGGAACAACAGCATCAGCTACATCCATATTGGATGAGGTTTGCTTCCATTCACCCATCCACAGTTATGTGGAAATTAAAAAAAAAAAAAAAAGAAAAGAAAAAAAAAGCATTAAGCTTTCATTGCTGGGCTATGGTAACACAGAATCGAGTTCAGAGGATTTTTTTTTCACCTCCTTTTTTAATGAGGAATTCCGCAGTAGTTTATTAAGCTATGCAATTACAGTAGAAACAGGCCATGACTGTTATCTCACCAACAGCGATTCCAGAAACTACAGGACTCAAATTCTATCATTCTCTTTACAAGTAAATTTTTCCAAACGTGATTCACCTTAGGAGGGGAAAAAAAAAAAAAGAAAAAAAAACCAAACAAACTGACTTTGTTGATTTGTTCTACAGCAAGAATTTAAAGCAGGGCTGAAGTGCAGCAGGGTGCGGTACCTTGTCACTGTAAAGCCCCCCTCCACTCCCCACTTCTCCCTCTTCTGCAAACACCCTCCTCTGCCCCAGCCCTGCTGTTTAACAACAAGACGTTTGCACAGATGTAGCCTCTTCCCCAGTAAATAAATCCTGTGTTTCATTTCAGTTTACTCTACAAAGAAAAACAAACAGAAATGAAGGGGGCGGGTCTGTAGCTGTGACAACGGACACACCACACTTCACAGCGTTTGGCTGTTGTTTCCTTCTAAAGCATTATCATCCTTCATAGGATTATCCAAGGAAAACAGACAAACAGCCTCCTGTTTTTCACAAAGAACAAAGAGAAGCACTCTCCATAAAGGAAGAGAAAAAGTTTGCTCTGAAGTTCAAATTCCACAGCAAAAGAAATTCGAGTAAGTGCCCACGGTGATCTGCTATTGTGACAAAGCTAGATCAGGATATGCCTCCTAGTTAACTCAGCACAAAAATATTTTCCATTCCTGCACAACACAGATGAACGTTACTGATAGCATCTGCAGTCAGGTCTGTGTGGAGCTGTTCTCTGCTGCTATTGTGCCAGGAAGGTAAGATCCTCCCTGAAATATGTGGCTGCTGCAGTTTCTATACCTTTATGCTAAAAAATGCATTGTACCGGAGAGCGGAACCTCTGTTGACACAGAGGTTGTCTGTTACTTGGGAATCATTTACTTCCAATGTTCCAAAATCTGTAACTTTTGTCTAGTTTTGAGTGTTTTGCATTTTACTGCATATCCTAGGGTTGCAGGCTCCTTTCAGACAAGAAGATCCATTGCTACAGGTTTTCCAACTGAAATATGTCTTTCCATATCTGAATCAAAGTAAATTCCTCAAGGAACTTTCACCAGGACACGGCATCCAACCCCACACGTTCAACATAATCTACAGGGGGAAAGACTGCCAGCCCCAGAAACAGAATCACAGAATATCCCAAGTTGGAAGGGATCCATAAGGATCACAGAATTTTAGGAACTGGAAGGGACTTCTGGAGATCATCATGACCAACCTCCTGCTAAAGCAGGTTTGCTGCAGCAGGTTGGCACAGGTAGGCATCCAGACAAGTCTTGAATATCTCCATAGAAGGAGACTCCACAACCTCTGTGGGCAGGCAGCCCGTCACAGTGCTCTGTCAGTCCCAAAGAAGTTCTTCCTCATGTCCAGAAGGAACTTCCTTGTGTTCCAGCCTGCCCCTTCTTTTATTGCTGCACGCCACCTAAATGAGTACACCGCAAATGGACTTCTGCACTTTAGATAGTAATAAGCGGCGATGAGACAAACCCGCTCTCACCCTTCTCTTCTCCAGGCTGAACAGCCCCAGGTCTCTCAGCCTTTTCTGACAAGAGAAATGCTCCAGGCCTCTCATCTTTGCAGCATCTCTGCTGGACTCTCTCCACAAGTTCCCCATTTGTCTCGGACTCCCTGGGAAGCCCAGGACTGGTCACAGCGTTAGGGAGGAAGGAGAGCAGGATTCGCCTCCCTTGACCTGCTGGCCAGGTTCTTTTCCATGCACTCCAGGATTCCATTGGCCTCCTTGGGACACCATTGGCTCACGGCCAACCTACCACCCTCCAGTGCTGGAGATGGAGGGACGACCCAGACTCCTCCGCTCTTGATGAACCTCACCAAGTTCCTCTTTTCCCAAAAGGAGGGCTCGTCCGGGATTTGAACCCGGGACCTCTCGCACCCTAAGCGAGAATCATACCCCTAGACCAACGAGCCAGCTGACTGATGTCATTTTTGAAGTCCAACTCCCGACTCCACACAGCACCACTCCAAATTCAAACCACATGTCTGAAAGCACTGCCCAGATGCTCTCTGAACTGCGGCTGCTTGGGGCTGTGCCCGAGAGAAAAGCGCTGAAAAGAGAGCACAGCCTGCTGGAGGGTGGGAGCCAGAGAGAAAAACGGTAGCAGAAATATGGGCAGCACTTACTGCTGTGGAATCAAATTAAGGGCAAGTGGCACACCGTGACAATATTTCCTGTTAGGCAGGCAAATTGTAGGGCTTCTTGCCTTTAGAAATAGCAAAAAAGAAAACGAGACAGCAATTGCGTAAATATGATATAGCAACAACTCAGGCCAGATCCCACAACTTCCATTTTGAGTTTCACAATACCTGCAGCACTGAACAGAAACACAACTTCTCCACATGCTGCCCAATCTGTTTGAAATTTTCTTCCCTAGCTTCACAGTATTTAAAGTGGTTTGGCTTGTAAGCAAATTCGGTACACTCAGCTACACCTAAGAAAAGAAGGAAAGCTACCCCCGCATAAAACTAACACAGATCAAATGTTTACACGTGCCTCAGAAGAATAAAAGGCTAAAGGATGAAACTGCTTTGTTCCCCGCTCTTCAGAAAAATCAGCAGCTCTCTCCAAACGCAGTTCCTGACTTGCAGGGTGAGGGGTTCTTGCAGTGCCTTTGCCTTTGGCACTTGAAAGGGTCTGCCAAGTCAAAGCTGTGATAACTCCACCTGTGTGACCTACCGTTACCTAGCAAGAGTTTTAAACTACAGGAAATAACACACAAGTCTAAGAAAAAAGTATCACGACACTTAAAATGCTGTCCTTGCTGTCAAATGTTTTTTGGGTTTTGTGGTGGTTTTGGTTTTTTTTTTTCACTCTGCTTTAAATCCAACAGAAGTCAACTTGGCAAGACTTTGGCCCTGCTGAGTCACCCACTGTTTGCTGCCAGACAAAGAATTGTATGGCATAAAGTCAAGCAACAGACGTAGGGAAGAAAAAAAGAAGAAAAAAAAAAACATGAACAGACTGCTTGACCTCTCACTTTTAGAGAATGATTACTGCCCTGTTCTTGCTACTCAGCCTTTGGAAAGCTGATTTTGAAAATAACAGCAATATATATCTTGTTTCTTACCACAGAAATTCAGCAGGTTTTCTGAGAAACTTCTCATAAGCAAGCTAGGAAAAACCATGTAACGAATGCCAATGTAGACTTGTCAGGACAAATTAAACCCAACATCATTAGCTCACACAGCAGGAACACTGGACTTATAAATGGAGGAGATGCAACAGATATTTCAGCCAGACTTCATGAAAGACTTGATACTTCCTCACAAAGGAACTAACACAACTAGGCTGCAATGAAAATGTGTTGTACCCAAAAAGAGTACCCAAAAAGCAGCCCTCCAAGGCACACAGTTATAGTGGAAGGCTGCATGGAGGATCTCCTGGGAGTCTGTCTTACACTGGTGTCTGTTCAGTATTTTCATCAGCAACCCGCACAGTGGAGCAAAGACCGTTGTTATCACATTTACACATGGCACGAGGCTGGTAGAGACAAATGAGCAAAAGAACAGGATCACAGTTCAGACTGAAATGTACAGACAAAAAGCCACACAAGATGATGGCATCCAGTGCAGCCTCAGTAAGTTTGCAGATGACACCAAGCTGAGCAGTGCAGTCGATACACTGGAAGGAAGGTAAACCACCAGAGGGACCTGAACAGGTTGGAGAAGTGGGCCCATGAAAACCTAAGAGGTTCAATAAGGCCAAGTGCACAGTGCGGCACTTGGGTCAGAGCAATCCCAGGTATTCATACAAACTGGGGGAAGGTCTCCTTGAGAGCAGCCCTGAGAAGGACTTGAGGGTCCTGGAGGAAAAGAAGCTGAACGTGAGCCAGCAGTGTGCGCTTGCAGCCCTGAAGGCCAACTGTCCAAAAAAGGGGTGGCCAGCAGGGAGAGGGAGGTGACTGTTCCCCTCTACTCGGTTCTTGTGAGGCTCCATCTGGGGTACTGCATCCAGATCTGGGACCCTCAATACAGGAAGGATGTGGAGCTCTTGGAGCAGGTCCAGAGAAGGGCCACTAAGATGATCAGAGGGCTGGAACACCTCTCCTATGAGGAAACACTGCGGGAACTGGGATTGTTTAGGTTAGAGAATGGAAGGATCTGGGGAGACCTCCACTGTGGCCTTCCAATACTTCAAGGGAACGTATAAACAGGAGGGGGAATGGCTGTTTACAAGGGTGGAAAGTGACAGGACGAAGTGAAATGGTTTTAAACTGAGACAGGGGAGGTTTAGGTTAGATATTAGGAGGAAGTTTTTCACACAGGGGGTGGTGATGCACTGGAACAGGTTGCCCAAGGAGGCTGTGGATGCCCCATCCCTGGAGGCATTCAAGGCCAGGCTGGATGTGGCTCTGGGCAGCCTGGTCTGGTGGTTGGTGACCCTGCACATAGCAGGAGGTTGAAACTGGATGATCATTGTGGTCTTTTTCAACCCAGGTCTTTTTCAACCCAGGCCATTCTATGACTATGACTCTATGTAAGTATTTTCAGTTGTAGGAGGAAAGCTGCGCAAATACAGGCTGGAAACCACCTCTACCAGAATTCTAAAAAACAAACAAACAAACACAGA
This sequence comes from Lagopus leucura, assembly GCF_019238085.1. Taxonomy (NCBI): domain Eukaryota; kingdom Metazoa; phylum Chordata; class Aves; order Galliformes; family Phasianidae; genus Lagopus; species Lagopus leucura. The sequence goes on along the minus strand of NW_024962262.1, from coordinate 46,950,308 downwards.
AAAAAAGAAAACCACCCTCCCTCAGGATTACAAGGAATTGCAAATCAAACACGAGCTAGCAGCCTCATGCTGTGGGAAGAGAAGTACCACCACACCAGGCAGCACGGGGAAGCTTTCAGCTCCCAAGAGGCAGCAGGGAAGGCCTGGGGTTGTGGCAGGGTCAGCAATACTCCTGCACTCTGCTATTGCACTCCTGCAGCCTATGGGATTAATGGCACATATCCAGAGAGGAGCTAAAGACAAGACGAGTAACAAACACCTGGATAAACCCGAGTAGTGCAGATTACAGAAGTAAAAGGAGATGCACAGTAATCTCCAAATATACAATGGTTGCTCTTAAGAGAAACATTTGATCTCTTCCATTGTAATGGATAGGATAAGAAGCATTAGACTCAAAAACCAGCAAGATAGTTCCAAGAGACTTCAAGAAAGCCCTTCCAACCAGTGGTAGGGCAGTGAATTACCACTATGGGCATTGCCATTACTGGAAATCCTTTAAAACGTATTAGACAATCATCTGTCAGGAATGACATGCAGAGATAATCCAAACCCTGCCTTCTGCCAAGCAGATGAATAAAATGAGGTTCTTCCTTGTCACATCTTCTGTTTTCCTCAAGGTTTATGGTGTTCCTGGAATCAATGCACACTGAAGTGACATTTACAATTCAAGATACTTCAGTTTCTGTTCACCTTAGGTCGGTGTTAAAAACCTTGTTTGCTCTCTTTGTAGCAAATTCATCCTCCCTAGGAATTCAGAGTTAGACATGAAAAAAGAAATCAAGCCTAGAAAAATGTATTACGTTTTTGAAACCTTACTGACAGAAGCACCTGAGCTTTTAAATCGTGTGTTCTGACCAATTTCCTCATTACATTTGAAGAATGTGATGAATATCCTTACATCCTGAAAGAGATAGAAATAAGAAATACAATAAAGCTATACTGGAGATTTTAGCGACCTTCTTTCCGGAAAAGAAAAATATTTAGCAATGTGCTCAAGTAAAGTTGTATGGTGCATGTGAATACATCTGCAAGAAATTGTATTTATAGTTCTCAAACACCTCTGCTTTACTTCACTTTTTATGGCAATTAAATTCCTATTAATCCCTATGTAATCCATTGTTCTAAGCCTTATCCTTTGGTCAGGCACCACTAAAACTCGCGTATGGACTTGTTTGACTCTGGTCTTGATACAACTGGTGTCACAGATCGCAGGTCTAATCCCCCCACCTCTTGGAGTCTCGTCCGTGTTCAGCAGGATGACACCAAGATCCTCAGGGAAAGCAACAAAGATTGATGTTTTTTAGAATGTATATAGACCATAGTGACATTAAAAACGCATTTTATACGCAAAGACATTGTGATGAGCTTCTTGTAAAAGAAATCCTAGCAAACAAAAGAAATATAAAGCATTAATTTGACACAGCAGGAAAAACTTTAATGATGCGTGGACTACTGCTTTCATTTTGATAGACTACTATGTGCTTCCTAATCATGCACAAGAAATAACAAAGACAATTATTGGGGAAAAATGTCAAGTGGAAAATAATTATTCTTGTAGTACTACAATGGTTCTAGGAAAAAAAAAAAAAAGCAGCAACAAAAACCTCACATGCCAAAGAAGCTCACCCCCCCAAAACACGTTAGCATTAAAAACCAGTTTATCTACTATTCTAACTGCAGTCTTGCTTAATCACATCACATCAAAGCGTTTGCTGAAGTGTGACAAAGGGCACAAGAAACAGCAGCTCATCCAGCTACTACCTCTCTAAATCACACAGAGGAAATGGGATTTCAGCATCTTCCACATTCTCATTTGTGCCATCTCAGGTTACAGCATATCAGCGTGGTTAAGAGAACATCTTGCTCAGGAATCAATTGTATTTTTCTACTCCCTTCCACTCTTCTTCTCCCTCTCCTCTTTCTCTTTCTTTGTTTCGTGTGTGTGTGCATGTGGTTTTTCTGTTTGTTTTTAAAGTTGAAAGAAAGAAGAAAAAAAAACCGCTTGAATAAATGTGTGGGATGGTTTCTGTTAATATAATAATTCTGTTAATATAATTTGCTAATAGACACACCACATTCCAAAAACCCCACAAGGTACAAAGAGGTTGATTTACCAAGAGCCCCGTATTATGGGATCTTATTAAGCCTGTAATTTTTTTGTAATTGTCATTCTAGGTTGGTGGGACTCTTTGTTTTCTTTCTGTTCTCTTTTCATTCTGTTCATTTATTTGAAACAAAAACCCCTTTGAGAAGAGACAGTTAAGGGTTAAAAATCAGTAGATGCTGAAAATGTCTCCCGCGGATTGTTACACTTCTTTTGGATTTACTTCCCTTGTTTTATGGATCTAACTTTTCAGCCCAAAAGCAGGAGGGAGGTAGAATTGTAAAGCATGGAAACGGGTTTCAATACAACCTATTACTCAAAGTCATATCCTACATTAGTCAAAGGACATAAACTACATTTCTTGGGCAAAAAGCCCATAATGTTAACAATATCCAGTTACACACACACAGTGAAAAACAATGACAGCCTTTGTGTTTAGAGCAGTCCTGGCTACAAAAAAAAAAAGCCTGTAAGGAAGTTCATGGCTGCTCACCACTGTATCACTCTAACAAACAACTTCAGTGAACTCCTTGATGATATCACGGATGAAATCCTGGTGTCAGTCATTTCCCTTATTGTGTGTACATAGAAAATTAAAGGGAAAGATGGAGAGAACCTCCAGTGTCTTCATGTTTTAAACGGTTTTAAAACAGTAAGACTTCAAAAGTTTAATACTAAACTTTGCACAACTGTTTCCCTAAAACATATATCCATTACATATATATCCTCCACTGCAAAAAATGCCACCCAAAAAACAACATAATGGCTACTGGATATGTTTCTATTTGTTGGGAAACAACACTCTGCATTTCCTACATCTCACCCTGGAAGCAACACCTGGGTAATTCCCTTTGTACCTCTGGCAGGAGGACAGGAAGGAAGAGCAGGAAATGTTATCAGCACTCTAAACAAACTCCATTCAGAAAACATATGTTATGGATGAGCACAGGAACACTGATGCCCCAGGCAAATTCCAGTTTTGGATATTACACTGTGCCCACCTAAAATTCCTCCCTGCAGTTTCTCTTCCCCTTTCACATACCAGCAAATAAACACAAAGTTCTGTCTTATGCTACTGGCAGAAAAATAGTTACCAATCTTCTCCCTGAGCATTCAGTGCATTTCTACAGTGGGAGAGGAATGCATAGATGCATTTCAGGGATGCAATGTGTAGAGCTGACATCAGCACATTAATCTGTTGCAACAGCCTGTCTGTTTTTGGGTCCTATAAATGCTTGCTAAGTCAGCTATGGCAATCATCCTAGTGGGAGATTCCACGTATAAGCTACCATTCTACAAAACTGTCAGCACTAGGAAAGCCTATACACTACTGATATTATCAACACAGGAATGCCATTCCTCAGGAATGACAGAAAATATCCCTTACTGTCATTTGTGCTACTACAAGAAATGGTACTTTCAAAACTAACAAAAACTACAGTGATATTCAGTTAAGAAAGTAAAAATGGAAAAAACCAGTACCTTGCACACAAATTAAAATTATTTGATACACTGCAGTACACTGCAAAATCCATGTGTTTTTTTTTGCCCAGTCAAGTAAACCTTTAAAGCCTTACCCAGCGAACAATGCAACCCAGAAAATCTACTTTTGAATCTCTGCTTACACATGGAAGAGCAGTTTTGCTTCTCACCTCTTGGTAATCTGAGTAGGATCCTGTAGGCCTGGATCCAGCTCAAAGATCTCGTTATCCAGTAGCCTTCGGAGAGTTACATCTGCCAGCTGCTCCATGATCCGGAATGCCTCAGCGATATTGAGGAACGTGGAGAAATCACGCTCTTTATTTGGTGTAGTGACACGGACCGTGTCAGTCATGAAGACATTGGAGGTTCTCTCCAACTTCTGGACCTCAACCCAAGGAATGATGAGTTTCACTGCCATTGCAGAAAGACCAAAAGTGAATTAGAAATTTTCCTTTAAATTGTTCGTATGTGTTCATACACAAATTCAGGAAATGCAAACAGCAAAGAGGATAAGCTAATCCTTACAAAGGCCTAGGAAAAGATGAAATGCTTGACATCACTATGCATTGTTCTCCCTCATTCCAACAGACTGTCTTGTTGAGAATCTCTCCCTCAGAATTTCATCTCTTTTCTTAAGAAACATTAGACTGAGGAGCCCTGTCTCTACTGAACCTTTGCTTTTAACTTCTGTAGAAGTCAGTTCTGCAGCTTTCATTACTACCAGAAGAAATGGTGGATTTCAAGAGTAGGGAGGAAAAAAAGGGATAGGGCTTGTAACCTTGCAAAAGTAAAGTTTTAGGCAGTTGGGAAACCTATTCCAATTACATGCACAGTATTTTAAAATTAAAATAACTCTCTTGAAAAGTAAGGTTTTGTACATTAATTTCTTTTGTAAAGTTTACGTACTGCTATAAACATGGTGTCAAAGAAAACCGCCTAGGCATTGGGATCTTCCTGTTTTGGTTACCTTTTACTTAAAAAACACACTGGCAAGTTTTGCAATAAACATTAAATGCATTTTAAGTTGTTTACAGAAAAGAAAAAGTACAGGACACAGTTCTCCACACTTAAACACTCTGTCAAATCATATAAATACAAAGAAAAGAATCAGCTTATTTTAGACAGCCACTAAAAGACGTTGCCTCTCACATGAACCTCCGGGTAGAAATCAGTCTGGAAAGAACTCTAAAATAGATTAAACTCCTACTTAACTGTTGGATGCTTCCTAGCATTCCATGCACCAATAAACATCAAGGCTACATCTCCTAACATCCCTAGCTAGTCTCCTGATGCCAATAAAGTAATAAAAAGGCAGTAATAACAAGCATTGTCATGTATATATGACACTTATCCACAATTGTTAATTATATAAGCAGCCACGCTCAGCAGGTTTTCAGTATTAAAAGAACCACAGCTGTCGAGATTATTTGCAGGTTAAAGTTTTTCTTACTTAAGTAAAGCACAGCTGCGTCAACACACACAAACTGTTGCAAATGGTCACAAAGTCATCTGCATCAGCACAGCCAAGGGAAGAAAGATTAAAGAGTGCTGTAGCAATAGCACTATTGTTCAGGCAGGTCAGGAGCAAATAGGCTGCGCAGTGCTTGTCACAGAACAGCAGACTGCAACAGGCCCCGACTTCTGACGGAAAGGTACGAAGTCTTCAAAGTTTCAGCACAACAAAAGTGTAACTAAAAAATGTAAAGGAACCCCGGCGTGTCCTTGTAAGAAACCTGACAGGCAAATCCTACCGAGTTCTCCAAATACTTTAAAAACTTCGCTAAAAGGAGACTTGTCTTGAAAATATGTTCCGTGTAGTCTATGCTCACATAAATTTTATGACAAGCTGAAAACAGGTTCCAGTACTGCATTCCAAGTCATTTCAACAAAAAATAAAACATGGAGAAGGCAACAGGCTTGCCAGAAGCTCAAGACTTAACACTTTTACTATAAAGAGATTTCAGTCTACAATTTGGGGGAATTTTTATAGAGTTAAAACACATAAAAGAACTATTTCTATTGAAACCCTCTTTTTTTTTTTTTTTTTCCCAGGAAGATGGGAAGTAATGCAATAAATACAATTTATTAGCAATATTTGCTAGACCGGAATTAGCCAGATTTGTGATTGCTACTTGAAAAAAGGGAAGATAATGAACCATTTGCTCTACTTATGATCAGCAGCAGCCTCTCAAAGAAAAGCAAAAATAGCTACGGCAAACACAGCCACGGCAAGTTCAGTGTAATACAAGCATTTCATCAATATGACAAAATGCCAGGTTTCAAACAGAAGCAATGATCTTTATCAGAATCAGGGAGCTAGATATCATTTCCACATATAAGACTTGCAATTACTTTTTATTTTACCCTTCCATGCATGGACCACAAAGTGATGCCGTTGACTGTAACAACAAACAGCCTATTTTCCATGTTCAAAATGAAAGGTTGCAAACATGTAATTATTTGAGGTTGGGCTGTTGTTGTTTTGGGTTTTGTGTTTGTTTGTTTTTTTTGTTTGGTTTTTTTTTGCATTTTCACAATGAGTTATAATTAAAAAATGAAAAGTTAAAGAATTCTTATAGAATACAGTGTGAAATTGTACTTCAAGTATCATTTAATGAACTGTGATACTGCAGAAACAAAACTTCTGGAACACTACATAGGACTTTTATCTCTGCTTCCTCCTTCCCCCATTATCTATCATCAATAAGTGTAATTTCTGCATTGCCTCCTTTGGCAGACTGGATATCTCTGCTTAATGAGAGAAAGCCTGCAATGACAGTGAGCAGAAACAAATCACAAAGCATACTGTTCGACACTAAACAGAAAACAAGAAGATCAATCAAGGACTCATATCTAGAAACATTGCTACAGTCTTCCAGGAAAAATTTAGCTTCTGTATTTACGAGGCATACCATTATTTTAAATCTAACTCTGCCTGCCACCTTTTGCACATATGACAAAATAACTGGCATGAAACAAAGCATGAAGAAAAAAGACCCCGAACTCTAGGTACGTCCTTCCGTGCTTTAAGTTGGGGGCCTACAGGAAAGTTGGGGAGGGACTTTTTATGAGGGCGTGTAGCAACAGGACAAGGGGAAATGGCTTTAAACTGGAAGAGGGTAGATTTAGACCATATAATCAGGAATAAATTCTTTAGTGAGGGTGAGGGTGGTGAGACACTGGAACTGGTTTCCCAGTGAGGTTGTGGGAAGCATTCAAAGCCAGGCTGGATGGGGCTTTGTGCAACCTGGTCTAGCGGAAGGTGTTCCTGCCTATAGCAGGGGGTTGGAGTTAGGAGATCTTAAAGCTCCTTTCCAACCCAACCCATTCTATGATTCTAAGTTTTCACATTCACCACTTCCAATCTATTATCTTTCCTACACTTGCACTAGTGCACCAGTAAATGGTACAGCTTTCCTAATCGCTGTCTAATTCTTGCCACAGTCACGGCAGAAGAGGTCGATACTGCCGTGCTCCCTACAGCAGGATGGCGAGGACTCAGAGCAGCAGCAGTGTCACTGCTGTGCTTCCTGTTCTATTTTCAGTCTCGCAGCAGCCTCACGCACTCCTAGCAAGGTGCTCTCTCCCCCAGGCAGCGCTTCCTTTCCTGCCTCACCGCCCGACCCTGCGCCCGGCGGTGCTGGCGGCGATGTGCTCCCATCAGCTCTCGGCTGACTGTTTGCAGCACTAAAACCAGCTGTTGAAGCTGTAGGAGGTCTGGTACATTTTAAGCCTGCTTCACATGAAGGGAAAAAAAAAAAGGACTGGAGAGTAACCGTAACTGCAAACTCGTGTTCTTAGTTGTATTACCAGATTAATGCTAAAATACAAACACAAAGGAAGAAGTAAAACCCAAATTAAACAGGATCTTTCATCTGAGTAATAAAAATCTCAGGGAAGAATTACACTTTTCATAAAAATCCCAACTCTTTTTGCATTTCAAAGCAGTTCTGTTTATCTCTCTCCACAGTGCTAGATTTCTTACATATTTACACTTACATTCTTTGCCCAGGAAGAAGGAATAAAAACAGAGATGATTGATACTCAAATAAAGCCAGCCTTGCCGAGGAACTTTTCCTTTCCAACAGCAACAAGAATAATAGGTGATCAGCTTCTCTGCTTCAGGAAAATTAAATCTGGACTCAAATTTCACCAGGGCTTCTCGGAACTTTTCAGGGTCTTCCTCCTGCTCAGCGAGCTTACTGCTCGTTTCCTCTGCAATCAGTGCCTGATTCAATAAGAAGATAACAGATGATAAACCTACAGTATTCGCATTCAAGCAAGTTACTACAAGCTTACCATCCAAATTTTAATAACACAACTCCTTCTGAAAGAAGAAATTCAAGCTGATTTGCCATTTTCACAAACGGATGCATTTCTGCAGTGGTTGCATCTCTCGTACATTCTGCATGCTTCCAGATCAAGACTCTCAGTTGTGGTTTTTCCTGGGATTTTGTCTGTGGGGTGTTCTGTGTTTTGGAGTTTTTTTGTGTGTTTTTGTTGTCATTGTTGTCACCATTGTTCTATTTTGGTTTTGCCTGTTTTTCTTTTACTTTTTCAGTACATCTGGCAAAACCACCTACTCACAGTTCATGAACACTGGGTTCTGCTGCATACAGTGAAAAGATACAATAACAATTTTGTATGCTGATCAGTTCTGTTTTCCTACAAAGAAGCCATGCAGTAAGATGTCAGTAAGTTGTAACATGTTCTGAACTACTAAACATGTCATTTCAAGAACATCTCTGTGGATATAATTCAATGTTGAGAATTTTAACAGTGATGTTAAAACGCATGAGTTAACCAGAGGACAAAGTCCAGCACCTGTGTTTAACATTAAGTAATGAAGCCTGAAGAATTTTAAATATTCCCCGTGCTAGGCAATCAGCTGCTACAACATTATCAACAGAGATTAATTTCATTTGAGCCTGTCAGTGCACTTAGATATGTGATCTGTGCCAGGAGAAGGCCTCCGCACCACGAACAGGAGCTGGCACAGCAAGTTTAAACTTTCAGCAAGGTACAGCACATCAAAACTGCTCTTTTAAAAAAGCAGGATAAATGCTAAGGTTTATGCAGTGATGGACTGTGCTTCCTTCCCCATTTCAGAAACCGCTGAGATCACAGCAGCAGGGCTGAAATTTGTCAGAAACATTACATTCCCACCAATTTTCCAGACCAAAACAGTGGATGGGGGGGGGGGGAGGGGGGAGAGCATCATTCTTACTGATGAGAAGGCTGCAGCAGGATCTCAGTTACAGTGGCCCCCAGCAGACCTGCACCACTGCCAGCCCTTGGAGAGTGTGTTTTATTAGAAGGAGAGCACAGGATGCCAAGCTTTCCAAGTTTCAGTGCACATGCCATTATTATTGTAAATCTGTTCTTCATCACCTAATTCCTCTATCCTTAAAATTCTACTTTTGCCCTTCTAAAAAGATGCCCATTCAGACATCCAGCAGCTAGCCAGAGGCGTCACTGCAGTCACTTGCCATGATGTTAACACCTTGCAAAGCCCAGGGTGATTTCCATGCCTTAGGAAGAGAGTCCAAGAGAGCAGCACGATAGCCTCACAGCTCCAGCTCGCTGGGCAGAGGCCAGCTCTGCACCAGTGGCCAGCTGTCCCTATGCACTAGAGACAACCTCACTGTCCACGTGGCAGCAGGTTCTGCCATTCTGACTGCTAATGCTTACTGGAAAAACAACTTTTCTCTAACCATCACACAGAAACTGGCCAAATGCCTGGCATCCTTTTGACTGTGTGACAGAAAAGATAGTTTTCATCTCGCATCAGATCAAGGTGAATTTGGTTTAGAAGTCGTGTCATGGGTAAGACCGCCAGTGAGGAGCCTGCTCAGGCAGGAGGTTCTCCTGCTCCCCTTGGAGGCACAGTCAGCACTGCCAAGCCAATAGTGAGACTTAGCCAGAAGAAGACCTAGGAGTCACTGCTCTACAAGAAACCACTACCTATAGAGTCATTGTGTGAAAATACAATGGCATAAACACTTTCTTGCTTCTTACAAGTCTGCATGGAAACAAATCAGTAAGACTACAGATATGCAGAAGTAAAATAATTGAACATGAACAAGAAAAATTTGGCAGATTTGGTGATTAACTGCATTCAGAATGAACACAAGCTGGATCAGCACACTCAACTGAAAAACAGTATTAAGATGAACAAAGACAAATATGAATAACTTCCTGCAACCAATTGGACAAAAGTAAGACAGTTTCCCTACCTTTACTTTCCCCTTGACAAAACTAACAATATCTTCTTTATTGTCAAAAACAGACAAAGTATGGAGCAAGTTTTGCTCCAGCCACTCCCAGTGCTGATTTATCTCCTCGGCAGTGGCACCTAAAAAGGTAAAAAGTAATGAATTAAAATTCAACCTATAAAATAAAGTTGAAAGGAAGAAAAAACTGAAAGCAATAAAATGCATTATTAGTGAAGTTCACTTTGAGAAACTGAACTTGCAACCTCAGAACTCTCAGTAGCAAACAGGACAGAAAGGTCTAATTTGTAGCAGTATACTTAGAGAAAAACAAAAAACTCATTGTTTTAGGAAAATAGTTTTAGTGCTTTTATCTTTATCTTCTCAAACATTCTCAGCCAGCAAATGCTGCGTTAAAAGTCAAAGCAGAAAAACCAGCAAAACCTCTTACTGGCCTGTGAGAAGACAGCTTATTTTGACACAGCATTCCATAAGCAGCCACTGTGAACCACTGTTATATGTCTTATTCCCAGAAGTCCCTGATTGTCCTTTCTCCCTTCGTATGCACATGCACACACACACACACACACTTGCCACACATGCATGCATACATGACATGATCCTACTTGAAAAGTTGTTTGTAACAATTAAAGAACCTAAAAATGAAGGAGTTGGATTCAACAACACCTACAGGGTCTGCAAGAGCATCTTTTCAAGGTTTAGGGGAGAAAATCAGTGAACAGAAAATTACTGAAAAATAAAGACTTTCAAATGTAACGTGTTCACTCCAAGTCCAGAAATAATATTTCAGTCATTACATTACCTATTTGTTTTGGCTCTTTCTGCTTGAAACTGAACTGCTTATCATTATGACAGGAGAGTTAGAGCAAGAGAGGTGACACAGAGGACAAGTAAGAGAAAATATGGCCACTCCACTCTACTGGTCAGTGGTTAAATATTATATGTAAAAAGAGTGCAGCCAGCAGCTTTTCTTATGCCTTTCTTATGAAATAAAGGAGAAACGTAGTTTGATGTAAGAGACATACAAAGCATAGAGGAATATACTTATAAAATCAATCTCAGACAGAAAACTTGTTGTCTCAAAATTGTTTTTGCGTGTACCTCAGAAATGCATCACACTGCCTCACAACAAAAAAAGACAAATTGAGCTATGAATTTTCCACCCTCCTCTGCTCTGTTTTCCATAAAGAATGCCAACTGGCAGGAAAATTTTCCAAGCTTTAAGTTCCTTCACAGGAAGGTCTTGTGATGGAACTTCATAAATATCATTAATCAAGGTTAGATATCTAAAAAAAAAAAAAAAAAAGAAATCAAGAAAGAAGAGAAACTCAAATGGCCTTTTTGTAAGGAAAACAAATCGTGTCGATTGTTAAGGACACCAGAAACATACTTCACTTATATGAAATGTGAAAAAATATTTCATTTATACTGAAATGGCTGCACAAAGACAATACTGAGTTTGTTCTCTACGCCTGGGCAACCAAAAAAATACCAACTGTACAGGAGGGCTGGTGGGCTGTCTCTTGGAAAACCAAAGATATCTCACTTAGCTGATCTCTGTGGTTCTCTTTTGCCCACAAGTCTTCTGAAGTATTATTACATGGATGAAGACAAGGCCTGAGGTCAGGCATTTTTTTTTCCCCTGTAGTGGTATAAGATGATTAGCCATCTGGACTGAAGCATCTCTGCCAGAACAGGCATGCTGGGCATGGATCAGACTTCCCAGCAGCCCTCAGAGATTTGCAAAAGTCTGTAACACAGATATGAGCCCTATGCATAAATTATAATTTCATCCTACAGCTCCTGGAGCACAGGACCGCCAAACATACAATTGGAAAATGTCATCTTAATTAACTGCCTAATGATATGATGGTTATCCCTAATGCAGTTACACTGGGAGACTGGAAGGAGCTGCTGGAGCTGTTCCTTGTCTTTGCTACATAGCAGGAACTTAATTTGACCTGCTGCTCCTTCCAAATCCAGTAACAAAACCCTGTTTGCACAGAGCAAACAGCCCAGCCAGGGCAGAGCTGGGAAACCAGTGACAGCCACTTCTGCGGCCCTAGGGAGAAAAAAGTCCCTTGAGGAGCTCCAGCTTTTTAAGAAAAGGGTCAGGTCGTGCTGTTCCTCCATCTGCTGTTGCCAAAGTCCATTCTCCCCACTCACTTCAGGGTTTCACAACAGAGATATTATTCAGAAACAGCTCCTGCTACCATGGTTCTTAATTTCCGTGCAGCTCTCACAGCGGTGTACGTGTCATGCCCTTATGGCATACAAAACAGATCCCTCTGCCTTCCACCTCATTACTGCAAATCTCATTTTCTCAGTGCTGAGTATTCATTTAAGAAAGCAAAAGAGAATTTTAGAAAGCAGTAATCAAATAAGTTTATCTCAGCAAATCCTTAACTGTTCCAACCAGACAAGCTTTTGAGTTGTAGCTGCTTTAATACAAAAAACTTGTGAATACGCAGATTGCCCCCTTCATGTGAAGGACTGCAATATCAAAAATCATCATCAACATGTCAATATTTACCTTGGCTAACTATTTCATGGCTTGTAAGAAACGGAAGCAAAACACACGCTGTCAATTTCAGTGCTAAGATTTCAGAGAGTGGAGAAAAGATGAGAACTGCCCTGCAGACTGCTTAAGCAAGGACAGAATGAGTTTAAACCTGGCATTTAACATGCCCCAGTAAGGCTGCTGCAATTCACATCCATATCAATTTCCTGAAGATGGGTTTGACTTTCAAAAGTTGCAGAAACGTTGTAAAATGGATTACTGCACAGCTATTAGACATTCTCCCTGACAACTATTTATTACCTACTTCAGGTAGCATTTTCTAACTGTCCAAGTTATGTTTCGTTATAATCAAGTGTTGTAAGATATTTCACAGGCAGTGAGCAAAAGACAAGACAGATGAAAGCCAAGACTACACAGTTTCTTTCTGTAAGCAACTATGACTACCATACAAAAAGATATGCATATGAATTGAATTACAACACTTCGCAAGAGACAAAGAAAAATAATGGAAAACAACCTCACCTAAGCAAGCTTTCTATTGAAACGTTTCTCCATGTAACACTTTTTCCACAATCAATACCTGGGATTCTAACTGAAGGTTAATTAGATAGTTATATGAGCTGTAGCCAAGAGCTTCACACCTGCACACGGCCAGCTGGGGTTACCTTGAGTTTCTTGGACATGCAGATGCTGAGCATGCTCAGATTTTTTTTGTATGTGACTCACCAATAGCTATGGCCCAGTAAACTTCTGATCCGTTCAATAACTCACCACATGCAATGGCAGAGTAAACCTGTGAGCCTGGGACTTGCAGTAAGATTCTGAAGGGAGCAACGCGCGCATTGGAATCCAGAACAGCATCCAGGGCACCCACCAAGCGACCTGCAATCATGCAAAGAGAAAAGTGGGAGAAAAGAGCATTAGCACCAACCTTCACTGCCACCAGATCTGAAGCCTGCAAGTCTTTCCACATCTAAAACCAGAAAACCAAAACAAAGAACATGATGGTAACAGTTCTGCCCACGTTTTAAGCTGCAACTCGCAGTTACTCAAAATGCAAGATGCAAACCAGATTAGACGATCAAACACATAAGAAGCATTTTGTGCTTCTGTTTCTGCCTCATGTATACGTATATCATCACAGAACTATGGTGAAGACCTGAGGGAGCCCAAAGAAATTACTGTTCCAGCCCACATTCTCAAAGTGGATAAAAGAACCTGTGCCATAAATAGTCTTTGTCTAACCTGTTCTTCAAAACCTCCCACAACCAAGGTGTAACTGCCTCCCCAACAGACTGCTACCAATAGTGTCAGGATGTATTCTTGCAGCAAAAACAAACAAACAAAACAACCACCGCAAACTTAAACCTTCCTGCTGGAAATGAATCCTGCTCCCCAGAACACAAAGAGTAATTGGCCAAAGCTTTTGATGTTAATACTCAATAAACTCGAAAAGCATCAACATAATTTGCCACTGTTTCACAATTTCTCTTGTTCCAGACGAACCCCAGTTGACCCATCTCTTCCTTAGAGGTCACAGTTTTCAAACATTTCATTGCTCTCAAGCTAATCTTTAAGCATAACACTCAGAACCGGACACAGTGTTTGCTAATAGTCAGTTCTCAGCTGTATGAAGAGTGGAAAACCACCTCCTGTATTTTGCATACCCACAACTGTATCCAAATAAGCTGCAGCAGTATCCCATTCTAAATTGGCACTTGATTTAAATACAACTCAAAGCTACATTTTCCCTTTACATACTTAACTTTTCCAACCAAAACACTGTATTTGGAGTTGTATTTTTGCTCTTTTACCATCAATCCAAAACAAAACCAATTGTTCTCAGTCTCCAGAAGTTTTGCCAGTTCTTTATAACCGTATTCACCAATCCATCATGTAAGTGACTAATGGAAACAATCAAATGAGACCTACAAAGTCCTACTCTGAAGTACCACCTCACTTGGACAAAAAAAAACCAACAACACAGTACAGCACAACCAAATAGCATTGCAGCAACTTTCTTGTCTGGGAGTTATAAGAATCCCACATGGAACACTGTCAAAAACCTTCCAAAAGCAAAAATAATTAGACCAACTACTTCCTTCTTGTGTTCACACACACCGGTCATGCCACCAAAACTAAGCAGAAGTTGGACACTGGTATGTTTTAAAACTACACTGCGAGAGATGTGAGAGACTATTCAGCTCCTCAGCTAAATACACACTAAGAGACAACAGCCATGTGTTTAAAATGGAGACCTGAATTGAAGACTATTATATATTAATCAGAAAACGCAAAATGCCCTCTCAAAAAACAAAAGTAAAAAAAATCATCCAAGTATAAAAGGTAGCAACGTGTCCACACTCACAGAAAACACAGCATTAGCTTCAGTGTGCAGTCTTCAAAATAGCTGGATGAAAGCCAGTGAGACAGCATCAAACGATGCAGAGAACAATACTATGGTTTAACTTCCAAACTTCAAAAGACTTGAGACATCGCATGAAAGAAAAAGAAGAAACTTATGAAGGGCTGTGCATGATTTCCCCTGGTGATAGATCTAGCAGAAGAATTTCTTTTTAATTTGACTGAGGTAACTGAAAAAGTCAACTAACAGCGCTATGAAAATCCCAAAAGAACACTTAACTAACATCTGATTGGAGAAGTAACTGTTTTCAGAAACTATGAAAAAAGCCATGCAAGTACACAAGGAGCTGCAAAACTGCACTTCTTAGTCTGCACAGAATTAATTCCTTTTTCTGTTCCTGAGAAACCGATGAGAAAAAACAATTCCTCTTCTCATTGCTTACTTCTGCTTACAATTTCCATCTTGCTTATCAACTATCACACACACAAAAGTTTCCTCCTTCAACTGAAAACCATACAAATTAAAAGTCTTGCTCCTGTCCCTGCTGTCTCAGCCACCATCTCTTCCCAATGCCCCTCAGCCCGGAGGGTTTTGTTGTGAACAGTAAAGGGGAGCACTGCCCAAGTAGGGCAAGCAGGCTGGAACCTGAGTGTATAAGTGCCAAGACATGTCAAGGAGAGAC
The DNA here is from genome assembly GCF_019238085.1 of Lagopus leucura. Taxonomy (NCBI): domain Eukaryota; kingdom Metazoa; phylum Chordata; class Aves; order Galliformes; family Phasianidae; genus Lagopus; species Lagopus leucura. The sequence goes on along the minus strand of NW_024962262.1, from coordinate 46,934,921 downwards.
TGATGGTCAGTGGGATGGAACTTCTAAGGATGCATTTTCTAGGGTGTAAAAGGACACAACATTCATAAGTACATCCAAGCTGGATATGGTAATCTACTGGAAATTATACAATCTGCATGTCTCTGGTGCACACACTGATGTTAGGATGGAGCAGATCTTTCTCACAGGCAGCAGGGAAACCATTTATATCTCTAGGACAGTCAAAAATTAGAAGGATTCAGAAGAGACAACTGCTACACAGGCTTCCTTCCCAAAATTCCTTGTTAGTGGTATTTTGTTGTGGGTTTTTGTTTGTTTGTTACTCTGTGTGGGTCAAGACTTGTGGAAGAAACTTAAACTTGAAAGTACAGCTTTGCCCTTAACAAGCTGCTCCACCAACTCCTCATCAACTTTTTGACCTCCCAGGATGCAGAACTACTTCAGGGAAGCAGTTAATGTTGCGTTGACTGCACAGACCGATTTGAAGGGTCGGCCATAGAGCACCCAGAGAACATCTTGGGGTATTCAAAACATACAAGGGCTCTTCAAACATAAAGAACACTGCCATGCTAGAATTCAGACACAAATCTCAGGTTTAATGTACGCTTCTAACAAATAGGAGGAGAGGACAGAAGCGAAAAAGGAAACATCTCCACTGAAATGAAATATTCTACCTCAATAAATCTGATCCCTTCTAGTGGAAAGTCCAACAGTGGGAACTTCTGCCTATACTTTTTTTTTAGAAGCAAACCTATACATCAAAGTTCCCTATGGATCCCACACCATACACAGTAGCTTTCATTTCATCCCTACTTTTGAAACATCTAACTTTGTGCTTATTTTTCTGCCCTGATATTGGAAACTAGAATACCTCAAAGTAAGGCAAAAGTGCTATACTTCTACTTGCAAATCTATTTTATATGTGCATTATGGATACAATGCCACAAACACACTCAGGTATAAAAATAGCAAGGAACCTGGGGATCCTTTCCCATTCTGCAACAGATAGGTAGTGTTTCTCTTCTACAGAGGTCAATCTATAACTAAATGGAATGTAAGCAGGATACTGTGAATCGCACAATTAGATTTTACTATTTAAATAAGTTTCAGCTGAATGATGTGGAACAAAACTTTTGACCATTTCTTCAAAGAAAAAAGAAAAAAAGCTAACTAAAGGTATTTTATAACCAACTGGTTCTCAAATGCACAAAAACACATTTATTCTTTAAAAATAAGTTTCCTTATACCCCCATAAAAAGATTAAAAGTTCCGTTATGAATTATCCTGTATCATGCCCATAGCTTGCAATCTAGACAAAGAAACATGTTTACAGTAAGTTAATCTAACATCATTTTCTACTAAACATACCATATCTTCCAGACTAAAAAAACACAGGCTTATTTCCTGAATTGGTGTTAATTATCTACAAGATATTTTGAAAATTCACAGAATCACAGAATATTTTGGGTTGGAAGGGATCTCACAGTCCACCCAGCCCCAACCCCTGCCATGAGCAGGGCTGCCCCCCACCAGCTCAGGCTGCCCACCGTGCAACCTGGCCTTGAGCCTCCAGGGATGGGGTCCCACAGCTTCTCTGGGCAGCTGTGCCAGCACCTCACCAACATCAAAAACTCTTTTAAACCTCTGAGAAACTAGACAGTGGGTGATCAGAGCTGAACTCCAATTAAAAATTGGAACTAGCTTAAGAAATAATACCTATTACTTCCATCTTTTAGGACAATACCCAAGAGACAACCCAAGACACTAACAATTTTTTGTATGCTGCTCTGCTAGGTATAAAGACTCTCTCCATAGAACAATGAGAACGTCTCTGCTTACCTCCATCATAATTTAAAAGGCCCGAAGGAGATAATGAAAGGTCTTCATTGAATTGGAAACCAGCACAACTGGGCAGGTATGCAATAAGGCATGTTTTAAGGTTCCCTGTCAAACTGAACCCAACAGAGAATACGGGGAGAAGAACGCTATAGCACCTGAACCCACATTTGTTTGCAGAGATGCTCAGCAAGAGGCCCCTGGGGACTGTGGGGACTAGCTTAGGACTGTTCAGAAAAGTGACTGGTGGCTATGCTTACCTATATTATGCCAGAGCTCTGTTTTAAGTGCCTACAGTTTCCACTGAATCAGGCTGCATCATCTTTGTTAGATACAAACACCAATGTTGGATTTAAGGATTTAAAAGCAGAGTGACAAGCTCTCTCCTCAGAACAAAGTGATAGAGCATGATGCATGTCTCTGAAAGTTCAGAGCTCCCTTTTACTGTTGCTTGCTATTTCTGTTCCCCAACAGATATAGAGGCAGTATGAAAAACAAGCCTGGGCAGCAAAAGCTGCAGCCTGACAAAACACTTTAATCAATAGGAAAACGCTCTTACTGCAAAGTGGAAGTAGTCAACAGTGCAGGTTAGTTTTGAGCAAACACTGATTTGCAAGGAGAGTTAGCAGCCATAAGCACAGCTGCTCAAGCATTAGAATTTGGAGGAAAAAAAAGAGCAAATCACACAATTCAGATTTTCATAAAATAAAGTAGGAGCTGCACTACAGTAGGCACACAAGCAGCTACCACTGTGTGGTGATTCAGATGGAAATCAGGAGTCCCCGTGTCCATCTGTCCACTCCAGCTGTAGCAGAAGGGTGGTCTTCTCCCTTGGGGCAAGACGAAGAGCAGAGGCACCCTGAGAAATACTTCAGCACATCTTCATCCTCATGTCCTGCACCTTGGCTAGAGCAGCAGTCCATCCCCAGGAGGATGGAGACAGTGCAGGACACTGGCAATGAAGCTTCTGCTTACCAGCAGTGGCTCCCAGCAGAACACCTGGGGGCTTCCTTACATCTTTCTTAACATCTTAACAGGATTTTTCTACAAGTTCGAAGCATGGGTTGCTGCTTTCACTTAGATTTTTCTAAAATCTATGTTTTTGTTAGAGAAGCGCTGTCAGTTGCGAAGGCTACTAACAGAACCTTACTGTCTTAGCTTAACACCAGACATTTGTCTTTGTTGAATTCTGCTGAATTATGTAAATAGATTTTGACACAAAGCAGTACCCAGGAGTCAGTCTCTCCCAACAAGCTTCTTCTCACCCCCCCCCCATAATAAAAGTTAACAGAACTTATTTGGGTAAGCATGCAAGAAAAAAAAGGTGAAGAAGAGCTCCTCCAAGAGCTGCACAAAGACAGCGTTTCCCTTGCAGCAATGAAGTCTCACAGATGCTTCGAGCATTTATTAATCCAGGGAAGCTTAAGCACTCAAGTCCTTCAATTACTTCCAACTCGTGCTTTTCCAGATCAAACACCGTGACTTGGGTAGGTTTTCTTCTTCCTCTTTTTATTTATTTGTTTACTTTTTGAACTTGGCACATAGAAACACAGGGTTTAAGTGCTGGTCCCCAGCCGGCGCTGGGCGAGCGTTGAGCTTGCCCTGGCTCCTGCACCAGGTGATATGGCCACACTCACAGCACACCCTGCCTGTTCTCAAAGCCCCAAGGGCCACAGAACTGAAGGCCTAGCCTCTGGCATTGCAAAAAGTACAGATGAAAACAGATTTCTGCCTGAAAACTGTTGGGAACAGCAACGCCCAAGCATATAGCCCTGTAAATTACTCAACACAGGCCGTCGCTCTGGGCACCGTGATAAAAAACCACCCCTTGTGTTTCTGGTAGATGCTGTAAATAAAGCTAAAGCGAACCAGGCAGTGTTACTTGAACTCCGCCACTAGGCACTCTCAATTACTTTCCTGTTGTCTTCTAGTCTGTTTGGCCTCCACAACTGAAAAATACAGAGTTACTGTGGCTGATGACTGGTTTGCAGCATTGCCTAGACTGGCAGGCTGAGCAAAGACAACCTGGAGTCCTCTCTCCGCACACAAGTGCATTCTCACCTTTTGTGCAAGAATGAAACAGAGACACAAAAAGCAAACAAACAGAAGGAGCCAAGAGCAGCACGTGGATTTAGATGTGATTGCTGGGCTTGGTAGGGAGCAGTCACAACCTCTGTTGCCAGTGCCTGAGCCATGTGCTCTGCTGGGGAAAAGCCACATGAGCAGGAAAGTTCAAAGCATGCTACACAGAAACACGGGGAAAAAATGAAAGGGAAGAGGAAATCACTTGCCTGTCTGAATTCCAGCTGAGGGCAAGGCTAGATAAAATTCTGACAAGAGTTTAAGCTTTTGGTAAACTGTTTGCATTTCCTCTTCTCCTCATGCAAGGTTTCCAAGAGCTCTTCCTTACGAAAACAGAGCCATGAACACAGGCTTGGGCACTACCAAGTATCCTTTACTAACACTGTTTTCATGTCATCTTCCTCTCTTCCATCTATTGCATAAGGATTTTTTTTTTTGGTAGTTAGAGCTCAAATTTTACTTTTATCTATCCAGTAACTTCCGTTGGTATCACAGATATATTAATATTAGAAGGCAACTTTCCTTGATTCTGGTAGCCAAGCTATTTTGAGGTCTGTATCAGGATACATCCTTTAAAAAACTACTTATTCTGCCTTCAGGCTTTCAAAAGGTTAAAAAAAATAATAAAGGATATGCATTTGCATACACTACTGAAAATCGAAGTCTCGACTGCATTTTTGACCCTCTCCTTCTAGAGTACAATAAGTAGAGGCAATCAATACAGGATTACTATCTTAGACACAGGAAACGTCAACTTCTGTGGTCTCCCTCTCTCTCTCTGAAATAGACTGCATCACAAGATTATTTATCCTGACCTTGGGAAAGAAACAGGGCTAATAAAAGCTGATTGCAGTACTATTCAGATTGGCAAGTACAAAACAGCAGCAGATCACCTTTTGCTTTTCAATTACCCGAAAAAAAGGACACCAAATTTACCAACACTCACTTTGTTCTATGCATTGAAATTTCAGAATCCAGCCAAGGGGAAAAGAAGGGACAGAGTTCTTCCCGTGTAACTAATCACAACTAGGAGGTGCTCTATGGACCAGTCTGAAAGCCATCACTCTGCAAGAACTTTATTTAAAAGAAAAAATTAAATCCTAAAGCGAGGACTTCAATACAACTGCTGCCAATAGCTTAAGCTGCTCTCACATTTACTTTTATTGAAAAAATAATAAGGTTCAGATTCATGTACAGAAGATGTTTCTTTTTGCCAGTGCGTTATTTGACATCTAAGACTGTATAAAGTTTCATATAAGCTCAAGGAAAAATTCATTTATCTTTAAAATCTTCATCCTCTGAGAATTACAAAAGCTTTAAGACCACATCCATCTTGGAAAGTGCCCTGAGATGAAAACAGTTGAATACTAGAAGAGTATTAGGGAGAAATATCGTAACTAAATAAAAACACGAGTAAAAGAGGAACAAAATGTAATCTTTTATTTATCTACTTCAGGGAAGTAGCTGAAGAAGCAACTATCTCAAAAAGTAAAGACAAAAAGCTGCTTGAAACAGTTTACCGACTTCAGAGTTGATTTTAAAGTTTTACTTAACATTATAAAAGGTAAAATTCACAAGTGCTTAGAAGACTCCAGTGGTATTTATACACTAAAAGCATGCAGTGTCAAGTACTGTGTAAACAAACTGCAAAATTAGCTGCTTGGGAAGAGTGAAAAGTTACTCTTAATCCAGTGCCCAGGACAAAAACATTCCTAGCAAGTCACAGAACACACAGCTTTGCTGTCAAAATTCACAAAACTAATCTAATCAAAAAGGAAGGTATTCAAGGTATTAAAATTAGGTTAAATATTAGTTGTTAATTAAAAAGAAATTGTAATTCAGTTTCTAGGTATTTCTAAACGAGGTATTTCTAAACATTACCAATTTCCCTCCTGAGTCTCTAATTTAGTCTTAGTCTCAAGTAGAGATGCAGGCTAGCTGGCAAGTTAAACATTGACTCAAAAAGCATGGGAAGACAGAATTGCATTGATCAGGTCATGAACAGTTAAACACTGTCTCCATCATTTTCTGTACCTACTGTTTGCAAATCCAGTGTACTCTCAATAATTGCCCTAGAACATAAATCAAATTACAGTAGCAAATACAGTCTCTCTCTTACCAACATCTGCTCACAGTCCAACTGAAACACAGTGCCCAAAGAAAGTAAGGCGGGTATGGAAGGAAAGCACTTTCCTTTGATAGATGTTCTCTACTTCATCCTTGAGGAATTAAATCCATGTAAAATACCCCCTCCAGCTGCGCTAACTTACTCTTACATAATGGATAAAATGCCCTCGTAAGGAAACAAAAGCGTCCTAGAAGAAAAAAAAAAAAAAACACGCAAGAATGAGAACAGGGCAATAAAACAGATGTTCTCTCATAGATTCAGGGAAAACACCACGTAGCAGCAGCAACCACAAGGGCAGCTCAGCTGTTGCACGATCCTGACGCCACTGTTCCACTCTGCTCAAAGCTAATTATGCTGGGTGGTCCACTGCACCATCTGCACACTCTGCTTATGAAATCTAGCCTCCTTGGTTTTGTTGGCTGCTTTTTTTTTTTTTTTCCTTCTTGATCCCCAGATGGTTTCTAACACAGCCTGAGCACGTGCAGCCTCAGGGCAGGAGCTGAGAGACTTCCTTTGACAGCCACCTTTTTGTTCATGAAATGTGCAGGGCCTTCACCTCTTTCCAGCCTCTATCCTTCTGTCAAATTTAGTTCCCATTGGCCAAGGCTCAAGCTAATAGGTTGGATGTCAGGGGGAAGTTCTTCTCTATGAGAGTGGTGAGGTGCTGGCACAGCTGCCCAGAGAGGTTGTGGATGCCCCCTCCCTGGAGGTGTTCAAGGCCAAGTTGGATGGGGCTTTGGGCAACCTGGTCTAGCATTAAATGTGGAGGCTGGCTGCACTGCCGGCAGCCAGAGGGTTAGAGCTTGATGATTCTTGGGGTCCCTTCCAATCCAAGCCATTCTATGATTCTATGATATTAAAGGGAAAAGAAAACAGATATGGACAATGTTCCCACTTAAGTCTTGTTTCGCCAGCAAAATAAACTAATTCTTCTAACTCAGTGCTGACAAGCTGTAGAACCATTATTCTGAAATACAGTAAAACTCTTCTAACCTTTGCATCTGTCAGTTTGGAAAATGCAGGTACCAATAACGTCTCCATAAAACAAGAATTGTGATGCAGCTTTTGCACCAAAAGGAAACAAATGTACCAGCCAACCCAAACTGTTTCTCCACACAGGTCTCCATTTTGAATGTAACCAATCAAAATTTAGGGGAAAAAAATTAGGGGAAAAAAAGTATCTACCTTCAGCTATCCTTCATGGTCTCCCGCACTTGATATGGGACTCTAATTTCCAATCGTTTTTACACACAGATATATTTCAAAACCGTTTATGAGAGTCAGAATTCACAGTTCCCTTAGCCAATGTTTTCTAAGACAGGAGTGGCTCGGCTTTGCCAGCCAAAAGGTCTGTGCAAGCCCGTGCACCCTAGGTTCAGAAAATGATTCACCTGAAACGTAACCAGATAGAGAAGCATTTTGTTTTCTTTTAAGTTTGCAAATCTCTGCCACGGAGAGCTCGGGGCACGAGGAGTAGTATTTGCGGCTCCCAACCTCATGATTGTGCTGGACTCGAATCAAGCAGCTGTAAAAGGTTATTTTTAACTCTGAAAATTAATCCACACAGCCCTCATGGTCACAAAAGAGCGGCCTGCAGCTTCCTCACGGGGGGCAGGGGAAAACCTGGGGACAGGCTTTTGTCTCACTGCCAGAGAAAGCCACTGAGTTACCAATGCTTGCGTTTCATTCACCGGTGCCTGCACTTCAACCTGATACAGCGCCTCCAGTTCGGAGGGCTGCAGCCCTGCCCACGGCTGCGGTTGGAACTGGATGGGCTTCGAGGACCTTTCCAACCCAAACCATTCCGTGATCCTGTGATGACTAACGCAACGGGAGCCCAGCCAACGACAGGTTGGGGGCTTCGTCGTGAATCCGCCGCTAGGACACAAACTTCGGGAGGAAAACACGCACAAAGCAGCACTACCTACTGGCGTGGGTCGACAGTTCAAGAGCAGAAGGTTCCGATAACACAGACCTAATAACGCAGACCTGGAAAACACTGTGAGAAAACCTGATCGTTCTCCCAAACACACCAACCACCTTTGCAAACGGCGATGCTTAAAAAGTAGAGAACAAGCTTCGCATCTGCTTTTAAGCCCCGCTGCCGGGAGAGCGCAGCCTCCCCCAGGCGTTTCGGTGTGAGCTCCGCCGCTCGGCTCTTCGCTCCGACTTCGCCCGAGCTCCGCGCACCGCCGCCCGCGGCCGCACGCCGCGCCGGGTCCGCTCCCTCGCACGGACCCCTCCGTCAGCCCTCGCTCCCCGCCACGAAGCACGGCCCCGCTCCGGAGAGAAGGGAAAGCGAGAAGAAAGTGCAGCACCAAGCTGAACCCCGAACCGCCGGCGGGCAGCTCCCGGTCACGGGTTGCCGGGAAAGCCGCCTCCGGCCCGAGACTCTCCCCGCGCCTCCCGAACAAAGCGGCCGCTCCGCCCGCCCGCAGCCCGGCTCCCCGCGCACCGCCGCCAGCGGGCCCCGCCGAGCCCCGCGCCCAGGTACCGGTGAAGCGCCCGCCGCCGTCGCCGTGCCCCCGCCGCCGCTGCAGGACGAAGTAGCCGCTGCTCTTCTGGGTGACCCAGAGCTTGAGGGCGTTCTTCAGTAGCACCTCCTCGGGCTTCAGCCACATCTCGCCCTGCCCGCCGCCCCCCGCGGTCCCCCGCCGCCCGCTCACATCGCCTCCCTCCGAGCGGGCCCGGCCGCCGGGAGGGGCGGGGGGCGGAGCGCGGGCGGGGGCCGGCCTCCTGCTGCCGCGGGCTGAGTGCGGGGCGGGGGCAAGGTCCGCTCCTCGGCTGTGGATCGTGGGTGAGGAGCTTGGGGAGGTCGGGGTGCTGCTGCGGGAGCTTCGGTTTTCCGAACTGTGCGCTTCCTGGAGTCCGGGGGTGGCCGTGCGGGCGTCCAGCGGCCCGCGGGAACGTTCACGGGCGGACTGCAGTTGGCTGCCGCCTCGTAAAAGCCGTGCGGTCTGCGCTCCTTGCCATCCCGGTGTAATGCGGTGCTCCATCTCGAGGCCACATCTCGACTGCCGTGTTCACCTCTGGGCCCCTCGCTACGAGGAAGACGTTTAGGCCCTGGAGCGTGTCCTGAGAAGCGAAACGGAGCACAAGTCCGTGAGGGGTCTGGAGCACAAGTCTTATGGGGAGCGGCTGAGGGAACTGGGATTGTTCATTATGGAGAAGAGGAGGCTCGGGGGAGACCTTATTGCTCTCTGTAACAGCCTGAAGTGAAGTTGTGGAGAGGTGAGGGTCGGCCTGTTCTCCCAGTAAACAGCAGTAAGACAAGAGGGAATGGCCTCAAGTTGCTCCAGCTGAGGTTCAGGCTGGGCGTTAGGAAGAATTTCTCCTCACAAAGAGCAGTGAGGCAGTGGCACAGGCTGCCCAGGGAGGTGGTGCAGTCACCATCCCTGGAGGTGTTACAGAATCATGTGGATGTGACACTGAGGGACGTGGGCAGTGGGCATGGTGGTTGGACTGGGTAATCTGAGTGGTCTTTTCCAACTGTAATGATTGTATGATTCTACAATATGCAAGCTGTGAGCATACTACCTGTCTGCTATGAAAAGAAAAGCTATTGAAAGGAGATGATGGGAAGCCATATAACAATGTATTTAAAAATTAATGGCAGTAAGAAGTGGTTATTTAAAAAGCTCTTACAGGATAAGAATAGCTCAGAGGTTCCCCTGCCCCCAAAACAATCCTGGGGGACAGTAAGTCATCAAATGCTTGGTGAGGTGTGGTGGTACTTCCTCCCTTCCCAAACAGCTGATCAGTAATTTCCAGTAGTGTTTTTGGAAGTTTTTTACATTCAGCTTTGGTTTTGGTCACAATGATATGAGACCTAACAGAGAAGAGAACCATATTGTGCACATTCACTTTAGTTAATGCTGTCTTGAGACATGGTTCTGGTCTGTGTTGTGGAGTCCAACCAACAGGATCGCTGACTACACCAGACTTGGCCTAGCCATCATCAATCAAAATGTTAAAGCTCATGCTTTCTTAGAAATGGCTGAGAAGGGAAAAAAAAAACAACAACGGAAGGATGGCCACAGACATAGGAAAGAAGCAACACAGCCACTTCAGCAACAATCCTGGGTCAGCAAGGGTTGCAGAGAGGAGTTGAGCATGTTTATTATACTATTATTGTCTTATTTAGCCAAAAAACATGCAAGGAAAAAGTCACTGCACATACGTTTCTTGCCACTGAATGATGCAGCCTAAACCTGCTAACCAGGCGGTCTTAGGTAAAGCCAAGGGAAGGTTTGTGAACATGGAGAGAGCCCTACTGGGATGCTCTGGCAATTTCCATTCTGTTTGAAATGAGTTTGGATGGTGTATGGGCAATAGTTTTATCACGCTTGTGTCTATAGAGGCAAACAGAAACAGAGAGAATGGGAATCCAGTAGGTTTTTAGATACATCATGAGATGCTGTGAAATTTTACACTTTCCCACCTGCTTTCTTACATGGTCTAGGAGAGAACAGGGCTATCTCACACTGCATTACTCAAATGCCTCAAAGTCAGAAGGCAGAGAAATAACTTAAGAAATAAGTGAAAATATAACTGGAAGGAAAGTTCTGAAAGAGAATGAGGTTTCTGGCCTTATCCCTCCCTTGACACGTGCTCCAAAATGACAGTACTGGAGGTATTTATAATGTCATGTATCATTCTTAGATTTAAGCAACTAATAGCACCAGGCAGGGAGCCTGCTGTTCAGATGGCTTCATCTTTTTTCATTCATAAAGCACGCTTGTAATTTTTTTCCCTGCAAATCACTGAGATGCTGGGGAAGAGAGATTCCTCATGTGTGTAAAGTGAACTGTGTGTCTATGGGCAGCAAACGAGCAGCCCCACATGCCGTAGGCTGGGAGAAGTGAGTTCGTTCTGTTCCCAATACTTGGTTGGTGGAACTCCTAGATGACAGAGTCCAGATGGAGCAGAGGCAGCAGTGAGTGTGGAGAAATAATGCATGGGTTTTTAGGAAATTAATGCATATGAACTAATGCAACATTGGAAATTTAAGCTCCTGGCAAATATATATAAGGAAAGGTAACTAAAATACTTTTATTCCAGGATTTCAGGCACCAAAGAAAAATACTTTGTGGAGATTAAACAACAGCTGCTGTTTTCAGCCCTTTGTGATCTGCAACCCTCAAACTTTTCCACTCCGGACTCCAGTGGTGCAGTTGTCAGCGGGTGTCAATGCTCTTGCTTCTCAGAGTTGCATCTCCCCTTAAAGCCACTCACCAATTCAGAGGTCCACAGCCCTTTGGCTGGAACCACTGGGCTCACTGACAGCAGAAAAGAGATTTTTCTAAAGAACTGAGCCACAGTTCTGCAGATTCTCTGTACTGGTAGTTGGCTGTGTTTGGAAAATACTTTACCTCCCAGCTACGTTGAAACAAGGAGCAAGTTACACCCTTGGTCAGCACCCAGCAGCAGGCTGAAGCACCCAGCACACTACTCCCAGGCACAGGGTCACCTGTGAAAGGACATTCTATTCACTCACCAGAAATACCAGGTTCTCACATAGTGTGGGGCTGTATTTCATAGAATCAACCGTTTGAGTTGGAAGGGATTCTAAAGGTTATCCACTCCAACCCCCCCTGCAACAAACAGGGACAAATACAGCTAGGACAGGTTGCTCAGATCCCCATCCAGCCTGACCTTGGAAGTCTCCAAAGACATCCACTACATCTCTGGTCAACCTGTGCCAGTGCATCACCACCCTTATAGTAAAAACCTTTTTCCTTATATCCACTCTAAATCTTCCCTCTTTTAGTTTGAAACCATTTCCCCTTGTCCCCTTCCCTTTGTATTACCTGCTCTGTAGTGCCAAGTCTGCAGCACAGATCAGGGAGAGAGCAATTCTCCTCCACTAAAGTCTGGAGGGACCATGCTTGATATATTATATTAATTTCAGGGAACTTTAGTGTTTAAACAATGCAGATCTAGTGGAAGCAGATTAAGAAATGAACAACAGAAGTTTTTAAAGGTTCAAAGCTGACTTGTGAGCTCAGATTGGGTGCATTGGATGTGTGAGTAACTTGGCTGAACGTAACAACTGGAGTACAAAATAGCTGCCTGCAAATATCAGTGTGTTGAACAGAAAGAAAGAAGACAATGTATTTACTGCATTTGAAAAGTAATTCACCAAAAGCAGAAAGAGAGGCGTTTTTTGCAAAAATTGAAGGCTAGGTTAAATACTAAGCAGATCCTGCTGACCACATGTTTTTTTTTCACTGTGCAGAACAATGTGCTGAGGGACCAGTGTCATTTTAGAAATAGTAAAAGATGGATCATTCCCTATAATGTAATTTGGGGATTAGAAAGATTAGATAACTAAGTAAATGCCTCCCATGCCCTGCTAATGTCTTCCTTCACTACAAGAAATCCCCTACAGGAGGGGATTTTTTAAGATGCTTTGAAAGGCCTCTGTAAACTTTTTCTCATCAGACACCCTCCCAGATATTGTCCTGTTGGAAAGAGGCCATGTTTGCTTCTCACTTGCAGAAAATCCACTTCAAATTTGGCAGAGACAGGAGGGCCTGAAGGGAAATCACAGTCACTCGCAAGGAGCTCCCAACTCCTGGCAGCATGCCTCCATTGAAACCACTCTGCAAAGACCCTTCCCTCTAGACGTATCAGATCCTGGGAATCTGCAAACATAATTCTTATGCTTAGATCTATTTAAAAAATCCAAACACAAGACACGTGTGGGTTTGTAATGATCCAGGAGGTGGCAAAGGTACGCTACACCAAAGGTCTTCTACGCTAAGGACAGTTGTGGAAGTGTTGGAGAATTCTCAGCTATGTTTCCAGTGTCCTTAATGATGGGATTGCAAAAGCCAGCTCACGTTTATGGGGCTGCATGTTTTTGTCTTCCCACCTGTTCTGGTAAAGTAACAAAATTTATGACCTGTAATTAGAGGCTTTGTTTATTATCTCTGATTAAATTAATGCCTGTGCAATAATGAAGATATAAGAAGTCATAATATACTCTCGGGAGTAAGTGCAATTAAGCTACAGGCATCACTGTAAAAACAGATTAGAGGTCTTGACTCATGGTTTTGTGCAATAATATTTCATGACTTTTTCCCTGTCAACAACATAATAAATATGTTTATATTTCAACCAGCCAAACTCAGTTCTTTTCTCAGATCTTTTACTGAACCACTGAGGAGAGAAAGTAGTTCAGTTTGTCCCACCTATTTTTGTTGCTGATTCCACTTCTTGTTTTACTTCCAGCATCACTCCATGACTTCCAGTTGCAATTTCTGCAATTTAGGACTGACATACCTCTTCTGGGAAGCAGATGATTGAGGGGAAACCCAGGCAGGGGTTTTCAAGTCACACTTTTCTGCAAAGGATGGCACAGGGACCGTATCTTGCCCTGCCAATCCCTTGACCAACTCTGCAGTGAGTTGGGTCTCACCTGCTTTCCTCCCCATCTGCAGTGGATGCAGAGGTCTCTTCACCACAGCTTGACAAAACCCATTGGTAAATGACCCCTGGAAGCCAGGAGCAGAGGCAGTCATTGGTGTGGAGAAAAGGTTCTTCTCACATTCCCATCCAAGATATTCTCCTTGCCTGTTTTCCAGGGCACCTGGACTCAGAGGTGTTTGTATTCTCAAATACACAGCTGAGGGTAGACCAATCCTCCCAGCACTTTCCTTCATTACTTACTTTGACACTGAAGTAAGACACTGAAATTATACTGGTACAAGAGGACAGCCCCAAGAAAGATGCTGCATTTCAAGAGTATCATTTATTTCTGGCATGGAATAGTCACTGTACTGTAGGGAAAGGAAGAGCTGCCCTCCTAAAATATTTTGGCACTCCTCAAAGGGAATGAAACAAGCAGCCAATGTTTTAATACCTTTTAGAATTTAATGAACTAAACTGAGTGATGTGGGATCTTGAATGACAGTTGAAATAAGTAAGTGGTGGAAGAATCAGCAGTGAAGGTGTAGAAGCTCTGTAAGCTGTGACAAGGGAAAAAGCCCAGGGTAGGCAGAACAATACTCCCTAAGCAGCATTTCCAATGCCGTTTCTCTAATTGCAAGTTTCTGCACAGCAGTGAGGTTTTAGCTGGGAAAGCAAGTGACCTTGAGGTATTTGGTCAATACCTTGAGGTACTGCTGAGCCAACACACCATTTGAAGTGTGGCGGCTGGCACTGCAACCTCAAAGGAAGCTTAAAGTGGAGCAGCCACTTAGTAGCAACTTCCTCTAAAGCTGTTTCCTGATCCAAAATCCTCATACTAATTCACGTTTCAAGATCAAAAACTCTTCAATTGCTCAGCAATAGTTAAGTGATTCTGGGGGTAAAATGGAAAAAAGCCCCCGACCGTATGCCAGCTTTTCTCATAGTGCTACGTTTTGTTCCTGTGTGAAGATGGGCGGTGGTATTTCTGCCATAGCTGTCTTCCGCTGGTCCTGGTACAAGATGCCACACCAAACACAAGATGCTGGCAGAATTTGCACTTTGTTTTGCAGCACTTGGAGCCAGGGCCCTTGTTGTTTTGAACATTTCCTTGAGGTGCTTACTGTGTTTTTCCTTTGAATATCCACGCACCAAAATATCACCCAAGTGGTCAGTACAGCCTTTTTGAACCCTTGAAATAGCTTTGACCTTTTCTCTGTCCATGCTAACTCAAGGCACACAACAGTGCCCAGAAAGGCATAACAGTATGTGGTCCTGCTTACAGCTACAGTGGTCTTCATCCTGCCTGTTCCAGCACGGTCTGATGCTGCACTGCTGCTCCGTGGGATTTATCATTGTGAACACAGGACCTGACAACCAACATTAAAACTGGAAAAACTCCACCACTTTCCCTTTTCTCTGATCCTGTTTGGTAGTTGTGGTGGAGACGGTAATTCCCAGCACAGAGCTTGGCACTGTGCTATGACCTGAACAGTCCCAGTGTCACTGTTGGTAGAAGCTACCATTTTTGCTCTCCTCCTGCGCATGTCAGCCCACCTGGGGGAACAGCAATTGCAAGAATGGCAGAACTGTGCCATAACACAAACCCTGTATCACGCAAGTGTCAGTGCTCTGACACAACTTTTGAAACGTGTACGTGAGTGCCTTTGAAATACCCTTTCAGGTAATTTTTCAAGCAATTTTTGACTCACTTTTACACACAGGGGTATCCCCAGAGGAGCATTTCTGTTTTGATTCTTACATCTTCCACTGATCTGCTATGACATCCAAGGCTGTGCTGAGACTGCTGGCAGCCCATCACTGATGCTGCTTGGGAGGAAGCGTGCTGCACGTGGCAAGGGCTGGGTTTGAACCTGCTGACTTTGATCAGCATTGTACTTCTGCTTCTACCTGACATTGTATTTTGAAGCTTTTCTTAGCATGAAATTCTGTGATTTCCTCCTGTTCTGGCTGCTGGCCAATTTCAATGCGACTCTCTCCATTTCCACAGAACTTGGAGGCCTTTTTTTGCCACCTTTGCTTTTGAGGGTGGGCAAACAAGGGCTTTAGTCCTTGAAACAAACATGGCCACAGAGCAATGAGAATACAACTCCAATGAAAATAGCTACTTTTCTTCCTTACTTTTAAAGTGTTCTGCTATAAATTGTATTTTACACTGCTATATGTATACATGCATATATTTACTGGACTACCAGTTCACGTGGTTTCTAAGGAAGTCTTGTGTTGTTTTCTTCTCACTTCAGCAAAGCCAGTAACTGAATGTACCTTCCTGGTTTATATTCTTCTCAGGAATAAAATATTCATCACACACTTAGGGAAATGCACCCAAACCATCTGCCTACCCTTTGTGGGAGGAGCAGAAAGATTTGAAAACGTGATCCACTTCCCTCCCTGTTCACACAGATGAATGGGTTCACTTGGAAGTCTTTTCTTTTAACCTTAAGTTTTAATTAATCCTTTTTGTAAATCTTAAATCCACAAAATCTTGATCTTATTAAGTTGCACTGTGGCAATAGTGACAAAATCTTTCTATGTGTCTATTTACCTCCCAAAGCAGTATCTCCTTTTACACATTGAAGAAACCCAACAAGCCAACGAAGCCTGAACCTTCAGCAGCTATTCTCAGCTGCTTTGGAGCATGCAGGTTAAAACCTAGTTTTGTAGAAGTAATCGGTCTCCCATTGACAGTGATGGCAAATGTGAAATCAATTCCTTTGGAGTTCTCGTGCTGAGCATCAAGTGGAGCTCTAAAAAGTAGTTTGTGCTTTTGAAAACTCTGGACTTAAGCCAGAGCTTTCATCTTCTTATCTATAAAAATGGAATGTGGCTTAAATACCTCTCTGACAGCTCATGAAGATTCATTAATGTTTATAAAACACTCGGAATTGAAAAGTATTTCTGATTATTTATTAATTTCTTCTTCCTTCACGTTCCTTTCACGTGTCCTAGAAGAATATTTTGTGAGTAACACAACCAGCAAAACCCATAATGGCCTCCCACCTCCCCCTCACTGTGGCAGGCTCCCCATACCTCTTCCCCAAACCTTTGCATGGCATTTGCATTGTTGGTCCCCTCCATTTTTCCTTCTCCCCTGCCCAGCTGATGCATCTTTCAAAGCTGGACTTCCTGGAGGCCTCTGATCCCCTCATCATCTCATTTGGATGAAATGTGAGTGCAAACATCAAGGTGAGCCAAGCTCGCTTGAAAACATTTGGTTCATGCTTGTAAGTCCATGCCAGGAGTTTTAGAAAGATGGTGAGGACTTCAAGGCCTCGCTAGCATGAAATACCGAGGGAACTGTCTCACTGTCCCTCAGAAAAGATGTGTTTGTCTTTCCTCAGCTCGTGTTCACAAACGTTCCTAGCCCATTATTAAACTACCAAAAATAAAACGCTTCTGGTTCAACATTTTGTCCCATGTGTCCTCTCCAGCTGCTGCCCAGGCACAGACCCTGCACCAATGAGCGCACTGTTCCTGTTTTGGGCTGTGATGTTATCGCAGTGGGATGAGCACTGCCCATGAAGGGCACTAAAGCAGCGCATTTTCTTAACCCTTACTTGACAGTGATAGTTCTTGGCCAAGAACATATCTGACAGAGAATGCTGACATAGAAGAATGGAGACGGCTGTTGTTTGCCTCAGCCCTTGCCAGCTGAGGTCTCTGGTGCCACAGTTGCGAATTTACAGCACTATCTAGAGTAGGAGTGATGGGCAGCAGCTACAGTTAGTGCATGGGGACAGCTGCCTTCATGGAACCCTGTGAAGAGCTTGCTCTCACCCACCAGTGCCATAATAAACCAGAGAGGGGGACCAGCGCGTGAATGAGGCATCACTGCTGCCTGCAAGATGGCTGTGCCAGACTGAGGGAACCACTGTCATGTTGATTAGATGAGTTTTAATGCTGTGATAGTACGATGTCTGTGCTGTGGTTGCTGATGCCAAACCACAGGCTCCAGCGAAATAGTAGGTGGCTGAGGAACAGTGCCCTTCTCCAACTACACAGACTGTGTGCATACATCCTTGGTGTGATCTCTGTGAGAAACATGGGAATGACTGGCAGCCAGGGGCACAGCTGGATATTTCTGCAGATGGTGGTTGATCATAGGGAAACATTTAAGAACACAAGCATGGGATGCATAGTGCATGAAGCAAGGATCCTGAGAAGAGCCAGCATTTCCCCCTCTGGACAAGGCAATGTCATATTTATAAGTAGGAGGCTTCTGCCCACTATTCCATTATTTGACCCACCTTACCATCTTTTGTTCTGGCATGCATAGTTACATGCTGAGGTCAAATCACCCGATGGGAAAAGAAGGTTTAATTGTATGTGAAACGCTTACAGAATGGTTTCAGCTGCTGAAGGCAAAATGGCTCAGCCTCCCAGCTTGTTTGGATGCCAATGTGCTCTGTGCCATTTGTGTTAACACAGCACTCTGCTTCTGCAAGAGAGTCAGTGAAGGACACCAGTCTTCTGCAGTAGGCAGGGAGAGCAAGAGAAACCAGGGATGCCATACGGCTTCCTATCTCTGTGTTGCAAGTGGCACACTTGTGCATTTTTGTGCGTGCATGTGTGTAAGAGTTTTATGCTGTAGATACTTGTTGCCTGTTCTTCCTTTCCCATGCACTCCAAGGCCAACAGCATTTTTTATCCAAAATCACTAACCATTTGCAGAACAGGGAACATTTTTTCTGCCCCCAACAGATTCCTGTCAGGTTGTCTTAACTAAGAAGAAAACTGTACTCTACTTCCTTGAGTAAAGAGTTTCTTTTTTTTTTAATAGAGGAAAATGAGAATGTTCATATTTACACTGTTCCTCATAACAGAGTCACTGCTTTTGTGGTACCTCTTCCATTGTCTCATCTTTATCCATTAGCCTGTTCCAAACCTCCTGTTTGTAACTGTGTAAGTTAACACAGTTGTTTCCAGACATGGCAAGATTTAAGCTTGAAAAGAATTGCAGAAATAAGTAGCTCAGGCTTAATGTAGAAACAGAATAACTTAGGAAAAGGCTCATCACCAACAGTAGTTTAAATGCATTTTTAGGCTACTGACTTGTTGGAATTCCCTGACAGGAATAGAAGCTGCTTCAGAGGTGTGACAGAAGAGCTCAGGATTTTGCTAAGGAGATGTTTAAACATTAGCTACTGTTCAGCATATGCATGAATAGGGAAGAAATAAAGGAAACTTAATCTCTTAAGCAATCTATCTATTTTTCAGTAAAAAGAAATGCTCACGCATCACCATAAGGATGTCAGAAAGGCATTAGCAGAAATTAGAGAAACTTAGTGAAAAGCAAATCTGCGCTTTCTTTTTCCTGTACGCCTTTCTTCAACATTCAGGGCATCATGCTATGTGTCTCCAAGGAGTTTACGTGCTTCCATTGACAAGGCATTGGCCTATACTGAAAAGTAAGAGCATACTCTCTTACAGCAGAAATATGATCTTATGACATTGGATCTATAATCATAGTTTTATTTTAATGCTCCTTTCCAAACATCATTGCAAATACAGGTAAATAGGTAATCATGCTATCTACACGTTACATGTATGTGTTACGTTCTCCTTCCAACACAGAAATGCAGGCACTGCTCAGGACCACACCTTACAGTGGAGCAGATGGGTGGTCAGGCAGCCGAGGAATAGGCTGGGCTTCAGCCTTGATCTGAGCATACTTGGATTGTTTGATAGGTAAAAGTCTCCCAGCAATGACACTGAAAGAACTCAGATTTCCCACAACGTAACATATGGTCAAATTTACAGTCTCCTTTTGAGGTATTGTACTCACTTGCAACGTTTTTCTAAGATAATTGGTCAGATGTGGACCTACCCCCGTTTTTGCTGTGCATTTGGTTCTCCATAACAGGAATTACCTACAAAACACTTGCCAGGTAATAAGAGAGATGGTGATGACCCCTTCTCTAGCACTTGCTTTGCATTTCGTTTCCACCATGTTTCTTCAGACACCACTGAGAAGCTCCCTATAACATCACCTCAAAATTCAGTCACTTTGAGGTTGAGTCAAGAGTCTGACAACCCCAGCTGCTTCTCTTCCCTGGGCTGTGTCTTTCCACATCTCTGAAATACTGCCAGGTACCCAGGAGTGTCCCTCTAGGAGCACCTCTGTCACTCCAGCCCTTCCCATCTTTGTGACTTGAGGAGGTTACATGCATCACAGCAGAGTTATAGCTGCACAGAAGTTGACTTGCCAGCAAGTTGTTGCTGCCTCTCAGCAGAATTCAGCCAGTGCTGACTTCTCCAGGGAGGGAATGGATAAGGTCTCTTCTCTGTCCCAGCCACTGATTGTCATAAAACATGCATACGTTCTGGAATACTTTTGCCTTTTGGTCATGTCCAGCTAAAAAAGATTAATGGTCAGAAGATGATGGGGGGAGGGAAGGAGGCAAGGGGGCTGGTTTGATAGACTGACAAATAGACAATGTGATTGCATCAGTCTCATTTCCTTAGGAAACTAGGCTAAAAATAAAAGGCTTTATTTGCTCCTGGGAATAAAGCAGAATGTCTCTCATATCTTTACAAAACATTTGTTTCTATGTATACTTATAAACAGTCAGGATGGAAGAGGAAGTTTGCTCTGGGTTTTGAGAAGAAAGTTACAAGGAAGAGCTAGAGGTGCGTGAATTTTAAAACCTGGGATACCTTTAGACATACAACACAGCAACAAATGCAGAGTCTTGCACACCAGTGCAACATTATTGATGCATAAACTGTTGGCCTGCAAACCAGCTTGCCTGTTAGGCAATTTTTTACCTCTCATCAGAATGAATACACTTCTTCTTCAGTGAAGATGGATGGTGGGCTTAAGCCAAACCCTGTGTGCACTCTGAGATCAGCAGACTCTCACAGATGTAAGTGAGCAGCACAGAAGTTGCTGTATTTGATCAGATTTACAGTCTAGAGATTCCTGTCTGATGGTGACAAAGACTAGCTACTCCAGAGGAAACACTCCCCAGAACGGTCTCTCTTTTTACACATTCTGCATAGAAAATTCTTCTGGTTTATGAAATCTAAAATTACTATTTTACATTTTTATGAACTGGTAGCATACCGGAGTCGTGGTTTTACAGTAGTGCTTAATGGACAGGGAACCAAGTAGTTCCACATCCTCCAGAAACCTCTGACTGCTTGCTGTGAGAGATGACCAGCAACATAACATCGAAAAAGGGAACAGTTCATACAGCCCAGGGGGTCTTCCATCGTGGCAAATTGGCTGTGTGGAAGCATTTGTATTGTCCATCTCCTTTGCTTGTGCACTACCTTCTCATTTTTGTTTCAGTGGCCTATGCATGGAAGCTCCTTCTTCCTGGGACATGCTATAATTTCCATTACAGGAATACTAGGTAATCTCAACAAACACTGTACTAAGGACTACATAAACACGTCATTAGAGGTGGTCAGTTCTTGTCAGGATTTACCCTCAGCTCAGCTGCAAACTTGTTCTTGCTTCCCCGGGATGTTCAGCATGACTTCAGGAATGGGATCGCTCTATCCCATTGTAGAGGTCAAAAATGTGACATCTGAGCTCATCCTTCTACAGTCCCTCTGCAGTCAGCCAAGTGACTTAGGTGTCTGCAGGAGAACTACTCACTACTACCACCATCTATTAAAAATAAACAATGTTTCCCATTTCAGAATTTCAGAACCAAAAGATGCTTTTCTTGATCATTTTTGGCACTAGCCAAAAGCTAATGTCTCTTGTTTGGGCAGAAATTGAACTTCACATACATTTTAATATACGGCACAAAGCACGTGCCTATGTCTGCCTTAGGTACCTTATCTGTTGACTGTTTTAGGATTTCTTGGGTAACTTCTTAGAATCAAGTATGGCATCTTAATTTCAGCCTAACTTGCACATTGGAAACTGTTACCTGATTCAAAAAGCTTCTTAAACTTCAAAATCATTTACACATTCTCAGGAATTTTTCTTCTGTGCTTACTTGCATCATGACCTTTAAAGGAAAGTACAAAGGCTGGACAAAAAATGAAATAAATGGTAATCAAAGCAGCTGATTTTTTTTAGCTTGATCGCAAAAACTCAGTGTAGTTTCACTCAACTGCAGTAATATCTGAGTCAAGCCCTGTCAGGTGATCTTGTTGGTGGATGTGTTTACAAACCAGCAGCTGCATAGTGAGAAAGCAAGTAAACTGAAGTCCTTACAAAAGCATAAGTCTTCCATATATCTCCAGTACTTCTCTGTCTCTGTCTCTCTTTGTGTCTCACCTTCTCTCTCTCCATATTACTGATATTCATACAACCCACAGAGCAGAAATGGGTTGGAAGGGACCTCTGGGGACTAGCCCACTCCCTGCTAAAGCAGGTTCCCTGCAGTGGGTTGCACAGGAAAGCATCCAGGGGGATTTTGAATATCACTAGAGGAGACTCCACAACCTCTCTGGGCAGCCTGTTCCAGTGCTCTGTCACTCTCACAGTAAAGAATCTCTTCTTCATGTTGGTATGGAATTTCCTGTGTTGCAGTTTTCGCCCATTATCCCTTGTCCTGTCACTGCACACCACCAAAAAGAGCCTGGCCTCATTGATTTGACTCCCACCCTTTAAGTATTTATAAATAGTTATGAGATCCCCTTTCATCCTTCTCTTCTCCAGGCTGAAAAA
Organism: Lagopus leucura; assembly: GCF_019238085.1. Taxonomy (NCBI): domain Eukaryota; kingdom Metazoa; phylum Chordata; class Aves; order Galliformes; family Phasianidae; genus Lagopus; species Lagopus leucura. The sequence goes on along the minus strand of NW_024962262.1, from coordinate 46,912,830 downwards.
CCCCAAGTCCCTCAGCCTTTCCTCAATACTGGAGATGCTCCAGCCCCCTCATCTTCTTTGCAGGCCTCAGCTGAATTCTCTCAAGAAGTTCCATCTCTTCCTCTCTTTCTTGAACTGGGGAGCCACAGTACCTCACAAGGGCACACTGCTGGCTCATGGCCAAACTGCTGTCCACCAGAACACCTGAGTCCTTCCCCACAGAGCTCCCTTCCAGCAGGTCAACCCCTCATCTGTACTGATACATGCAGTTATTTCTTCCCAGGTGCAGGATCCCGTGCTTGCTCTTGCTGAAGTTCATCAGGTTCCTCTCTGCCCAACTTACAGGACTGTCCAGGTCCTGCTGAATGGTGGCACAGCCATCTGGTGTGTGTAGGTGTGGCTGGTGCAGCTTGTCAACACTGCTGTTAAAGCATTACCTCCAAGTGGTCATACATGCAAGTGACACTTGTCTGAGCTGAATGGCTGCTTCACATCCTGCTCATTGAATACACAGAAACTTCTCCTGAAACTTGCTCTCTGTAGGGTGCAATTACCAAGTTATTCAGCAAATGAGAATGGTTATCTTATCTTATGGTGATGTGTATATTTGACAGTTTTATTTTTCTGTTTGTTCTCCTTAGCCTGAGCTAGTGTGTTCCACAACTCAGCTAATTCCTATCCAGAGAGTATCCTGAAGCAGCTTTCTTCACTCTGAAGCTAAAACACTGCATTCACCAACAGCACTGACTGGGTATGCATCATTAATATCTTCACTGTGACCACAGTAGATAAACAAAGATATGTGTAGATACAGTGATCTGTTGTTTTTCCCTTTTACTTTCTTGTACCAAGGATTATGGTTTGCTTGTTTTAAGACATTGAAAATAATATACTTCTAATGCAACTGATTGCAACAAACATTGTAGGGGAGGATGGAGGGACAATTCAGTTGGAAAGAGATAGTGGAGCTTTTTTTAGCAGATAAATATTGTAGTGCATTTGCCTTGTCTTTGGATCACATTAAATATACACACTCTTAAAGCACTATTGAAATGTTTGAATGCCAGTGTTGCAAATGAAAATCAATAGCATGCTATTAGGCTCATTATATTGCTGTTATGCATCATTAAAATGTATTTTAAAAGCTTTCAACATAAAATGGGAGATGGGATGAATAAGAAGATGTTCTGAGGAAGTGCAGCACACTTAGAGATGGCCACAAGAGAAACTTTGTATGCGGTTGGAAAGAAAGCCCTGTAAGGAACTCAGTAGGTATAGGAAATAAATGGGAACACTACAAAATGAATGAGGCAAAACTGATACAGACGAATCAGTGGAGCTTCACCATTGCTAGAGGAAAGCAAAATCATCAAATACTTGTAAGATACATTTGCAATTTGAGGTTATTTCTTCGACTAGGCTATAAATATCACTATACCGCAGTGCTCTGTAATGCATCTAGAATATACTTTATCCTCCTGCACAAAAGAACTGTACTAGTTCCTCAAAGCATGTTTAAAAATTAGCCTTTCCAAGCATCCTTCTGACCAAATGTCACTTGGAAAAGCATCACATCATCAGATACTTCAACCTACTTCTTCTCTATCTGGTATAGACACATAGTGACAAAATTTTGCTCTAATATTTAAATGGCTGCATGCTTTTAAATGAGTAAGTATGTACGCACACACACAACTATATTCACTGGAGAGACTTTCTTTCTAAAATTCTGAAATGTTCTTTCTAAAGGGAAAGAATGAGAAGAAAGGACTCTCTCAATATCTGGGAGTTTAGACAGGCAAAAGGGACAACAGATTTCCATTCCCCACATACATACACTGTTATGCTTTCATACCTGACTGCCTTTACTTGCATTGTTCCTGGCACAGGACCAGAACACAAACCCTCATCCTGCATCTCACCAAGCACTTTCTCACTAAAACCACCAGATCCTGTGTTTCTCCTTTCCTTCCAGGAGTCCTCAGTTCCTGTAAACAAAGCAAAGTAACTTTAGACAGAGATGAATATTCTTCCCTACTCCTAGTAGAGCCATTGCCCAGATTTGAGTTCAGCACCCTACAGGCAGAGGAAGAAACAGAACCTGATAGTCCCCCTTTTCGAGGAACAGCTCTGATCAGCTCTGAATTATTGAACACTTTTTCAGAAAGCAGGTTTCAAGTTTGTAGTTTAAGCATAAAGCCTTTTCTCCTGCAAAGATGCAACTGATATTGATTTTAGATGAAAACAGAAACAAAACATAAATCGAGTCACTGAACCAGGGAACAGAAATAGTGCCAGGTGAGTCAGGCGTGCAACTGCAGAGCTCAAATTATGAAAGCTGAATACTCAAAGTTCAGAGAGAAGAGTTCCCAACCAATGTTCACACAGAACACATGCTCACCTATTTTTGAATTACAAATGGATTTTTAAAATCCTTGTCTAATTAAACATGAAAAAAAGAAAGAAGACAAGTGAAAGGATTATTTTGCTTCAAATCATTTTCCGAAAATGTTTGTTATCACAAAAGGGTTTCCTGGCCAGAATAAGGGCCCTTGAACAGATGTATATGCCAAAAGTCATATTGTATGCTGCTTTTATGTTCTAGTATCAAGAAACCAAGTAATTGCATGAACAATGACTTCACGTGGGTTGACATTTAAAAACTGCCTTCAAATACAGAAGTGTCACTAAAATTCACAGAAGCTAAAGAATTCATCAACAATCACGTTTGTTTCTGAATGACCATGGAGCAGCTCTTATGAAGCTATTGTAAAACAATATTTGGGCTGCTTCTAAAAAAACATCCAATAATCACTTGACATCTTAGAAGTCTGATGAACAAGTGAAGATGTATTCTCATATAGTTACTAAGGAAGGCTTTTAGGCATTGTTAGCATGCCAACTGTTGATTACTCCAGCACTAATAGATCTGTTTCTACACTGGTTGTCTTGTTTTGAATTGAAGAGATGGATTAGGAAGGATAACATGCAGTGGTCACTAGAAAGCTGCAGATGGAAAGACTCTCACAAAACCTACCTTCTCCCTCCCCTTTTGGATATGTTGCTATTTAAAATATACTGCAGGTGGGCTGGGTCACTTAAATTATTAAGGGAAGGAATTTGTGTACAAGAGAAAAGTCTTGTGAGAATAAACAAAACAATCTGGAAGTGTTCTGATTTCCCCTTTGACTTCAAGGTGTGACTTAATTCCTTCCCACCATGTTCTTCCCATGTGAAATATGGGATAAAAATACACTGGGGGAAGTTGTTTCCTAGCTGAAGTATTCAGCTTCTTTGCTAGAAGAAACTCAAGTATTTGCCATGGAGCTGGTCAATTTAATATAACTACGTTGCCACTTTTTCTTTTGCCTCCCTAATGCTGTCATTTTCTGTTGCTCCCTCATTAGTATTCTTTCCCCAAGTGCCCACAATGCAGTTTCTATTCCTTGGCGTTAACTAGAATACAATAGCAAACAATAACATAATCAACTGGAATAAGGAAAGGAGAAAAAACAAATTCTACAGTTAAACTGCATGGCCTTTCCCGTAGCTTTGCCTGCTAATAGCAAATCAGATTAAGTCAAATCAAATGTGCTCCTTTAGTTACAGATCTAATTTTCCAGCAACAATTACCATTTCTCACAAGATGATGTCAATCTAAACACTAAACAAAGTTCATATTCACAGTGACATGACTTGAAAGGTTTATTTGTACATGCAAAGGTTGTCTGAAATCTGTGTGTTCGTATTAGTATTCATGAGCCAACAGGACAGAGTAACAAAGGAGCCTGAGAGTCAGTAATTTAAGCGTAGCTCCAGTCCCTTTATCCATCCTTAGGAATTCAAAGCATGATGTTTACTGAGGTTCTTACTCAAGCCCAACTTAAAGAACAACGGGTCAATTTCATGCTTTTATTGATCATTTAGAAGCTCTTTTATAAGCCATCTTGCAGAAATGAATCTACGTTCAGTCTGCTCCCAGAGAAGCTGTACTGCAAGGGCAGCAACATGAACCTTTTCCTTTGTGCCACAGGGCTGTGCTGTGCTGGACTGCCAGCCTGGACGAGCTGGGGGCCCAGCCGTCCCCCCTGCATGCAAAGTGATCCATTTGAGAAGTCAGGTGTGTCCCACGACTCCTTCAGCCTCCATAGTATCACATGCTGTTGCTTCTTTTTTACATAAATGTTGAGTCCAAAAATATCTTCTTTTGCAGCACATTTATTACACTTCTTGCCTGGGAAGTATTCTAGCCCCACCTTTTTCTTAGATTTTTTGCTACTCTGAAATGGTAATCTGTATTCCATCTTCCAAACCGTTAGCTTCCCTGCTCTGACCAGAAACCTTTTCATTTGGATAGAAGGATTTCAGATGGCTGCATTAGCCACGCAGAAGTAGCTTTCTTTTTTTGCTGCCTCAGTCACTGGGGAGACATTTTATTGCTCTGATGGCAATTTCTGCAATTCTACATTCATTATTTCAATAAGAACATTATGCAAGAATGGTTTGCATTTCTGAAATTTATGGGAAAAGGAGAGAGAGCTTTTTCTTTCTCAACAGGTTTCTCCTTCTTGCAGCAAATCTGCTCTGCACAGTCTGCTATTAGCAGCAGGCTGACCAAAAAAGGCTACCTGGGCAGAAGCACCACAGATCTACTTGACAGTGGATTAGCACCCAGAAAACTGTCCTCCACTTAATGATGCCTAAAATTGTACCTTATTTCTAACCACAAACTTCCTCCTACCAAAAAAAAAAATGAACAAAGAAAAGGTTTGCCAGCACAGCAGAAGCACAAAATCTGCTGCTCAGTTTCAGGTCAACAGATGAGCGCAACGTACAAAAGCATTGAGGGAAAGAAGCTAAAGGAGAAAAGCTGAATTAATTCCTTGCATCTCTACAGGGATCTTGGAGTTGTTCCCAGGCGTTACTGACAGGGTGCAAGTCAAGAGAACTGTCTCACAGTGAAGAGTTATTAAGAGATGTGAGATGAAGTGTATAAAATGAATCATTATTCATCCCCAGGATCTGATGGGACTCACTCAAGAGATTCATTTCAGTTGAAGGATGAAGATGTTATATTGCAGTGTGCAACCTTCTCATCAAAATGGTCACAGTAGCAAAAAAATAGGGGCAGAAACTATGCAACCAATCTTTCAAAAGGCCACGGAGAGAATCCAAGAAACTTTAAGCCATCAAGTCCAATTTCTGTACTGATAAATGCTAAAGAAAATACTGTGATGAGGGTGGGGTGGAAAGAATCTATCCCTTGTGCAGCAGTGGATGATTCCCAACTATTGCTGCTGAGGAATGATACGAAAAGTCATTGAGGACAGTTCTTTTATAGCGTCAGGTCAACGTTCATGGCTTAAATAGAGCAAACAATGTGAAAAAGTGAGCAGAGAAATAAACAGGACTCATTGTATAAAGGTATACAAATATATAAATCTGTGGAACACTCACAGTTAAATAAGGATAAGGCAGAAGTAGGAAAAGCAGAGAAAGGCAACAAGGATATCAGAACACATAGCTTAGAGGGGAGCAACTGAGGTGTGCTATGGGAAGAGATATGCAGAACGTGGTGAGCAATGAACAGAGTTAAGAAATAAGTACTGTTTTGTGCAGTATGGCTCTTGAGCTGCAGAGATCATTGCCACAGCGTGTTGTGCATGCCAAAAACATAAGCTGGCTTGTGAATCACTGAAGATGAGCTCAAAGAGGAAGTGTTCATCAGGGGCTGGGAATGATGAGCATTCAACCTTTGAATTGGGAAGTACCTACACTGGAGATGGCCAGAAGCCAAGAGCACATGGGAAAGTGCCACTCTTGCTTGATCTTTTCTCTAGCAGTTTCTGCTTACCAGTCATGGACTAAGTGAATACTGTCCTGTGTTCTTGTATATAGTTACAGACATTTAAAGCTGCAGTTAATCATGTGAGTTTCTCTCATTTATACCAGCAACTCCTATCAGGAAAACTTAAGTTTTGCTCTAATGAGCTATCTCCCAAGTTTCTGTATCCTTGGATCAAACCATATTCCCTCATCTCTGTAGGAGGGGTAGCAAAGACACAGAAACAGCCACCAGAGCCTTTTCCACCCTGCAGACCACTGACATGGTTTCACCTTCTCGATTTATTGCAACAGTTCTTCAGACCCAGAAAAACAAACCTCTCTGACAGGAACAAAGAACTACAACAGTTTCTCTGCAGCTCAGCGAAACAGAAGGGAAGATAGGAGTTGGCCAATTTGGCATGTTCTCAATCACTGTTACCCAAAATGTCTTCCCAAAGACCGAGAATTCAAGGCAGCTGCCAAAGTTCATCCTTCTGCCTATTTTGCCAGAGATCTATTTGGCCTATAAAGAATGTTACTTTCCCACAGCACCTTCCTCTCTAAACTACTCAGTTTTCACCTTTTTTGACTGAAGAGATTTTTGACTGCTCTGTATGTGTTGCAAGTAAGGGTAGAAAGCCTTTGTATATACCCATGCTTTCCCAAGTTCTCCAGCCAGCTCTTCTGCACACCTCCAAAGATTATTTCCTCAGCAATTTGCAATTCTTTTATCTTCCTCCTAAAACCTAAAACTTAAGTCCTTGCTGCACCTGTTAGCACACTGCAAAATCCCAAGGACTCACTCTTCTTTTTCCTAGTACAAGCTGGTCATGGCAGCAAGATCAATGTCATCCTCTTCCATTTGCTTTACTATTCTAGCTACGCTTCACACCACAAGCAGACCTCTCAGTGTGATCTACTCAGTCAGTGAGTAGCTACTCCAACAAGAATGCTTTTAGATTATCCCTTACATGTCTATAGATCTTGTTATTTTTGTTTTGATTTTTTTTTCTTTCTGGGGGGGCAAGAGGGGCAGTTGTTGTTGTTGATTGCTTTTGCTTGTTTTTCCCAAAGCAGTCACTGGGCATGAGCCAGCAGTGTGTGCTTGCAGCCCAGAAAGCCAACAGTATCCTGGGCTGCATCAAAAGAGAGGTAGCCAGTAGGGAGAGGAAGGTGACTGTCCCCTTCTGTTTTGTGCTTATGAGGCCTCATCTGGAATATTATGTCCAACTCTTGGTCTCCCAGCACAAGAATGCAGAGCTGTTGGAGCAGGTCCAGAGGGAGTGCCAAGATGATAAAGGAACACCTCTCCAATTGAGACAGGCTGAGGGATTTGGGCTTGGAGAAGGCTCCATGGAGACCTCATTGCAGCCTTCCAGAACTTGAACGGAGCTTACAAGCAGGAGGGGGACCGACTTTTCACATGGTCTGATAGTAACAGAACAAGGGGGAATGGTGTTAAACTAAAAGAGGGGATATTTAGGTTAGATAGTAAGAAGAAATTCTTCACTCAAGAGGGCAGTGAGGCGCTGGCACAGCTGCCCAGAGAAGCTGTGGTGCCCCATCCCTGGAGACGCTCAAGGCCAGTTTGGATGGGGCCCTGGGCAGCCTGAGCTGGTGGGGGGCAGCCCTGCCCTGGTAGGGAGTGGGGCTGGATTATCTTTAGGGTCCCTTCCAAGTCAAACCATTCTAAGATTCTATGTATGTGAAGACTTTGCACCTCTCAGATCTTGTTTTCCGTCTTATTTGTTACCATTACCCTTCAATTTATATTACTTCATAAACAAAATTCCATTCTGACACCATGAATGGCTCACTAGAAAGCCAAGGTCTTCTGGGCCATGAAACTGGGGGTGCTCATCTGAGGGCACGCAGTCACTGCTTCTACAAGAATCAGACCACAAAAGCAGCGTCTGTTCTCGGGACCTTCCAAGTCCTTCTTCCTCAGTATGTACCGCAGTCTCAGTACGGTGGCAGGTGGGACAGGGCCCGAGGGAACGGCATGGAGCTGTCAGGGGAGGGGCAGCTGGGGGTGAGGGAAAGGGTCTGCGCCAGAGGGAACAGGATGTCCAGGGCTGTGGGCAGAGCCCCGAGCTGTTCCTCCCTTCCTCTCAACCCTCCACCGCTGGTTTATCGCCCTGGAGGCGACGACGCCCCTTCGCTGATCGACCACCCTCCCTAAGCCGCATGATGCCGCACCGGCACTGCCGCGTTCCCCCTACCGGCCCCGACGGCCTCCGCGCTCCGGCCCCACCCCGCCCCGCCAGGCCCAGTCCAATGGGAGCGCGCGGTGCCTGCCAATCCCCTGCTTTCCCCCGCCCCCCGAGCGGATGGGGCCAATCCCGTCTCGCGAGACATCGCCGCGGGCCCGAGCACGGCGGGAGGATCGCAGCCCTCCCGCGCCGGGGCAGGCCGTCCTCACGGCTCCTCAACGACCGCGCCGCCTTACGGCCGCGCCGTAAAGCGCGGCCGGCGCGACAGCGCGCGGCCTTCCGGTGGCGGGTAGCGGCGGGGTCGGGCCGGGCGCCGTGAGGCGGGCAGGGGCGGATGCCCGGGGGCGGGAGCAGCCCGGCTGAGGCGGGCGGCGAGGCCGGCGGCGCGGCGGGCGGCGGCGGCGGCGGAGCGGCGGGCGGCAGGATGAGCCTGTCGCCGAAGGAGCTGACGAGCCTGCTGGGCATCGTGTCGGAGGAGGCGGGCGGCAGCACCTTCGAGGGCCTCTCCAGCGCCTTCCACCACTACTTCGGCAAGGCCGAGCACTTCCGCCTGGGCTCCGTGCTCGTCTTGCTGCTGCAGCAGCCCGACCTGCTGCCCAGCCCGGCGCAGCGCCTCACCGCCCTCTACCTGTTGTGGGAGATGTACCGCACCGAGCCCCTCGCCGCCAACCCCTTCGCGGCCGTTTTCGCCCACCTGCTCAACCCTGCTCCCGAGCGAGGCGGCGACGAGGCGGAGCGCACCCCGCTCTCAGGTGCCGGGCGGCTGGGCTCGGGGACAGAGCGGGGCGTTGCGGGCTGTGATGGCGTTGGCGCGGGTTTCTCCCTTTGCGCCGCCGTTTGTCGTTGGCGTTATTTTTACCATGCGTTTTCTCCACCCTCGAGGACCCCGCCGGGTAGCGATTGCCTCAGGAATCAAGGCTCGCTTCTCCTTTCTCTCCCCGCAGGCTTCTTGCCGCCCATAACCCCGCCCGAAAAGTTCTTCCTCTCGCAGCTGATGCTGGCCCCCCCCCAGAGAGCTGTTCAAGAAGACCCCGCGCCAGATTGCAGCGATGGACGTTGGAAACATGGCCCAGTCGGTGGATATAAGCGGGCTTCAGCTGGCCTTGGCGGGTAAGGAGGAGCTTCGGCACCGTTGCGAATGGAAACGTTAATTGACATTTGACTTTGAGGTGCTCCTGTCTGTGTGTGTGGAAGAAGTTAGGCTAAGCTGTAGTGTCTTCAAGCATAGAGAAGCTAAACGTAGTTGTGGCACAGCTGCTTTATCCTACTTAGATATGTCACTGCCTTACAAATAAGACCGATTTGCAAGTATAGGAAGACTTTCACCTAAAGTTTGGTTTGCTTTTTGTGTGCATCGTTATCTGTTTTTTTTCCTTTGCCGTGGTTTTGGTATGAGAGAACATGAGGTAACTGCTGTGCAGCAGTACAGCAGCACCTGGCAAACAGGCTGTTCCAATTGCATCTTCAGTTTTCTGTGGTCAGATTTTGCAGTTAGCTCACCGGTGGGAAGTGGTCTGCCTGTAGTAGGCTATAAGAAAGGAACTCAGTGCTCATTCTTGGGCAGGAGGAAAGGAGGAAGGATATGATTGTTCTGATCGTGTGGAGCAACAGGTTGCATCTGGAGCTAATCTGAAATGGAAAATATTCATTGGAACAAGTTGCCAACTCGAGCAGTTTATTTAAAGAAGAATAAAAATAAGTTTATTTCCTAGGCACTTACGAATGGAACTACTTCAAAACTGATCATCTCACTTCTGTGAACACTGTACTTTCTCTCTGTGAGGACAGGCATTACTCTTTCTGTCCTGCAGTCATAGTTTGGTGCTGTCATTTTTATGCAGCACTTGTCACTGACTTTTACACCCTGCTACGCTGTTCTCAGCTGCTGTCTCCAGACAGCAGGATCTTTGGGAACTGCAAATAGAATATCCAAGCATATCTGCAAAGAGGGCAAACAAACCATTCTGGTTCTTCTGTACATTCTGTATTTTCGAGACTGCTTTCTCCGTCTTGTAACTGTAGCTCCCTAGAATAAATACCTTCTATTAGCTTTCTTAAGAGACAGCTGCTGTTGTATCTCTGTTAGTATTGTGATGCTTCTCAACTGTCTGTGTGCAGCGTTTCAGAAGGTCTGTCACTTCTTCAGAAGCTGGCAGTGTATGTCCCTTATGTAAGGAGGATGAAGCCAAGCTATTCACAGTGTATAAATACTTTGTGTCATGGTGCTTAAATAGGTGTTTGGGGTGTTGTATTGCATTGTTTTCCCACCTATTTCACTGAACAGCTGTGGGCCTTCTAAAATTGTGGCCCCTGACATGAATTAAGGGTTTTTAGAGCAGAATGATTGACTTGCTTTAGAATATACCTGTGGAATAGAGTACTTGGCTTCTGAACTTCAGTTGGTGACACACTGGAACAGGTTGCCCAAGGAGGCTGTGGATGCCCTGTCCCTGGAGGCATTCAAGGCCAGGCTGGATGTGGCTCTGGGCAGCCTGGTCTGCTGGTTGGTGATCCTGCACATAGCAGGGGGTTGAAACTGGATGATCTTTGTGGTCCTTTTCAACCCAGGCCATTCTGTGATTCTATTCACTGTGACAACTTTTCTTGTAGGCTTTTTGGCTGAACATCAGCTGTTGGAATAGAGCATCTTGGGAATCAGTATTAAAACTTGCTTTGTTCTGTTCTCTCTTCAGTCCACAGAATATTCATTCAATCCTTGATCTATCCTTATAACTTGATGGTGTATTACTGTATCAAAAGTTGTCACCTTCTGCTTGCTGCAGGGACCTGAATTCTAGTGAAGTCCTCAGAAGTGTTTGTGTGCTAACTTCCATGTGATGTAAGGGTAATTGGCCTGTACTGGCATTTGGGCTTGTGGTAAATGCATTGTAGATTTTCCTGCTAAAAATCAAAGAAAGCTTCTTGCTATCTGTTAAAAGGAAAAGAGAGCCTGATAAACCATCGTAAGTGATTGCGTTCAGACAAATTGTTTTCTTCAATTTGAATGTATTCAAATTGCTGTTCTCTTCTGAAATACAACTGTGTTCTAACTAACACTCATCTCTTCCTTCTGCTTACTCTGGGCCGCCCAGGGCAGTGATGGGGTCACCATTCCTGGAGGTGTTCGGGAACATTTAGATGCTGTACTGAAGGACGTGGTTTAGTGGGCAGTTTGGTGGTGGGTGAACAGTTGGACTGGATGGTCTTGGATGTCTTTTCTGATCTTGGTGATTCTATGATTCTATTGTGATTTTTTTGAAGCAGTGAAAGTTAGAATGTCAACCCCAACGCATGTAAGTAAAGGGCTCATTTAGGCTTAAAAAAATCACTGAAATACTGTATCTTAAACTTTTTGTTCTTCTAATTAAGCATCATTAGTCATTTGAGATAAGTGGATTTGAGGGGATACAAACCAACCAGTGACTTTATACCTATACTGATAGGTGTAAGTTCTGGACTATAGATGACAAGAATGAAGGACTCCCTATGTTGCCTTGTTTTCCTCTCAGAGAACTTCTTATGTTAACCCAGCTGATCCCTCCAGGAGCTAAATGATAGAACTCACAAGCTGGAATTTCCAACAGAAAGCGTACTCTGCTTAAAGGAGATAAGGACAATGTACTGCAGCTGAGGGCACTACAATCATCCGGATAAGAAGTGGTGTTGATTTCGTGTGGGACCAGCAAATTTGGACTTCAGATTACTCGGGACTTAATCTGCTACTTAATATCCTCTTTGGGAGGGCGAGGGAAGGAACATAAGGTGGCATTGTGTGGTGGGCTCTTGGCTTTCGTGCATGTTGTTGGGTTTTTGTTGGACCGTTATCATTACAGAAAGTAAATGTATCTGCAGATTTCTCTCTTTGCTGCTCTGAGAAATGATTGCAAAGTTAGATAGAGTTATGTGAACTCTTTCAGGACTATCATGTGAATGTACCAATTTGATGCAGTCTGATACTAAAAGCAGTTACTTAACTTCTTAAAGTCAAAACTGTCTGAGATTCATTTCTACTTTCTTATTCTTGCTGTGTGCCACTGGCTTTCTTCTGTCAGCTGGCATTCTGAATACTAGCAGATACTGTACTGAATTTCATGTTGTTATGGTTTGTTTGTTTGTTTTATCAGCTAAAAAACTCTTGCTTAACTTCTAGCATTCTGGCATCTCTCTTTCAATTTCACACTTTAACATTCTGAACTGACCTTGCAGAGCGTCAGTCTGAGTTGCCAACGCAGAGCAAGGCCAGCTTCCCCAGCATCCTCAGCGATCCTGACCCAGATTCTTCCAACTCTGGTTTTGACAGCTCTGTTGCCTCCCAGATCACTGAAGCATTAGTGAGTGGACCAAAGCCTCCTATAGAAAGTATGTATGTTTTCACATCTTTTTGTTTAACTCACGATGTGCCCATGTTGTTATTCATCTCCAGATGAAGCATAGTATGATTCAAAAATATTTTCAGGGTATGAAATGGGAATGAAGATGAATGAAGCAATGCAGAACTGTATTAAACTGTCTCCAGATCAGTCTCCATCATGTTCACATTTCCAGGCTTTTCAAAATCTGGGGTCTGTCTCAATCTGTTACCTGTGTTACCTGATGCTCCTCCACTCGTAGCCCCTTGCACTAAGATCTGTGCTGACTGTAACACCTCAAAGAATCAGGTAGTGTGGCAGGGAAAAAAACCATTCCTCAGTGGCAGAAGCAGTAACATAGTGATCTGACTCAAGAGGAAAAACATGCTGGCATAACAGCGTCACTAAAAATAAGGAATAAATACTTGTCTGGGAGGAAAATAAGACTGTAACACGCTTCCCAGTGTTGTTATAGCTGAAAAACTTGAGGACCTTGGAGATATCCTTGTACTGAAATAAAACAAAGCTGTAAGTTTAAAACAAATGTTTCACATTGTTGTCTTTTTTTAGGTCACTTTCGGCCAGAGTTTATTCGTCCACCACCTCCACTCCACATATGTGAGGATGAATTGGCATGGTTAAATCCAATAGAACCAGACCACACAATTCAATGGGACAAGTCAATGTGTGTTAAAAACAGCACTGGAGTTGAGATAAAAAGAATTATGGCAAAAGCTTTTAAAAGTCCTTTGACTTCCCCACAGCAAACACAGGTAAGTATTGTGCAATTTTCTGCTTAAATTGATTTTCCAACAGGCTGTTAAACTTATGTGTTTCCAATGTAAATTAGCCAAGTTTTCCAATTCAGATTTCTGAAATGACTTGGTAAACACCAAGTAATCTAAGTTCTCAAAGCCCAGTGCTTTTAGGTGCTTTTTTAGTGCTTTTTTTTTTTAGGGTGTGTACGAACAAGGTAAGTCTTTAAACTTCACAGCATTGACTGGATGTAGTTAAAACTGATCAGTAAGTGAGTGGCACTGATATTTTTCTGTGTGAAATCTTTTGATAACTAATTTGTTTATGCTTCTGTGGAAGCTTTTGTTAAGAAATTAATTCAGAAATGCCAACACTGAATCTTTGCTCAATTTGGTAATATTAGCCCCTTCATTTCAGTGGGATTTGAGATATTCATTATGCTAGCACTATAGAATGTGTGGCATACAGGACTCTTTCTGACAACAATGAACTTTAAATTGAGCTTTGTTTGTTTTTTCCACTGGACAGAAAAGTAAAGAAGGAATTTATTTTTTCCTTCATTGCCCTCTGATCAAAAACTACTACAAAAACTGATAAAGGTTTTCTTATTGTAGAATCATAGAGTGGCTTGGGTTGGAAGGCACCTCAGAGATCATCCAGTTCATTGGCACAGTTGTTTCTAAGTGGAAGTGTTAAAGAAATATACCTGCAATATATTTCAATAGAGACATCTGTAGATTTATAATTCTCCTCTAGTTTAGATGTATTATAGCTGTTACTTCAAGCTGCAATCTGAATAATTAAGAAGAAAATAATTCAGACTTCCTTTTCCCCTTTACAGCTCCTTGGAGAACTGGAAAAGGACCCCAAACTTGTTTACCATATTGGTCTCACTCCTGCCAAACTGCCAGACCTCGTTGAAAACAATCCTTTAGTAGCCATCGAAATGCTGCTCAAACTGATGCAGTCCAGTCAGATAACAGAGTATTTTTCTGTCTTGGTCAACATGGACATGTCTTTACATTCAATGGAAGTTGTCAATCGGTGAGTACCACCTCAGATCTAAGAAAGTTTCCTGAAGTTTGTAAAATAAAGATACAATCTACTGAGCAGTTAAGTGATTGTGAAGCTGGCTGCAGGCTGTAGTTAGATGTGCTCCAAGGAACACCACAGGTAACAGAAATAGCAGGAGCTGAAGAAATCATCAGTGAAGGAGAAGAGCATCAAATTCTTTTCCGTCTCAATTTCTCAGCTGTTTTGCTTTAAATACTCCTTTAAGAGTAGGGCTTAATGTGCTTTAACTAATCCTGCAGAGGAACACAGTGCTATGGATTTGTAGCTGTCTGTGACTGCTGCATTGTCTGTTTCTTTCATAAAGGCTTTATTTGCTTTTCGTGCAGTTTCTTGTTGGTGCCATTAGTTAAAGGGAAAAAAAGCTCTTGTTTTGATCCAGATTAAACTTACGTATCTAAGAATCAATCTCACCTCTACTTTGTCTTCTTTTTCAACTCTGACAGCAGTTGTGTTTTATTGGGACATCTGGAAATGCCAGTTGTGACCCTTAAGGTATAGTGGTGTGGAAGATGCAGGTTGTGGTAGGACAGAGGGCAGTTACTGTGAGAAGCATTTGCAAAAAATTACTGCCACAGAGATGTTTGCTTAAACAGAACTTGCATTCTTTGTTCCGAATAAGTGAACAGAAAGTGTCACTGTCAAATAGCCATCCTGCTTTATGCTCTGCCTTCTTTGGAAGTGACTCCTGCACATAGATAAAACCCTTTTTCTGAACAAAATGCTAGCACTTGAGCTGCCTGAGTTTTCCCATTTAATCTCAGCGATCTAGAAGAGTGTAGCATTTCTGCAGTGATTACTGAATGTGAACTGTGAAATTCAGCGTTATTCGTCAGTCACTTTGCAATTGAATAACACCTCTTGACAAAAGAATCCCATATGCCACCTTACTGGTGCAGAATTAAGCAAGTTAGACCCCTGTTGGTGGGGGTTATCATTACAACAGGGAAAAACAGTGGTAAGAAAACAGTTCTTATTCCTGTCTAGGATAGCTGCACAACTGGCCAGGCTTGCTGGCTTTTTCCATAGTAGAGCTACCATAGGAAAAAATTTAGATTTGAAAGAAAAAAGGAAACTGGTCTTTAGATGCATAAAACAGTTACACTGGTTGTATTCTTCAGGAAGGAATGCCTGGATTCACTGAAGTCCCAACATGGATAAGCCAAATTATATGAAGAATCTCGTTACTCAGGAAGTATGGAGGACTGAAATTATATTGATTCACTTCTGTAATTTATAGCAAATGTTTGTATGAGTCAAATACACTGGAGCCCAAATTTAACTCAGCTTCTGTACTGTGTTGGGTTTAAAAAAAGAAACATGATCAGCAATAAATTAATATCACAGGTCTAACTCTGTTCTGCAATGGAACCATTGAATTTATGGCTTCATAAAGTATTTGATATCTTTAATTTGAACAGGCTGACTACTGCAGTTGATCTCCCTCCTGAATTTATTCATCTTTACATCTCCAACTGTATCTCCACTTGTGAACAGATTAAAGACAAATACATGCAGGTGAGTGCTCTACCTAACCAAAGAGAGATCTTTGGTTAGGAAAAAAGATCCTGTATCTTGCTCTGTGTAATACATTCGTAGACAGATAGATACATGCTTAGAGAGACAGCATTATAAGTTATTCTGTCCTTATTTATTCCTAAGCATTAAACGGTTAATTTCTGCTTAGTTTTGAGCTTTAAGGCTTTTTTTCCTCTGACATATGTACATCAGTTCCATACCTTTTGAGGTAATGTTACTCATGTAGAAGCCTCACCTCTCAGTTCTGCCTATTACTGACCTACAACAGCTTGCACATATCAAAGACCTAAAACCTCTTTTCTACCCTTATAATGCCACATTCTCTGCTTCCCAAATCCATCTTTCTTCCTTGGTTCCAGTATGCAAGCTGTAGCTGCTTCACAAATCTTTATCCCCCTTGCAGCTGTTGTCTGCACGCTGCACAAGGTATTCCTTCTATCCCAAACTTGCTCCCATTCATTTCACCAAGTGCCCAGTAAGTCTTGTTTTCCTGGATATGTTTTTAGTAAAAAACAATTCCATGCTTAGTTCATGCCAGGCTTGGTGAGTCTTAACCAATTCCTCCCTCAGCCTTCTTCCCTTCAGACTGAAGGACTGCAGCCTCATTATGCTCATGCAAAGCAGCCATTATATTCCTTTAAGCTTTCTGATTTCTTTTAGTGCCTTCTGTAGCTCTCCTATATCCTTAAGTTGCAGAGACCCAAGGTAAATGGGATATGAGGACAATGTCGTTTTAGATAGCAGCAAAATCTCCTATCATGGTTGTAATCTGGAGAGGCACTGAGAACAACCACTTGTTAGTTTTTGGTGGCTGCTTGAAGCATGTCTGCTTTGGGACTTTGCCAGATACGCATGGATACGCTGGCCTGTGACCTTTTGAATAGCTGGGCCTATTACATGAGGTAGCAGAACAGGAAAATAGAGCTGTGCTGTGGCTGAGAACACACTCAGTACCGTGTTCTACTCTGGGGCCTTGTTAGCAGCTGTGTTTCAGGCCCACGGGACAATAAAAGGAGGAACAGAGGGCCAAGGAGCACATTCTGATCACTAAATAGCATTTAAGACCTGGGGGATGTCACTTTCGTTAATCCTGCACGAGGTCTCACAGCAACTGAAACATGTTTTGCAATGGCCCCAGTCATGACAACACATCTTAGGCTTTCATCCCTTAGGACTCTGTATATAAGGTTGCATAATAACAAAATGAAATGCAGTGTATAAGTGAATGTGATCATTTGTTCAGGGGGCTAATCTTGAAGGCACCTGTATCTGTAAGTACAGTACTGTAAAGCAGAGGAGTCCACTTTTAAATACAGTAGTAATAGGAGAGGTAGAAGAGCACAAGCAGCACGTTCAAAGCTTCAGAACGAGAGGACTGCTGTACCTAAATTTCCCCTGCAGGGGCTGGTGCAGTGCTGAGGGCCAACACACTGCACTATCTGCAAACATGTATGAGAATTGTGAAACCATCTCTTCTGTTTCAGAACCGCCTGGTACGTCTTGTGTGTGTCTTTCTTCAGTCTTTGATCAGAAACAAAATTATCAATGTACAGGACTTGTTTATAGAAGTGCAAGCATTCTGCATTGAGTTCAGCCGGATCCGAGAAGCTGCTGGCCTTTTCAGGTTGCTGAAGACGCTGGACACTGGGGAAAACCCATCAGAGACAAAAACTTCTAAATAAGACTGTGCTGTCAGGGGAGGGGAAAAAGCCTGGCAGCATTCTGTACTAATTAATTGTATATTTCAAACTGAAATCACTGGATTAATAATGTCAAACACTATAAATAGCATTTTCTGCATTGATCAATAAATGTTTTTCTCAGATGTGTGCTTAAGTTTCAGGTATTCTGGAGTAGAGGTTGCATTCTTATACTGGACTAGAAGCTCTATTCCTAGAGTGGAATGTAAATACTACTTTCCCTTCTGCATTAAATTCAAATACATACTGGTACTTATTGCCTGTGTCCAAAACTGCTCACAAATAGCTGAAGGCAGCCACTATCCAAATAATTAACTTCAATTCATATCCTTTCTTTGCTCTGTAAGGCCTTCTGAAAAGCAGATGCAACTTCCAATGAGGCATGTACTTCTCAGCAGGTAAGGGGAAGTCTGTCCTGATGTTTAGAATAAGATGAAAGGATAATTTTTAATGTTTATGATGGAAGCGTGTTGAGGTGCGAGCTGTAGGCTCAAAGCAATATACTCTCTTTTCCACGTTAATGAACCTTTCCAGAATAGAGGCTTGTATCATCAGTAGTTGAAGTACTACAACTTCATGCTTTTGAGAATGCTCTGCTGTGGAAAAAAAAAATGGCCCCTTTTCTTCTGTAAAAACTGAAAGTCATAAAGCCTGTTCTCACTTCAGAACTTGCACAGCCACTTGCTTTATGGCTACCAAAATTAAGATAACCTCCAGCTCATAGTATAGAGTCAGAGACAAAAGTGCTGGGGAAGGCAGGGAAAGGGTCAGCTAAAGTCTCATTTTAAATTCATGGTAAAATAATTGCTGATATTTAAGCCCTCAAATCTGAGGGGGAAAAAAATGAGAAGAGGGCTAGTCCTAATTTAACGCTGCTTGATAAACAAAAGCTGTTTTATAGTTACAGGATAGCCACAGTTATAATCTAAATCTGCTTGTCAGATTTTTATGAAGCAGAAGATTGATAATGTAAGATCAAGGCTTTTGGTGTTATCTGAGTACTGCCTGTTGCTAAATTCCTTGGATTGATGGGATTTTTCCAATCTCCTATTTTACACAACGTAATCTTTTTGTAAGATGTCCTGTAAGGAGTTCTCTCTAGGCACTGCAGGATTAGACTGCTATAGTTTAGTTTCTCAGAGTTAGGATGGCCAATTAAATTAGCATTTCTCTGTGCTGAGGTGCAGATGCTGGGCCCAATTTTATCCTTCCAGAAATTATGTTTTAAAACTCCCCTAACACAAACCCTGCATTTCATTTATTATTAGTAAACAGTGCAAAAATCTTTTTGAGCTGTTGTTTTGTGAAGGACTGGGCCCAATAGAAGGAATCCACGTTTAAGCAGGGGAGAAGTGTGAGGAAGGAGCAGCTAAAGCCTTACAAACTGACCACACTCCCCACTGCCCCCTGGTTGCTCAGAGCAGGGGGTGGAAGAATGGGGAGGAAGAATAGAAACAGGCTGAGAAGGGCAGGGGAAATGAGATGTTTTTGTTTTGCCTTTGTTTCCAGTTAGGAAAAAAAACTTCCCAAAGTCAAATCTGCTTTCTTTGCCTGTGACTGAGTGGAAAGGAATCTTCCCATATTATTTTCTTCCCCTCTTGTCCAGGAGAGGAAGCAAGAGAGCAACGTAGTGGGCCTTCAGCAACCAGCCAAGTTCAACCCACCACAGCTCTGTTTACACATGTAAAATAAAGAGAATGCTGAAGTTCTTCAGAACATTGCTTTTTGAAAGGTCTGTATAATTTATTACGGAATTTAGCTTTTAGCCATTAAGTTACATCAACAATGCATAACTTGACATTCTTATAGTTGTACACACACAGTGGGAAAACCAACAGTTTGGTGCTTAATCCAATCAATCAACGCAACCAAGTTAGTACAAGGCTACCATAAGAGCTGATTGTCAATAGTTGTTGACAAAGACCAGCAAGTTGAAGTGGTTATCTGCACTGTGTTTCTAGCAGAAGTGAATTCAAAGTTTTGGACTTCAGCTTCAAACTAATGACATGATGGAAACTCAAATTACTTTGCTGTTGTCAATTCAGAAGGATATGCTCATTTGAAAATACGGTATCATTACCGTGTTTCAGATGGTGAAAACTAGCTTCAGGTCCAATGGATGTAAAATGAACAGCTTCCAGGCAATGCATTCTTCACACAAACACATGCAATCGTAGAGATATTCTACTCTTTAAACTTTTTCAAATCGAGTTTTGCAATGCAGCAGGATATCCGAGGAGAGAGATTAGGACCCATACTGAACAAAAACAAAAGCCATCAGCTTGATTTGTGCATTTTTAATCGACGATTCCAATTCCCAAATCTTCATGTATCACCTGTGAGAGAAAAGAACAACTAGTAAAGATCAGCATCAAGGACAGAAGAATCAAAGAGGAGTTGCCCTGCCCTCCTCCTCCACCTCAATGGCTCATTCCCTTAGCCCAGCTCCAAACTTCATCTTGTTACACAGTAAACACATACACCTTCCTAGCTTGTCAAAATACCACTTGGATGGATTTATTTTTCTACCATTTAAGCTGAGTTAGCTTATCACACTCTTAAATTTGAATGCCAGAACTAAGTGAATAGTTGAAGCATAAAAGGAAAACTGGGAAAGGCCACCCTTCTGCTCCTGTATCAGCAAATTCAATTGGTTTGGGGCATCTTGTCAAGTCTCACCAAGACTGGTGACTGAAGTGAGACATGTGAAAGAGAACAGTCTCTCATCAAGCTGCCAACATCAAGAACACCATTCCCTCCAGGTTATCCTGATGAGATAATGACAGCTATCCCCCTCTACTACATTTCAGTTCCACCTCTCCTTGTAGTCAGTACTTCCTTAATAACCTCAGCATATTGTCCAGCACAGAAATGCTGCAGTCAGTACCTAGCTCTTTGGACTTCAGCTTCAGACTAAGGAAATAAATTCCAACCAAAGACACCCAACCTCTGACAACTACACACATGACCTCCCCACTCAGAAGACCATCAAGATCAAGCTCTTATAGCTCTTTTGAGCAAGAATTCCCAGTTTTACTGAACACTAGGATACTGATGTGTACCAAGGCCATGTATTTATGGCATAGCTGTACTTATTGATTCACAGTGCCCTCAACTTCAAAGTAATGACTGGTACTGCTAACAGCAGCTGTCTAGACTCGGCTAGACAAAAGAAGTTTGTTTTTATGGGGCAGTTACACCTTCAGCTCAATATGCTATTCTATTTATTGCCACAATCATAGGAAACCAACATTTTCGCTTCTGATGGAGCTTATCAAAACCTGTGTGTATATCCCACTTGTCTCAAGCACCCTCTGAAGCACAGGGATAGAAGGAGGACAGCCATCACCACACGCATGCTGGGCTTCTTTGCACCGCCTGCTACTGCCTTGCCTTAGAGAAAACCTAGAAAGCTGTGCAGAAAACCAGAAGACCACTCCTAAATCAATAAGAGGTCAAAAAAAGATACTTTGCATGCTTCCCTAAGGTTGTCGCAACAGTGTTTCCCTATGCCCAATTACATCCCTGAATAGGGAAGAAATTCCTTAAGCACAGTAAGAAGCCAGCTTTGGTAGGAATATAGAAGCACCCAGTTCATTAGGTAAGCAAGAGTTAAAAACATTCTCACTGTGAACAAACCATCCTGCAACTCCTCTGGCATGCCTTCTCTTAAGAATCTAGCATTGATTACTGGCAACAGGACAACAGTCACACACTCGGCAGTAGGGCCCAGCTGAAGGAGTTGCTGCTATCTAATCAAATACTACAGAGAACCTCATCCAAGCGTTGCTTGAAGCCCATTTTTGCTTAGAAGAATGCAGCCTTAATTAGAGGTAGGTAGTAGAAAAAAAAATCCAAATTGTCTTGTTAAACTGGTACCACTGGTAATTTAACTCACAGTTAAGATGCATTTAGATTTGAAATGTCTACAAGTTCATTTTTTTTCTTGCCAACAGGTCTAAGAGCTGAAGCTAAGCTTTGAAAAAATTGCTATTACATTTTTCTTCAATTTAGCATTAGTAAGATTCAGTCTCACTTTAAACATCAGCCCATTTGATACTTGTCTCCTTTCAAAATCTTTTGCACTTTACAAGTTTGCTCCCCAACAGTACCACTAGAAGTAATGAAATCATACTAATGAATGCCATCCCAATGAAATTTAACATCCTGTAAGAAGTACATTCCTTGGTCCTGCTAGGGATTTTCCCGTTTATTTACTTAACACTGCCCAGTGTGGCTGAGCATTTCATCCTGTTCACTTCATAATCACACCACATGGCTGCCTCCAGCCACTCTGGAAGGTTTCAAAGAAATGTAACAAAGGGACAGATCTCAGAGAAAAACCTCTGCATGTTTTAGGAAAAACATGCAGCTAGAATGAGAACCCACAATACATAGAGCATTAGCTCACACATTCGGCAGGAAATAGCCTCAACAGAGAGGCCGATTATAGATTCTACAAATGGTGGGGAAGGAAGTTAAAGGACATCTACCCTACCATAGGTAAAAATTACATATATATATAATCTGGGTACCTGTATTTACCCAGAGCTGCCTTCACCCACTTACTCTAAATGATCCGTTTCAGTTCTAACCATATGCTTCTAAGCCTCCTGGCTACTGCTTTAAGTTCCATAGACCGACTCTTTCCTGTTGTTTATTTTTACACTACCACTATTTTTGCTGAAGTACACAAGCTTTCTGAGGTCAGACAACATTCGCTTCGGACAACTTTGTCATTGTGCTTCCAAGGAGAGCAAACTGCTTTTTGGAGGCACTGCAATTCGGCCTTTTATTGTCATCATTCCTCAGCACTACAGCTGTGACAGACTACGCACAAAGACTCCTGTGACATTTTGCATGAAACAGGTATAGTGACATTAGCAGACGTGTTCCAGGAACCTTTAATATTTGTACACTTCACCATAGTAGTCAACACTTCAGATTTTTCTAAGCGCACTTGTCAATTTGCAGCTTCTCTACCCTTCCTTCCAGATTTCAGCTTCAATTCTAAACCAAAGCTTTTTGTTTTAGAGCTATTACTTAAAAATTTAAGTACTTACCATAATTCTCCCCTCCAGCATGAATACTGCACTGCAGATATCAGCAAGATACAATCCACAGATTAGCAAGACTTCTCTTGGTAATTCCTCTTGGTTCCTCCATGAGCTAGAGTTTAAACCCTCTCAACATTTACTAACAGAAACAATGTTCAATTTTGTGTTAAGGAAGAGGGAGAAGACTTAGTTTATAACGTTGAAGAGATAGTTGAAAAGGCAGTTCTGGAAATGTTGATAGGCTTCTTTTGGAGACAAATGTCCCTATACATTGTCTGTTTTAATTGTGGGCTGTTTTTTTTATTTGTTCAGTTTCGGAGATGCTTGGTCAGTCATATTCCATTCTCATGTGCTTCTTGTAAGATAAAGGCATCACAAAAACTTGCACCTGCTGGTGACATCAGAACTACAACCTGACAATTTTCCAGTAAACCTAAAAATTACACTCCTACAAGGAAGAGGCAGATTATTGTCAATAAGCAAGCATTAACAGGAACATTTTGAAGTAAATTTAGGATGAAACATCTGCTCTGCGAAGTAGAAGTTCAGACTGTATTTCCCCAGATGAAATCTCTCATTTCTGGAACATTCATTCTAAACTTAAGAAAAGTTATTGCTTCTATTGAAGCTCAATGTAAGTTAGAAAAAGAATTGCATATTTTCATAAAAACATTCCAAATGTACATTTTAAAAACTAAATGCATTCTGAAACAAATGTCTGGTAACAGACACCGTTTTAAGCAACCTGTAAGACCAGCTTTACCCAAAATTAAGGAACATAGCACATTTATAACATGACAATGCTAAAATCCTAAGCGATTCATTTATACCCTTATTAAGTAGTGTTTTAAATATACATATTCCTTTACAAAACAGCTTAGCAATTCCCTATACCGCTTAAGAGTACATAAATATAAGAGGTCATACTGGGAGATGTCAGGGTTTATATTTACTCTCGGATGCTTCAGGTTTCACAGGTGTTTGACTATAAGGCACAGTACTGCTAATCTGAAAGAAAGGGATGAAAGGTGGTGACAAACCCAGTCAAAACCCCCTATTATGGAATCTCCAGGAGAAGAATTCTAGCATCTCTACACAAAGAAAAGGTGTTTGTAGGTCCTAAGAAACAGTTTCAATTTGCACATAAAGATGGGAGCAGGAATAAGAAGGAATTAAGTCTTATAAACAGACTAATAAACACGTTTTAGCTATAGTTAGCCCTTTACCTCTGTTCTACTGAGTTTAAGATTGGAAGAGGTAATCAGTGTGCATATACCTAAATAAGTCTACATGCTCAGCACGTGAAGACCACTTAGCACAACCTATTGCTGCCAAATTCAGTATAAAAAGCTAGTGAGACAGAGTCCCCTTTTGCTCTCAGTGGAACACGTTACAAGATCAAATTATTATTTATTATATGTACAGAAAGTTGCAACTACTAATTTTTTCATCCAAGCGGATATGTAATATACCCATTAAGTTCATTCCTTCAAAGACTAGATTGTGCCTTCTTTTTTAACAATGTCCATCTCCAATTACAACAGAACTTTCAAAACATTCTAATCGTTGTAGTCTTGTAAGTGTTCTCCATATATACATGCTGAACATGAGTAGTGCTTCCAAAATATTTATCCTTTAGACATTCTACATTGTCTCGCTGCCTCGTCTTCATCTTGTTACAGCCCTCTGAAACACAATGACATTGTAATAATGCTTACAGAAAAAGGGTTATTGCATCTTTTTATAGGATGAGACATCCAGAGGAAGTTTTATAAAATCCTCTTGCGTACAAAATTTTTAGTTATTAGCCCTTTTGGAACACCAGCTAGAAAAGTTTGAAAGGTAAAATAATTTACATTGTTATTTTTCCATTAACCAGACAAAAGTTCATACTACTTAAATAAAAAATAGTTCTTCGACAACCTATCCAAGGTATCTTCCATGACGCAGCTCAGTGGGAATTTCCATTAGATAGATGTTCTCCATGCCGGTTATTACTGACGTCCACATCTAGAAGTCAGAAACCAGAAGAAAATTTGTTTCTAGATTCATCTTCTAAATTGCTTTATCTAAATTCTGGCAACAAGTAGTCATGTATATGTAAGGTTCAAAATGCTCCACATAAGTAAACAGGTGTTTTGGGAAGACTGTATCTCTTCCCTCCCCAAACAATTTTTTTCCGATCTTGACAGGACTCCCTCATGATCTACCTGCCTCTGTTTTCTGAACATCAGTACAAGCACCACTCAATCTGCTCTGCAGTGCAATACTAAGACTACTAACATCATTTGGAGACCTTCCAGAGATCATTTGGCATATTTCAGTGCCAATAATGGCACCACGGATTATGAAGTGATAAGCTGAATTATTACTTACCAAGTAATGCTGTGGTTTCACCTGCATCCTCTTTTAAACTGGTACACTGCAATACAGATTCACTGGTGGAGGAAGCTGACAGTTCGCTTACTTCATTTCTCTCATCTTCTTGTAAAGCAATACTCAGACTTCCAACTGACACACTGCCACTTATTGATTCAGGTATTGGAACTTCTAGTGCATCTTCAGGGTCCCCCTTCAAAATTAAAATACATTAATTGACACTTTGGTCAACCATTACACATCAACATTCTTCCATATTATCACTTCATATCTTCACCTTATTGGAAAAAATGACTTTTCTCAGCTAGTGTTGCCTATAAGCTCACAGGTATAGTATTTAGCAGTGTCTACTTCAAATGTCAATGGCAGATCCCAAAAAAACCTCAGAAAACCAAGAGTGGTGGCAATGGCAGGAGTCAACCCATGCAGCTGGAGTATGTCAACACTTAAGCAATAGTATTGATGCAGTCTATTGATGCAGTATTGATGCAGTCTACGTGCACACTCAGCATGTATGAAGTCCTCGCTGAGCAAACCTACTGATTATGCAGAAGATGATATAAACTGCTGTTTTTTCACAATAGTAGTTTGGCGAGGTGCAAATTTTCTTTTCTTAAACTGGAGTAAACAAAGTTTGACATAGGAAAGCTTCTCTCCACCTCTTCCTCCAGCCTAACTTTAAATGCTGGTCTGAAAAAACAGAAATAATGCCAGCTCCTTACATTGCAGGAATAAAACTTGCAATGTGAGCAAAGGAACTTTTTAATCTGGGGGGAAACATAAGCTACTTCTCATAACTTTTAGGATGGATCCAAGTCCTACATATGCAATTCTGTTCCTAAAATTGAACCTTAAGCTATTGGTATTAACACAATCAGACTACTTGAATAAACAAGTACAGTGCAGCAGAAGTAGCTCTCCTGCAGGCTACAGAATTATCATTTTCCCCCTGCTCAAAAAATTAGCAAAGGAGGCCTGTCTTAAGAAATCCTATGCTGTTCCTTCCTTTGCTCTTAGAACACCACACTTTATAGCATGCTGGATTTTAATAAGCTGTAGAACAATTACATTTGAACACAAGTTGAGACACGTGACACTAAACTCCAAAGGGTGTGAGCGTCAGGGAAAAGACCAGTGACTGTTTTCAAAGCTTCAGCAGCTAAATAAGCACTGAAGATTCAACAATGCTCGCCTAAACCAGAAAGTCAGACATGCTGAACTCTCATTTTTCATAAGAAGTAGTAACGAGTCCACTAAGTACACAATTTACAAAACACAAAGTAAGTAACAGGACTTCCTGTCTTCTTTCTACCATAAGCATTTAAATATACGGAAGCATCTGAAGTGTTTACCAAAAAACTGAATTCAGCCTTCAAGCTCTTAGCATTCCTCAAGAAACTTCTGTAATAAGGCTGTACCTTCAAATCTGTTGTTACAAGTCAGCAAGCACCCTACTGAAAGAGCTGCCTTGCTCTTCACACTTCTTTGCTCATATTAGCAAAACATTTACACATTTGCTCTGTGTATCAGAATGGACAACCTGGATGAGGCTGAAGACCAAGCTAGAAAAAAAAATAGCTGAATGATATCTCACACTACTAATTCCAGCACAACTTGGATGGCTGAGAAGATATTTTCTCCATTCCACAGAAAAGAGAACTGGGCTTCTGTGTTTAATACAACTTCATTCAACCTGCTTCCAATATTTTTAACCAACAAGCAGAGTCATTAATCCTCTTGGTTAGCATTGGTATCAGTACCTCCTGCAACAGTAGGAATTCAAGGAATAGGAGTGTTCTGAAATGTTTCAGCTTTGAGACCGTATACGAAAGGATATAACCTTTCACATACAACATGAGTTATGTCAATATCAAGACTTGAAAACAAGCAAGAAGCAAGCTGTTAACAATAGTAATGTAGTTATTTCATGTGAGAAGATTGCAACTCCTAGATAAAGCCTTACGTGCTATACAGAACCACCATAATTTGGTGTATATGTACACATAGAATGTAATATGTATATATACACACACACTGCATAGCAGGAGTATTGCCATCCTTCACAAAACACAGAAGTCAGTCAACCGTAAACCTGCTAAGTCTCTGTAACAAAATAAGAGAGAAGCTAGTCATAACGCAGACCTAGCCAATGAAAGGAATGCCCCTGAATCCAAGGAACACCCCTGCTTGCTGAGGGTCTCTGCAGATCAGTAGAAGAGAAAAGGTACATTCGTGTCTAAGGCATCTTAATGGAACTCAAGACTATTTACCAGCAATGACCAAGTAACCTACCGCGTGTGTCTTCATCTCTCTTTTCTGGTGCTGTCAGGAAGAAATGAGAGCACATCATTTTCTCTATTTAACCAATTTCCAATCAATGTCTTTAGGAAGGTTCTCAGTAGTGCCTCATTTACAGGGATAAAATACTGGGTATATGTGGAATTATATATAAATGTGCTCAAATATATGAAAGTTATACTAAATTTACTTCGAATTGCAGTTCTCAACAAGATTGAAAACATACATGAAATCTATTGAATTAAGTTAGTTTTTGGTAGCTTGAGCAAATTGCCTCATTTTTGCTTCAACTTCATTACTATTGTCAGCTGATGGCAGGAAAAAAAAAAAAAAAGATCACCACAATGTACACAGAGGGTTCATAAACAGTTCAATATTCTGTTTAAGCTCCTACCCACAAAATTCCCTTTTTTTTTTTTTCCCATATTCTCATTCGCTCTTGTATCTGTGCTCAGCTTCTCCAGCTAGTGAAGTAGTAACTGTTCTCATTCTGAACAGTTACATGAAGGCTTGCTCAATGCATTACACTTCTTTCTTGAAGATTAAAACAAGCATGCAACATACCCAGTATCCCAAAGCTTTGATAACATCCAGTTTACACATCGGACAAGTTCGGTGATCCAAAAGCCAAGGGTCAATGCACGTTCTATGGAAGATGTGTCTGGTAAAAAAAAAATACCCTTTAGAACTTATTATGAAAACCACATGTTACTTCTTCAAAAGATATGCAAGGCACTGCCTTGACAGGTAATCCAACTCCTCTGTAACCCTGACATTTCAGTACTGCTTAATATACTAGGACAAACGTAACCATAAGCTCTGGAAGCATCTTTTCCAGGTATGTTAACCTAAAATAAAAGGCAGCACTAACTACAAAGACATCCCTGAAGTATCATTTCAACTGAGTACAATTCAAACTTACAGTTCTATTTCATTTTTACACTTCTCCCAATTGTTTCTTTCCCTCCCATATGTATGAAACTCTACATTGTTTCCCAGTGCCCTTCTATGTGCAACAGGCCATAGGAATGGCAGGATTTCAGCTCTGATAGCAGTTTCAGGAGTCTCCAAAAGGTTTGTCAATTTTTGGTTAGGTAAAATACAGCACAAGGAGAAAAGAACAACAATGTTAACTTACTTGCATGGCAGAATTCGGACAGTGTCTTTCAGTTTGTAGTTCTCAATGCACACAGCACAGTTTTCCACATCAACATCTAGACCCTAAAGACGGTAACATTTAAATGCATTGCATCCACGTCATCACAGAACAAACTTCTGAGTTCCCATAAAAGGTGGTATAAGTTAGCTTAGCAAATAAAAACACATCCCTCATTTAATTCTAGATGAGCTGATTTGATCAAGTGATACCAAATACCAAAAGCCAGGCCCCTAACTCAAGAGTTTCTAATTGAAATAGCTATATATGGTATGCTAAGCTATCTGTTAGACCTCAAACACTGGCTAGGAGATTGGCTCCCATGAACAACATACAAAAAACACAACAATCTAGAAATTTTTTTAAAAAGTCAGCATAAATGAGCGTCCAGTCTAATTTTTAACTGATCCAAGACTTGCAAGAGATTAAGCAGAGAGTGGTCCTTGAGGGTAAATACTGTGAACCATCTTTTTCCGTATATACTTTTCTTCTACCACATCTAATATACATACTTTGGAGGCCAAAGGAGGAGAAGTAAAATTTTATAATGATTTTTAAGTCTCTCCTCCAAGCTTACAGCATAACGAGTTCATATAGGATTCCCCCCCATCCCTACTTTTTTTAGGGGTTATTTAAATTTTCTTAACAGGTCTTATTGCCTCCTTGAAGCCTTACTTATGGTTATAGTAGGTACAATAAATACCTCCTGACAAGAGAAATAATTCAGTGTTAATTGAGTTGTTTAAAAATAAGTATTAGAAGAACACACAGTGGGCCAACTCCTTTCATCCTCCACTGAAATATTTCACATTTACTGCTGACTGAAACAGTTAAAAATTACCACAAACATTCAAATGAATTAGTATGACAAGGAAACTCAACTTCAAGGCAAAGTTTCTCCCTCCTTTACATGCTATTACTTTACATGATGTCTCAAATTCCCAATTTTTTATTTATTTTAATATAAGCAGTTTAGGATAAATATTTTCCTATCATAGAAGTTTTTTCTTGTTCTATACAAGAGACAAAACCCAAGCATGCAGCACATGACCAAATGAGTGTCCATTTCGCAATAATCCCATAAGCTTCTCAGGAAAGATCTACACGATAGCAAACAATTTTAAAAGGTTGACCTATTTTTAGTTAAATATCTCAACTACAAAAGAAGTGACAATAAAAAAAACTGTACTTTGTCACAATAAGCAGAATAATTGCACTCTTTCTGTCATAAGGACAGAATGAATGGAAATATATGAATGGTACCATTTTTCTTTAGAGGAGGCAAGGCCGTGTTTTTAGATAAATTCACATTAGTTCAAAGGTACATCTGCACCACTAAGTTACCAAAATTTGCTGGTAGTTGGGTGACTCAAAACAATTGGTAAGATATGGTTCCCCAAGCAGAAAACCTTTATTTTAGATATTTTTATCTAATTTCATCCTTTGCTTGATCAATGCGCCACTAATAGCTGCTATGAGCAGACTGCACAAGAACTTTGTTAAATCCCCCTATTTCATTTACTTTGCTTACAGATACATTAATAGGAATGAACTGATACACTGTAAAATCTCCCCTTTCTATAGGCTGATTGAGAATCATTGAGAATCAGCTTAAAAGCAATTAACAGCTCCATTGTGGTCCTCATGATAAGAGTTTACCATGACTCCTCTACATCCATTTCTTTCCACGCAGATGCTACACTTTGACACTACTTCATGTAAGTTGTTATACAGTTCTATATTTCCTTCTTTCTAACTTCACTTTGTGAGGAATATGCACATTCCCCATTCCAAGCTTGGCAGATTACTTTTTGATTTACAATTTAGTTCAAAGCAAGAAATACTTTAAAGTACTAAACTAAAGTACTCAATGTACAAGAGGTAAAAAAAATAATAATAATAATAAGGCAGGCTCTGTGACTGTTTTAACCTCAAGCTAGTTTGCTATACAAAGGACACGCTTTCCGTAGCGTATAACTTAAACTAAACAGCATCAGTTGCACCACATCTTTTGAAGTTCTTAAGCACCCTTTTTCACCTTAATTTTATTCATGAATTTAAAGAAAATTCTTGTTTTCATCTCTAAACAAGTCAGTCCTTAAGTAAAAGCTGATCAAATAAAACAAATAAGGCTAGGAAAGAAATGTCTGTATGCTAGCAGAAATCTTCTCAGAAGTTAATTTAGCTTTTAGATTCACAGCTGCCTGAAGCTAAATTGTTTCTTTCAAAACGTCTTTTTTTTCCTACCTCATATTTGTTCTATGAGTTATTAGTTTAGGCCTTAAGCTGGTAAAATTGACTTTTTGAAAGCTATACTGAATTTTTAGAATCGCTTATTCTAGTGGAATTGTTTTAGCTTCTTACATTTGTACTTGAAGTCTTTATAGCTCATGTATCATATGCTGAAAAAGTTGAAGTGAGCGTTTTGCTTTTCAAAGCTTTTTAGGTTTGTAAGGCCCTCTGAAAAATAAATTGGGATGTTCTCTTAAACAAAAAGCTTATATCAGCTACACAAACTATGCAACCAATAGTCCTAGGAAGAATTTTGCAATCTACCTGTTGATGCTTTCAAGTACTTCTAAGATCAATGTTACCTCATCTTTACAGTACTATCAGCCCTTTCTTGTCCTCTGTAACTAGATACAAAGTGCAACAAACCAGCCTTATGTTTCAGAAGCAGTTGAATTTTGACTCTTCAATCTTAAAATTGGTCTTCTAGCAAAGGCAATGAAATTAGCCTAAAATTGTAAGAATCTCACCGCAGTTATTTTGAGATAATTTCAGACTAAATTCCAATAAGGCATTATGACACATTTCAAATCATTCATCAAAAACCAAAGCCACCAAGTTACCTTGTCTCCACGTTTCACAGTATGCAGTTGAAGCTGGCTGATTGCTTTCTTGGTCTCTTTCCTATGTCCCTTGAATAAAGATGTGAAGCATTAGCATAGACTTGAGCTTTAAGAGACGCATTTCAAAGCTCTTAAACATCTTCCACATGGATTACTAAACCTCCTGAATGCATCAGAATATTAAACTCTGGCCAGATAATTTATTTACAAAGTACTTCCAGCCAGCAGAGGCAGAAGAACTACGAGTCTTGCATTCTTGGGGCACAATAGTAAACATTATCTATAGGCATACCGCTCTAACAATGGCCTGAGCTGGCACTGAACTAAGCAGATCAAACAGACATACAGTCTTGTACAGTAGCTGCCTGCATTAAGGGCCTTCCCACACAGGAAAATTGAAGTTAATTTATGCTTTAGAGCTGCAACAACAGAATTAACCAGACCTTCTTGTTAGGCCAAGCAATGAGCAAGCAGGCTGTAGGTTTTACACAAGCTTGAGAGTAGGTGGAATCCTGCTGAGTAGCCTACAGCTGGCTACCAGGTCAAAAGGCTGCTTGTAGCTATTCATGCCTTCCCTTGTTAAACACTGTCTAACACATTATCCAAAGCTTTACACTGAAAGGACACATTATGCAAAGGAGACAACAAGAAAGGCTTCACAGACATGAGACAAAATACTGGACTCCTATACAGTAACAGCCCTAATTATGCTTAGAGGGGAAGCAAGCAAATAAAGCAGTACTGTATTCTAAGACAAAGACATAGCTACTGCTAGAAACTGAACGTTCCCAATTAAGAGTTTGATCAACCTAGCAAGAACTCCCACTGATGAAATATAATAATAATAATAAAAAAAAAAAGCAGCTTTTCTCTTAATGATGTCACAACTTATATCTTTATATGAACTTGAAGTACCTTTCTTCTCCCCTCTCGAGTAATCACAGAATGGCTTGGTTTGGCAAGAGATCCCAAGGATCATCACGTTCCAACCCCCATGATAGAAAGTAGTCTGAAACTTCCCCTACACTGCACTTAACCAGCAGCAGTTTCTTCCACCTTCTGTACCAGCTCAAGTTTCCTGCACTGGCCTGCTTCATGTCCAGCAGCAAGAAGCTGTTCAAAGATTTACTGCTAAACTGATATTAGAATGTGTCACAAGACAGCCTTCCACAACCTCACTGAGCAGCTGCAGAATAGCTTGCTTTATACCGTGTCATAATTAACTTCAAAGTTTTAATTGTGCTGAAGTCAATAAGCCAAACAAATAAGATTCAGGTCACGTTTCCAAATTTCTCTCAAGATTTCTAACACTATATTTTGACCAACGATATTCAAAACATCTCACAGCTTCAGTTTCGTAAATCAGTTTTCAACAGTCGCTATAAAAGCAGAAGATCTGGGGAACATGGCATAACAGTCCAACACTAGATAATTCCATTTCATTAAAAAGCATTTAGATGACAAACTGTTTATGGTACGTATTTTTGGGAAGCATCCCATTCAATCTAAAATCTACAAATACAAAGCATTTAATTTCCCTCTAGGGTGAACTGTCCTAAGGTACACGCAGGCAGGAAGAAACGGCTTTCTTAACTTAAAAGTTAGAACAAAAATGCACTCCTTTTTCTCTAAGTACTTCATAAGAAAATACTTTTCTTAGAATTTACATTCTGAGAATATTTTCAAGGCTTAAATGTTTGAAAAGAAAAAGGAAAAGAAGACTACAGGGAATCAATACTTCATGACTTCATGTAGACTGCAAGTTTAACTAATACAGGAACATAGAAAGGGCAAAGCAGAACAGAAGTCATTCCTTCCTGACCTCTCCTGTTCTCCCATCATGCTCTCCACTTCTAACAGTCCCACTGAGCACAATCACACACAATATGTGCTCCTTCCAAAGCACTGCTATTCACAGCAGGTTTTGTAAGGCATTAGAACCAAAAATTTTAGCTCTAATTATTCTGTCTTAAAAATAAGAATTACTATGGTCTCCTTCTTCATTAAAAAAAATATTCTGGTTAGTAAAGTTAATACCTTCAGAATGAAAATTACATAAGAATGAAAATGACATCCACCCTTTTAACATTAAAAATTAACTTAGGTGACAAATAACACAAGAAACTGCCTTCATTTATTTTTTAATGATTGGCTAAATTAATTTCCCACTACTTCATACTGGTTTCCATAATTAAAACTGTCCAAGCATATAGTGCTAACTAGCAAACTGTTTATTAGCCTCACTAATCATCACTGAATACTCTTGGAGGGCTATAAGAAAGAAGGGGACAGACTCTATAGCAGGAATTGTTGTGACAGTACAAGGGAAAAAAGATTTCAAACTAGACTAGAGGAGATTTAGATTGAATAGAAGCGATTTTATTGATTTATGTCTTACAATAAGGGTGGGCAGGCACTGGATCAAGTTGTTCAGAGATGTGGTGGAAGTCCTGTCCTTGTCAAAGTCAGGCTGGACAGGGCTCTGAGCAACATGATCTAGCTCTTAAGTATTGCAGTTTGTTGTAGGAGAGTTGGCTTAGATGACCTTTAAGGGTCCCTTCCAACTCAAACAACCGTACAATTCTATGACAATATAGTAACAAGATGGAACAGATCTTTAAAAACGCTTCAATAAAACACGGGAAGTTAGGCAACTGATCTGACAGAAGACTGCAAGTACTTGTAAGCTGCATCTCCAATTACCTGGTTTCCAAACTGTGATCCTGTGTACAGGAAACGCTGGATATAGTAAAAGATCAGCCAAGCAAGCGATATAATCATCATGGTGATGAAGGCAATGGCAACAAACACAACCGACTGACCGCTGATGTATTCCTGCACGTGACGCGTGCCAACGCCAATGGTCATTCTTACTGGAATGCCTCTTCGTACTGGCTCCAATATCTCTATTCCTTTCGGATAACCAACCATTATCACCACTGTATTTCCTGTTCCTGTTAGAGGGGGGGGAAAAAAAAATTAAGTAGAAATTTTGGCATTCTGGCTTGACAGTAATTTGGGCCTCTTCAATTAAGAGCAGGGAGTAAAATTACAGGAAAGTGTCCTCATTTTTTCAAGTACAGCAGAACTTACATGAAGTTTAATAATAGAGAACCCTTTACTTACATTATGAAACTCAAGTGGGAGATATTTAGAAGTTTGCACTACTAGATGTATTAAAAGCACACTTTACTTTTATCAAGGCCCTACACTCCTCATTCCACCCAGCAAGAGGAGGTGTAGATGCCATGCAAAAAGCTGGCAAGCGATAAAGATATTATCTTGAATTTGCTAAGGTTCTAATATACAACTCAAGAACAGTTGGCCTTCGTTAACGTAGGAACTTGAACTGCAGCTGTAGACAGAATGTAAACTACCACAAAAAAAGAAACATTCAGTTAAGTTTGAATTGGAATTGACAGCACAATTAGACTGCACACAAGACAATAACAAAAAGACTGGATAATTAATATTCAATTACATTATTCAATACTAAGTATTCACAATCTAAAAGGACATCAAGGTGAGAACTTGTCAAGAAATACTTTTGGACTCTTCTGGAAGCATGCAACAAAAATATGTATTTTCTTAAATACTAAAACTCAAAAGCATCCCATGCATATGGAAGAGAAAGCACCTAATTAAAGAAAAAAAAAAAAAGCACCATATTGCAGCCAAACAAGCTAAGATACTGTCAAGATCAAATTGCATGAACAAAGACTCCTTGTGACTAGGGTTTTACTCAGTTTCGTCTGGAAGTGATTCCAGTATTGTCTCAAAATCTGATCAGTATTACAAAACAAATGGAAATCAAATATACTTGTTATGAATGTCACCTTTTCACTGGTCCATGCTGTTTTTATTTGAATAGTTCTTACTATACGCCCTTGGTAAATTACAGCTTTCTAGTTTGCCTTGTACTCCTGACTCTGAGAAAAATCAAAACAAAGCTTGATCCAAGGAAAAAGTCATGGAATAAAGAATAGAATTTCCCCAGCTGAAAATAAGAAATTGTAATATCACAGCTACCCTTTCAGATTCACAACTTCACTGACTTGCTACTTGCAGTGAAGCCTCCCCGCTGAAGATGTAAAGCCTTTTCCATTCCCAATTGCATTAGTGGCACTAGTGGCAAGTCATGTTAAAAGAAACTGTCGCTTAATGTATGACATTATGTTCAGTGGGATTCTGAAAACTTGGAAAACCGTTTTGGACTTACCTACTGCCTATTACCATGCAGAGTTATTTGCCTTAAATATTTCAGACATCTTCCAGCTGAGACCATTCTTACTGAGACACCCACTCAACCTTGCCACCTCAGTAACACTTCAAGGGGAATGGGCTCACAGTGCACTTCTGCAGGCAGCAGCTTCCAAACCCTCCCCAGAAGGTGTGATGGGCAGCTGTGGATGAAAAGTCGCAGGTTCCCAAGCACAAGCTGAATAACCCTCCTGTCTGAATGCCAGGTAAGCTTTTCCAGCTCCACCTTATGCAACCACCCCACTGTTCACCTACCGTAAGAACTACTACACCCATCAGCTGCTTCCAGACCTGGCAAAAGAGCAGCATTTCCAAATAGGGCTGGGTTTCTCAAAGGCCTGAGAAAAAGGTGCTGCTGGAGCAAGGCCCAGCTTATGTCCCTGCTTAGCCATTCCGCATTTGCTCACCAGAAGCTATCTGCCCAGCCAGCATTCACCTAGCTCCCAGCGTGTGCTGTCTCGCGTACTGGGTGTATTCAGGAGATGCAGAGCAGTGAAATTTAAGACAAATAGGGCAAATCCATGAGCAACTTGCTCCCTAATTAGCTCTACTCACCAACAGTGTGATTATTCACACAATACCGCAGATCCAAGCACACTCAGAGTTGTGCAACAATTATTATTTTCCTCCCTGAACTAGCGCAAAAGCATTACCAGAGAAACTAATGAATCCTGTAGAGAAGATCGCACGATACTCTCCTTGCTTTCTGACCTCGCACTGCATCACTAAGTTACCAAGAAAAGAACATATTAAGTTAAAAATGTATCCCACATAACCAAGAACCATTCTCTGCAAGCCTTCATCTCCTGATTTAGGTATATGGTTAATTAATTGCAAGAATTCACAAATACCAGGATGGGTGGCACCAGCATTCATGTATTTTCACTCTGACTTGAAGAATAGAAGGCTGGAAGCAGCCTAGATTTTTCAACCGACACAGACTTCCTCTTCAAGCCCAAAATCTGCACTCAATTTAAACATGCTACATAGACCTCTGCACAGTTTCTCTCTCACACACACACTTGAATACCCCACAGCTCTTAGCAATGCCTATATCTGTAGTGTCACTGGCATGGCCAAGTAGCAGGCAGTTATTTACTTGAATTGGAAAGCAGGGTATTTCTGCACGACTGCTAGGTACTGTGACAGCTTCCAGTTTTAAAACTAATGTAACTACTGCAAATTTTATTAAATGTCCATTAAAAGCATTTTAGCAGCTTTAAAGACTTGGTGAGGAGCCTGCTAAGATGCACGCAGTTAAACATGATGACCTCGAAGGTCATGAGACGTAAGGAAGAACAAAAAAAAAAAAAAAAAAACCAAGATCCACTATTACAGAAGCAATCCCAGAGAGACATTGCCCTGAGCAGCCTGCAAGACTGAGGACTTTAACTCATTCCTCACTCTAATTTTAGGCTTCTGTTCTGAAACGCATAATTCAAAGACAAATGGTGTTGAGTCATTCCATCAGCTTCAACTGCAACACAACTCAAACCTGAAAAAAAAAAAAAAAAAATCACACTTTTAAAAACCTCAAAGTCACATATGCTTGTTGGGAGCACATTTTGCTGGCTTTGCTATTCTATACTTGTTTCTACTTCTGCAATCACCAACCACATTTTTACCCCATTACAATAAACCTGGATTATTTGTAAGATTTGCTTCATGCTTCAGCAGTCAGGCAGATTTGGAATCTGGTGTGTGCTTTTCTAACCATTATCATCTCAACTGAGTGCTGGGAAATCCTTAGGATACCTGAAAATAAGGACAGAATCACAGAAACACCAAGGTTGTAAAAGACCTACAACATCATCCAGTCCAACCACCCACCTATCACCAATAGTTCTCACTAAACCACGTCTCTCAACACAAACTCCAACCATTCCTTGAATACCTCCAGGGTCGGTGACTCCACCACCTCCCTGGGCAGCCCATTCCAGTGCTTACAGAATCACAATGTACATGTTTGAAACTCTGTGGAGATGAAGGTATGTACCCTGCTACTGAGCCAAGGTCAGTTCTACTGCATATATTGTTACAGCCATATCGTTACAGCCTCCTCTTGCAGATGGCAGCCAGCACTCTCCTCACAAGGAGATAGAAGCCCCTTGATTACACACAGCCTACACAAACACCCTTATTCCCATTCATGAACACACACAACGTAAAATCATCTTCCATCATCCAGAAACCAACCACAGTCATACTCAGTTTCTGTCCTCATGAGAAATGTCTGAAGGCTCTCAAGGTTTGAGGGAGCTGAGCCCTTAGAGCTAATTAAAATATCTTACTTACATTGCCACAATTAACACTGAATATGTTCTGCTCCTGGCAGCAAAACAAAGTCTCTGATCTTTGCCAGTGCCATTTACAGCAGCAATCAGATGACAAGCTTTTCCCCAATCACCCAACCCCACCTCATCTCCCCAGATGCTAGGTTTGTGTGTTGTCACATGCCTCAAGAAGCAGGTATACAATCAGAAGAGTCAAGTAGCCAAGCAACTAATATAGGCTCAAGTCCCTCTTTCCACATGGGCTTCCAACATGCATGTACTTTTACACACAGAATAACACAAGCATCTTGAAATTACTTTTGTTTCTTTTGAAACAACTTAGCAGCCCAACACAACAGCTGTTGTCCAGGTTAAGTAAGCCCCTGATTTCAGTTCTGTCCTTTCAGTAAAACAGTACTAAAGCCTTCAGTAGTGAGCAGTGTTAACACAGAGCATTCTCAAGTGGTACATAACTTAAGTATCACTCAGGTCTGTGAAAGAAAAGTGGCAAAGAGTTGAAGTACATGCCAAAATAATCCTAACTCTGCCCCTTGGGAGCTGGCAGGAGCTTTTAGAATTGTCAGTACAAAATCATTCACACCTATTTTGTTCAATGTAGCTGCGTAAAAAACACGTCAATGAACAAAAGAATTAGCTGGGTGTATTTTGGCAAAGCCTCATTAAAAATAAGTTACATAAAGAAAACTGTCTTAAGTGTATGATTTCAGCTACGACCCAAGCTTCCCTGAAATCCACAAGCCACGTACTGAAGCTCCATTCCAGACTCATCTTAAACTACTGCAGCTGGTCCCCATTCCTCCATACAATAGTACAGCTGTCAAGCAGAGCAATACTTCATATATTACTCCTATTTATATTCTGATCAGGATCCTACAATCATAGTTTGAGAGAGTATTCACAAATGGCTGGATGCCCAGCATAAAGTATCATTCTCTTCACTTCCCTATTTCCAGGCCTGCGCACACAGAGCACACCCCAGCTCATTGGTCTACTCCCTACAATTCTCTACACCTTGACAATCCAGACTCCTCCCCAACCCAACCTCTCCCAGATAGTATTTATATACTGTATTTATTTTCCTTTCAGAAAGGAATTTTAAACCTTTGCATTACATTAAGTTCCCCCCCCCCCCCTCCAAAATAAACAGAGTTCAAAACACCTGCGAACTCTTGTATTTCTGTGAACCTGAAGATGGAGTTTAGACCATTCAGATACACTAACTGAAGGATTGAGAACTCCTTGAATCATCCAAGCAAAACAAATGCTTTCCACTGGAAAAAAATGCTCCACAGCCACACGTGAAAGTGGTTTCACTACTACTTCCCTCAGGGAGACAAGACATGCAACATTCTAAAGAACTTAACTCAGAGAGAGGCCTGAAACATAGGAGACATCAGTAAAAAGCTGTATCTGAAGAACCTTCTTTTGCAGAAAGGAACAGGCCTACAAGGCTAAGTGCTCAAACTCCTGGCTGTGATGCTCCAAAACTACTGAAATCCCTGCTCACTGCATTCTTGTGACGCATGTAGGGCACCCATAAAGCAAACAACTAATCTGCAGATTATTTGGAATTTTTGTCTTTAGTCAAATGCTTTGACACCAGCTAGCACAAATCACTTCTTGGCCTCACCAACAATCTTTTTACACAAGCTGGAGTAAGCCTAAAAACAGGCAACTGCCACCACCACGTGCACAAGAAATGTTAAAGGCAGGGATTTTTAGAAGAATGGAAAAAAATGAACCTTAGAGATTGGAACGTCCCCCACTTATCACCTGCATAGTATTCAGGCTTGAACGCACATTTATTGGCTAGAATAACTACTCTGTCTTGCATCTTTTCCAGTGCCACAGCTGCAAATCCACCAAGTGGATGTTCTTCATATACGTGCAACTCCACTCCTTACATACAGCACTACAGATTTCTCATAGCGTTCTGTGCACTCTGCTCACAAGTAGGATTTTCCTCATATGTCACCTCACAAATCTGTCCAGAGGAATGGAAAACTCACATCTGCAATAAAATACTTTTATATTCCACGTTCTCCCTTGTCCCATTTTTCTTAAAGCAACACAAAGCCTGGAACACCAACAATAATTCTTCCCTATATTCCCAGAAGAACGCACTGAAAATTTCAGTAGCTATTTCAAACATTTACATGTTTAAAAGTTCCCACTGTGAAGCAAAAATCTGTTACTCAGAGATAGTGTTTATATTGTAATACAGCACATCCCCATGCTGTCCTGACAATCTTGAGGTCCAGCCTGCATTTGTGAAATCACAGTAAGTACAAATGTGTAACTGTATATAACTACACTAAAGCCTATTCTTTACACAGACAGAGCTTTTATCAGCAAAATTCCAACAGATTACAAAGAGAAATGTTAATGGAATGGCAGCAGTCAGGGAGCATTTGTTTTCATATTGCTGACAGATGCAACTATACTAGCAAGTCAACACAAGGTCTTCCACTGCACAAAGATGACAGGAAAAAAAAAAGAAATAAGCAAGATAAGAAAGATTTCACAGGAAAAAAAAATATTCATAAGAGGCTATGACGGTGCATGAAGTGGAATGCAAGAAATTATCACAGGACAAAACAAACCTGTACTTATCAACCAAAGTGACAGCAAGAATAAAAGAAAAATGAGCAAAGAACAAAACAGATGCAAAAGAAAGAACCTTTACTGCTACACAGGACCTAAATCAGAAGCCCACCTTACCTTGCAGCCCTTCTCTTTCACAGCAGGTAAAGAATGGTTTGGAGCACAAGTCTCAAGGGGAGCAGCTGAAGGAACTGGTATTGTTCAGACTGGAGAGGAGAAAGCTAAGGAGAGACCTTATCACAGTCTACAATGATGTGAAAGGAGGTTGTGGTGAGGTGGGGGTCAGCCTCTTCTCTCAGGCAGCAGCAATAGGACAAGAGGGAATGGCCTCAAGTTGCACCATGAGAGGCTCAGGTTGGACATTAGGAAAAATTTACTGTCAGAAAGAGCAGTGAGGCAGTGGCACAGGCTGCCCAGGGAGGTGGTACAGTCACCGACCCTGGAGGTGTTCAATAAATGACTGGATGTGGCACTGAGGGATGTGGTCAGTGGGCATGGTGGGGGTGGGCTGCTGCTTGGACTAGAGGATCTTAGAGGTCTTTTCCAGCCTTAATGATTCCATGGCCTACTTAAGCATGCAGCAGGCAAGAAGGAACAGTGATCACAGTCCTAGCTGTGCCAGCAGGAGCTACCCTTCCCCCAGTATGCTGTGAGGCAATTTTCAGCTTCCACAGTCAAGTAACACTGTTTTCTGCAGAAACACCTTACAGTTCTACTTCAACCAAATCCCTGGTCCTCCCTCTCCTCACCACCAGAAGGACAGCCTGGCCACTAACCAACTCATCACACCAGAAACACGTCACTGATATTTTGGCATGATTTGCTTCACCTATCTTCCTCAAGACCCTCCAGTTCCTGTGAAGCCTACAAACGCTAACAGATTTTTATAGGAGAGCTTCGAGGATCTTCTCCTTTTGCTCAAGCATTTGATCTTGTCACATCTGTTAAGCCAGCACTGCACTCTGGGCACAGGTCGAGCCGCGGCTGCAGCATCCATCCCAGCTCTGACATCTGCAGACAGCACGGCTCCTTTCCGTAGGCTAAAGATAAGCGCGCTCAGACAAGCCAACTCAACGTTTTTCTCTAGGTATCAGTTTTTTCACCTCATCCCCAAGCTGGAAGCACGTTCTCCCAGCTTTACCTTCCTCCCAGCCCTCACAGACCCGCACAGGAGAGGACGACGAGCAGAGCAGAGCCGGCCCCAGCCGCTCTCCTCACAGAGCCGCGGCTGTGCACACCGAGGCAGCGCGGCGCCCTGAGGCGTTCGGCACAGCCCAGCTGCCCCGGCTGCCGCACGCCTGCCGCGAGGTGCGGGCTAACAGAACCCCAAGCAAGCCTTGCCCTCAGCAGCGATTTAAGGGACGGAGCGAAGGAGGCTACGACCGGCTCTTCGCGGCGTCACCGCGAGGGCCGCTTCCCCAATCGCCTGCCCGCCGTCCCTCACACAAAGCCGCCGCCTCCTCCCCGCTCACCGAGGTGGGACATGGAGACGGTGCTGTTCCCGAAACGGGCCTCGTTGTAGATGACCACGGCCGTCGCCCGCTTCCTGGCCGCGTTGGTGATCTTGTCCTTGAACGTGCAGCCGCCGCGGGCCACCAGCGCGATCCACGGCGGCGGGTCTCCGTCGGGCGCCGGGCGGCCGCCGGCGGGCAGCGGCACGTCGTAGTCAGTGTCGGCGGCGCAGCCCTCCATGTGGCGGGGCGAGGCGCCTCGGGGGATGCCCACGTGGCCCTGCGCGCCCTCCTTGGGCGAGCTGTCCCCGTAGCGGCCGCTCTCCGTGTTGCCCCGCACCGTGCGGTTGCTGAGCGGCTCCACGTAGCTCGTGCTCACCCACGCCGTGTACCACTCCAGCGCCCGGGCTCCCTGCCCGCCCGGCGCCCCCAGCGCCACCAGCGCCGCCGCCACCAGCGCCAGCCGGGCGCGCCGCACCATGGCCCGGCCGCCGCCGCCACGCCGGGACGGCTCAACGGGACGCAGTGCAGGAGAGACGAAAGAACGAAGACGAGGAGAAAATACAAAGGGAGGCCCCCGCTCTCGCCTCGCTCGGCCCCGCACCCGGCTCCGGCTCTGGCCCCGCCGCTGCCGCGCAGGTGAGCCCTCCCGCTGCCCGCTCCCCGCCCCGGGCGGAGCCGAGCCGCCGGCGCCGCTAATGGCGAGGCGGAGGCCGGGCCTGCCGCCCGCGCACGCGCCCATCCGCCCCGCCCCGGGGGATGCCGGGAGGGCACCGCCCACCCCGGGAACGGCGGCTGGGAGGGGGCGCCTCGGTTCCGACCTCCGCGCTTCGCTCGGCTGGGCTCGGATCGGCTGGGCTCGGGCTGCCTCGGTCTTCAGTCCGCTCCCCGGGTCAGCCGTGGGGAGGTCTCAGGGCGGAGGAGCGTCCCGTGCTGATAGCTGCCCCTGTAGCCGTACGCGTGCCATCGCCCCGCACCAGCAGGTCCTCCAGTGTTGTTTTCCCTTGGCCCTAGCCGGAGATAACTATTTTTAAAATTAAGTCCGGTCAGTCGAGCCCAGTGGTACATGCGTGAATGGAATGAGTCATCGCCTCCACCCTTTTCCTCACCCACGTTCGAGGGTAGAATAAGCGTCCTCCCTAGGGAGAGGCGGCCTGCGGGGCAGGAAGCGGGGAGGGACGGCAGCAGGTACGGTTGGAGGCTGCCAGAAATAGAGCGCGGTGTGTGGCAGGGCAGGGGAGAGGAAGCCAGTCGCTAAAACTAAAAGTTGAGATAAGAGAGGCATTTGAGCCTCCTTCGTCACAGTAGCACGTTTTTGGGAACAGTGACTCCACCACCGCCTTGGGCAGACTGCTGGATATTCCAGGTTGGATATTGTGAAACATCTCTTCTCAAAAGGAGCAGTGAGGCAGTGGCACAGGCTGCCCAGGGAGGTGGTACAGTCACCGTCCCTGGAGGTGTTCCAGAACCGTGTGGATGTGACACTGAGGGACGTGAGCATGGTGGCAGTGAGCATGGTGGGGACGGGCTGCTGGTTGGACTGGGTGATCTGAGAGGTCTTTTCCAGCCTTAATTAAGCCTTCTATGAAGGCTTCTGCGTACTTTTGCAGCTACTGAAATGGATCAGCTTTTCATCAGCCTTTTTGAACAATCTCATCGTTTGATTTTCCTTGAAAGGTCAACAGTCGTTGCGTCATCACAGTTAGCTACATGCACTGTCCATCAACACTGACAGATCTCTGTAGAGTCTTCTTCCTAATTGTGACTGTAGATCTGGCAGTGCCTGGCCTACTTTCTGAGGAGGATGTACTCAGACAAAGGCCTTGAGCTCAGTAAGCCCTTGGTGCCAGCAGGACTGCTTTGCGCTGTCAGCATCAAGGCCATTGTGCTCCACGTTCTGGCTCACAGTTGGTAAAATAAATCCAGTAAAAAAAAAAAAAAAAAAAAAATTAAACCCTAAACTATTCTTTAAAGTAACTCAAGCATTCTCCCCAAATACTTGGCAGTATAGTTTTGGGACTCTCTCCAAAAGCACTGAGTATTGTGAGAACAAGATCAAAGGAACAAAGTCAAGATGACAGCCAGGGCAGATCTATGGAGTGCAGTAAGGGGCTGTGGAGAAGAAATCTGAACAGCAAGAGTAGTTAATGAAGGAAAAAATACAGGAAAACGCTGGAGGATATTAAATGGTACATGGTGAATGGAGTTAGTGGC
Source organism: Lagopus leucura (assembly GCF_019238085.1). Lineage (NCBI taxonomy): Eukaryota > Metazoa > Chordata > Aves > Galliformes > Phasianidae > Lagopus > Lagopus leucura. The sequence continues at coordinate 46,868,832 of NW_024962262.1, read as the reverse complement.
AGAGCAGAGGAGGTAGAGGGTAGATGGTGTTGAAGAACAGCAAGCAACAGAATTTTGAAGGAGCCAGAAGGTGTTTGGCAAAAAGCAGATTGAAAAAAGAGTATTTTTAATGAACCCAAAACTGTAGTTCAAGTGAGAATTTTTTTTGAAAAACAGTGATAGGTACTTAGTGTAATCAAAATAGACATTGCTCCAGAAAAGGGACAGAGGTAAAAAATAAGTAAGTAAGTGAAAATGAAAGGAACATCTGTATGGACTGTTCTTTGAAGAGTATGGAGTCATTGGAAACAGGAAAATGATGCTGATTATAGTTTATACAGGTTAGGAAACTACTGTCATGATCTTCACAGAGAATGAAGTCCAACCAATGACAAGACAAAGATGATAAGGTGTAAATAGAAAGGAAGCACAGGCTGTTCCCTATGCCCTTTTTTTTTTTTAATGAAGTAGAGACTTTAGTGGAGGAGCTTGAATTTTGTTGAAAGGAGGTGCGAGAAAACAGTATGAAAGGGTAACTTGTCAGCCTGGGCTTAAGAAATCTCGCCAGAGGGAAGCAGACAGAAAAGAACAAGCTGTAACAAGAACTTACAAGAGTAAGGCTAGCAGTGGAAAAAAATAGCACTGAGGAATCTTCCAAAACACCATTAATGCACACCTGATAGGTGCCGGCTCAGTCTCCTGGCAGACAGGAACAACGATTGTTGTTAATAATAACAATTAATTGCCATGATGAAAACAGAACTGATATAACTGAGAAGACGAAAGGAAGATAGAATGTGCCCAGCTGCTTCATCCCTGGAGAGATGTGAAGCTACACCAAGATAGATCTGATTCTCTGTTCCCAGAAGTGCTTTGGAAGAAATCAGCTCGGTTCAGAAAAACAGAAAAAAGCAGGAATTTGAATAGCTGCCAAAAAAAGTAAGCTACTCGGGCTCATACCACCTGCACACTTAAGGATATACTAACTGCAGTTCCTCTTTGAAAACTGTTTTATTTGCATGTTGTCCTTGATGGGTATTTTGTTAACATTCAGTATCTTTAGAAATCAGAAGGCATTGCAGATTACAGTACACATCCAGAAATAAAACATACTGAACTTCCTCCAGCTAAGTGATGAAAATTTCATCAGTAATGGAGTATTCTTTGGTTAAATAAGAACAGCAGTTAAGACTAGCTGTGCTTAGTACTGTGCATGCATGATGTGTGCACAATTTAGCAAAACATTTGAGCCCAGGATTCAGAACTTTGTCTTCCTTTTTTTCAGCAAATACACAGACATGATTAAATACATCTCTTAAATACTGCAAAAACCCAGTTGAAGTTTTAAATAATAGGTGTTGTGCAACAAGTGTTTTTGGGGTAGCTAAAGAAATAAGTAAAATACGGAATACGTGGCAATACATTGCCCATCAACTAGCTGAAATACTTAACAAATTTTTCAGGGCTTATCCAGACTTTCTAAAAATGTTTCTTTGATCTTATAAGCAAAGCACAACAAATAAATAGGAGTTCTGCTACCAACTTAAGCTGAAGTGAGATGAGACCCTTTACAGTCTCAAGGAAATCTGATCTCATTATGCTATCTTAATAAGACTCTTTTGATTAAAAGCTTTTACAAATGTCACTTGGCATATGACCACCAATTCCACTTGATACATTTGCCTCTTTAAGGAAAAATCGGAAGTAGTGCATAACTAATAATGTAAAAAACAGTTAAACAAATTATTGACTGTGTCTTCCCCTTTTTGTGCTCTGGAAAATTCCATTCAAAAATCTGCACGTCATATTTTTGATAAATTTATGTAGACTTTCAAGAACTTTAATGGAAGCTATTCCTTGGAGGAAGAAAGCATGAAATGCGAGCAGGTGATTTACAGCAGTGTTTCCTTATGAAGGCTCTTTTGTCACTTTACATGCCATTCTACTTTGTGTTTTGAGCTTCTGTCAAGAATCTCAAGGCTTGTCGCTATAGAAAAGCTCTCTGATGAATGTGTCAATTTATAACACAGTATATATCTCCAATTAATCTAACTCTGCAGGGACACAGCAAGTAGAATAAATTCAAAACCTTTCTTACAGCACACACTTCTTAAACGGTTAAAGCTCTTTATCTAAATATTGTGGACACGCTCCCTTACTGCTTTAAGGCAAGAGTGTTAGTCAGTAATGGATAACACATACTAAGACCACGTCCCTGTTACCAAGATGTCTAAGGATGGAAGTGAAAGTTTCTGAAATTCTCACTGTTCCTTAGCTTTCTTAAACACTGGATTTGCTCACCCTATGTGTGTATTTGTGGGGGGCAGAGGGAGAGACGTTCAGACTTCTCTAGGAATAGCAGTAACAAGGATGACAAACTGTCTAATTACAGTTGCATAGAAATGTGTAAGTTGGACCTGTGGAGATTCTCTTAGAGTGCCTAGAACTCTGCCTACTGACCTCTGTTTTGAAAGTCCCATTAATCCTAGTGGACAGTGTCAAATCCATAGTGCACAAAGATGTCCATGGCAAAATTATTCCAATCAAGAATGATTTCATTGAATGGTATTCTGTACATTTGTACAGGACCAGCCATTTTGATTCAGTACTACACAGTACCAGATTTAGGGGCAAATTTAGATGGGAGGATGCTGTTCATCTGCCAAGAAAATACAGGAAATACATTCAGACAGGACACTTCCTCATCTTGTGTAATTACCTCTGCAAGAGATCTGCAGACTCACTGGCAATAAGACAAGAAAAAAATGCTTACCAAGTGTCTAAAGAAAGTTTCTCCCCACATCTTCCTTCAGTTCTTACAGAATATTAGGAACATTAGAGTTGCCTGCAGACTTGAGGCCAAAATCTGAGTAGCCCTGGAAGTTAAAACAGCACGGTGCCCAGGTCTGTTCAGAGGATAATGTTCTTTTTTCATGCCTGAACCAAAATAAGCTCAGCTACACTTAATTGGCTTCCAGGTGGTCACAGCTCCCTGAGCTGCCTTGGAACTCTGGCCAGGGATTAACCTGTAAAAGCTCAGGTCACTCACTGAGAAATCCACACTACTCATGCCTGCGTTGATGTGGGCTAGTGCCAAAGGCTCTGCTTCCCTCCCAGGGATTCAGAGAAAACCATCTCAATCTGCTTCTTTCTTAACGTAACAGGGAGACCAGCCATATGGTTTTCAAACTGTGTCATGATGTGACATGCTAGCCGTGGGACCTTTTGCACTATCACACCATTAGGAATTGCAGAATAAGATTACCAGCACATTTCAAGAAAGGGATGAAGATTATTAAAACTGCTCTGTACTCTTTTGGGATTATTTTATAAGATGCATATTCGCTGCCTATTCACAGTGAGTTTGTAAACAAGTTAGCACTTTCCACACTAGGAAAATGAGTATTTTGATGATCTAGTGGTTGGTGACCCTGCGCATAGCAAGCTAGATGATCGATGTGGTCCTTTTCAACCCAGGCCATTCTGTGGTCTGAAATAGCTATCTATCTTCAGACTTCTTTAAAAAAATATCATGAACAAACTCTTTAAACCTCAGGGAATAAATGAGAACTAAGGGACTGGCTCCATCCCTAGATTAGTTGGTGAGGGTTTACAAACGTCCATTGCATAAATGAGTCAAAAAGAAAGTGGTGGCTGGACATGGGGTGCAAAAAAAGTGGGACTGCAGGCTATTGATAAAATTTTTGTGTTTCATAACAGGAACAGACTAGCTAAGAATACTTAACGTCTTCTTAGGAGAATGTTTATAGTTGTATTTGGATAATCCCTGTAAGCCTGGTTTGGTTTTGTCTCTTTACGTGTTTAACCAGCTTTGTGTTGGTAGAAGACAAGTTCTGTTGAAGTTGTGTTGTTTGAGCAGCTTGCATTTTTTTCCACAAAAAGTCTTTGGAGCCTTTCCACTCAATTTCCAATTGAAATATTAAATTAGACAATTAGGAAGAAATACATGTAGAAAATATAAGTTAGCAAACGAGAGCAGCTTTAGCACAATACTTTAACAACTTAAATATCTAATGGTGTAGTTATTAGGTTTAGATGAGAGCACTTATATCAGAGAGACTGAGCAGCAATAATACTTCCACAATACATGGAGGGCTGTGAATAGGCAAGTTTGCCTTTTCTGTGAAACAGAACACCATAGTTAGTGAGTGGCAAAAAAAAAAAGTCTAAACAAACAGATACATTCAAGATGATACATTGCCTGTTTGAAATGACGTGTTTCTACATTGCAGGGTAGGGCTGCTATCTACCTCTCCTTTATAATTTGAAAGTCTGTGTTGGTTTATTTTCACCCTGCTCCACGTAAGACAGAGTTATTTTGAAGCCTTTTGAAAATAATATATATATATCACTGTAAGATAACCATCTAGAGTGAAATTTTTTTAAGTGTTCAGAAAGGAAAGCGCCGTAGATCAAAGCCCATTCAATCAAGCTTTACTTGGAACTGCTTTTAAATACTCTTCTACTGCAATGGTAGAAACACCTCCATACCAGCTCTGAAGCCAGACGTGTTCGATATTCATTTTCATGAAGAACCACTCGTAGCTACGAGGCCACTTTCTTATCACTGGGTGCCTGGAAGGACAAAAAAGAAATATTAAACGATGTGCCAGATCATATGCTTTGTCTCATTTTTTTTTCAGCCTAGTGTGCTTTGCCAGAAGGAAACTCGAGATCTGACAGTCACCATCATTCATCTTTTTTTGCCCTGCTTTGAAATAAGGTTTATGATGTTCCACGCCTCAATATGGGTAAAACTACAGCTTAAGGTAGCCAATGAATACCTCCTTCCTCTGTTGCAGAACAGAGAATTTGTTGCAAATGTGATTTGGTTTATAAGTAAATAAAAATCAGCTAAAGGAGAATTTTTGAACATGTGTCAAGGTTGTGTTTGTATCTCTTCAAAGGAAACTCTTGTAGTAATCTGATTTCTGCAAATTTTGTAGAAAAGGCTTGTGTGCAAATACAGCATCCATCTGTCCTTGGCCCCATATTTGCTATTGCTTGAACTCCTGCCAGCAGGGTCTCATGAGTGGGTTCCAGTAACTCCCTGTTTCCCAGTCAGCTGCCCCTAGGCTATTTGTGGGCATCTCAGGGGCATTGCTGACAGAATTTAGGTTTTGTTTTGTTTTGCATGGTTATGAGCAAAAACCAGCAGCAACCTGCTGGGTGTGTTATTGCTTCATTGAGCTGTTCCCAGATGCTCCTCTCCTTTTGGCTCCAGAGGATAGTGGTCCACCAGAGACAGTGGCCTTAAAGGCTTATAAGGACTGAGGTTGTGGTTTTATTCAGTATTCCACTTCCTCCCTTGGTGAGCCTGTATTTTTTGTAAGAAAGGAGGGTGGAGGCTTGAGGCCATGTGCAGGTCATTGGAGATGCAGCTGTACTCAAGCCACAGGGACTATTACAATCTTTACCAATTTCTGAGCAGCCACAGCAAATTAACTGATTTTATTGCAGACTTGCTGGTGTCCTACAGGCACCCAAAGCACTGCATAAGTGGCAGCTATTTCTTTCTGGTCTATTGGGTGGTGTGGAAGGTTTACCACCTACTTCTAGGAGAAGCTTATAGCTCTGCTGAGGGTGCAGCTCAGCCCTGCTTCACCTGCAGGTGATAACCTGGAGCAGCTTCTTTGTTGTTCCATTAATTACTACGAGGATGACAGGGCACTATGACAATGTTAACCAAATTTGCCTTTAAGAGCAGTGCCCTCTTCCTTGCAGTCAACTACATTCATCTCCACGACCACCCGGCTACATTGACAGCTGCCTCAGGGTTTTCCCCTGAGGATTCCTTTGAGCAGCTGCAGTGTATATGTTTATTCCTTACAGAGCATCAGAAAAAACAAAGACTGCTTAGAAGCACTGGTCAGCAGCACTGGACTTTATGGCGAGGGACTGTGTTCGGTTGTCCTGTGATCATGTTCATTTGGTGTGCTTCTCTTCTATGCCAGTGACCACTGCTACCTAGACCTGTAAAAAATCAATTTGCCCTGCCAAGCCTTTCTCTCGCAGCTTCCCCATTTTCTCAAGACTGACCCTGTTGTTCATGCCACCCTATTAAAACCCGTTCACCCAGATCCCTCCCAGCAGGCCAGAGAGAACATTGCATCTGGGCCATGCTGGGTGTCAGCACATCCCAGTTTCCCCACAGTACTTGCTGTACTGGGCAGGACATGACCTGGAGGGCCATCCCTGGCAGCCTGTGCTGTAGGTGTGTCCCAACTGAAGTTTGAGCTTTTGATGCCTATTACTCTGATAAAAACAGGTCTCACTTGAGGGTGTGGGGCACACACTGGATGTGAGGTGAATGGTGTCAGGGCTGTGCTGGTGTTTGTTGACTGGAGACTGTGTTCTGTAACTATTATGGCTTTGGAAGCAGTTCTTGTGCACAGACTCTTTCTGTAACCACTTGCTACAAGACCTATATTTCTCTCAGGACAGCCCGACAGCACACTCTTTTATTCTCTGTTGTAGCTCATTTGAAGGTGTCAAGAACTGCAACGTTGGGAAGGACAAATTACTTGCTATCAGACTGCAAAGTTTCCAGGAGATGAGAAGCTGACAATCCATAATTTTGTTTCCAACCATTAGGTTTGGCATCACAGAAGCATATAGGCTTCAGACTGGTACCTGGAAGGAAGCAGAGCTTTGCTCTGGCTATTGTCAGGATTAGGAACAATTCTTATGCTGTGGTGAGGAAGAATTGCTAAATGCAGTGTCCCTCTTAACCAATGCACCCCGTATTCATGGAATCTCTCCTCAGAGCCACATGATTACAAAACACGTTTTACTTACACCTAACATTTAGTAACTGTGTCTCCATATTCCTTGCCTCAGTAGATAAAACGAGGTTATGAAGCTCTGCTTGTTATTTCAAAGCAGCAAAGGCTCAACATACTTTGTTGTCCCCAAAGTAAATCAGGCTTGTTACTTCTCAGCTTTTCCATACCAAATGGCCACATCTATATATTTGTCTCAAAACTGCAGGCTGTACTATACTCTATGCATATCACATACAGACCTAGAAAATATTGCTTGCTTGGCAAATTCCGTTTCCTCTGGAGGCACTGTGACCATCTGTCCTGTGAGTGTCAGTCTGGCGCACCTTGGATCCTCCGGATCAACTACGTTTTTTCTGTGCACAGAGAAAAATGCTCATGTGTAATAGCTTGTTTTATTTGCTTTTGCATAAATATTCAAAACTGCAAAAGTTTCTCAAACCTCGCAGGTCTTTTCTGCCATCAGCTGTAACATTCAGGGGGTCTGTTGATCGAATACTCACCTGACATAGATCTCTACTGTAGACATTTTCTTAATCTTAATGTATGCTCTTAAAAACTGCCTTCATAAATATATTTTTAAATGTGAAAATGGCAGGTTTTCCAGACATACAGACTTGAATTCAAGAGTCTGAAAAGAATTAGTAAGATGACATATGACCGTGCCTGCAAAATAACTATGCATGCTTGTATCAGTGTGTCCTTTTTCCTTCTGCCTATCCTAGAAAATCAATTCTTGTTCACTTTTATCCATTTTTCAACTGCTTTACATTGCTTTTCATCACAGAACGAGCCAAAAAAAAAAAAAAAGAAAAAGAAAAAAAAAGAAAGAGAGACAAGTAAGGTCTATTAAAAAAATATATCCAACTGCACTCATCCTTCAAACTGAGACAGGGTAGATACTTGTTGCCTTTTGGCTCTTTCTGTACAGTAATAATAAATAACTCCCATTAGTAGCTACGGAGCAACTGCTGACTCTGACTTCTACAGTACAGTGATATAAATCATATGTAAACTGACAAACTGCAAAAAAGTTTCATGAAATGACTACAAAGGCCTGCTCCGTAGATGTGCTGAACAGCCCCACGGCTCATTGCCAGCACACTGAGACTGCTCAGCATTGCCCAAGACTGGGTCCCCACTTACAAACATATGCCCTGAAAACTACTTTAGGAAATGAAGATTGCATTTCTTGCTCAGTTTTAATCTGAAGCAGTGCAGTAAATTACATCTCATTTGTGTGCAATTTTACTTAAGGATCTCAGCTTGAGCCCTTTAGCATTAACTGTGTGCAATCTGCAATGGCTTTTTTTGTTGTAACTCTCAATATGTGCCTATCACATGCAGGAAACATATGGGCATCCTCCTGCAGCTAATTTAACACCTGCAGATTCCCCACAGATGGTTATGAAAGACTGCTTAGCTTACTGGATAAAGTGTCTGCTTTTATAGATAGGACCACAAACAGAAATATGCAAGGAAATACAGCGAGCTGGTTGATACTCAGCTATGCCCAGTGAGCACTTGGCACAGTCTGTAGCCTGAGATCCAAAGAGCCGTTTGCAGTCACATCATCTCTGGGGCGTGTTTTCAGCATCCTGTTCAGGATGGAGCAGCTGTTCTCTGAAGGTGATGTTCAGCCTAACGATGTCTGGACAAACTGCACTTGTGCTTCTTTTCCCTTGCCATGCATGAGAGGAAGCTCAGCCACTAAGGGTCAAGCTCAAGCTTTCTGTTCACATCAATAAATAATGGCCCCATTTTCTGCAGTACTTTTTTTTTTTTTTTTTTTTTTAATTATGAAATAACAAATGGTGTCCTGAATACCTGAAAATCCACATTCCTTACCCTGACACAAGGAATTTTACCAGTGTACATTCATAGTATAGACTTGTCTACATGGTCACAGAATCATAGACTCAATAAGGTTGGAAAAGCCCTTTCAGATCATCTAATCCAACCATCAACCCATCACCACCACATCCACTAACCACATCCCTCAGTGCCACATCCACACATTTATTGAACACCTCCGTGGACAGTGACTCCATCACCTCCCTGGGCAGACTGTTCCACTTCACTGTTCCGGTGGTAGCTTCACCAACTCTTCCTGATATGAATTTTTCCCCACTTTCCAACCTGAACGTCCACGGTGCAATTTGAGGCCATTCCTTCTCATCCTATCACCTTGGCACCCTACGTATTTTTATACATTTAACTCACTGAGTCTTCAGAATATGGAAGGGAATTCTCACTAGCAAAACTGCAGTTCAAAACATTTGCTTTAAACTAATAACCCTTTGTATATGAAAACCATTCTATCCATAGCCTAGTAGTGCCATAAAACAACTGAAAGTGAGGAGGGCTATTTGCAGCTGCTTTTGTCTGGTACAGCCCCTAGGTAAAATGTTAACTACTTTCAGGGATTGTTTTAAAGGATGTCTTCATTTCACAGAGTGATCAAGGTGATCCATGTGGCTGTAGGTAGGAGCAGAAAGAGGTTTATATCTTCTCAAATGGCAATTATTTGATCTTTTCGTGCAAATATTTATTCTCAGTACTTGCTGATTTTTGAGTTGGCAATTGACTTGATGTTGCTGTTATGCAGTGAATGTTGCCTTCCTTTCTTAAGCATTTTTTTTTTGCCTGATAGGTGTGTCAGATGTGGCTTTTCCCTGGTTTACAGGAAAAACTGCACACTGCATATATGGCTGATGACAAAACCTACATACTGTACAGCTATATCTGGAATCTTTTTATTGCTGTATATTTTTCCCTGCCTCTTTCTTCTGTTTTTAGTTTTCTGTATGTTATTCTCTCCTCTCAGAATGTTACACTGGTACACACAATACTACCATTCCCAGTAAAAGTTATTCAGACTGAATTTTGTGCAACTGAGCAATGCTCTGGAGAGGCAGAAGTTCATTTTTTCTGGGAAATGAGGCAAATTATTTGTTAAAAACATGCACAATGAAGTTTAGAAGAGGTGAACAAGGACAACCACACATTTGAATCTAGTATTAGTATTTGGCTGCTTTGCTTTTAACACTGCCTCTTATCATAGGTTTTCTGTTTCAGAACGTTGACCTTGTATTCTAATCTTACACTAACATTAGTATTTGTTTCAATCAAAGGAGGCCTTCATATTCTGAAATAAATCTGTTTCTACATCACTTTTGGCATAGGATTCCCCTAGTAATGAATGATTACTTTTATGGTTTCTAAATAATCAAAAAACACTAGAAGTTAAATCTCTTCTAACCGTGTTCTGAAAGGGTTTTGACTTTTCATTGGTGCTACTGGTGTAATTAATGTACACACAGGTTTTATTTCTTAGGAGTAAGGGGATACAGCCAGTGACATGGCTTATATTTTTACTAACGATAATGAAGTGATATTAAGGATAAATTTACAGGTATATTTGCTAAAGTATCCCTCCTACACATCCATAGGAGTGTAGCCATGCATTCCCTAGTTATTTCTTGCCTTCTACCTAAATTAATCCATATTCAGCTCTCAGTCCTTGGGTTCCTTTTGCCTTGGTTGGCACAAGGAATGCAGAAACAGCTTTATATCAAATTTGTGCACTGCTGATGGGGGCTGTGGGGAGGCAGAGCCATGGAAAGAGAAGGCATGCTGACTGCACTGTCTCCATGCCAAGGAAACCATGGATGGCTTCTTAGGTCCCAGCTAGAGAATCATCTGCAGCCCTGGAGAGGTCTTCATGGAGGCTGTGATGAGAACTGAAGGGAAGAAAAAGCAACGACTTGTGGAACAAGACAAATCAATAGGGAACATGTTTATTTATTTATGCTTATATAAAATATATACACCTTCTTGCAGAAATTAACTGAAGCCAGATGAAAATGGAAGAGGATTCAGCTTATGCACTTTGTAAGAACATGGTGCATTAAGAGACATTCTCTTAATTATTCATCTGATTTGTGAAGAAAGAAGAATTGATTGTCTCCATCCCTCTGCTTATGGTGAGCAAACAAGGTATGCAGAGTTTGACCCACCCTGGGCAGTTCTCTCCTGTGAGCATGTGAAGTTGGAGAGGGAGCTGCATTCGCTTCCGTTCAGCCGGCCCTCAGAGTTCCATCTTAGCTAGCTCTGCTGAGCTACGGGCCGGCCAGCGTCCAAGTGAATATGCTTCTCAGCAATGATGGGAAGCATACTGCTGATGAACACGTCCCGCTTATTTTACTGCATACCACTTCTGCACTTTCTGAGTCACAGTTCAGGACTGGTTCAGGGCAAAGAGTGCCACCTACTCATTAAATTGTTTACTGCATAAGCCAGCTTGTAGCTCACAATTAGAAGGTTCCTGTACCAAAACTAGCTAAGTGCTGATCTGATGAATGTATGGTTCAGGCTGATGTCATTATATGGGTTCACAAGGCGATGATACTGGGACTTTGTTAGGGTTCATTTTTTTATTTGAGATCCTTTCTTTGATGAATTATCCTCTGGCTCTTGGTTTTTCCATGTATTACCTTTATCCTTATCCTTTAACTCCACTGAGATAGAACAGACTGGCACAGATCAGCAGTAAAAGCAGAAGAAGAGTTCGGGAAGCGCTTGAGAAAAACCACCAAATGTTCCCAAGAAGGTATCAGTAGGAAAGTGGAAGAATTCAGTGATGCTCCAGGGACTGGTGGAGGAAACAGGGATCTATAGATGGGAATCTCTCTGTTCTTCCCCAGCCTGCTTTTCCCATTGAAGAGCTACTCTTCTCCCCTGAAAAGACAGCACTTTCCATCCTTCCAGGAGAAAACTTTACTCCTCTATTTCTTCTTGAGCAGAACAAAAGAGAGAAGAAGCTGTGAAAGCTTTCTGCAGTTGGAGAAAGGGGGAGCCAAGAAAGCTCTATTATTGCTATTCCTATTCCTGGTACTTTAGAGCACCTCATGTGTGGCATAAGATTGTCCTGCAGTGGTAGCTGCATCCATATAAATCTATGCCATTAGGACTGGCTGAGGATGAACTTGCTGATCCCCATCTGCTTCCACCCACACAAGGCAGGCACTTTGTCCTCCTGCATAGGACCCCTATCTGCCTTGTCCCAAATAGCTAGTATGGCATCATAGAATTTCTTGTCTTCTAAAATCTACATGAAATAACAAAGGAAATGCTATGTGCTTTGGGAATTATTGCAGGGTGCATATAATTCTGCTTATTAAATCTGATTAATTTTGAAAAGCGAGTTATCCTCCTTATTCATTTCATTTGCTCGTCACTAACTGATGGAGTCTCTGAGGCATAAAGAGTGCATTGGTGCTGCTAATCCACATGGCATGAACGTCAAAGAAAATCTCTGCTGAAAGCAATTTCATAATCTGAAAAGCTGTTACTGGCCTTCAGCTGGATATGGTAGGGCAGTTTTGCTCTGCTATGGCTTGGACAAACGTTTGAGAGCCAGCAGAGACACTCAAAAGACATCTTGACTTTCAGAAGAGCTGTCTTCCATGCTGGACCTGACGTCAGGCTTGGGAGCTGAAGAGTACAATGGCTTTTCTTCATCCAAGTGATCCAGTGCTCATAGTCTACCTGTCTGAATGTTTTAAGTCATTCTGCTGTTCCTAGAAGAGAATACTTTCTAGAATGCTTTAACTGTAATTTCTTATGTCATGACAGATTCTTTGCCTGTCTTTGTTGACAGTAACAACCAATTTTTTTAGTTGAACTGTATGGTTAAGCCAGGAAGGTTTTATATAGTTCAACCACAGACAATTCACAGGGAAAACAAAAAAACAAAAAAACCCCAGAATCATAGCATCAACTGTTTCTGTAAGCAAAGTCAGAGAAACACATGTTGGTGTACCAGACAGGGATTTTGGGAAGCTGTTTTTTTAAGAATACAGGAGAAAAAACAACAAAGTAATTTGGAGCTATATTGCGTGCATTGGGTCATGATGATAGTAGGTTTCATATTTGACTTTCTAATTTGATGTCTTCCTGAATTTTTAAGTACAGATTTTTTTCAGGAAGAGCTACTGACATAATTATTTGCATATGACTGAAAAGAGCCAGTATAAATACCTGAACTAGAAATGTGTCTGTGCCACATAACACCATGAAGTGGGTTCTCAACTTCCCAAAAACTGAAGGATGTTTGGATTCAGCCTTTGTCTTCTGTATGCGTGACTTCTCCCTGTGTGAAGGTGCAATGCTAAATTGCTTTGTTATGTTCATCCTTGGATTAAGCGACTGTGCCCAGAGGCAGATAAACATCAGATCACCAACTGACACCTCAAGGGCTGTGCCTGCCATCCAAAGCAGTCTGTCTTTCTCTCAGGACTGCCTCAGAATAAAGTTTGCAATTCATGTAAGCCAGCAACCAGCCAAAGAACAGGAACTCTCACCTGCCGAAGTGCTCTCCTCTAGCAGTCCTCCTGGTGGCCTGCCGCCCTCCAAAAATGCTGGAGATGCTTTAGTTCATGCCAGTGTTGTACCTCAAGCAGAAGATGAAACAGGGTTGGTGGAATGGCTCTGAAGGAGCCATCTCTGATGCATGTCATAAAACAGCAGAGGAATCTGGGTCACTCAAAATCGCTCCCAGTCTGCAGTGAGGATTTGAAACACCATCTTCAAGCTAACAGCAAAGGGAAACGAACCTAAGGACTTAGCTTATCACTTCTCTTTCTTTTCCCCTTGTGTGAAAACCAGCCTATGGCAGCCATGTAACTGTTCCTCCTCTCAGAAAGCTGCATTTGGTCCCTTTGAATGTGCTGAACCTGATGTCAAGGAGATGACACATGTTTAAAATTAATTGCCTGTTTTCCAGACTGCAGCAGTAATAAGGCAGGTCCAGGATCTTACTTGGAAAGAGATCCTCTTTCCAAGCAGCTTGTGTGTTGGGAAATTTATTCAGAACAATAGCCTCTCTATTCTTTAGTATAGGCCCCAGTCTTGTTCTCTCTGAAATCTGCAAGAATAAGACTCAATCTTTTCAGTTTCTCTGCAGAATAGGCATGCCAGTGTAGTCTATTTATAGCCTTGAACCATTTAATTTTTCTTGCCTCCATTATCCATTTATCTGCCATCAGATCAGACAGAGTGTCACCACTAACTAACACTCCTGCAGCCTGACCATCAGAGAGTGTCTGCAGAGAGAGGAACAGCCTGTGTCCCTCTGGGAAATGGAAATCTATAGGTCAGAGATGAGGAATCCAGGCTATAGTTGCAACAGTAGCATGCATTGCAACCCTGATACCATCTATCACAGCTCTCTTTCTTTCATTTTTAAAAGCCAGCACAGTTTGAGCTTTTTAACTCTTTTTCCCCAGATGATTAAGTACTAAGGCTGGAAAACAAAAAAGGCCACCCTATATCCCTTACAGCCCAAAAGGGGGAATATTTATTGTCAAGATTTGAAACCTGAGTATATTCTGAACCAAAGCAAATGAAATTCACTACTAAATTTAATATCAAACTGATGTACAAGCACACAAGCCACTTGAAACTCATTAGATACAAGAAGACTATCGAAATGTCAGCTATGTTTTCTTGCAAAAGGCCAGAGATTTCCTTTGTATGCAATAGGTCAGGAGCATTCTCCAAGAGAGCACCAAACACAAACACCAAGCATTGACTATGAGCATCAAACAGCTTTCAGTTATTTTAAGTCGCACAACTTAGAGCAGGTTAATAGTTGCATTCTAATAAAATTATACATGTAAACAAGCTACAAGGCCAAATTCACTGCTGGCATATAAGGACATGAGCTTTCTCACATCGAGCATTATTCCTTCAGCTATTTTGCATAATTATTTTGGAATTAAAACAACTAATAATGTCCTAGACTGAGAGAAGTTCTGGTATTAATACCATCTATAAATGGCACTTCTTTTTTTGAAGAAAACCTCACAGATACTGCCTTGACATCTAGCACAATATGAGGTCTGCCAGGATAACAGGCATGAGCAAGGAGGAGAGAGAAGAATGCTACATCACCTCACAAAGCCCAGCACTAAGGATGCTCCCTGTTGCTCACACGGCCGCTCTGGACAACTTGGCATAGAAGAAGCCTGGCAGAAGCTGCTGAAGCTTTCCTGTGGGGTACTGGAGTGCTGCAGAAGGCTGAGATGTTGCAATAATGAAATAATGAAAAGTAAACAGAAAACAAATAAATAATGCAAGGAACAGTGATTAGACTCTGAATCTTTGTATTCTGTTGAGTAGCAAGCTCAATATTTAAAGTGTGGTTACATGCTAAAAAGGGAGTCTCCTATTTTCTCCCACCTTCCCTCCTCTGTTCTCCCTTGTGCTTCTCTGGCTCCCAGTGAGCTACTGCAAGTTTCTTCAGAATTCTGTTTGAACTCAAGGTCAGGCAAATTTCTGAGCTGATGCAAAAGAAAGAGGGAGCAACAAGTGTAGGGATGTGGCCACTGGCAATTAGAGAGGCCTCAGCTGTCCTGAAATAGGCATTACCAGTGCCCAGAGTGCTGCAGCACAAAGCACAGACATACTGAGCAATAGAGCAGTGGTTAGTTAGGGAAATTAATAGGTACTTAATAGGATGACAGTGAATAAATATTCTTGAAGGGTTGTGATGTATCTGAATTTTGTATTTTTATAAATCATGAATCATTTCTCCTTTGTTGGTAAATTGGCACTTCCTAAGCAGGTAAATCAGGCAGCAACATTGCTAAAACATAAAAGGCAAGGACTTTCAAAAGTGGATGTTTAAAGTCAGGGATGAAAGGCCACACTCCAGTGCCTAAATGCATGTGTAATTCTCAGAAGTGCTCATCACCAACAGCTGACATCAATGGCAGCTGCTCTGAGCACTGAGCCTCTGAAAATAGGGCATCTGTGTTGCTGCTGGGATGTGGATCTGGCCATACATTTTTAAGTACTTGATCTAGATATTCTGTTCATTATTTGATTGAATGAAAAAGCTTAGAAAGCAAGAATAAGCTCCATTACCCTTTTATGAAACAACTGATAAATTTAATTACAATTTGAAATTATTAATTCAAAATATTTAATGAAATAATTTTAAGCAACAGAGTAATGTGGAGTAATGGAGTCTTAGCTCCACCACTCTGTTGACCTTTTCAACCATTCAAAGCTGAATTATCATGGAATTACAGAATGGTTTGGATTGGAAAGGATCTCAAAGCCCAGCCAGTCCAAATCCCCTCCAGCTCAGGCTGCCCAGGGCCCCATCCAACATGGCCTTGAGTGCCTCCAGGGATGGGGCACCACAGCTTCTCTGGGCAGCTGTGCCAGGGCCTCACCACCCTCTTAGTAAAGAATTTCCCCCTAACATCCAATCTAAATCTCCCCTCTTTTAGTTTTAAACCATTTCCCCTTGTCCTATTATTATCAGCCCATGTAAATAGTTGGCCTCCTTCCTGTTTATAAGCTCCCTTTAAGCACTGGAAGAACGCAATGAGTCTTCCTGGGGCCTTAATAAACATTAATTATTTACCTTAATAAATGTAATGATGGAAAGTATGTATTGGTGCTTTACATTGCAAGAGGAAGCCGTCGTTTCCTGGCAGCCTTCCATTCCTTGGGAATGGGACATTAGCCTGACATAACTCTTTTTACCACCATCTAAGTCTTAAGAAAACAAAGAGCATATTCTGGAGACAAATGCAGACAAGAGGAACAGTGCCTTGCTTTATATTTGCCATTCACTGTTTTTTTCCCATGTTCTCTTCAGATAGCAGGAGTGAAATTTGAGATGACATTCAGGTCCAATCAAGTAAGCTTGGGATGCAGCTCCTAAGACAAACCTCTCTTCCCCCAAAGAGGACCTTATGATCTCATTTCTTTCTGAGGCAGTCTGTAATTCCCAGTTATTCTATTTATTTCCCTATATCAGCTATGATCTGCTTTGCTAATGGAGCCCTGTCTGACACAGTTTTGGTGTCATCTACCTCGTCACGTAAAGAGGCCTTTGGAAATGACACCTCACACAAGGCTGACCCAGCCACGCTTGTTGCATGACTGACTGTAAACAAACATATGGTGCAGATACGTCTTTTTCACAGAGGAAAGCATGGTGGGGGAAAACTCTATCAGCTTTGAGTTTACATACATACATTTTAACATGTAACACTTCAGCCTGTGCTCATTGTTTGTGTGGTTAGAGAGAAAGAAAGCAAGCTCCCTGTTTATCTCAGACCGGCTGTAGATCAGTACATCTCAAACCCAGCATCCTTTACATGGAAGATTGTTGTTTACCAAAATCTCTTCTCGGGAGCTACAACCCAACCAGTGGGATGTCCAGAGCTGTCAGGTGTCGGTAGAGGTGGCACTTAGGGACATGGTTTAGTGGGCGTGGTTGTGATGGGTTGGCAGTTGAACCTGATGATCTGTGTAGAGTGCCAAGATGATAAGACAAGAGGTAAAGCTTTAAGTTGCATCAGGGAGGTTCAGGTTCAATATTAGGAAACATCTCTTCTCAGAAAGAGCAGTAATGCAGAGGCACAGGCTGCCTAGAGAAGTGGTACAGTCACCATCCTTGGAGGTGTTCCAGAACCGTGTGGATGTGGCACTGAGGGACGTGGTCAGTGGGCTGCTGGTTGGACTGGCTCATCTGAGAAGTCTTTTGCAACCTTAATGATTTTATGATACTCTGACTTCAACAGGCCTTGAAACTCTGCAGACATTACTGACTAGATCACTATGGTTTATAATTGGATCTTGAACGCCTAGAATTCATGGAGACACCTCCAAGGAGAGATCACTGAATCATAGAACCCTTAGGACTGGGAAAGATCTCTAGGATCACCAACTATCCATCCACCACCAATGTCATCCACCAAACCATGTTCCTGAACAGAATCATAGAATCATTAGGGTATTTGCCTGCATTTGTTCTCACTGAGGTTGGTACTTGGCAGATAAAATTCTGTTACCTGCAGAAATTCCCATCTGATTCTGGTAGGGTCAGTGATGCTACAGGATCCTTAAGGAGATCTGCCACTGCATTATCTTTCAGTGTCACATAAAAGAAAGGAATCCCGGTGCTGTTATTGACAGGACCGTCACTGACAGGCAAAAGGTTCCCATAGGGCATTCCTTGGATCTGCAAAACCCAAATAAGTCATCGTCAGCATCTCTGCACACAGACAGTTCCCAGTGTTGGTCATTACCCAGGGAGATTTAGAAGGAAGGACAGCAACCCCCAGCTGCTCAGTCTCCCACCTTCTGCTGTCATCAAGAGACACATTTTTACTGAATTACTACTTTCTCATGTCTTCAGATATTTCTTTCTTCGTGGTCATTTCCATGTTAAATAGTATAATTATCAGTCAATGCAGCTGGTAAAATCCTTTACAGCGAAATCAAGTTAAGTGTGAACACTTAATAAGAAAACTCTGGATGATGTTATTACTTGGAGTGCATGCTTTTCATTTTTTAATGTTCATACACTTTCAGAATTTGAATGTTTATAGTGCTTATAAACGGTCCTCATAAACATTAGTAGGGATACTTTAATGAAGCTGTATAACTTTGAAGCTAAAAATGCCTGTTTATTATTAAGAATTGCAATGGGAAAAAAAAAAACAAAACAGAACAAAACAAAACCAGCAGCTGTCAGTAATATTACAGAGGCACAGAATATCCAGAGTTGGAGGGACTCATGAATCACAAAGCCAAGCTCCTGGCTCCACACAGCACCACCCAAAATCCAAACGCTGTATCTGAGAGCGCTGTCCAATCGCTCCTTGAACTCAATCGGTGCCCTGGGCAGCCTGTTCCACGCCTCTGGTGCAGCCCCTTTCCCTAACCGCCAGCCTGACGCAATCCTCCAGGTAACTGCAGCCAGTATGGGAGCTGTCCTACCAAGGGGCTGCGCTGAGTGCATCAACCAGCAGCGCTCAAGTCTTAGGGCTTCAAGAGAATCTCTGTCAACCTGACGTGGAACCAGAGGTTTTGTGCACAGCTGTATACGTGTAATTAATGATACGGTGTTAAACGTGTTGTTTCACGTTAACGTAGGCGCCCACTGGCTCAGCCCAGCTCTCTGAAGTTTAAAATAACAAGACCAAGTCAGCAGCTAGTGAAGCGGTCAGTGAGCTACCCACGCTGTGGGCTCGTTCAGGAGCTATCAAAGCTGTCTCAGTAGAGCGCCAGGGAACACGCAGGGGAACACGTTAAAGCCGGAAACCCCCGGCAGCGACCCGCCACCCCCTCCCCGCGGTACCTTTCCGTGGGCGGCCCGGGAGGCCACGAAGCCCCAGGCGCCGTGTCGGGCGAGGCGGCGGGCGGTGGCGGCGCGGCCCGGCGGTGCTGCGGGCTGCCGGCGGTACGAGAACATCCGGGAGGGGGCGGCCCCCTGCTCCGAGCGCCGCGCCGACGCCCCGGGGCCCAGCGCCGCGTCCTCCCGGTACGCCGAGGCCGGGAAGCTCTGCTTCCAGATGCCGCCCGCCTCCTCCAGAAGGCCGGGCAGAGCCTCCTCGGTGGAGGAGCTGTGCAGCTCGTCTGCCGCTCCCCCCGCCTCGGGCAGCGGCCAGGACACCGAGCTGAGAACCACGTAGCCCCCCGCGCCGCCCCATAGCAGCGCCGGCAGCCACCACCAGCACCGCGCCGCCGACATCTTCTGCGGCGCGGCCCGCAGCACCCTCCCGCGGCCGCCCGCTGCGAGTGCGGCTCCGCGGGGCCGCCCGCAACGCCCCCCGGGTCCGCCCGGCCCGTGTGTGATACGGAGACAGAGTGCCGAGAGCGGGAACGGCTCGCTGCCTTTGGACAGCTCTGCACTGCGCGGGGCACAACTCCGCCGTGCAACCCTGCGAGTGCTGTGCTCGCTGGGCAAGATCTTAATCAGGCAAAAACGTGAATGTTGGAGTTTATTTAAACGATTCTACCCCACAGGGGTGCTTCACTTGGCAGTAGATCCCTTCGGAGCAGCGCTGCGAACTCAATTGTATGAAATAGCCCGGGTGGCCAAGAAAGCCGACGATATCCTCGATTGTATCAGAAATGGTGTGACCAAGCAGGAGCAGGGGGGTGATCGTCCCTCTGCACTTGGCACCAGTGAGGCCACCTCAGTGCTGTGTTCAGTTTTGGCCCCATCACTACAAGAAACATATCCACACCATGGAGCGTGTCCAGAGAAAGGCAGCAAAGCTGTGAGGGGTCTGGAGCACGAGCCTGATGGGGAGCGGCTGAGGGAACTGGGATTGTTTAGTCCGGAGAAGAGGAGGCTCAGGGGAGACCTTATCGTTCCCTGCAGCTACCTGAAAAGAGGTTGTGGAGAGAAGGGGGTCAGCCTCTTCTCCCAGGTAACAGTAATAGGACAGGAGGTGATGGCCTCAAGTTGCACCAGGGGAGGTTCAGGCTGGGTATTAGGAAACACTTCTTATCAAAAAGAGCAGTGAGGCAGTAGCACCAGGTGCCCAGGGAGGTGGTGCAGTCACCATCCCTGGAGGTATTCCAGAACCGTGTGGATGTGGCACTGAGGGACGTGGTCAGTGGGCATGGTGGGGTGGGCTGACGGCTGGACTGGATGATCTGAGAGGCCTTTTCCA
Source organism: Lagopus leucura (assembly GCF_019238085.1). Taxonomy (NCBI): domain Eukaryota; kingdom Metazoa; phylum Chordata; class Aves; order Galliformes; family Phasianidae; genus Lagopus; species Lagopus leucura. The sequence continues at coordinate 46,848,557 of NW_024962262.1, read as the reverse complement.
ACCTTAATGATTCTGTGATGCTATTCTTCCATTGCAGGTTCTCAGGGACATGTAGCAGATCCTTTAAAGCTGTGAAGAGCAGATTTCAGAGTTCGTCAATGGCTTCTGCTTGATTGCCTCATGGGAGCAAAATGCATATCTCATCTTGTGTGTAAAGGATCTATGAAATGCTGAGTACTTTTAACTTCTTTTTGTTTATTTTATTCCTTTATCCTCACCGTAATCATCTGAAGGAGTGCAACGAGCCTTAAGGCTGAAATTCATTTTTCAGACAGTAAAGATACATCCCCAGTGTATGGAATTCCCCCACCAAGTTCTCAGCCTGGGAACTGAATGCTCTCCTGCTGTTCCTTTAGCATATGGTCCTGACTGCATGGGCTGTGCTATTTTGTCTACCGATTCCCATTTCAGTGCTTGAGCTGAGGAGTGTAGATGCAAGGAACAAATAAATGTAGATTTCTCAAGCACAAAATGAGTAAAAGTTTGATAAACTCCTGAGCAATGCTTCTCTCTAGCTAAGGAAATGTCCCTTATTAAAATTAATGGAGCAGCTGTCCCCTCTTGAAACAATGAGCACACCCAGGAAGCCTCCTCCCACAGGACACACTTTTCAAAAGCACCTAAGAAACCCAATTCCCCAGTGTTTGCACATGACAATTAGTTGAATTCCTCGTGCATTGTGATGCATGTGCCGCATGTATTTCATTCTCTAAATTTACCTTAACATATAGGTTTGCTCCAGGTTCCTCTTTGTAGATTCTTTGCTCATACCCTGCTTGTAGAGCACATTCCAACAACTTAGTTTCTGACATAAACAAATCAATAACAACCTATTTGATGTCAGTTAATAGAATTAGGTCTGACATATCGACTCTTGTATCCCGCACAAGTGGGGAGCAAGCGGGAGTTTTTCAAGACACAGAAATCAGTGCTAAGCTCTACATGCAATAAATGTCAATTTTAAATTGCATTCTGCTGATACAAAGCAGCACTGATTCAGGGTCATCAATCTGTTCTGAAGCTTCCAGATAAGTTTAACACAATGTCTTCAGATGGGCCTTCTGCTTCCTTGATGTCTGAACTCCAAGAAATAAAATTACAAAACCACACATTTCACCTTTTCATTCTGAAGATTTATTCAAATGAAGTCTAATAACCAAAACACATGACAACTTGCAATAGCTGTCTCACTAGCACAGTTTGGTATTTAGTATTTACAGAGGAAGATCTTAAACTTAAGAGAATGAAAATATTATTTCTTAAAATTGTATTAGAAAGTAAGACTGGTCTATGCTTACGAAGTATTTTTGAAAGTCAGGCTGATTTTCTCTGAAAATTAACTGGGAATGGGAGGCAAAAATGAAAAGAAGCATTCTGTCCATCTCTTTGAGTAAGAAGCACTTTTCTTCTGACCACAAGATCCAACTGAGTGGAAGTTTTTGCTGTTTTGTCTTCCAAATGACCTGGGTGAGCTGCAAGTTAGAAAAGAAACATGCAAGCATTTTGATTGGAGGCACTGTAAATCATGTAAATCATCTTGTTAAAGCCAGTTTGTTTAACTTCATCATCTTTGTTAAATCAACTTTGTTAAACAAGAAAGTCTTCTCTCTACTTTCCTGCCTCATATTCTGCTTTTTTTTTTTTCCTGTCCGTTTTTGTGCTGATACTCAACCTACTTTACATCAGTTAAAGCAACAGGAGGATATATGCACTGAGCTTCCTCATAGGATGGCAGAGGTGTAACAGTAGTGCCAGCGCCTTTTTGGTGCTCACACTTTATGTGGCTACTATCAACTATTCTTCTCCAAAACAAATAATCATAGTGCTGCCCCCTCCCTTCCAGGGACTGCTTTTACATACCGAAATCCTGTCTTCCTTAAAATCAGTGGAAATTTTGTCAATGAATTAAAGCAGGGTCAACACTTTGCTCTTATTTTTGATCATTTTAGTTAATTATTTTACTTGATTTCTGTATCCTGGATTACACAGACTATTCAGATGACCATTCCCTATTCACTTAAGTGAAGCAGTTAATACTTCCTTATTTTTTTCCCCTTTTTAACAAATCAAAGTATTTGCTTTGCTTTTTGCCAAAAGAGCTGTGAACAGTGTTCCCTCAGCCTCTTTGCTCTGATTTGCAGTATATTGTATGGTACAGAGGCGTGGAAATGGATTAAAAGCCACAGCACAGTGCTCTGCAGATAAACCCACTGCAGGTGTGCAATTTAATAGGATTTTAATTTGGTAACAAGTGAACAAAGAGAGGAAACACAAAATAGGATTTTCTAGATGAAAAATTGCTACTCTTGCTAAAAGAAAGCGACTGGAAGCTCTGTGATAAGGAGTGAAGATCAGTCTGACGTTCTCTGAGCTGCCCTCTTACGAGTTTAAGTTCACTCAGAGCATCTTTGTTTGTGCCATGAGTTCCAACAGATATTAGTTCAAACTACTTGCACTCGGCTGGATAGAGTTCAATCTGCAATGCTGTCCATCAGGCCAGTTTGTTTAAATCTTGTATTGTCTCATTCCCCTCCCTCTGCCTTTTTTTTTTTTTTTAATATTAAAATATTTTCCTTGGGAGATGTCACCAGCTTGCAATATATATTCCATTCTCAAGATTATTAACAGTATTCATGCTTCAAATTACAAGATATGTATATGCTGCATTGCTCAAAATGCATGGAAAAACATGGTGTCTCTGCTAAGGAGTTTAATTTATATTCAGCACTGAAGGAGAGGTGGGGGACCAAAAACAGATGGGGAAGGAAAAGGAAAAATAAAGGTGGCAACCAAAAGATCATGAAGAGATGTGCTAAGACACAGGCACATATTGCTGCTGCTGATGCAAGGGCAAGCTTGGGAGATTCTCTTCTGATTTCTGTTACCAGTCCTCCCTCTCATTTTTCCAGGGTTTCACAGCAGAACTGAGTTTTTAGCACTAATTTCAATGAGATGCGGGTGGAGGTGCGATGAACAGATTTTTCCTGAGCATAACAGGCTGTAGAGAAGGCACAGAAATGCTCTGTGGGACAAGATGAAAAAGATACGGAGGTTGGTGTTGTTGGCAGAGGGAGAAGTGGAGGATGGGAGATAAAGAGAGGCACCAGGCCTAAGAGATCTGAAGAGGCTGTGTGAGGTGAAGGATTTAAGGGGAAAAAAAAATACAAAACACACCCTTGATATACAGAGCAGTAAGTCATGCAGCTGAAATACCATCCAGGAGACAGCATCTTGGCTGCTGGTTGCTGTTCGGGCTGCTGTGGGTTTGTATACATATTCTGTCTGAAAGGGGATTAGTAGGGGCAGGGACAGATGGCTGCCTGGGAGAATGGGAAGGTGATCCAAAGTCACAGAAGACAAAGTCTTTTGCAACAGGAATCTACAGGGTGTCTAGTTTGGGGGTCTACAAATATGGTAATATGAGCAAAGTGGTGGGTGGTGGAGATGGTTTGGAACTGCATTTTTCATCAATCTGTGGAGTTAGTATGACACCCAAGGAGAGAGAGCCTGCAATGTCTGAGGTGGGCGCTACCACCCATTCAAAGGACACCAGTGCCAGAAATACTCACCCACTCTATCACAGCTCCTGAAACCCTTCTGAGCTGCAGGTTCCAGTTTTTAATCTCCTTCACTAGCTGCAGACACTCGAGGCACAGCATTAGCAGGCTCTCACTGGGCTCTGTTTTTCATTCCACTATCAGCATTTTGCACATGGACTGATGGAACCCAGGTTTTCAGGTCCTTTAGTTGGCAGGATTTTCCTCTCTAAGCTCTTCCTATACTTTCTCCATCCTTCACTTTTTCCTTCCCTCCTTGATACCTTGACAAGTCATACTGCTCCCCATTTTGGGTTTTGTAGTCATTTGCTCCTACTTTGGCACTACTGGTCCCTCACTCTAACCAGCCTTGCTCTGTTCTTGAGGTCCCATACAAAATATGCAAAAATTACACATTTATTTGTTGGCACATCACTTATGCAAAGCAAAACCGGGGTCAAATCTTTGTCTGTTGTCACTTGTATAAGAGCACTGCAGTTGTTGTAGAGGCCACACAAATGCCCCTAAGGGCAGAACAATGAAAGAACATAAGAAGCAGGAAAGATATTGAATAGGTTTTCTACTGGTTTATCTCCTAATTTTTGACCACTGTTGATTTAGGGATTCCTTAGCCATATTCTGCATCCAGATCAGTTTGTTTTGAACTTAAGGTGGCAGGGGAGGATAGCTCATTACATTCCATTTCAAAAATGAAAGTATCTATCCAACATGCCCATGACGTATGTAAACCATTCTTGTTTGTTTCCCTTGTGTCTTTCTCCTTCTGCTTTTCATTACTGAACTAGTTTTAGCATATCTCATATTTAAAAGCAAGTGTCTTCCAAGAGACTTTATAACTAATAAAGATGCTTTTTAAAACAGTCGATTTCCAGTCCTGGTCCTAGTTTATGGAAGCTGAATACATCCTGGAAGGATAAGCAGTAGAATAACAACAGCATGATCACCTCAAAACTGTTATTTCCTTATTAATCTTGGTGCCACTGACATTTGTTCTTTTCCATAGTCTAGAAAACATAGTGTTCTCTGAGTCTTAAGTGCTGTTACTACACAAAAAAGATATCTGAAAACAGCTGAACGTACAAGTGATGAATATATCCCTTGTATTAACCACAAAGGCTTGATCTGTGTTCCGATATGTCCTAAGATTTAGCCTTGTGTCCTAAGAAGACTCAGACATTTTGTCTTCTACCTGCATGTCACCCCTTATGCTGCTAATTGGAGCCAGGGGGCTGACTGCAAGAAAGTCTGGCACAGCAGAAAGACTCAAAGTGTTTCACACTTCGGCATCTTTTGATAAAATTAATAGCTAGGTGAAGGAAAGAGTCTCTCAGTGCTCTCAGCAGTGAGAAAGGCTATGCTATGTGCTTTCTCTTCTGATCAGTAAATTCCATTTGGCCTGCTAACCCTTGAGCTGTGCCAAACCCAGCAGAACAAGGCTGCTCTTGCTTGATGACACTTGGGGAATCTAACACAAAGATGAAAGTCTTCTGGAAAACGAAGGAAGAACGAAGGAAGAATGGGGTGAGTGGGAGATAGGCAATGCAAAGTTTATAATCCATTAACAGGAATTGTGGGAGGATGGCTTTTGGCTTGAGGTATGGATGACAGTGGACATAACTCCATGCAAACCCATATTTCATTAGTTCTACTTCACACACATGAAAAACTACAAAGTCTACACCTCTCCCGATTTCCACAACTTACTGCATTGCTTTTTTTTTATTTTTATTTTTTTAAGTTTTCTTCAGAGTTAATATTTTATCTCACCTTGATTTCTGTGGCTTTCTCCCCCAAGCAACTCAGAACTCCGAATATACGTTGCTTAATCTGATGTCACTCTGGTTCAGCATCAAACTTATGAGAGTTGACTGAGGAGCTTGAGCTTGAGGTTCTTCCTCTGCAAAGTAGCCCCCGAAGCAGCTGGGCTCATAAACCCACAGAACAGGCTGGTCGCTTTGCTGTGTGACACAAAAACTTTCTTCTCCCTCCTCCTCCTCCTCTATATAGGACTGGAAGATGTGAGCAACGTAATCCAAGAGTAGCAAATTAAACAAATGCCAGGATCCTAGATTTAAAGAAAACAAAAGTAGTTGTAGCAACCTCTTAATTTTCATATACCTTCCTGATGTGTTCTTTTTTTTTGAAGAGCTTCATTGTAGTGATGGGCTAGACAAAGTAGCAGTCTAGCACTTATCAAATAATGCTTGCATAATGACCTACCTTCAACTACCATAGCAAAATGGGCACTGACTATGGATTTTAAACATAAACAAAAAAACCTTTTCCCAAATTTTACCAACAGAGAAAAATGTGCTTGTGTTTATTCACTTTTCTATTCAAGTTCATCCCCCCAGATTCACTGCTCTTATAAGGCCTATTAACTAGCATGCATTGTCTGCATTTCCCCCTAACACAGATAAATTATTTAACCTCTCCCCAAGCTAACCCTCCTACACATTTCAGTTTCTTCCATACCTATGACATTAAATGGCCTACCTTGCAGCTGTGTATGCCAAAATACCAAGTTATAGTTGCCAAAAGCCAAAAGAAGGACTCAGGGAGGCCACTGCGTTTTGACTTGCACCTGTGGTTGAAAGTGCTTACACTGTGTATGCAGGTGACTGTCCAGCCACCTTGGCTTGGCTGTACTCCCCTGAATGCCTCAGAGGAGATACTAATAAAGGAAATGTAGGTGGTCAGCTGATATAAGGTTTTGTGTCTGAGATAAGGAGAGGCACATATGCTGGGAAAGAGGTGATAATAGAAGAGCTCTAGCGTAGAACTGTGGAATCATCTCGGTTGGAGAAGATCATCAAGCCCAACTATCAACCTGACCTACAGAGTCCCATTAGTAAACCATGTCCCTTTAATGCCGTGAAGTCCCATGACTTCCTGTGCCCTGACTGCTGTTGCTCCTTTCAGCCTTACAGGGGACTAAATGCAGGTTCCTTCGATTGCACTTGAGCATCATCCATGAGGAGGCAGGGTTGGAATAGGGCAAAAGACAATCCTGAGCTCAGAAGTAACTTTTATGTGTGTCAGAAGTGCTAAGTTTCAAGCAAGACCCCCAGCCAGAAGTGAGTTTGGATTTGGTTTCTGCTATGTGACTTACGCTGTGGGGATGCATGCTGCATTAACATGACACACATTTACCAAAAATTCTACATTTTGCCTAAGTAATTGTGGATCCTCAGTGGATGCAGCATATTTTGACTTGCAGGATCCCCACCATTTCTTTATGAAATGCTGAGATTTAAGACATTTATGAAAAGCAATGGCCTGAGTGCAGAGTGGCTTGTTAAAATAACTAAGCCTTGCCCACTAAGGCTTCAAATAGAAATGTGGGAATAGAGACCTAGGAAAGATGGGACATTGTTACATCACATAACCCAACATCTAAAGGAACCACTGCTTTTAGGAAAGAAGATAATGACCAATTTAATTGGAACATCACAGAGAAAGATTAAAAGGCGCTTTAAAAACTCTGTCATATGTGAAAATGAATTAAATCTCAATGTTAATGAAGTACAATAATAAGACTGTATAATGTGAGATGAAAATATTGTTTGTAACTAGTTTGAGGAAGGCTCAGCAGAGGATAGGATGCTTTAGATCAGATGGTATTAATTGCGTCCCCAGCCATTAACAACTAAAGAACAGGGAGGCGATTCATTAAGCTCTTCTCGAGGTGGGAAAAGGATTTCATCATCACTGGCAATTTTAATAAACACTGAGAATCCAGTGCTGTTCTTGGAATTCGTTCACAATTTTCACTCATGGCACAAAATATTGCATCTAACTTTGGGGAGTTTTGTGCAGAACACTTCTGCAGAGAGATGTGGTTATTATTACTCTGATGCAGCCGACCAAGGACAAGGGACCCGACTGTGCTGTATTCCATGTAGTCAGAGAGCAAACCTCCAATCCTGCTCCAGGGAGTTTGCAACCTAATTATGAGGCAAAAGGTAACAGCTAGGTGTAGAAAAGGGCTGTGCATGTATATACATACACAAACACAGCCAGTAACAGGGAAAGAATGCTGAAGAATATAAAAGGCAGCAACCTTAGCATACCACTTTGTTATGTCTTTGTAGGAAACACAAAGCCCTAAGCTTTGAAGGGGTATGTCTAAGAAGATAATGAGGTTTTTTTGGCTGTTGGTGTGAAGCTCCCTCCAACAGAACACAAAAAATTACGAAGATGCTTCTTTGAAAGTCTGAAAGGTAGTTCATGCATTCTGGGTTGAGATGTTACTCTGAGGAGACAGTGCATTGCTCCAGAATAAATAAAAGACAGATAGCCTCTGAAAGGTCTTACAAATAAAGAGAAAGGAAGTTGGGTTTGATGCAATATAGAAGAGGTACAGTTGATTCAAGACACAGTGGTACCACTTCAAGGCACTTTCAGTAAATGCAATTGCAAAGGCCTCTCACTTCTGCTTTACAGTAGTGTGTGTTGGATTTGGTGCTAGACAGCTCTGAGCACTACAACAGAGACAAAAAGCATCCAGCTGAAGCAGTGATTAGTTTTCAATCAGTCTAATGTGTCAGTGTAAGGCATAAGCAAAAGGAAGGAGCCTATACCTTCTCTAGGAAGAACTAACTGCATTTTTGACAAGTGTTTGGATCTGCTGTTACTGTGTTGTACAGAAAGAATATGGGAATCTGGAAGCTACCACCTGATATATATGGAATTATTATGGTTAGGGCTGCTGGTGCCCCAGATCTCCATCACCCCTTCCTGATGGAGTTCCTGCAATGGGGGTGAAGCGAGGTTTGCATCTAAGGATGCCGTTATCTGTTTCACCTCAAATGATGGCCTCTACCAAAACAGGGAGTCCTGTTCCCCTGCCATCTCCAGCTGCATCTTTCTCCCTTTCTCCCTTGTGCTCATCCTAGAGAGGTGATGCTCATTTGGATTATAGCTTGACTGCATGTCTCTGAAACGATCAGGTCCCTCTGCCATCTCAGGTCACATCAGCTGACAGACACAAAGCTCTCACTTACCAAAACTGTCTGCATAGTTGAGTGTCATCGCCTTGCTTACTGTGCTCAGTAGGAAGTTCCATCTCAACTGGAAATCAGCTGCCAGTTTTATAAACTCCTGTTTATTCCTGCTTGGCTGCAAATAGAGAAAAAAAAAGTTGCTTTATGATGAAGCCGGTTAAAAGAGTCCCTTATTGTGTTATGGACTGTTTTCCTGTGCAGACGGCATACAGAGATGGAAAATTAAGTTAAAATAACTTAGGTTGAAAGGGATCTTTGTATGTCGTCTTTTTTCAGGTCTTTTCCAGCCAAGTTCTGAATGTCTTTGAGGTATTCTCCACCCTTCTGGGTAACTTCTTCATGTTTGTTTTGTTTTTTTTTTTTTAATCTTTTGAATTTTTCCTTTGCTGTGGCTATTGCCTTACACCCTATAACTGTGAACCTCCATCTTCTCTGCAGCTGAGGGTTCTGTGAGAGGAAGGCACCACAGAACTGCAAAATGCTATTTCTAATTATAAAACCCACTCAAAATATTAGGAAGAAAAGCTGAAGAAGTAAGTACAGTTTATCCTGCTTCTTCAGAAAAATAAATAGAAAAAAAGAATTTAACTACCTTCCAGCCCCAGATTCACTGGTCTGTCCAACCAACAGAATGCAGTGCTACTATCAAACTACCGCCAGCTCTGGATCACTGATGGACCAGGGGAGCAAGAATTGGTAACCTAGGGAGAGGTCTATACACAAAGATGATCATACTTGAATCTTTCATGAGAGGTAGAACCATTCCACTAGCATTTCTCACTCTCCTACAACCTTCTGAAAATCAACAGTTTCATAAATCAACAATCTCAGGAGTCATTAAGTGTTCTCTTTATTTATATGAACATTTTTCTTAGAGATCTTGATTTATAAGGCAGTGCTACAGAGTACATCTACAAAATGAGACCAAATACTGTAATCACTGAAGTGGATATATGCATAGAAATACATTTGTAGTTGTTTGCACAGATGGAATTTTTGTATGCCAATTAATTCTCCCTTTTTCTGCAGCATGCATAAATTGTATTTATGCAAATCTGCAGTCTGGTCATGTTGCTAGTATATAATGTATCTCCTTCAAACTTTTGACAGAGTGTAGAGGGATAAATGGTGTGATCACTCTTCCTTTTCTGAAATGGTTAAATTAATTTTATACCTGAATGACAAAAGCCTGAAGATCTGAATATACACAGGTTAGGAGAACTCGAATATCTGTAGAATGTGCCAGTGAAGATAATAGGTCATTCAAACCTGTGAAATATAGAAGGGAGATCAAGTGATTGGCTTGCTGCCATTTCTAGCTTTTTTTTTTTTTTTTTTTCTGTTATATTTGGCTTTAAATATACTAAGACCTCTGTTTATAGCATTTTGATTAGTGCAACTGCGCAATTTCTTAGAAATTAGTCAGAATTCAAGTTTATGTTATAGAATCATGGAATCATAGTGTCATAGAATGGCTTGGGTTGGGAGGGACCTCAAGAAGCATCAAATTCCAACCCCTCTGCTGCAGGCAGAGTTGCTAACTGCTAGACCAAGTAGATCAGGCTGCTCAGGGCCTCATCCCACCTGGCCTTGAACACCATCCTTGTGGATGGGGCATCCACAACCTCTCCGGGCAATATGTTCCAACACCTCACCACCCTCTCAGTGAAAAACTTCCTCAGATGTCTATCCTAAATCTTCCTTCCTTCAGTTTTCCCCCTTGTCTTATCACTATCTATCCATGTAAAAAGTTGTTTTCCCTCATGTTTATAATCTCCCTTTGAATACTGGAAGGCTGTAAAGAGGTCTCCCCACAGTCTTCTCTTCTCCAAATTGAACAAGACCATCTCCTTCAACTTGTCTTCACAGGAGAGCTGCTCCAGCCCTGTGATCATCTTTATGGCCTTCCTCTGGACTCTCTCCAAAAGCCTGACATTTTTCTTGTGCTGAAGGCTCCAGAGATGGACATTATACTCCTGATGAGCCTCATGAAGGCAGAATAGAGAGGGACAATTGCCCCTCTTCTGATGCAGCCCATGATACAGTTGGCTTTCCAGGCTGCAAGCAAACACTGCTGGCTCATGTTCAGTTTTTCATCTACCAGGGCTCCTAAGTCCTTCTCAGCAGGGCTACTCTCAAGGAGTTCTTCTCTCAGTCTGTATACATATCTGAGATTCCTCCAACCCAAGTGCAAAATCTTGCACTTTGTTTTGTTGAACACAGGTTCACAGGGGCCCACCTTTCAAGTTTATCAAGGTCCCTCTGGATGCATCCCTTCTTCTTCTGTATCAACTGCACCACTCAGCTTGGTGTCATCAGCAAACTTGCTGAGGATGCACTCAATCCCACTGTCTACATCATTGACAAAGTTGTTAAATAGTATTTGTCCCAAGATGGTCTCCTGGGGGATACCACACATTACTGGCCTCCACCTGGACGTAGAGCCATAGATCTGTTCCATAATCTTCCCAGGAACGGAGGTGAAGCTTACTGGCCTTTAGTTCCCTAGGTCACCCTTCCTCCCTTTCTTATAAATGGGAGTGAGGTTTCCCTTTTTCCAGTCTCCAAGGAATTCACCTGTCACCCATGGCTTTTCAAATATGATGGAGAACAGCTCAACAACCACACCAGCCAGTTCCCTTTGGACCCTGGTATGCATGTTGTCTGGCCCCATAGCCATTACTACTGTGTCTGCACTGGCATAATTATCATGGACAAAGTGGAAAGAGTAAACTTTGCACAGGTGCAAGCTGAAATATGGCTATATGCAATGCCAAATTTCTTATCTAAGCTTCTACGTGGTTGAAAAAGAAAAATCTGTTGCGGAGGAGAGAATTGTTTCAAAACAGTAACTGCAGATATTCCATAGTATTCTATGGAAATATATATAGCATTGCCAAAAAGCACTGCAGATGTTCCCCCAAAAGATTAGAAGCTACCACTCTGTGCCACAAGCTGCATCATGACTGTACCTCTCTGAATCTATACCCTTCTAGCTAACAGGTTTTATTGTCAGAAAACATATGCATAGGGTCTGTAAATCTTTGTTTATTATTAATAGCAATTTGGAAAAGGAATGGAAACTGAGAATGCAGAGAATCCACCTCTGAAAACACAATAATTAATAAAAAGAGCGAATGTAATAAAAAGCTCCTGTGCATTGCTTTTGATTTTAAGTCTCATATCAACATTATTCAGATGGTTCTCTTAATGGCTCTATGAACAAAGAGAATTATTATTCCTGCCAAAAGCCGTCACAGGCAGGTGGTGGTGCATCCCCTATCAGGGAGCACGCCTGCGGCGGGCCAGGAACAAAGAGCTGAGGATTCCTCCATCAGCTCTAAGCACAGACGGCCCATCTTACCCATTTCTTACTAATGATTCAAATGGCAGTCTGTTAATATTAGAATTAACTTGCCATTATGTTCCCATAGCTTTTCGGTAGACTGGCAAATGTATTGTGTCATGGCTGCATGCAAACCGTGTGTTTTAGTGTTTACAGCACAGCATCTATTCTGCAGGCCCTAACAGAGCAAAAAGATGTGAAAGACGAAAGGTCCACATCCAGTTCAGCATACAGTGTGTAAAATCTGGCCACAGGAGGTGATTTCGTGACTGCAATTAATAATGGGAAAATGCAAAATGTAATTCTAGGAAACTCCTTTTTATCAAAGCAAATCATAAAATGTCCCTGTTTATCAGCCTTCTTTTGGAAGGTGTATCATTTGGGAACACAAAACCCACTCCCACCGCCATAGAAAGCATTAAGAGAGAATCAAAGCCTTTCATTGTTAACCTTTAAAATTAAACGGATATAACTGCGTGCTCCATTCTCAATTTTATTGGCTCTTTTCCAGTACTTAGGGTTACTGAAAGGCTGTAATTCCCAGTAGGGCAGATGCCATGAATAAACATGCTAGAGCTTTAACAACGTCAGGCAGAAGCTTAAATGGATAGGAAAATATAGAAAAAATTACATTTGATTTCTATGTTGTACTGCAGTTCATCTGGATTTCCATACTTCTTTTGAAAGAGGTTTCCAGGCACATCCAGCAATCCCTGATTGATGACAGCATTCAAATCCGAGATCAGAACAGTGACTTTGCTGTTGTTGTTCAAGACTATCCTCATTGTCTGCATTTATTAAGAAAACAGTTAATGTCTTTCACTTTCACAAGCCCTCAACTCAGTCAAAAAAGCTTCCCTTTCAGTGCTAAGTTAGAAGTGAGGCTTTACATTTACCACTAGACTCCAAATGGAAAAAAAAAAAAAAAAAAAAAAAAGGAAAAAAAAAGCATCAAAGGAGATGAATCTTAAGCTGTCTTTGAGTGGGTTTTGTTCTGGGTGATATTATTTTCAATGAGACTTTGTGGTAGTGTCTGTGATGGAGCAGACAAGGCTGACAGATGCTTGAAGTATCTGGGCAATATTTTTGCCTGCAGTTACTATAGTTATGCCAAATAATGGTACTTTGTCTGGAAAAAATGAAACTATTTATTAGGATTTACTTTTCCTCAGTGCCACTTGTCCTTAATATGTGTTTCAATTACATTCAAAAGTGAGTTTTCTTGAGTTTTTCTATCCTTTGAGAAGATAAAAATAAGACTAAAAATACAGTATTAATTAAAGTGATACTAGTAGGGAATTTGTCCCATTTCTTTGCTTGTGAGTCATTTTTGAATGAATCTGGTTTCATATTTGTCCCTATAAATATTACACACACAGATATTGCAGAGGATTTTCAGCCTAGCTTTTTATCCTCATCTCTCTCTCTCTCTTTTTTTTTTTTTTTAATTAATTGCTAATATCCTGATTGAAATGTTTTAAGTGGTAAATAATGAAAGGAATTAAATCTGAGTCTGTTACAATTCATCCATCCATACATTTAGTCTCTTCCTTTCATACTGAAATGTGGGAGATCCTACAGGCTCTGCTGAATTTGGGCTTATATATATATAATCCATATGCTAACTTTGGTCTACTAGAGGAAAAATATTTTCTTGTAAACTTCAGAGAAGACTTCAGGGTTCATGAATGTTTGAACAAATGCCATTCATCGGGTGCATGGTAGAGATCACCACTTTCTATCACACCACACTTATTTGCAAGTATAACTCAGTCCAGCACTTTGGTTTTCCACTATTGTGTTAGCATTACTCAAATATCACAAGCTGCCTGACTCTCGGTAGTCTTTTTCAATCAAGTTAAAGACAAAGCTCCTTTTCTTGCTTTACATGGAGTTTCCAGCATTGGAAGAAGAGCTGCTGGTTGCAGCAAGAGCACACAATGAGAACACTGGGAACACAGCTCCATATTCCTGTATGCTAGGCCACTCTCTTTCTTTACCCATTACACTTCACAAACCATAATGCTCTGAATTACTAAGAGCTGGCCCTGACAACACTTAAATACAGCTTATCAAAGACAGGAATCAGCCCTTGGAAATGACAAGCATTATATCCACATTCCTTTCTCACAGAGAATTTGCACTTTCTTGTACTCTAATTACTTCCGTACATCCAGGTAGTAGCAAATATCAGCCTGCTTTATCTACACATGATGGGAAAGTTACTTTTTCTTCTGAATGCTGACCCTGCCAAAATTGTTCAGATTTTCTCACCAGGTGGCTAAATTATTGCAAAGTGCTCTACAAGGCACAGAGTGTTTACACCATTCAGAAGCTGCAGCTGCACAGTCCCTCAATAACAGTTCTCATTAGGAGCACTGTCACCTGCTTTGACCACCTGTCTCTGGTTGAAATTCAATGTGCTTTTCAGAGAGAGAAAACCTTGAAGGACGATTAGAAAGACCAAATGACTCCCATATGAGAGAATTAAACCTCAGGCTGAGATAGAAATAACTGAGAAAGAATGCGACAGAGGAAGAACTATGTGAAAAAGGGCACAAATTTTATAACTAATGAAAGAAAGTACTTTTTCTCGCAAGAAATAATCAAATCCTGGGGCTCGCTACCCCAAGATGGATGGGGATACAACCTTCATCTCAGATGGTTTGATGGGTCTCAGGAGTAGAACATCACTTGCTCTATGCATGCCTACTTTATCTGAGTATCTGATGAGGACAACCAGGGCAAATAGTAAACCACACACAAGCCTAGGGACTGGTCTGACCAACTAAAACACCGATTGGTTTTCTCTGAGTGACATTCACCTTGTCATGAAGCATCTGTGTGTTTCTCACATGATGAACATCTTAAATATTCGTGTTGTCCAGCTAGCCATCTTCTGGTATACATTAGGTGGATAGGGTAATTTTGCAATATAATCTTTATCTGACTCTTGTTTTCTGCTCTGCTTTCTGGAGCCCGGTATAAATGCCTTGGGTAAGGTCAGAAGTTATACCTGAGGCTACAGCTGCTGAAAGACTACGGGGATGTTGATTTACAAGGCTCACATTTTTTCACTTGTTGAAGCTGTTGTTTTTAAATTGGGACTAATGGGACTGATCATCAGTTACTCTGGAGCTCCTCTGCCCTTTGTATGTATTTTAAAGGGGCTCTGGAGAAGGTGCAAATATCATTTACCTGTGCAAAGAGTGCCAGTTGACATGAAGAGGAACCAGGCTCAGAGTGTCCTTTACTCTAAGTATAGACCTGACCCAGGTTCTCAGGTCTAGAATGTTCACTTAGTGCAGGTTAAACAATGCGCAATATAAAGCAGTTAGAGGCTGCTGCTGGAGAATTCCCTCCAGCTAGGTTAAAACTCTTTTTTCCTAAATCTCAAGGGTGTAAATTAAATGTTGAGTCTTCACAGCTCTTCCATGCATTAGGAATGTGCAGGGAAGAATAAAAAAGCTACAACCAGCACCTTGATGTCATGCCTCAAGCCCAAGCACAACAGCGTAAAGTCTAACTACAGCAATCCGGGCCAAATGCTTGGGAATAGTTGGCACATGCAGTCTTGTGGGACTGAGTGGTTTGATGGGTAAGAAGTACTGTTAAGAAGCATATAGTGTTATGAAGCTGAGTTTTTTTCTAGTGTTTAGCACCTCCAAAGTGCTGCTGCAGGAAATGGCAACTACAAGTCCTTGGCACTTGATAGATGTAGACCTTTTGCCCATGTTAGGACACCTATGCACGTTTATGCATTTTTTTAATTAAAAAACGCCTCCAAAACTGCTTTTTTTTTGAACTGTGAGGTTTAAATTTTATATGCTGTTGGTTGTGGTGAAGCTTTCCCATAAAGGAAAACTGTATTTATTAATGAAAGATGGGATGCTGCTGTGTAACCCAAGGAGTCACAGTTACCTTCTTTTATTCCTTTGCTGTGAGGACAAAGTGAAGTCATTTAAGCCAAATGGGCATACTGGGAGTATCTTGTACTGCATGTGCTGTGATTTTGCAAGTATTTAAGGACAGCAATGGAAGTGAAGCTACAGGAAGGGCGCAGCCCATCATAATAATGCAGCACTGAGTAACTGCAGGATAGCAACCACTAACCACATCTCGGAGGCTCTCAAAGAGCCCAAAGGGCCCCTCAGCATACTTACTGTGGGCAGAAATAAGTAGGAGGGTGAGCATGGTTAGGACCATGGTTAGTATACAGATAATAGCACCTGTGCCCTGCTGCTCTTCTACTACAGTGGAGCACCTCATAAATGATCCTTACTGCGTGTGGGCTTCTTGAGTGCATGAGGTGCTCAGCTGCTTTGTTTCATGGATTCTGGAACATACCTTGGCCATATTAGAAAGATCTGTCTTTCTCCTGAGTCTTTTTATAAATACTGTAACTTCTGTTAAAGAAGAAGAGGCAGGTGTTTCATATCATTAATATTTTACATTCTTAAAGACATTAATGCAGGCAGATCTCTTTAAATTGTAAAGCAGATCCCTGTGGGAGCAACAGGCTAACTCAGAGCACAGGGAGATAGCTGAGCTACCTATCTATGCTGGGGACCCACAAATTTAAAGCTTGCATGCAGCCCAGATTACTGCTCTTCCTTCACTAGAAATATGTTAATCATGATGCAGAGGAACAATACTTCCAATATTTTTTTCCATGAAATACTTCTCAAACAAGAGCAATGTTCTTTTATAAGTATGGTTTTAGATGCCATAAGGACTAATGGCAGCATGAATACTAAATTTTCTGTTTTGATTAGAGTTTGCATTTTCACCCTTATGTATCTATAATTCTTCAGCACTGTTAATAAAAGTTGATTTCTGTTGCTCTACTTGATCCTGTCCATAATGTTAGAATTACTAACTCTGTGGTCCAAGAATATCTTTTTTAAGAATAAAATATAACAAACTGATTCTTAGTTGCAGGAAAATCAAGTATAAAGCAACTTAAATCTGCAGACAGGCAATGGTTTTTAAGTGAATTCTGTTTCTCTAAAGTTTGTACAAACCCCAAAGCCCACAATATGCATAGAAAGTATTCTGGTTGATTAATTACTTTTACTTTCATACACATAAATGTGTTAAAAACAAATGACTAAATTTGCTCTATCAATTGCTTGAACGTAAGGACTGCCAGATTTGAGACTGACTGCAAGCCATCCTTCAGCACGTGTGCAAGCAGTCCTGTATCCATGCAGGATCCCATCTTTCTCACTGTAGAGATGTTTTCATTCACGGAGAAACTGAGCAGCATTTTGCTTTAGCTGGTTTCTTCAGCATAACTGAACTAGATGATCTTAAAAGTTCCTTGCAGCCTAAACCATCCTATGATTCTGTGTAATAAATAAACTATAGAATCATGGAATGGCTTGGGTTGGAAAGGACCTTAAAGATCAGCTAGTTTCACTGCTGTGGGCAGTGACCTCTTCTACTAGATCAAGTTGCCCAAAGCCTCACGCAACATAACCTTGAACATTTTGTACGTATGAACACCTTTGCATACATAAATCAAAGTACGTATGTATGTACGTACTTAGGATCACACACCTTTGTATACTACAAGATTTTAAAATCCTGCTCTAATGACAGAGTCACATTTTCCCTTATAGGCCTTTGGGGTTTTTTTCTACTTTATGTTGAACTGCCCTATATTCATTAATTAATTTATCTGCATAAAACCACTTGCAAGGAAAAGAGACAGAACAATACCGACATTTCAGAGGGCAGGGTGCTTATTTTTAAGAGTCATCAACACAGCCAAAGTGAACATGGCAAAAGACAGGTCTTTAAAAAGATTCAAGTACACTTTAATTAACCAGGAACTTGGAATGATTTGGGCTTAAATTTGTCCTCACACCACTTGAGACCATTTATTTTTAACTGTGTGCCAACTAACTCTAGTCCTTTCTTCTATCAAGGTCATCAGCTAAAATGTTTAAAAAATAATTTAAGAGACTTGTAACCCAATCTTTTCTGCAATTGAAGTGAAGATTATTTATGAAAATCACTCTGTTCCTCACCTTCACATTTGGATGTTTGGAGTGACATTGGAAGCTCTTCCAAAGCATTAAGCAGCCAGAGTTTAACATTTTTACTGAACATTCTGATTGACTTCAGATAGTGGACAGACACTTCCTCCAGGAAGTCACCAAGGAGAATATTATCCATTTCCTACAATGTAAATATATGGAACTGCATGTACAGATGTTTACAGCAGCATGAAACGTTTCAGCTGTGATTACAATTTATGTCATGAAAGAAGCCCATTGTTTTCCTCCTCTTATGGCAATAATTAAACTATATTTATTAGCAGAAGGAAAAAGGTCCTAGAAGCAAGCAGCACCTCCTGAATTAATTACTAGATGCTGCTTGATGACCTGCTGTAAATAAGAAGTAAATTATTCTGAGCAGAAAACTGTATGTCTGCGTGGAATGTCACTGAGAAATACAGTAAAGTTATCAAAGGAAAAATAACCCTCTTGTAGTTTAGAATCCAGCTATCAGGCTGAATTTCAGATGCATATCCTCATTCCAGAACCCCAGATCACATTTATAACATCATCCTCCATTGGTGTTAAGAACTTTCGGCTGTGGTCGTATGCGAAGCCAGGAATTGGACTTGATGATCCTTACGGATCCCTTTCAGCTTCACATATTCTGTGATTCTGTGAACTGAAGATACGGCAGCAAATGGCTGTAGTCTCAAGTTCCACTGTCTCCTTTCAAAATCCAAACTCGCTGGCTCAAAATTTATATCTACATATAGACTGAGAAGAAAATCTCATTGTACGGTACACAATAAACGGCTGGTCTTTCTCTCCAGCTAGAACTACCAAAAAGACAAAAATCTTAAAGTAATTACAACAAACATGTCTACAGTACCTTGAATAGATATCTGTCATAGTACTTGAACAGCTGGCATATATCTGGCAAGGAGATAAATGCTATTTTTTCAGGCGGTAGAGACCTCCAAAATGATGTGATGCAATCCTCCACCTATTGCACAAAATCCTTTATGAACTTTCACCAATTTTACACTAGTGACATGTGAAGTGTGATTCAGTGAAAGGACACACACATCAGCACAGAAGCAGGGGGATGAGCACAGAGCTTGGCTCCCCACCTGGCTTGAGCCAAGCTCAGACACTAGTGGGAGCATCCTGGGGTGAACCTGGCAAGGAAGCATAACAAAGAGCAGGAAGACAAAGAGACGTGCTGTGGATATGTGGATATAATGGGAGATATGCATCCATGGCCTTGTGTTTTGTGCCTGCAACATCACAGTGTAAGAGGTGGTCACATTAAGAATTTCAGTATATCTTGAATGAGTGCTCTTTTTGTCCGTAAAGGAACGTCTTCTTCAGATAAAACCATGAACTAAATAAGCTACAAAGAAACAATTTCATTATCGTATTTGTTTGCTATCATGCAAGGAAAGTTACTGAAGCAAAGGCTTACCTTGTCAAGCTCTTGCATTTTCACAACCTCTAAAATATCGTGGCAGTGGCTATTGTACTCATTTGCGACCTGTATGATCTGGACAAAGTGAGCAAGAAGAATGTAAAAATGATCATCTAGTCAAGGAGCTAAATGGCTTGATTACTGGATACTTAAACATACCATCTCATAGGGGTATTTGTTCAGTAATTCTTGCTCCCAAGGGCAGGCTAGCCCAAATTCAGGCAAAACGTATGTAAGTCTGTCTTCTTCAGTTTTCAGATAAGTGACTGATGGAAAACAGTGCAAATCCTTGTTCCAAAGCATCAGAATGAATTTGAAAGAATTAAAAAAAAAAAAAAGAAGTACACAATTATCTTGTCAGTTCTGTTAAAATTACTAAGTACTTTCCTGAAGTTGTATATTACTATTTTTTAATGAGATGTAATTATTCACAGAAATGCTTGTTCTTTTTGCTCAAAAAAATAGAGGTGGGTGAAACAAGCAAGCATGGTTGACTAAAAGTTCAAATTCCAAACAGTACAACAATAATATATTTTCAAACCAAGTGAATATTTCACGCTACGCACATCTTATGCATATATTATCTATAGCACTCATTTTCACAGTTGCAATCTTCTAAATAAGGCTTGAGATTGTTGGCTCAGCTGTAAAGCTGACAGCAAGGTTTTCTTCAGCTGTTGTTACACGCACTCTGAGCGCCATGAAGAAACAAGAAAGACACACAGTGTCTCCTTTTCCCTTGCTGTGATCCCATAATGCTGCTGCTCATGCTTTGTGGGTTGGCTTCCAACAACCCCAGCATCAGGCCAATTCCCTAGTGCATTTGAGCTGACAGCAGTTAGCCTAACATCAGCCTCCTTGGCGAGCAGGGTTGCCATTCTCTTTTCTTAATCACTTCACAGTGTTTTAAAGACTTCCCATGCCAATATAGTCTCATTGAGTTGAAAGGACACTGACTCGACAGCATGAGGGCCTGCAGTGGTGGGCTTCAGGCAAGGAAGGCTGTGCCCAACTAACTCCTCCAGTGTCGGAAACTTGGGCTGTCGGCCACAATTTCAACACTCGGCATAGCAAAGATTATTTGAGCTGACATTTAGACAACAAAAATACTTAGCTACATCAGGAGTGGGGGGAGTAAGCATTTAGTGAGGTTCCACAGACAAAGGTTATTTCAGGGAGTGTGATGGGTTAATTGTATTTCATTACAGCATTATATAGCATTTCTAATTAAGCACACAGAAGCATTTTGTTATAAGACTAATCTATCTGAAACTCACTGTTCCTTCTTTTTTGCTATTGCTCTTGTAACCAGCTGCATCTCCAGAACTGCAGGCGTCTGCACTGTGGTAAAATACAGAACATAAAGCCTTTTAAAAAACCCCACCAATTTATACAGTGTTCAGTGAGAAAACAATCTCAAAGTGGATGCAGAGTTCTAGGCTGAACTAGACAGCAGTGTGTTTAGGAAACAAAATCCCTCCCTTTCCCATCATTCAGTGGTCCCAGGATTTTCTAATGAATCTGGAGACTAATTTCAAGATAAAATTGAGCCACTCACTGCAGACAGCAAGATATTAGCCATTTAGCAGCACAATCTCTTCCAACTTCTTGTACCAAATTTGTGATTTTGAACTGGTAGTGGCAGTTCATTTGGAATGAAAATAAAAATCATATACATGGAAATAATGAAATCATAATCGTCCTTGAGCTTTGATTGCACAGTAACCCCATTTTCTGTTCCCTTTATTAATGCAGACAGCAACTTTTTCCTGGCTGCCCCCTGCCTACTTTGAAAGTCTTCCTTGATGCTCCACACTCTCAGTATTCTCATGGGCCTGCAAAAGCTCAACAATCAGCTTTTGGCTGGAAAACCATGAGCTGGGCAGCAGTAGGCTGCTTTCTTGCTTTGTCATCTCCTCCCTCCTCCTACGCCTGTGTTGATGAAGTCAATCCTGCAAGAGAGAAAGGCAGTCGCACTCTATCTGAGAAATCTGGTCTGTTGTGAACTGATGTGGTTCATCTGTCAAAGAACAACTTTGGCTACAGGCTTGCCAAGCCTAAAACTGCTGGGGAAGGGGAACGGTGAAAGCAGTATGAGCAGTGGCTGCCCAGAGACAGCAACAAGAACAGAGATCTGTGGGTGAGAACTTGAAAAGCAGCACAAAGGAACACCAGCCAGTAAGCCAGTTTCTGGCCCAACTTCAGTTCCTCAACACAAATGCATGGAGCATAGGAAATAAGGAAGGTGAACTGGAAGTTTTAGTTCAGTCTCAGGGCCAGGATATTCTGGGCCTCGGTGAGATGTGGTGGGATGGCTCACAAGTCTGGAATGCAGAGATGAATGGCTACAGGCTCCTCAGGAGGGATGGGCAGGGAAGAACAGGAGGTGTAACCCTCAACATTAGGGAAGGTCTGAACTGCATGGAGCTGGGTAATGGCAATGGAAGGACTGGGTTCTCTTAATCAGAGTCAGAGGAAAGGCCTACAAGGGAGATAGCATCCAGACTACTGTGTCCAGTTCTGTACTCCCCAGTTCATTAAAGACAGAAAATTAATGTAGAGAGTCCAGTGGAAAGCTACAAAGAAGATGAGAGGCCTGGAGCATCTCCTGTATTGTGGAAAGAATGAGTGATCTGGAGTTGTTCAGCCTGGAGAAGAGAAGGCCGAGAGGGGATCTTATCACATTTTATAGATATCTAATGGGCGGGTGCCAAGTGGATGGCAGTGCCCAGTGACAGGACAAGGGGCAATGGGCACAAAGTACAACAGGGGAAGTTCCATCTGAACACGAGGAAAAGCTTTACTGAGAGGGTGACAGAGCACGGGATAACAGAGCAGCTGCCCAGAGAAGTTGTGCAGTCTTCTTCACTGGAACAGGCTGCCCAGGGAGGCTGTGGAGTCTCCTTCTCCGGAGATGTTCAAGACCTGCCTGGATGCCTACTTGTGTGACCTGGTGTAGGGAACTTGCTCTGGCAGGGGGGTTGGACTCGATGATCTCTGGAGGTCCCTTCCAACCCCTACAATTCTGTGATTCTGTGATTCTTCTCTGAAGATATTCATAACATGCATGGACTCTTTTCTGTGCAACCTGTAGAGAACCGGCTTCAGCAGCGTCATGGACAAGGTGATCCCCAAAGGTCCCTTCCAACCCCTGCAATACTGTGATTCTGTATCATGGGACATGCTCCAGCCAGCCCCACATCTGCTGCTGATATGTGCTCCCTGTCTGTGAAGTCATTTCAAACTCCTGGGGACTGTTATTTGGAAGGTGGCAGCCAGTGTTTTGCACAAAATGTGCAGTCCTTGTTGGTGGCTGGTACACACGTCACCTCCCTTTCCCTTCATCACCACTTTGGTGCTGGAAGCCAAAGGACTCCACCCACCAAAGGCCTGGCACATTAATACTGCATTTGTTTGGTCCCCACAAACAAAAGAAAGGGTCAATACAGATTCACTGCTGTCAAACATCTCATTCTTGCAGGTTCCTAAAGCCTGTGAAATACAATTAACAAACATTTTCCAGCTCCTGCTCTTCCCAAGCAGGCAGCCAGCTGCATTCTGCTGCTGCTGCTATGGCAACACACCTCAGCACCTCACCTCTTCTTTGGTGGGCTGCCTAGTCCGTTTGCCCCCTGCTGGGTGGCAGGCTGAAGCCTTCCTTGTCACTACTCCTCCACCTGTCCCTACCTCACCTTTGCCAGTTGGGGCCAGCATCGTCAGCAAAAGACGTCCAGACTCACCCGGTGCCCATAGGGGTGCTTGGCTGCCACGCTGAAACGCTCTTCCCTGGAGAGCACTGCCTGGGCAAAGACAGAGCACAGAGAGTGGAGGATGGGTGGGAGGTGAGGGCGATGAGATCAGCTCTGCCTCCTGTGAGGCTGGGGAGGGGGAATGAGAGCTGATAGGGGAGGTCTGACTGTAGGGACGGCAGAAAGACTGAGGTGAATGGGAAGGAAGAAGGGAAAATTAATGAAGGGAGAATGGTGAATGGGATTGACAGATTACACTGAGATCAGCAAAGATAATATCCTAGAAACACAGTAGAATTTGTAACTGAAAAATTACAGGTTTGCTTCACTAGAAAGTCAGAGACCCAAGCCTTTCCCTGTTACTAGATCATGAAGTAATTCTTACTTAGAGGTCTTTTCCAACCTTCGTGATTCTATGATATGATTCTACTCTTACAAAGCCAAAACTCACTGGCATTATTTTAGCACTGACATACTCCAAGCCACTTTGATCTACCAGAGCAACTGCCATTGTAGGGAGACCTCATCCTCAGAGCTCCCATTCCTAAAAGTCACCTTAGTGTACTTCAAATTATCCCACACCCTCTTAAATCTCCATAATACCTTTGGAGACCTGTTTGGTCACAGCTCTGCTTGTTTGCACTACTTTCACATCATCATCAGCGCAACAGAGTATCTTCAGGAAAACTCAACATTTTGAAACAGACCAACTCACAGGTGCTTTGTAAGAGAATCCTCATCACTCCTAGTGTGAACTCATTCCATCCCAGCAACTTGACACATCCAAAGCCTGGTTGACTACCAAGAGGCAAACGCCTTCTTTGCAGTGAAAGGCAACCATTATAATCTTATGGCTGTTTTTATGACACCAACAAGCAAAGCTTCCAATGTGCCAGACCCTTCATGGCCCCAGTTCCTTACTACCAGCTCCACGTCAAGTGCTGGTGACCTCAAAAAGGTCAAGAAATACTGTTTTCAGTAATTAGAGACAGTGGATTGTAGTGCTGACACCAGTCCATTCTTTAACAGCCCAGAGGGAGTTTGGGTGGATGCGTTCGTCTCTCAGCTGGGCTCTCAGCTCCACCTTCCCCTCAGGTAGAAGCTCCAGAAGAAGCACCTGCATGTCAGACTCGATCCAGGTGTAGGAGGATGCAGTAGTCACTTGGGACATGCTGACTGCTATGGCACACATCCCTGTCTCTGCCAGGGGGATATGGCATCAAGCCAGTGAGGTCTCTACGATTTATTGGATCTGATTTGAAGACAAGTGTCTGGACTGCACTGTAAATGTATATTAATAATCTGCTTCACTAGTATCTGGAAGTTTTCACACCAGCACACTCTTCCAGACTGTTGTATCATGGGTCAAATACTGTCTGCTGCAGCCATCAATTTAACTCTACAAGAACAACGTTTGTCCTTGCGGGTAGAAAAATACTCAATTTTTTATTACTATTTTTTCCAACTTTCATTTCTCTACTTTAAAAAAATTATTCCACAGATGGCTTTTTTGTTTGGTTGTTTGTTCAGTGGTGGTGTTACTGGATGACAAAAATTAATTCTGATTTCCAAAAGTACTGAGCTCTACAGAGAAGGCAGTAAAGATGAGATATTTGCTTACTGTGTTCCTGTGCATTTGTAAAGCATGTAGTACATAACTGTAAGAACAGATGGAAATTGACTTATTTCACTGAGGCTGCTGCTTAAGTTGTATGTGGCCTAATTTATTTCCTTAGTTATTTTGTGGGAGGAGGGTTATGATAACCAAGTGTCTCTGGCTGCATTTCATTTGTTTGTTTTTTGCTGTCTTCTCTCTGTTTTCTTCTGCTGCCCTTTAACAGGCACCAAGAAGCATCAGTGACACTCAGGTGCTGCTGGTGCACGTGTTGGCTCTAGATGGGGGCACGTGGCTGGGTTTGGAGTGCAAGATGCTCTAAATGCAGCTCTTTGGCTTCACACAACAGCTTCAGTGAAGGAAGTGTCAGACAGAACAATTTCATAGTTAAGAGGCTTACTTAAGAGTACTGCAGCTAGAAAGCTGATGTTTATCTGAATGTATATATATTTAATATAGTGTGCATTGATAGCTGGGGATATCACTTTAGCAAGGTTCTCATGTGAAATGAGCCTCGCGTTGCCTATGAATAATTTGTTTGGTCTCAAAACAACTGATTGCCACTTGATTGTGTGCAGAACCTGAGCCTTTGCCCTGCTCCACTCTTTATCCTTGCTCTGCTGTGGCTGCCTGGGCTGCTGCAGCTTAGCTCTGCCATCAAACCAGCAAAGACAGGCAGCAAACCCGCGGGTATAATTTTTCCATTCTCTTGCAGCGTGTATTCAATTAACTATACAATAAAATACCACAGACAGTGAAACAGCTTTCATCATCGCCAGAATATCTGAGTGCTTAATAGTCTATCTTGTATCCCTAGAACATTTGTGCCGTGGAGAGCTATTATAGCCCCATTTAAAAGAATGGAAACTGAAGTACAGAATTCATTTGTATACACATTTCTTTTTTTCCTTTCTCCCCGGGAGAAATGCAAGTCTGAAGCTCATTTACCTCAACCATGACCTTAACGATGACCTTCATCATCCTGCCTGCAACTTGGTTGAGATAAAGTCTCCACTTAGCTTCTACGCTATCTTACATTCATCCCTTTCTTAGATTGTTTTTCTGTTTTTGCAGACAATTTCTAGTCCTGTCTGATATATCATCTCCAACAAGAGGTTACTTTAAAACCTGACATTTTAAAATAAAACAGGGGCAGTATTTTCAAAGTAGCATGCCTGATCTTTTAGAAAAAAATAGATAACACCGTTGTGTATAAAACTTGTCAAAAAGAGCACTGTCATTTATACTGTAATACATATCCCTTCAGCCTACTGTTAACCAACAGAAGTGCTACAGTGTCAAGAAGCAATTGTCATTTATCCGAGCTTCCATTTAGAGCCTCAACGTGTTACGTTCTTCCTTTAGATTTGGCATGATCTACCTTTCTACACTGTCTAATTCATGGAAATCTGATTAGACAGGGCACTTTTTCAAATTGGATTTTCTTGTTAGAGATATTGCTTAAGGTCACAGCACTTCTATAGTGTGTATAAGAGGAAGAACATACTCATACTGTTGACAATGTTCAGCAAAGAGAAATAACAGACTTCTATATACAGACAATATCTAAATTACCATGTGACATTTCATGATTGAACTATTTAGAAAACAAACCTGCGATAATTTTTTTGAGACAGAAGAAAACAATAATGTCCATAAAAGGAAGACTCCTTCTTGATAGCTATTCCATCATAATGATATCTAGAAAGTAATTTAAAAAAGAAAAAAAAGAATGAACTGACAAGCATGTGATTTCCAAGACAGTTAGCAAAGAATTAATATTCCCCTACCGAAAGCACGTTCAGATTAGAAAGGACAAAGTGAAAACAAAAATGCTACATTTACTTTATAAATTCTGCTGGAAATTTATTTCCCTGGCACAAAATATTTACACAAGTGTTTCTAGAATGACTTAACAAGCTCTACTTAGCTGTTTGGGATTTTTTATTTTTTTATTTTTATTTTTTTTTGCTCTTGAATGACACCTTCTTTTAAGTGAACAAACATAAGCCAGCAAATATAGTGCAACAGTTTTGCACAGGATAATTAGAGAAGTCACAGACCTCTCAGCAGGCAAACGTCCCCATGTCCCCACTGAGCCAGAGGACAGTATGCACTTGCAGCACAGTGGCTTACAATAGGTAAGGGTGGCCCATGAGTGGAAGGTAAAACCAAGAAATCTAGAAGAACTGCTAGAGTTCTATGCCCATCCTGGTGTTATCATTCTGCTCTGGTCTCGGAAGAGTACACCAGTATCTGGTACAGCGTGAAGGGGGAGGTTCCTGGCCTTCAGCAGCCAGTAGAGGGTGAGCTTCTGCTTGTGGGAAACAACTGCACAAGGATGCGGAGTACCACACATGATCCCAACCAATGCTGGAAGCATCTTTGGCCAAGCACTCCAAACTGCTGTATCAAGCTGACAGCAAGTCCAGGCCAGTGGAGAAAAATCACAGATCAAGTAAGGGTCTGTCATTCAAAGCCAGCGTTCTACAGCTACTCCAAATGCTTGTAAAATGACTGCATTTCAGTGCCCTTTATTGCACTGTTTCTCCCAGACTGGATGTTCAGAGTGTGAATATATATTTGGATGCTGAATCAATGAAAGCATATCTATCCCAATACTCATGCTTCTGCTAGAGGGAGGGAAGGAAGGGAAAAGAAAGGAGATGGAGAAAGATATCAGAAGATATATTAGAGCTGGAGCTGAGAATTCTGCCTTTTTCTTAAATTTTACTAGAGCAATCATTCATCATGTTTTGCAAACAAAGGATTCAGAAACAATACCTGGCACTGCCTCTTGTGCCCAGCCTTCTTGTCCCCAGACCTGGGAAAACTAACCGGATAAGCTAAAAAACAAGCAGAAAATTAGAGATTCTTAGCAAGTTCATTCAAAAAACACAAAGGGGTACCCATTACAGTTTTCTCTGCTTGATCATTTATTTTTCCTTCCATCACTTGCTGGCTAATACCTGTCCCTACGTACCTCTCAAATGGGAACTACTAAACTGAACTCAATCAGGCTTTTGTGGATAGTAATGTGAGTAATTCCATGGATTACCTCCCTCAGGTGAGACTTGTTTCACATCAGCCTGGTTTGCCTGCACTGAAGCATGCCCAGGAGACCACCCACAGCTGACTGAATGCAGCACAGCAAGGGGAACTTGATTTTCAAGAAGCATCTGTCTTAGGCCTGTGGAGGAGCTGGAGTTCCTCTCCCCCTGTCTAGACCTCCACATCTGAGCAGGGTTCACTCACACAACCCTCTCACTTGTACATGGAGCTCTGACTCCATGTTGGGCTCTGGCTTCATGTTTCTGAGAGGCTGCATCCCCACACTGCACAGCGACCTCCAGGCCACCCCTGTGGTAATATGAACTGAGGTCAGGCAGCATCTGCCAAGGTTAAGCCCTACAGAATAACACGATAGTGTCAGGGTAATACCTCACTTCAGCACGATTATTCTGCATGAGCTCTCCTGTGAAGGCAGAGCCTAACAAGGGCTGCTGGAGCTGTATAGGAATGAGGGCACAATGCTGTCACTGAGCCAGGTGATCCTTCACTGCAGCCCAATGCTGCCTTTGTGCAGAGTGCACCTTGTTGGCTGAAGGGTCTGCACAAGGACAGATCGCATTCTCTGACCTGCAGGTGATAACAGTGCTGGTATGGTTCTGCTTTGTGCACATTTTTGTGTGCACCCCCCTCAGCTGCTCCTTTTCTCAACGTGGTACATACTCCCCTTGTCTCAAAAGGCCGTCCTGTGAACTGGGGCCTCTTCTACAGGCAGTGGCATACCGGAGCAGAGGGACCAGGCAGATTAAATTCATGCCGTCTCAAATAACCGCTGTTTCACTCACACAAGGTTTGATGGCAAAAATCCTTACCTGCAGTGCGGTCAAGTTACTGCAGCTTGACAAATTATTAATAGCTCATATTATTGACTAGCCTCTTACATGTGCACCTGTATTTTAAAGCATTGTAACTGCAGATCCTGCCCCTCAGTCTCCTGTTGCACAGCCACAGCTCATGCTGAGCTGGGACTCATTTTACCCACGTGGCTTCTTGTGTAAGCTACTGTTGGCTGACTCCATGGTCAATAGAGAAAAACAGGCAGTTTCAAGGCATGAGTCACCTGAGCTGACCAAGAAGACTCATTAGGAGTGAGAGGAACTGTATGAAACCACTTATTTCTCTCCATCGACTACCAAGAGATGGTAAGGTGATGATCTTCATGGCAGACCTCTGTACCAAACCAGACCAGTTCCACCCATGGCTTGGCTGATGAGTGATGAGCCATTAGGCTGTGAGGAACCAATCGTGTGGGATCGGTCACTCAAACCTTAAGTAAGAGTGATCATCACCCAGTAAAAACAAAACAAAATGAAACAGGTTCAACTGAATTGAGATGAATGATTCCTAAAATGAGTTTATCCACACACAAAATTGATTCCAGGCACAACATTTTCTTGAATTTTTTCTTTAAAAATGCTAAAACAGCTCCTATCACAGGCACTATTGGAAAACTATTAGCTGTAAAAATAGGAAGTTCTGAACACAAAATCATGAATATCAATCACGCACAATTCTGTTTTCCTTAATTGGTCAAATAAAGTCAAGTAGCTATGAGAATGTGTTGCATGTGGGATTTCTAAGTGGTAATTGCCTTGTGGGTTGTATCAACATCCACTTAGTGGAAGAGTGTGACTTCTTAAAGGAGATTGTTTTTTACATCTGCTTTTGTTTTGCTTGGAAGATTCAGTGAAGAATTTTTAGTGTGTGTTTGGAGCAAAATCACCCTAAGTGTACTTAAAAAAGGAAGTTTAAAATTATGTAACAACCAAATGGGTCTTTTAAGGACAGAAGAATCAGCTTCTCAGGACTGGTTTCTTAACCTTGCACTGTTTACCCTGGAAAAGCCTTCTAAAAAAAAGATCACAGAAGGGACCTCAAGAGACCAAGTCCAAACACCCTGCCAAAGCAGATACTCTACAACAGGTCACACATGTAGGTGTCCAGATAAGTCTTGAATATCTCCATAGGAGACTCCACATGCCCTCTGGGCAACCTGTTCCAGTGCTCTATCACCTTTACCATAAAAAAAGCTCTTCCACATGTTAGTGTTGAACTTCCTACTTTCAAGTTCTAGGTCATTACTCCTTGTCCTTGCCCCACTGAGAAGATCCTGACTTCACCCATTTGTCTCCCTTCTCCTCTCAGATATTTATCAACATTTATCAGATCCCCTCTCAGTCTTCATTTGCCTAGGCAGAACAGACCCAGGTTACTCAGCCTTTCCTCATACAGGAGATGCTCCAGGCCCTTCATCATCTTTGTGGCCCTGACTGGACTCCTTCCAGGACACCCTGTCTTTTTTGACCTGGGGAGCCCAGAGATCTTTCCCAGTGTAACATGCACATCTTCCCTGAAGAAAATGAATTCCATTACAGACAATGCTTTTTTCTTTTTCTTTTTTTTTCCCCAGTATATCTGTATCTACACGAGAGCTTACTAGAAGTATGTCAGCAAAGACGTGAACATAGCTGTCATTTTTGGATCAGCACAAATCTCAGTGCACCCGCCACAGAAAACATGGATACAACACCCAGATAAGCCAAAGAAGAAGAAAAGATAACATAGAAGCTTTCAAACACAGTCTTTCCTAAGCTCTTAGGCTGAATTACCCTATTAATAATATATTATGTATGCGTCCTTTTCTATTATTTAATTTTTCTTGATACACAATGCGCATATTAAATGCAAGCATCTTATTTTCTGTTTGGAACTCAGCTTCTAATCTTACAAATCTTCTCTATTCTGTACCTTTCCAAAGGTGGCTGAATTTACTTTGTCGTTGTCACTGGAACTGAAGTTTTCTAAATACATCTCATACAGCAGCCAACGCGGTATGGTACATCCTTCACACAAATAGAAATTATCAGCTATCCTTTAAAACAAACAAAACAAAAAAAAATATATCAGTTTATGTCAGAATTAGAAAAAAAGAATTGTTAACTTACAATTTTGATAGTTTGTCAAGGTTACAGTGGACTAGTTAATACTGCTATTTTATAGGAACATAAAGTCAAAGTAAGGACTATCACTTCTATGCTGATTTGTATTTTAGTTAAAAAAAAATTCATTTTCATAGGCATATATACATTCTAAGTTTTTCAACTTTTTACCTTCAACTTTCTTTTTTTCCAAAGTGTAAGAGAAATTGTGTGAGACTCTGCTAAGAAATTGACGGGATCTCATAGTTTTTAACAAAGAAATACAACTTAGTGGTACTATCTCACACTAAAACCATTGTGTGAGATATTAGCATCTCTTTAATAAGACATAACTTTTATCTTCTACTTCTAAAGGTCTCCACTCTACCAAAACATCAATTTCTCTTTTCTCTTCTAAATGATAATTCTCTTCTAAATTTCTCTTTTCTCTTCTAAAATGTCCAACATGATGGTTTGGGGTGGAGAGTGCACAAATTATGAAGGTCCAAATACTGCTCTTATACAATCTCAGTGCTTTTAGCACAAGTTTAGAACAGAACTGTGTTCTAAATGTGGAACTATTTCCTTAAACAGGATGAAGACTCATAGATTCATAGAATCATTAAGGCTGGAAAAGACCTCTCAGATCACCCAGTCCAACCAGCAGCCCACCCCCACCATGCCCACTGCCCACATCCCTCAGTGCCACATCCACACGGTTCTGGAACACCTCCAGGGATGGTGACTGCACCACCTCCCTGGGCAGCCTGTGCCACTGCATCACCACTCTTTCCAAGAAGGAAGAAGTGAACTTAGTTTCTTTTTAGCCCAACTTATTGACTTCACCAGAATAAAGACCTTTAGTTACGAGATAGTGGCAATGTCTTCGATGCCAGAGGATAATAGCTCCCTGCAGTACAAATACAGGAGCAAAGAAGCAGAGAGGATTAATTTTTAGAGCATGACACACTGCACATGTGATAGTGTTGTCTTACAGTGACTCCACTTCTGCTATAACCAATGATTTATGCATATTTTATTATTTCGTCAGATGAACGCTGGTACAGCACAGTGCCTCAATTGTCTGTGTCAATAATTAGGTTGGTTCAGAATACAGACTTTTCATATCCATCAGGTGAGATAAGCAGGTCAGACTTTAACTCAGTACATTCTTAATATCCTGATTTCAGGCTACTCAGTGTTTGCCTAAAGCACTGGCTTTACTGGTAGCAGATAATAGGTAAGCTCTGCAGCAAAGTGATATGATGTAGCAGATGCCATTTGGCATCACCATGCCATGGCCCCATGATGTCTGCTCATCTCTTGCTTCCTCCCTATCTCCAAGTTTGAGAGATCCAATGGGACATTTCACACCATGGGGCTAAAAATCAATTTATCCCAGAACAGAGCCCTGGCTCTGCATCCCAGCTGACAGCAGCACACGGCTCTTCTAAGGCAGCTGTCTCAAAACTCTTCATAATCAGGCAGTCCCAGAGGAGATTAAATCTAAGTCCAAATTCATCCTTAATATCTCGCTGCAAAAGTCACTGGAAGTGCAGAAGGAATTAATTTGTGCTTCTGTAACTGACTTCTGCCAATAGTTTCATCTCAGCATTTAACTATTTGCTGACAAAATATTTGGGAATCTTGTTCCATGAATTTATCATTCATTAAACCGCGAGCCTTTTTCAAATGGCAAACCAAACACGTGCGTGCATCAAAGCAAAGCTGACAGCAAAACCAGTAAGAGCGAAAGGGAAGAGAATGGTAAGGGAAGGTTAAAAACAACACCTGAGGAAATATCTCCTGTTCTACCACACCTTCCTGTCCACACTGTCCATTGGGATCACTATGTGAGCCATTTTTCACCTTTTGCTGGGATTTGCTGCCTGTTATATGTGAAGCTGGGACATCACATGGTCTGCTATGAAGCCTCTTCTGAAGCTAAGTCTGCCTTGCTATTGTCAATACACCAGCCATACAATGGAGCTAAACACTCAAAAACCCTCAAAACACAGGAAGGTGATTCAGAAGCTTATGGTGATGAAAGAAACAGCAGTTGATCTTTTCAAGGCTTGTTTACGATTCAGTTTTACGTGGTGTCTCAAAGCTGTGGGATGATCTCCACAACTCCTTTTCTTTAGCTCTTCTGAAATGGAAATAGTCTATCTACAGTTTCAAAAAGTATATTGAAGTTTCAGCGTGGCTCACTAGCCAGACCCAGCCACGTTTGGGGTAAGAAGAAAGCAGCCCTGGTTTCCCTTTCCCTGTCACCTGGCAGGTGATGCTCCTTCTCAAAGCCCCATAAAAGTGATGATGACTACCTTACTCCACTCCACGGAGCACCTTGTTGAAAAGGAGCCCAACCACTGCCTTCACTCCAAGGAAACATGACCTCAGGGAGTGTCAGTCGCTCAGCATAGCTGTATGCCAGGCTGTCACGGCAACCAGCTCCGATCGGGGTGGTCCTGCAGCCTCAAGGCACCTCTACGTCAGTACGAGTTATGTCAGAAGACAGACTTTCAGGGAACTTCACCCACTTTCATCGGATGCCTCATGCCCCACCGCCACGATGGATCCTTAGCATTCAGCAAAACTTCTGTCTTCCCAAATTGTGTCCAGACCCAGACTTTTTACTCCCGGAGCTCCTGCAGACCCCCGTGGGGGGGAAAGCGGGCTGCCCCGTAGCCCGGCTTCAGCCGCGACCCATCGCGGTCCTAACCGGCCCCTGCCGCCCCAAAAGCACGGGCTGAGCTGCGGGAAGGAGCAGTACTCACCAGCGGGTGATGGAGAGATGCAGGAGGGAGGTGGGGCTGCCCTCCGCCATCTCGGGCCGGACGTGCCGAGCCGAGCCGCTCCGCGCCGAGCCGTTCCTTACCGGCCAGCGGGTGCTCGCGAGCCGCGCTGCCTTTCGAAGCCGCTACACGAGCGCGGGGCGGCGGCAGCACGAGCACAGGGCACCGGGCACCGGGCACCTGGTACCGGCTACCGGGCACGGCCGTGCCAGGAGCCGGGTGGTACGAGCCTCTCGGCTCGAGCTGCAGGCTCCATGACCTGACGCACTGTATTGCTCACTGTTTTATCTATCTAATTTAACCGAAAGAGAGGAGATTTAGACTGGATCCAAGGTAGAAGTTTTTGATGATAAGGGCGGTGAGGCACTGGTACAGGTTGCCCACAGAGGTGGTGGATGCCACATCCCTGGAGACATCCAGGGTTGGACTGAATGGGGCTCTGAGCAACCTGGTATAGCTGTAGGTGTCCCTGTTCATTGCAGGGGAGTTGGACTAGATAGCCTTTAAGGCCACCTGAGCAGAAGAGAGCAAGATGAACTCCTATCCCCTTCAAAACTCCTTCTTCGTGATGCCATATGGTATGGAATATCCTTTTGTTCAGTTTACATCAGCTATCCTTATTCTGTTTCCTCCCAGCTCCTCGGATCCTTCCCTACAAACAGCTCTGTGCAACACAACTTGGAAGCAATTACAAACATCAGTGTGTTATCAACACTGTTTTTCTCCTAGAACCAAAACACAGCATCATACCAGACAATTTGAAGGAAACAAGTCCATCCCAACTGAAACTAAGACAAATGACCATGATCCTGCACCTTGGATTTGTCCCCAGGCATCAGAAGCTGCTCAGTACCTGTCCTGTGTATCACTGCACAGCGTTTTTAATAGGAATTACAGGTAAGAAGTTAATTGCATGTAAATCAGGAGGTAAGGAGATGTTGGAGAGAGGTATAAATGAACAATTACACAGCAGCATATTTGAACAACATAAGCACTGTTTTAATAGATTCGCACACATTGGAAACACAATTTTTTACAGAGTTTTAGAGTTTTACACTAGGATGCCGTGAACTCCCATAATTATTTAATTTGTCTTTGATATGGATAGATGAAAAGGCTGTCTCCTCCACCGAAACCCTTTAAGCACTTTTCCATTGCATGTATCCATTATGCAAAATGAGCTTGACTACCATGTGACTGACAAAAATAAATTATGTATGGCTGGAGCAACTGAAAGCTTCCTAGTGGATGGAGTTGTGTTACATCAGAGCTCTGCTTTTCAGAAACTCCCATGGCTTCCCAGTGCTAATTAGCTGCTGAAGCTCGGCTATGACACAGCCTCACTTTCTTTGTTGTGACAAGGCGACCTAAGCCAACATATTGGTAGACAGCAATACTAAAAGTGGAAGGGGACAGGGGACCAGAAAACACAAATTTCTACTGGAAAGCTGCTGGTTTTCTGGTCTCTCTGTGTAGCTTGCATTTAAGGAGCAGTGCGCACAGATGTCATGTATAATGCATGTTGGTTTTAATCCGTAAAGCCTCATGCTGTGTTGAAAACCCCATAGGAAGATGCTGCTCATTCACAGAGCCCCTAACCAAAGCCTTGAAAATGATGTCTGCCCAAAATATGCAGACTGTAACCAGCACAGTATCATCAATAAATGTAATCGGTTGCCTACTGTGGAAGCTTCACTCAGTTCTTAATTGTTGTCCAGTGCTGTATCTCCACTTTGCTGACCTTCTCTTTGTGCTGCTGGTACCAGGATGCACAGTCTTTGCTTATTCAGGCACAGCAATAGCAGTGACCTCCCAGGTTATGGGTCTGAGGAGGATGAAGTCTCATCTGCTGCCAACAGCTACTCACTCACATTTTTGTACGTGCCTCAGTCTCAGTTTAAGTTCTCAAGATTCACAGCCAATGGATGACTTTCTGGACCTGCCTCAAATCCCGCAACATTTACGAAGCTCCATAGGCTCCAGAGCAGCAAAAACCATGTACAGTTTATCTCAAAGAGAAAAAATGATAAACAGCCCATTTCTATGATGACAGACTGAAAGCGGGGGCAGCCACATGGATCAGAAGGTCCCTGAGCAGCACCTGCTGCTCGAAACTAAGTTTTGATGAGAGGAAGTAATGCCGCCCAAAGATATTGCCCAATTACTGCCCAGGGCTTAAGATGTATGAAGAAGTAGGTCACAGAGTTTCCCTTGCCCAATTTCCAGGTCACAGTAATGAGATAAACGAGTGTGTCCTGTTCAGGTCTCTACACTTCACCATTATTTGATTGAAGTATTTTCAGTTTCTCAGAAAATCTCTCTTTAACCTTTCAATTAATTCTAATACTTTTCAGCAGAGAGAGAAAAAAAAATCAGATTTTGAATACCAAGCTATTAGTAGAATTTGGCTGAAAACCTGAAATCTGTTTCTTCAGTTTAATGCAGTCAGATAGGATTGAGTGGATGTACACTAGGTTAAACTGTGGCAAGCTTTTATTCTTGCATAAGCTGAATGTTGCAAGGCTGTTTATTGCTGTCATGGCCGTCCTCCTTGCATAAAATGAAAGAGAATTTAATGAACATACACTATGACAGAATACAATTTTGACTTAAGATTAGTGTGGTTGAATTGGTTACAAGGCATGCTAAAGGAGTGCCTTTCCTCTGACTTTCACCCATAACGAGGGTAAGTTGAAATCAAACACGGAGGTAAAGCAGAGGTCTGCAAAATGTTGTAATGAATGTCTTTAAAACAAAGCCACACCTTCAGATTACACCCTTCTCTTGTCTGCCCGCATTCAAGAGGAGAGTTATTCTTTGGTGTAGGGGTATATGGCACGTGTAAGAGTTGTTGGAAATGGCTGTATTGTGACGGAATGCAGAAGTTCTAGCATCTCTCAAGCACTTAACATTCTTGAAACAAGTACCACATAAGATTTTTTTAAGCACTTAAACTAAAGTATGTATAAAATATGGTCATGAAAGACAGTGAATTCACTACTGCTTTCCACCATTACCAACAATAATGGAAACACACTGCTAGAATTGTCTGCTTTCCTAGAGTTGCAAAGGCTTAGATGATCTTTGTATAATTCCTTTCTCTGTAAAAGGACACTAAAGGAGACACTAAAGGAATCTGAAAGCTACAAACAAAAGAGAAATTCCTCTCCACCACTCTTCTTTCCTTCCTTCCTTCCTTCCTTCCTTCCTTCCTTCCTTCCTTCCTTCCTTCCTTCCTTCCTTCCTTCCTGCCTGCCTGCCTGCCTGCCTGCCTTCCTGCCTTCCTGCCTTCCTGCCTTCCTGCCTTCCTGCCTGCCTGCCTGCCTGCCTGCCTGCCTGCCTGCCTTCTTTCCTGCCTCTCTCCCTCCCTCCCTCCCTGTGATATCCTAGGGACAAAATGTCATGTTTGAAGATTTACTGATTTTTCCTTCCTTTGAGATCTGAATTACACCAACAACATGGTGTTATCTCAATCTGATCAGTTTATCATGTACAGAGCTCATCAGAGCACTTGCTACATTTTAAAATAAATCAGCTTGACAATTTAGAAAATATAAAAGGCTCTGTTTGGTTGTGCCATGACACAGAGCAATAGCATAATCAAAATAGGATTGCAGTCACCATCTCCTTGAGTACAATGCTTTGACTTCCCAGAAGATTGTGTCCTTCACAAGCCACCCACTTACATATGAATGCAAATGAGCAGAGGAAGGCTTCTCTTCAAGTTGCCTGAAGCAAATGAGCTCTGTAGTACATGGAAACCCAGTTCAGCAAAGCAAGTAAGCATGTGTGGAAGACCGCTTCATTTTGGCAAAGCATTTAAGAATGTGCTTAACTTTAAATATGTACTTAGCTGAATGGTTTTGCTGAGTGGGGATTGATGGCTGAATTAAGGCATTAAACATTAATGACAGAGCTGGGAACACAAAATAGTATGTAAATGAGGATTTGTCGGGACTAGACCAAACTGATTCAATGGTGCAACCATTATATGATTAAGATCTCTTAAAAGACATGAAGCCATTAGAAAGGCTTAGGGCCTGCTGACTTGAGGTGGGTGACAAGCACTGAGAGTTACTCCAGACCTTGTGCCAGCTCAGCTCAGCTGCATTTAAGGTGCCTGGGGCTGGGGGGGAGGGGGGAAAGAGGGGTTGGAGATAGGTGGGAATCTCTTCCACACAGTGGCTGAAGCTCTGAAATCTGTTGGAATGACTTTATCCAGACATGTTGCCCAGGGCAGCCCTGCAGTGTTGGCTACCAATTTCCTCCTGGCTAGGATGAAGAAGGCCATGTTTCCAGGTGTCTCCATGCTCCTTGATATCAGGGACTTCTGGCAGCCCTTGGTCCTGCCATGAGTGGTAGCAGGATCTACTCAGGCAGCTCAGTTCCTCTCTTCCAAAGAGACTCTGGTCTTTGCCAGTTGTCCTTCATGTTCCCAGTGCCTATGAAAGGGTGGCTAGGGAACTATGTGCTGTTCTTTCCATCGTGTGCTGATGACATCTGCTCTTTCTATTTCTCTCTTCTCAGATCCACTCAGGGCAGCCAAACCATCACACTGTGACTCATGGAGATGGAGATGTGGATAAGAGCTAGCTGCCCGTCTGTCCACAAGTGACTGAAGTAATGCTTGCTGGAGAAAGCAACTGGTTCCTTCCTGCCTGACAGAAGATGAGTTTGCTCCTCCAAGTCAAAGTAATATTGTGCTTCCCTTGTTCATTCTTTTCGTGGCTTTTGTTTTGTTTTCAAAATCTTGCATGGAGTTTACTTTCTGTTAACAATGTGTTTTGCAGGATCTGCTAAAAGCTGTGAAATAATTGTGCTGGTTTTGCATGTTACAATAATTTGAACAGAAACAAATTATTATTTTTTTTTTTCCTTACAGGAAAAGCTATGGTGAGTTGTTTGGTGAAGTTCCACCTGTCTCAGAGGCTGGATAGACCAGCAGCTCTGCTGTTTGTTCTGTGTCTGATTTACAGAACACATGCCAGTGATTTTTGGCTGTGTTTGTGCATCAGAAATGTTTGTGCAGAGAATCAGTCAGTTTCAGAGGAAAGAATGGCATCAAATGGAATCAAAGGTAGCTTTGAATTATGATCAACGGGAAGTCCATTTAGAGAAGGTTTGAAAAGAGAGAAAATATCTCTTTCTTGTGCCAAATTGAATATACAACTTCACTGTGAAAAGAGGTGCTTCCAAACATGAATCTCTCCTTGAGTTAGAAGCCAGCTGAAAAACCATAGCAAGGATGCTCAACGTCTAGAAACCAGAGCAAAAACCATTTCATACAATTGGGGACTTATGATCTGAAGCATCTGAACCTTACAGCAAACACTATTTCCTGCCCAGAAGGTACATTTCTTGTTTTGAAATACATGTACAGCTTGTGTAATATTAGGGTATTACATATGGGAAATCTAGAGTATCCATTATTCCTGTGTTCAGGTTAAAAATGAATCACTTTGAATGAGCATCATGATTTTTTTGTTTGTTTTGCATTTATTTTGTACAACACTGGGAAAAAATAAATTAAAAATGACAGATGAAAATATTCTATTTCAATAGCTAGGTCGTGAAATAATTTTCTTGGAAGTGTGTGCTGAAAGCTTCAGTGTAATAAGTTTGATGTAATTAAATGATGATGGAGTTAGCAGTTAATCTCCTCTGAGAATGACTTCTATTACAACAAATAAAAATCCTACCCTAATTGTTCTCTGAATATAAAGCAAGCATTACGTGATTGATGTAGCTCCATCTTCCAACCATTTGAATTTCTCAGAGCAAAGTGGTACATCAAAGAAATATTTCATGTTTAGAGTCAGAAATGATATGACTAAAACTAGAACTGTATGCAGTCGTATAACTGCTCTCCAGATTTGTAAAGCTTTTATTCTGACAGTTCTTTTACAAATCCTGTTTCATCCTCAAGACTACAAAATATCACTGGATATAGCACTATTTATGACATTTTCATGTAATATTTGTATCTAAGTCCCACAGTAAATTCTAGGGAGGGAAAATACCATAACAGGCTTAATAAACATTACGACTTAACTGTCGTAGAATAATCAAACCTGAAAGCCTCAGGATCTGAGATGTTCAGATCTACCAGGACCCTGTTTGGTGTAGGGGTGGACTTAACATCTCCAGACATTTCTCACAACCTAAATGGTTTCAGGACTCTATGATTGCTGCATGTTCTCTTCTTGATTGCCTTGAGTATTTTTGACTTGTCTGCCTTTGACTTTTGTTCAGCAGAGCACTTCTTTACTTTGTGAGTAATAGCACTGCTGTTACTAGGGCAGCATAGGGATACAACTCCAAGAGGTCTTGTAAAGAGAATGAGTATCCTTTTCTGTAGACCACCTGATGCAGCTAGAACAAATACAGTTACCAGGAGCCTATATACATCTACATATATTCACAGTTTTGATCCTAAAAAAGCAGCAAACACCAAGCTGAATACAGGTTGGGAACAATTGCTTTGTTCAAATGAAAGCATATTTCT
This sequence comes from Lagopus leucura, assembly GCF_019238085.1. NCBI lineage: Eukaryota > Metazoa > Chordata > Aves > Galliformes > Phasianidae > Lagopus > Lagopus leucura. The sequence continues at coordinate 46,808,521 of NW_024962262.1, read as the reverse complement.
TTCTTGCTTGTATAGCAAATTGCATAAGACTGATACAGATTAGCACGAGAAAAAACATCTTTTCAATAAATTTATACAAAAGGCTCCACTGGAATAAATTAAAAGATCAACCTTTGTGAAATATTTGGTACAAAATCCCCATTGACCATTTTGTGTGCTTGTATTCCTTATTTTCTTCTACTGTGCTGCACTGATGTGAAGGAGTTCTGAAGAGCACTGCAACGTGAGCAGAGTTGGTGGGCCACTCTGGCCAGCCAACATCCTCCATTTGTAGTCCTGATTTGTGATCCTGGTCTTCATAGAATCATCAAGGTTGGAAAAGACCTCCAATATCATCCATTCCAACTGTCCATCTACTGTTAATATTTCCACACAAAATCACATTTTGTACAACATCTAAACTTCTCTTGAACACCTCCAGGGATGTAACACCACTCTTTTGGAGAACAAATTTTTCCTAACATCCAACCTGAATCTCTCCTGGTGCAACTTGGGGCCATTATGTCTAGTCCTATCGCTGTTACATGGGAGAAGAGGCCAACCCCCCACCTCACCACAACCTCCTGTCAGGTCATTGTAGAGAGTTACAAGGTCTCCCCTGAGCCTCCTCTTCTCCAAAATGATCCCATTTCCCTCAGCTGCTTCCCATAAGACTTGTGCTCCAGACCCCTCACTGCTCCACTGCCCTTCTCTGAACATGCTCCAGGGCCTCAATGTCTTTCTTTTAGTGAGGGACCCAAAATTGAACATAGCACTCGAGTTGTGGTCTCACCTGAGCTGAGTTCAATCTTGAACTGTGACTGACACAAATACATTCCTTATTCCTAAGTATTCCTTGGGTGGATTACATAAAGTATTTCAATCTAAATTTGAATCTCTTTCAATCTCTTCTCAGCCTGGAGAAGACAAGCCTCTAAGGAGACTTTTATAGTGGCCTCCCAGTGCCTGAAAAGGAGCCTACAGGAAAGCTGAGGAGGGACTTTTTATAATGGCATGCACCAATAGGATGAGGGGAAACTGGATGAGGGTAGATTTAGACTATATAATCAGAAAGAAATCTTTTACTGTGAGAGTGGTGAGACACTGGAACAGGTTGCCCAGCGAGGCTGTGGATGCCCCCTCCCTGGAAGCATTCAAGGCCACGCTGGATGGGGCTGTGAGCAACCTGGTCTAGAGAGAGGTGTCCCTGCCTAAAGCAGGGGGATTGGAGCTAGATGATCTTCAAGGTTCTTTCCAACCCAATCCATTGTATGATTCTATGATTCTATGAATCGCTGCAAACTTTTTACTTCAGCTGAGTGCTATGTGTAACATGTGATGGACCTTTGGTGAGCACTGTTGGAGCTTTGCATGAACAAGAGCTAGGGCTGAGTGAGTACATACCCTGAATATTCATTTGCATTCAAAGGGGAATTTTTATATAGCTGTGGCCATAAACCTTTCATATTTATTTTCTATGAATACATGATCTCTTGAGCTTTACTCCCATATGTGTCTTTGGGAATTCCTTTGTGACTTACTCATGAGAAACAAACACTTAATTAAAACAGTTGGTCACTGAAAGGTAGCTCATATTTTTCTACTGACTTTGTTTAGATTAGTTATTCAAATCAAATGTTATGATCCTTGTGACAAAGCACAGCTTGGCAGCATTACAGTCTATGAACAACTAACATCCACACCCTCCTTGTTAACTTAAAAAATACACCCGCGTAGATCAAAAAGCGGATGTGCTACGAATTAAAGTTACTTGACTTATTGCTGAAGAGGCATCCCCGTTTTCTGAGTGGGTTACAAAAGCAACAAATCAGATGTTTTGCAGACCTATGGTTATTCACTGAAATAATCCATTCACAATTTTATAACGAGAATAATTCAGACATGGTGCAGCTCTTCAAACGACTCAAGGTAAAATTTGCCAAAGAAAATCCTCCTGTGAGATCAGCATGTATGAGTTAGAGATGAAGGGGATGGTTGCTTGGTTACTAAGTAGCAGTCCACCTGGAGAGCACAGTGTGGATGTGCATCTGGTCGTATGGGGATGGTTTGTGAATAGCATCACTGCGGCATGTTAAAACCTGAAACACGGAGGTGGGCAGCCCCATCGAGCAGTCCTTCTGCTCAGGAGGTGCTGCTGCAGCCAGCAGTAGGCAGGTCATCTCCCTCCTGTCAGGCTGTGGGGAAAACAAGAGATCCACAGTTATTTTAAGAGGCATTTTACAGAGGCTACCTCATGTTATTCTCTCAAATACACTCTTTTGCCCTTAGATAGACAATTCACAGTGTTTTTTTTCATCTGTTTTAATATCTTCAGTGCATACTTGGATTTTTAGTTTATGGTTTTTACACCCACCATTATGCTTATTGTTTCCTCAAAAGTCAGCTTTTTCTTTTGAGAAAATCACTGACTTTTGTCTGCTGAAACACAAAGGGGGGATAAGTATTAAAGAACAAACATGTAGATTGTTTGATTGACTGCAGATATATTTTTTGTTCTGTTTTGCCAAAGTGAGGTTTTGTAGAACTACGCTTTCTCTGAAGTCACGTGTAATTTACCTTTCAACAAATAAAGGACTTTCACAAGCTTCAATCCATACAAAATCACTAAGACCCGAATTGTGGAGTCTCCTCCCCGGGGATCTCCAGCAGCCTCCTGGCCGTGGCCCTGGGCACCCTGCTCTGGGTGCTGCTGCTGGAGAGAGGGTGGGCCAGAGGAATCCAGAGGGCCCTGTCAGCCTCACCACCTTGTGGTTTTAAAACTTCCTCCATTGTGAAACTTTTGAAACAAACTATGACAATGTCTAGGAATCAGGTTCAAGACAAGTCATGCCTCTTCGCCAGTCTCATGTTGCCAGCTTTAATGACTTTGAAAATGTGAGTGGGGAATCCTAATCTGCTGTACCAAAGAAACTTATTTATCCAAACCTGCTGCATATAAAAGCAAGCCTAGTCAACATTTTAATATTTCTTCACATTTAGGCTACAGACACCAGGATCCTGAGGACACATACTTCACCATGTTAGTGTATTCAAATATGATAAAATAATCTTGTACTTTTGAAATGTTATGACAGATGAAGAAAATACACTGTAAACCCTCAGCTATACAACTTACATAGTAAATTGGGCAATTACCTGGAAGCTCTCATCCATTATAGAATCACAAAATTGCAAGGGATGGAAGGACCTCAAGAGATCAAGTCCAAACCCCTGCTAAAGCAGTTACTCCACAGCAGGTCACACAGGTAGGTGTCCAGACAGGTCTTGCACAGTCTCCTGTGGAACAGGAGACTCCACGACCTCTATGGACAACCAATTCCAGTGCACCCTTATCGTAAAGAAGTTCTTCCACATGTTCAAGTTTTAGGCCATTACTCCCTGTCCTATCACTAGAAACCACCGAGAAGAGCCTGGCTTCATCCATTTGTCCCCCGGCTCCCTTCAGATATTCATAAACAATTATCAGATCCTAGATTTTCCTATTATTGGGCAGCATAACCTCCAAATTAAAACTCACAGACTGTGTTATATTTTCAAAATTCAAATGTTCAACATAATATATCTTTTAAATTGTCAAATATTTGTAATACGTTTTCACAGAATCACAGAATTCTAGGGGTTGGGAGGGACCTCCAGAGATCATCAAGTCCAACCCCCCTGCCAATGCAGGTTCCCTACACCAGGTCACACAGGTAGGTGTCCAGGATGCTACCTAGAAAATATCAAGTAGATAATGGACAATTCCCTTTTCCACTGTGCAACAGTAAATTAGTATCAGAAGTATTTTCAATCATTTGAAGCCTCAGGGGCCACAGAGAAAAATATTTTTAATCAAGTCTTTAATTTTTTTCTTAATTGAAAGAGATGAAATATACTGTTGGAAATGTACAAAGCTCCTGGTTGGGAAGACAGACAGTTCTAGCTATAAGTGAGTCTTGGTAAACAACATCATTTACTTAGGTTGCTCCAAAAGTAATGCTTCCTCTTTATTTCCATGGAAACTACAGCAGATATCAAGTGCTCAATAACATTTCACATGCACTTCCATGCCAGATGTCGTTGCGTCAGACTGTCCCTCTGCTGCCATCTGTCACATGGTGACATCATGTAATGGAATATTGGTGAGAAGGTTCATTCTCTACTGCCATACCACCAACATCTGCCTCTGATTTTGTGGACCAACATAATAAAATAGGAGGCATTATTTTCGGAACAACCCTCATAATCTGTGAGTGACTTCAGAAAATCTTTTGGCAACTTTTTGTGCTTCTGCAGCAGATATCTTTATCTAATTAATGTATTTCTTAGCTAAAAAAAAAAAACAAAACAAAACTGATTTCAAATGCTTTGTTTTTATAGATCATCCTGGAATTGTTTTATTATCCACTCCATTTATGTGCAGTAGTGTTTTTAAGGATGCAAGCAGTTAAGAAACTTCTCCATAAACTGCATTTAGCCTGACAAATACCTCGTCAGTTTACACATAGTCACTTCCTAACAAACTCTAGAAAGTGCAGAAGGTTTTCTTTTCAGAGGTTGCATCTGAATGGAAGGTTATCACCCCACTCGTGGCCACAGTCTCTGCAGAAATGTAACCTGGCCAAGTGAAAATACATGAATAAAATGTAGGGCTGACCTCACTGCAGCATTACTTGCCCATGCAACATTCACTGCATAGCTAAGCCTCTGACGTTGTTTTCCATGCAGCTAATATTTACCCATGTGAAATGGGGAGGACATCCAACTGCAATCTGATTCCACAGTGGAAGGAGATTTGGAGGGATGTACCAGTAACCCTTGTCTTCTTCCTTGCTATGTGGGGGGCACCGTGTGAAGAACAGACAGGAGTGATGTACCCCAGTACCTGAAGGACGAAGGGACCACTGTGACCCTTGCAGATGAGCCTCAGATTCTCTGGTGGAATTAATATCCACAGTATTTTCTTCTCTGACTTTTGGCTCAAGCTGGTGGGTTCTTTCATGTTAATTGTAATCAGAAGCCATAGTAAAGGGGGTTCTCCACTTCACTTCTTCTGGAAGAGTCTCCCATCTCTGAAACACTCATCCATCCACTCCCTTCTCAGTGATTTTTTCTTACTGTTTTCCATTCCATTGTGGGGCTTCCTTTCGCTTCTCTCCTTCACTGTCCGTTCTTAGCACACAAACAGAATAGCACAACAAAAACAGAACAGGGTGAAACCTCCTTTTCTGCAGACTGTTGAAGCCTGGCTGGAAATTCCCATGAATCTCCAGCAAGCATTCTGCTAAGAAACTTCCATGCCCAGTGATATTTTAGCAGGTAAAAATGAAGCTGTATCTATGGACTTACTTTTAAGTGAGTAACTTAGTACTGTCTCTGAACTACAAGAAAGAAGTTTTCTCTCGTTTAGTCCTCTGCTCAGTTATTAATGAATTTCTAACTTTATTTTGGACAAATTCTACTTTGAAAATAAGATTTATACAAGTCACTTCAGTATTGCTGAGTATTTGATTGATTCGTTTTTTACCTATGCAACAAATGAATGTGAGAAGAAATGCCTCATATTGAAGAGTGGATTATTACATGCAGGAAGAAATCAAGGGAACTAGGAAAAGCTTCAAATAAGGGATGGATGAACACACTAATGACAGAGGGCTTAGTGTTTGTTGTCTGCTAGTTTGAAAGAAAGGAAGATCATCTGTGCATATGTGTGACAAAGCTTCTTTGGTCTCCCAAATTCCAATTTGTTAGCTATTAGTGCATTCTAAAAAACCTTAGCCCTTGATAAAAGGATGGAAAAGAAGCTGTGCATGGATAAACCTAAAGCAATTTTTCATTATTAGTGCTTTTTTTTTTTTTTTTTAATCTATAGCATTTAATAGCATTAAATGCAGCATTTCAGCCCGTGTTTCAGTTGGTAGGCAGCTGCTCATGTTCTGCCAGTTCATCCTGTTCTTTTGTGTACTGTAATTATAAAACATCTAGCATTGTGGTTGACTGCTTCTAATAAATTAAAAATATCTGGATAAATAGGGAAGTGTTGTTGTCTACTAGGTGCAATATCCGGGTTTGCCTGAAAGCAGGAAAGCTTCCTGAAGCCCTTAAAGTGGAAAGGTTTTCCTGCGTTTTAACCCCAATGTAAATGGCACACTCTCAGCTCTAGCAGATACACCTGAAGTGCAAGGATATGGGAGGTCACGTTAAAGGGCAGAGGTAGTCTGCACACACAGCTTCCGAGTTTGTCTGTTCAATCCTCATAAATACTGCTGTTAATTCTGCATATGACAGTGAAAAGTGTTTTGCAGGGTAGTGACAATTTATATTTTCAGCTCCGTGTGGTCTAACCACAGGCTTAGCAACTCAGAGAAGAGCAGTCTGTTTGTTCATTCCCCAAAAACCAAGGTTCTGCTGCAGAAAGGACAAAACACCTGTGCTGTGACCAGTTTCAATGTTTGCCTCATCGGTGGTGCTGCTAGTCATGATAGTCATGAGACCCCCTTGAAAAGCAATTTCTGCTCTTGAGCGTTCCCCTTATGTCTTTTATATCACTTTTTGTTTTCTATATTGTGAAATATATCCTTCTGCATCGTAGTTCAAAGCTTTGTTGAAGGGAATAACATTTGATTGTGCTGTTTTCAGTTCTTGAAATGCAGAAGTTTATTTTTGGTTCTGTATCTCTGTTATCCAGATATATTCATACCACATTGACTGATACAAGTTACTAGTATGGAGGAATCTCTGTCCTAAGAACAGTGTCTTGAGCAACACCCAAGCTTCAGGGAACTTTTACTAAGAAGCTCATACCCAATAGCACCCAATTTGAGTTTTCCATGCATACAGAGCTGCTGTGCATCTACTCTCAGCAGATGAGAGGTGAGAGGACATAACTGGCCTACTGAAATAACAGTTTGACCTTCAAGCCTTTGCCTACCAAGCATACTAAGATAAAGTGATACCCATGAATGCTTATAAACAACGAAACACAGGTTGCAGGGGCACCTGCTGTGCTCTCTTGTATGCTTTATTGAGATAGCTGATTGGTAGCTACAGGCTCTCCTGCCGTGTCCTGCACAGCTATGGTTTCAAGTGCAACTTGCTTTCTGTCCCTTTCCCAGTAGGAAAGGTGCAGCACACTATGTTGCTTTGATAGAATTTTTATCCAAACTGTATACGCTGCTGTTTGTGTGCAGTAGACAAAGTGAGGTTTCATAAAACATAGGTCTCACACAGAAGGTGTAGGTTTATGCTGTTCCCAGATTCCAGGGGAGATCATTCCCCATTAAATAACGTTTATTGTCATGGGCTATTCTTATTCAAGTGAGGAGAAATCTGTCCATCACCACTTTTATACAGGCGCCCAAGGAGAATTTGGGACTCAGGCCAATGAGTACTTTGAAGATCAGGGACATGGGCTGGACTCACCAATTGAAAAAGCCAAAGAAGGAGGGTTCTTGTCATAGCCTGTGGTGGTGAGGAGTGCAGCAGCCTTCTGTAGGTGCTGGAATTTCCTAAGAATCTATGGTTTCTTGCTCATAAATATGGCATTGCTCAAGTCTAGACAGAAGTTGACAAAAACATGCATAATGGTGAACAGATCACCTTCTGTGAGAGAAGGGAGGAAGTATTTGACAACTGGAAGCAGCAGAGTGTGGTAGAAAGGCAGAACTCGATGCCTGTCAGGAGCCCTTCTGAGGGCTGATGTAATGCACTGCCTGTGGGTTTGTAGTTTCAAACAAAGACAGTGGGAAGCCCCTGAGAGTACTTCCCATCACACACCAGCAGAATGTCTTTCTGTTGCAGGAGTAGCTTGTAACCATCTCCAACAGCTCTTCTAAAGTCCCAGGAATAAGCTGATGGCAATTATACTGTTGTAGAGAGGTAGAACTATTTTACGTAAATCACTGTTGATGTGTAAGTCCAAGTTGGCCCTATTCTCCACTTGCTTGGAGAAGAGAGAGCTCCGGGGAGGCCTCATTGTGGCCTTCAAAGGGAACATGTTAACAGAAGGGGGAATGGCTGTTTATGAGGGTGGATAGTGATAGGACAAGGGGGAATGGTTTTAAACTGAGACAGGGGAGGTTTAAGTTCGGTATTAGGAGGAATTTTTTCACACAGAGGTGGTGATGCACTGGAACAGGTTGCCCAAGGAGGCTGTGGATGCCCCATTCCTGGAGGCATTCAAGGCCAGGCTGGATGTGGCTCTGGGCAGCCTGGTCTGGTAGTTGGCAACCCTGCACATAGCAGGGGTGTTGATCATTGTGGTCCCTTTCAACCCAGGCCATTCTATGGTTCTATCCAGAGCTGGATAGGACTGTGAAAACTGCAGTACTCCAAAGGAGTGGAGGCAGACAAAAGGTGGCCCAAAAATGGTCATGTGAAGATGGCAAATCAGTAGGATCCAAGCAATGCCCTCTAGCATAGTCAAAAGCAAATTTCAGCAGGCTCATTGTGGCTAGCAGTCACAATAAGCATTCAAATACCATACTGGGCAGTTTATGAGCTAGATTTGTCACTGCACCCATAAAGCAAATTGGTACTACCCTCCCACACAGATGAGAAATGTAACGGATAGCAAATCACACCTCATCATATTAAAAATGTAGTAGATACAGTATGCTTTCTGCCGGAACCAAATGATCACCAGTTAAAACATGAGAGTGTGATCAAAGAGCTGTAATGGTGGTACTGCCATGTAGCTATCTTCATAGACAGCTTTATCAGCTGGGATTTCAACCTCAGCATCAACTCTTCCTGGAGGGATGGTAACTTGTAGCAGCTCTATAGGATGCTGGATGGTCCCTTCTCTGACATATATTTTTCTGATAACTGTTATAAATAATATTTACTACTAAAAATGTGACAAGATCTCTATTATTTCTGGTTTTAATTTGAAAGAAAAGCATTTGTATAATTCATGATCAACTCTGGCTAAAAGGTTCTGGAATGGAGCTTTCATAATCAAACTGCTTTTCTGTAAGTTGGGAAAAGGAAAGAACTTTCTTCTTTATTGAGGAGGTTTAAAAGTTCATACAACTGAAATAACCAAGAGTATTTTACAACCCAACAACAAGAACACTTCAGAAATAAGTCTCCAGGCAAAATTAATTCAAAAACAATGACATCACAATTTTTCTTTTATTCTAGATGTCAGCATCTCTCATAAATAAATACACAGCTAGTTGGATGACTAGACAAAGCATATGAAGTCCTAAAAATAGGAACTAATTTAATAAATGATTTCAAAACTGAAAAACAATTTGGGTTGCACTTCAGTTTGGTGCAGAGAGGAAAGGATGTGTGGGGCAAGCCCCCTTCAGGTTAGGAGGGAAGCTGGTGCCACTGTATCAGAGTGAGCAGCCCTGTCAATGAGCAGCAGTGTTTCTCAAGGGAGCAGCTTTGGCATCAAGGCAATATGGAAGAATTCTGGCCCTGGCCATCAGCTCTGTTCATTTCTTAGGATGATGTCTGCTTGGGTGGTTTGACCACCAATGCTCTGCCAACAGATCCAAGAGCTGCTGGCATAATCCAGGTCCACTTCTCTGGTAGGTCACTCTTCAGCATCAGGGTTAACCTGATCTTCACTCTTTGAAGGAAATTGAAGTGGAAGCTACAAAATAATAATCAGTACTGGGGTTGGAAAAATTGCTCAGAAAAATATGTTACTGAAATCATGTGGTACTGCCATTTTGTTGGTTAACACTTTTTTTTTTTTTTTTTTTTCAGTTAAACTGCTTTGCTTTGCATAAAACTCAGAACTTCTCTGCTTTCTTCGGAAAAAAAACACGATTGTGCTGATTTGTGGTTTTTCCTTCAATGGTCTGCATATGTTTGCACGCAAGATGTCAGTAATGAAGGAGTCTACTAAATTCACTTGGTGAAATTCTATCGGAGCTTGTGAAAAACAAAACAAACAAAAAAAAACCCCAGCCCATCGAGTAAAAATGGCTCGATTGATGCAAAAGGAAGCACAGATGGAGGTAATGGGGTTTCAAAGAGGAATTAGAGGAGATCTGAGAGGCTCATAAATCTGCAGCAGTTCAACTTTGCCAAGAACTGTAGTGGGAAATCCTCATGACGGGAGGTATTTCCACACCGTGTGTGCCCATAAGAGCTTTGCTGGGGCAGCTGTGGGGAAAGCATTATCTGGTGGTGACGGCAAGACCTGGCAATCAGCATTCCTGAATCCTGTTGGACCGCGGCTGCTGACTCACAGAGCGGCCTTGGGTTAGTCATTCATTGCCAAATGCTTCGTCCTGACCTTGTCAAGGTGCTGCGAACAAGGAAGCAAAACAGACTTACCTTGGGCAATGCTTGCAAACAGGTCTTATCCTGCTGTGCTGCAACTTCCCTTATGCTGGTGGCTGAGCAGCAAGGCAGAAGAAGGAGCTTTGGGCCATGCTGGGCCATTTTGGGGGCAGCAGAATTAGCGAACTCTTCCATGAGGCTGGAAAAGTAGGGGATTTTTCTGTCTTATTTCAGTGGTTTCCCACTGGTTTGTGGGTCGGTGTTGATATTTTTCCAGAGGTCTTCTCTGTGTAGCACCTCTTGTATGCTACTTCTGACCACTAACCCTGGGTTGGATTATTTCCTGTTTCTGCACAGGAGATGGCACTCCTTCAGGAAATACGCCTTATCTTTTCTTGTGGCCAGCTCTACTTTGTTTCAGCTCATGTCCTTTCCTAACTAGTTTTTTCACACCAGAGTGAAATTTAGCTTAGCTAGGAGTATATTAGGTTGGATGTTTGGAAAAAATTACACTGAGAAAGAGTGACAAGGCAGTGGGCACAGGTTGCCCAGGGAAGTGGTGCAGTCACTGTCCCTGGAGGTGTTTAAGAAATGTGTAGATGCGGCACCGAGGGGCCTGGTCAGTGGGCATGGTGGGGATGTGCTGCAAGTTGAACAAGATGATCTTAGTGGTCTTTTCCAATCTCAATGACTCTATGATTCTATGATATATGTTCTTTCACAGACTTTTCTGGCTAAATCCCATGGCCAAATTTCCTCAAGAATCACTGTCATTCATCACATCACTGCATCTGTTATTTGTGCATAGAAAACTTGGCCCATATTCCAAATTACTGAAAATAATTCCTAAAAGCCAATTTTTGAGTGCAGCTGTCCATATTCCATTACTGGTAGAGATTCCTATTGGAATACTGGCTGCTGTGGGAGGATTTGCAAAGAGGGGCGATTGAGTGGCCATGCTGCAGAATTGCAATCAAGTCTTTGAACTTGTCACCTGAAATAGACCAGCGTATATCAGACTCAGGCCACATCTCATGAAGAACTACTACTAAATTCACCCTGGGAGTTTCATCTGAAATGGGCAGCTCAAATACAAACACAACCAGTGATTTTGACTGATTCCCATGAGAGCTGGAAAATGTTAGTTTGGTGTTGGTCTCATCTTTGCTCTTCTGAGAAGAGAAGAGTAAGCCATTATGAGGGAGCCCTATGATTGTTATTTTCTGTAGCTATGACCCTCCAGTGACACTGGAAAAGAGAGCAATCCAAGAAATGTTGCACTTAAACACACTGGTTATGCTAGTGGGATTTGCAGGGAGTGAAGATTAGAAATCCTTGTAGGTGCTGGCTCAGCCTAACTGCATACTACAAGCTGCTCAGAACGCTGTCTTGAACCACTGACACTTACCAACAACCTCAGATGTTCATTTCAGAGGTAGATCTGCTCTGGTAGCTCATGTCCTGGGCTGCACCAAAAGCAGCATTGAGCAAAAGTCTGGGGGAGGTGATGTTTCCCCTTTAATCCACTCTCAGGTACCACACCTGCAGTACTGAGTTCAGCTCTGAGGCCCGCAGTACAAGAAGGACGTGGAGCTGCTGGAGTGTGTCCAGAGGAGATCATAAAGATAATCAGAGGGCTGGAGCACCTCTCTTATGGGGTTAGGCTGAGAGAGTTGGGGATGTTTAACTTGAAGAAGAGAAGGCTCTGGCGAGACCTTACAGTGGCCTGCTAGAACCTAGAGGGGTCTACAGTGCGGAGGGACGCTATCATGAAGTATAGTGGTCAGGCAAGGGGTTTTAAACTGAGAAATGGAAGAATTAAATTTGATATAAGGAAGACATTTTTTTTCAGTATGAGGGCAGTGAGGCACTGGTACAGGCTGTCTAGAGAAGCTGGGGAAGTCCCATCCCCAGAGGTGTTCAAATCCAGTTTGGATGGGGGCCCTGGGCAATTTGATCTAGTGTGGGGCTGTATGGTTTTAAGTTCCTTCCAACCCAAGCCATTATGTGATACCATGGTTCTATGGACTTCAAAGCTTCCTTTGTGCCCCAACAGAGAGAGCTGTGTTACCATGTGATCGCCCAGGGAAGTAGTTGATGTCCCACCCACAAGGTCTTAGAACCCAAAATGCCCTGTAAGGAACCGCCCTCCATCTACAGGAGTAGATGCCTCAATGTAGTGCCTTTCTTGTTTGTACTCTGTGACTCTATTGGAAAATCAGGCTAGTGGAATATGTTTGCCAATTTCAATCCCCTGATAGCACAGCAAGCTCTTATTTCCTTTGTGCTGCTTCCAGACACAGCATTGCTTTGCCTAAACATATTAAGTGTTAGAATTTTTATATTCTCTTAGTAGAAACAGATAAAAATAATAATTCTTATGAAGTCGGTCTGTTTGAGTTGGTGAAATGTTGAAAATTCCCAGTTGTCTTTGAATAGATGTATTTCAAAGTATTGCCCAAATACTTTGGAACAACATTCAAACCATGGCTTGTTTATGAAGTATTTCATTTGATGTTTGCAAAATATTTGATATCTGCAAGCGATTGGATTTGACACTCAGCTCATGTGGGGTGCTAAGCAACAAGCTTCACAATGGCAGGGCTGGAACTTCGCTGCTGGCAAAGGGTGAATTGCACACCTCTGTGCTTCTTTTTTGACTTTTCTGCAGATAATTCATATAAGTTCCTAAAGCTTTTGCAGAATGGCTTCTAATCTCTGGTAGATAACATAGTGGTTTATCCTGCAAGTTGCAGGAAATTGTAGTTTTATTCACAGTGCACTTAAGTATCTTATTTACTCTTTGAAAAGGCCTAAAAGCTAAACTTCTCTTTCTGAAACTATGGGGATATTATATGGATAATATTATATGGGCATATTTTCTGTCCCAGCCAGAGTTTTGTGTGTATTACATGATGGGCTGTATGATTGAATTCCTTTGTTCACTGGGCATTGCGTGTGCAAATTCTTGAGCGGTCAGTAGGAGCAGTGAGCGACATCTGAGAGCTGAATTCTGTCTGCTGAGACAAGCTGCACAGACCGTCAGCTGGCCAAAGTGGTGAGAGGAAAGATGTTTGGTTGTGGTACCATAAAGACACTGGTATGCTGGAAGGATATAGAGGGACGTGCCTTTAGGGACACAACCACTTTCCAGAGAAGAGGAAAGCTAGGGAAAGTGAGGATATTGAGAAGCTGGCAAAGAGAGGGAGTAATTGGAGCTAGTGGGAGAGTGTGACTGCACCCACTGTCAGAGTTTCAGTGCACCAAAACCAGCATGCCTCACCCCGTAATGACACAGCTAAATGGAAAGATTTTGTTTCTTTTGTCTCCACCCGGTTAGATAAAGGTATAGGTAATGAAAGCTTGGTCACACCTGTCTCCTGGCATCTTTTCCTCTCTCATTACGTGTTTTTACCTCCAAAGATAAATATATCTCAGCGTAGTGACAAAGGTTTTTTGTTTTTTTTTTATATTTGTTTTCTGTTTTCTCTTTAATTTAAGAGGAAATGTTTCATATCTGAAAAGCAAAAGATTACAAATGCCTTTATTCTCTCTGAATTTAGCCTGTTTGGTGGCAGGATGGGAGCTCCAGAGTCTGTACGTTTGATCCACTGGAGAATAAATATGTAAATAAAAACTTGTGCAGCATAGAATACAGCCCCCTGGAAATAGTCCACCAAAACCAGGAAGTAAAGCCAGTGATACTGTAATTAATTTCACGTCATAACAAAGAGACACAGTTTTGTTTTCAGTATTTTCATATATTTTTAAATCTCTTTTGAAGGAATTTTGATTTGCCTCAAAATGCTTAGAGTAATGCAAGCATTTTAATATTTAGTGTAGTTTGTTCTAGACCTGCTTCTTTCAATACCTTCCCAAATGAAATCCTTCTTACGTCTAGTAGGCAGCCCAAATCCAGATAATAGAGTTGGAACTACACTGTATTTAGAGATGAAGGCATGGCTCAGCATGTTAAGGAAAACAAAGGTTTCAGTTGAGCTTGAAATTATTTGTCTTGAAGCTAAAGTCTTTCTTGAATGTACTGTGTATTCAGATAGAATATTTTCTCAACTTCATGCTCCTAACAGAATGTTAAACATCCTACTGCTGGAACATTTACAGGTGCTTCACGCAACCATGTAGCTTTGAATAAATTGCTGCAGAATGAGTTTGGCTGTGGAGAAGTGACAGTACTTCTTGTTCATTGCACAAGCTTCTCAGTCAGTCTGTCTGCTCAGGTTTCTGGAAATCTCCATGGTCTGATTCACTATTTCCTTACTGTTTGTTCTGAGACTGGGAGTAACTATGCAAACACAACGTTGATGCAATATTGTAGGGAGTATCTGGGCTAATCCCTTCCATTCAGCTTCTGAACATGTTTGTCGTGAGCAAGGGCTCGGATTCCTTTCTGTCTTCTCTCACGTGCTGTCTGTGGGTCTCTGCAAAATGGACTTACGTTCACACCATGAAGAGTTTAGCTAGGAGACTACATAGGAGCCAGGGTCATGCTTTCTCAGATCTGTGCCACTTTTTGTATGTGTTTTGGGCTGCATCTGTCTTGGCTAATATTATGTTCCTACAGCACAAGCATCTACAAGCCTGGTTCTCTCTGTCCCTTTCTGGTAAATGTGAGAAACACCTGACCCTCTCTTGTGGAGTAAGGAATTGCATGCCAGGAAAGCCTCCATGAGCTGTGAGGGGATCCAGGTAACGTGCTCAGATGTAGAAGCCTACAAATCACTTGGTCTTCCCACCCTTTGTGGCCGAGCAAGAAGCAGGGTTTGTTATAAGAATTAGCTTATTTACAGTAGCAGAATGTGCGAAGAAAGTAAAAGCAGCAGACCTTCGAGTCCTGTTTTCCAGTTCCTGATTCAGCAGGGAGTGTTATGTTGTTTTTGGAGATGTTCATAAGGGAGGAGGATTTAATTTTTCCTTTAAGGACTAAGAAGTTTCTAAGAGCGGGTTTGATGGTGGTTGTAAGCCTTTTTAGGAAAGAAAAGGTTGACTTCTCTCTTCAGTTGCAAAACAGCAGCATGGAGATCACAGTGGTTTTCTGTTTTATTTCCCATAACAGAACTACAAAGATATGAAAGATTCTCTAGAAGAACACAGCTAGAAGATTGCATTTCCTGACACTGGCTTCAATTTGTTAGGTGGATAGAATGTTTTGGAATTATAAAATGTGCACGATAAGACACTTGGCCAAAGACAGGCAGGATAGAAGTCCAGGGGACATGGGATGCAATTGAGCATGTTGAGGGAGTCATTGCAAGGCTGTTTACTGCCAACTTTGAAAGGCTGTGGTCACTGGGGAAGGTTTCCAATGAATGGAAAAAGGAAAATGCTGAATCTGAGGGGCAAGGAAGGATGCAGGGAACTGCAGGCTGGTTAGCTTAATCTCTGTTCCTGAAAAAAAACAGTAATTCTGGAAGCCATGAATGGATGTGAAGAACAATGGGTTTACCAAGGACAAATCATACCTGACCATCCTGATTGCCTTCTATGAGATAATCGGGTGTGTGAACAAGGGGAGAGCAATGCTCATCAGCAAAGATGTTATGCAGCACTGACCCCAAGGGAGGCCACTAGCAACCAGTTGCTTATTGGATTTTTACCTCCAACAACAAACCTTTAAGCTTAGCGCTCCAGCCAGCTTTCCACCCACCTCACAGTCCACTCATCTGGTAGACATTTCAGCAGTTTGGCTCTAAGCATCCTATGAGATACTACAATAAAGGCTGAGCTCCAGTCAAGAGGCAACTGGCACATTTTGCAACAAAGGATATCATGGAAAAACAGGTCACACAGGGAAGGCAGTAAGTGCTGGAATGGGTTGATTGGATAGACTCTGGAATGCCTGTCCTTGGAGATGCACATAACACAGCTTAACAAAGCCCTGAGCAACCTGATCTGAGACAGCCCTGCTTTAGTGAAGGAACAGCAGATGAATGACAGGCAACTAAACAGACCACCTCTGATCAAATTATTTTGTGATCCATTTTGTGGTGTATGTGTTTATACGTAGGTGTATGAGAGGCTTTCAGAACCATGTCTAGCCCTGCGTGGGAGGCTAGTTAGTACTTTAATTCAAAACAGTCTTGTCTAGCTTTCTCCAAGAGAAGAGACAACCCTGCAAGAGCTGATGTTTTCATTCCCAGTTCTGCGATGGAGCTGACAGGATCACCACTGCATATAAAACTAATTACTGAGATTTGAGAAAAGGAATGTGTATAAGGCTATGCAACTCTCCTTTGAGGTCAGGTGTGGAAGCTGAACAGTGGGAGAGTGCCTGAGCTATCTGGCAGAGGAAGGGCTCTGGCACAGAGCTGTCAGCCTGGGTCATATCACTTCCAATACACATCTCTGTTACTTGTGTGCTTGTTTATTCCTCTGGCTCCAGCTCTAACATACAAGATAGTAAGAGTCTGTGGAAAAAAAAAATTCGACGTGGTCTTGCTATGCAGAATCATTTAAAGAAAAATAGCAGCAGGGGTAGACTCAAGGGAAACAGCAATGCGTGGCAGCAAATAACCTCTCTGTGCTTGGGACAGGAAGCAGAATAAATTTGAAATGCTCAGACAGATATCAAATATGAGTATCCAATCTAAGAAATACGCTAATATTGATTTCAGTGTGGCAATAGAGATGTCAATGGATAAAATGACTCCACATTATGGGGTTATATCCCTGTGTGCTTCTTCCATCTGTGCTCATTCTTATTCTGGCTCTTGCAGATGCATCAGGCAGTGTTCATCTGACCCATTCTACCGCACAGTAATCTATGCTGAGATTCTTCTTGTGGTAGAGGAGATACACGGGTATCTTCAGGGCCTGATATCTCTCTTTTTGATAGCACACCTTCAGAACAGATATTACAACTTCCTGGCAGTCTCTGTTTCTTTCCAGGTACTACAAAGGAAGTGTGGGTGGCAGGCTCAAATGCAGATCTCTGCGGTGTATAAGCATCAAGGTTGAAGATTCACCTCACTCTGATTTTTCAGAAGTTAGGATCTGTCAAAGGTTGTAACTGCTTTGACCAGCCTCTCATGGCACCTCCAGGCAGGCAACCCATACCCCTTGCTTCAGGGGCTGCATGTGAGCTCCGATCCTGGCACCAGTCCTTGCTCCAGCTGTGCTGTAGATGTGCCTGGACCCCCATTCCCTGCTGACCCTGACTTGCTCCTAGGCTCTCCAGGTTGGCTGCGCATCCAGTTCCACTCCTGCTGTTCCCCATTGAAGGGATTGATTCACCATTTGACTTGACTTAAGGTCTCCTACTTAGCTTTGAGCTGTTACTCAGAAGTTTCTTACAGGGCCTCCATCAGCCCCATGTGATGTCACAGCTACTCAAAGGGATCTGACATGGCATGGTGTCAGACACCTGTGGGCAGGCAGCTGAATTTTTGCCTCAAGTGTTTGCATGTGAGCTAAGTGTCTAAGCTCCTGTTGCAGTCAGTAGGGATCTAGACCAGGATCCGGATCAGCAGACCTTGCAGAGCAATTTGGCTGACAAAGTTTAGAGGTTCACTTCATGAAGAGCTGAAGACTTTTGTGAGGCTCTGATAAACCAAGAGCAGCGTAGGGAGTACCTCAGGTCCAGGCACTCAAATTAGGCAAACTAAATCCCAACTTTGGTGACTAAAAGAAGAATGAATACATCTATATACGTTTATTAGAAGAATATGAAATTCATCAGGCTTTGTGCCATCATTTGTCATTTTCATCAGGGTGAAGAACAAAAAGGCATAAGCCTGGTGGATGGATAAGATTCAATCTCTGTTTCTCCACATGCAAACACATACTCCTTTTCATCATACCCTACTATGCTATATTACTTACATTCTCACAAAATGTGTGCCTTCTCAAATGGACCTACAGATCCTCCAGATGAACAAAAATGCACTTGTTGTATAAAAGATTTTTTTTTTTTTTGCTACTGTAAATGAGAAATGTGGAAATATAAATAATTCTTAATATTTTGTCTATGGTTTTCTGTATTTTGATTCTATCTCTGTAATGGGTAAATGAAAGTATTAGTAGTGTATAATTTATTTTTTTTACAGTCTTCTCTGTTCTGTTCTACATTATTGTTACATCCTCTCCTGTTGCCATAGAAATGATTGATATGTCCAATCACAGCATTCTTGCCATACCCTCATCTCTACATATTGTGTGCCTTGCTCTTTAAACTAGACTCTCACTTGGCTTTTTGATACTTTGGATTATGCTCTGTAGAAAGAAAAAAGATTGAGAGGGGAGAACTTTGGCATTCAGAAGGCTGCAACTAATCCAAAAGACAAAGTTACATATATTAATAATGTGAATCCACATGATTTTACTCTAAGTCTTGTGACATTTGGTTCTTTTATTAACCCCTGACTCCAATAAGCAATGACTGTGGGAGAATGTTAGCATCCTTTCATTCAATATTGCATGTAATAAACAATACATGGATTCATAGCCACAGAATATGAAAGATCAAAAGTAAATTTGAAGAACTGCCTTTTTGGGTGTGAGCTGATTTTAGGGAGAATAAATCAGGGTTTTTTCAGCTTTGGGTTTCCCTCTTGAAAAAGCAGAAGAGAAAAATAATTATTCAAGATATTCCTTGATGTGATGCAATGAGAAGCAAGCGGCCAGAATGACCAATTTAATTTAGTAATAAGGGCTGGCTCCTTCCAGGCTCAGATGTCCATTCCACAGCAGTTTATCACTCTATGGAATACCCCAGGGCTGCCTTTGCTCAATTTCTGCATGGCTTCCCCTTCCCCCACAGCAGTGCCTGGGGGGAAATAGCACCAGGCAGAGCTCCTTTTCCCCTGTTACTGGACAATAAGCCTTTTTTTTTTTTTTTTTTTTCCTTTTAATTCCTTTGCCGGCAGCCACAGGAAGGCAGCCACGCAGTCCCCTGGCTCCTCTATACAGGCAAGAAGACTTTGTGTTCATCTAAGGTATTTGCAACATGTGAGCATCTTCAGCTCTGGGCAAGGAAACCAACAGCAGCTGGGTCTCAGGAGAGTGCTGCACGGCTTCCACCCCCTGCTTGCTGCTCTTGCACTGATACGCGTTTGCTCCATGTCTTGATGGCTGCCTTAGCAACAGAAAGGACTTTCTCATGTAATTCGACCAGAGCACGGAAGGGCTACGAGGCTTCCAACAGACCTCTTTCTCCTTGCCTTTTAGGGGGCTTTATAGCCTGATGTTGCCTGCCTAGGCTGTTTTCTATCAAATACCACTAGGTGGCTCAATGCTGAATTCACTCCGGGCAACAACTTTCAGTGGGATGCATGGCGGGGGGAGGAATTTAGGAATTGTCCTTAGGCGATGAGCACCACCCTCATCGCTTCTGTAATTTTCAGATCTCGGTTGCAGATGCTGGAGGAGGGAAAGGGGCATCCCAGCTAAAGAATGAAATGGGAACGAGCTCATTCTCCTTTCTCACGTGAAATGAAATGGGAATTTCTCTTGATTTATTCCTTGAGAATTGGGACAAGGGATAGCCTGGAGCCTAGTAGTCCTCCCTAGAATACCAGTCACTCTTTTTTTTTCTCCCGATAAAAGAAATATGTGTATTCTTCTTTCCTTTTAAGCTCTACCAAAGGCAATTGTTACCATCATTAAAGGCTTACTTTGACCTGAGTTTGCCTTGAAAACACATAGTCGATAAGGGGTCTATCCAACATACCGAGAAAAGAGCTTGCACTGCCCACCACATGACAAGGCTGATCCCTACAAGCTTTTGTGACTGACACCCTCCTGACCTCTCTCCAGGCATGCCCTGGAGGAATTGCTAACTCTCAGTTTTCTTGCTTCTCTCTATCACAAATCTCTGTTTTCCTCACATTCCCATTTCCTTTTCCTCCACAGTGCTTCTTGGGTTGCCCTTCACTTTGTGTACAAGGATTTATATGATTTCCTGTACCAGGAACTCTGCACTCATCTCTTTTTTTTTCTCTCCCAGACAGCGCAATTCCATATCCCAGGAAGGCAGTGTCCCTTTCCCTGTCCCCAAACTCTTACTTGTCTGTACAACAGTACTCTGGTTTGGTTCAAACTTCATTTGGTGGTGACAGCCAGGGCATCTCCCAGCACTCCATCCTGCCTTCTACTTGGGGTGCTTCAGCTCTGAGTGTTGCTTGGGGCAAGTCTGAGTTTGTCAGGATGTCAGCACCTTAAGGGCAATGAGGAAGAGGAGAAAAGATGAGATGGAAGCATTGTTGAGCAGGAATGTGCAAGCTGGTGCTGTCATTCAATTGTTTGAACAGTGAACAACTTTGGAGATGCTTGGATCTGAAGCTATGCTAAACAACTGGTCCATCCCCCTCCTCTGGCTCTCCCATTCCCCTTTCCCCATAGTTAATAGGGTTTTGGCCAGTGATACTCTCCCTGACTTTTTGGATTTGATTAGAAAATAACGATATGACGTGCAGGCAGGCAAGCACAGAAAACCTAACAAGTCAAGCATGTGGTTTCACAAGCTCTGACAACAAGTCAAATATCCCCTTCCTTCCCCCTCTTATGGGCCTTAGAATTCCCCATTTAGGGACATAGAAAGAGATGTAAGGAGCACCAAGATACAGCAGAGATAGCACTTGCCTCTGTCTGCAGCTGAGTGCAACGAGGCTTTGGTTTCTGCAAAAGGAGCTTCTGCTAACTATTGACAGATTAGATGTTTGTCTCAAAGTGTAAAAATACAGATCTTCTGAACTTTGCTGTATTTATGAAAAAATGGATAAGAAATGAATTTAAAAGCCCCACCTAAAGATTTAGCTCCCCTTTAGCTTCTGTCCCCACAAACACTGCTTGCCTTCTCCCCAGAGGGCTCCTCCTGTCTTCCTCATTTTTAGGGTGGAGGCTAATGAGCCTCCCCGGCCCTGGTAAGTCAGAATTAATTAACGTGCAGATCCCTGCAGGCTCCCAACACCTGCTAACAGAGAATCCAGCCAGTCTCTCACGGTGCCTTTCAGCACGCAACAAGCTTTAGCACCTGGGATAAGGGAGGGCTGCAAACTCTGCTTTTGCCTGCATGTGTTTATAAGGGAAAAAATAAAAAAATAAAAAAATAAAAGCCAAACTTCAGAGTATTTTGCAAGATTTTATTTTTGTTGTTGTTTAATTTGGATCTGCAACTTTTTCTGCATGGGAGGGGGCATCTGCTAGCAGGCAGCTCTGTTTCTCACCATTCCTGGGTTGGGGAGGCACTTCTAGCTGAGTCCTGCCTCTCTACTAATGGGCACCTCTCTCTGCTGGCTGGTGGCTGCCGTCTGTGGCAAATGTTGTAAAGGATGTAGTCATTCATCTTGGGATGCAGTTATCTGATGCAATGGCTCTCTAGGGACTGATTCAGGACCACTATAGTAAGGATATTGCAGCTAATTGGATTTTTTTCTGCCCCAAGCTGTGTTTCCAGATGTGACATGGCAGCATTGCTTTATTAACCCAGCAATGCTCACCTACTCTCCCTGTTACAGAGGAATGGATTTATTTTTCTCCTTTGGTGTTGAATCACAGTGTAGTGGGGGTGTTCCTGACAGGTTCTGAGCAAGAGCCAAGCGACTGTCCTTGCCTGCTAGAATTTTACAGTAGACACCAAGCAGGGCTGTCACCCTGCTGAATGTTGGCATTTAATATTTCAGGGAATACTTTCCTGTTATCTCCACTTGTAACTGACTCATTTCAGAGGACTGGGCAAACCAGAAATAAAAAATTCCCAGCAACATTCTTTGGTGATTCATTCAGGTGCATAAAGCCTTTCCAAATGCTCCCCCATAGCTAACAGGACAAGCATTTTGTCTGTGTTTTGCTGGCTCCCATCTCACCAGAGCCTTAACCAAGCTACTTGTGAACTGCCACCATACAGCCCTCCCCTGCTCTGGCGTATGTGTTCTGCTCCAGCATTGTGCCACCCTTGGTGCTCTTGAGCCCTTGCCACAGCTGTTTTGTCACCCTCACTCCACAAAAACACAGTACCGGTTTCCACTAGAGCCTGTGGCTGGGAAGTAGTTACATGGCTTCAGGCTGACATGGAGCAATGGTCTTGTTTCATCTGCCCACGCTGCTCGCTGGATGTTTGTTCCCTTCTATGTCACCTCTTGGAGAGAGATGACAGAGGCCCAAATGGAGACAAAGTGATCTGCTGGAAGTTGTCATATAGCAAGCCCCGCTTCCCTCACAGTTTTGCTACGTGCTTTTACCAAAACTCTCCAGGACTCTCCAGAAACCTGCAAACAACTTTGGCAATGGCCTCCATAAATGTTGCTCCACAGCAAGAAAAGCCACATGCAATGCCATCTGCATCAATGTTAGAGGCTTAACTCCTTTGGAGACCTTATACCTGTGGACATACCTGTTTTTGTCTAGCCTATTTTTCCACCTCTCCCTCTCAAAATTTACCTCTTTTCTGTATTTTCCCCCATCTGTCAGCAACAGGACAAGTCTCCTTTAGTATGGAGAGCCAGCTGGTGTTTCTTTGCCCCCCGCTCTCTCTGCTAGTACCAAAATAGTGGTCCTTCTCATGATCTTCCAACCTGCCTTCCCACACAGTTCCCTGTGAAGCATCTTCCTAGCATGCTGTCCTTGGCTTGCCTCAAGGCTGCAGTTCTTTAACTAGAAGACACGCTTCTGGCATTCCTGGGAACCGAATTAAAGTCATGCTGGCAGCTGCCCTCTGCCCTTGTCTACTGCAATTGCTCAAAATGATGCCAGCAGCCCTCTGAGTTGCGTTGTGAAGAGGGTTGCCAGCAGGTCGAGGGAAGTGATTATTTTCATCTGTTCAGCCCTGGTGAGACATGTCTGCAGTGCTGGGTTCAGTTCTGGGCTCCTCATCCAGTACAGCAGAAACAGGGTCTTACTGGAGCAAGCCATAAAAATGATGAGAGGACTGGAGCATGACACACGAGGAGAGGCTGAGAGCTGGTACTATTCAGCCTGAAGTAGAGAAGACTTGGGGAGGATCTTATCCACGTGCGCAGATACTCAATGGGGTGACTAAACTATCAGACTAAACAGTTCCTAGAGGCACCTTCCAGCCTCTGCTGTTCTGTGATGCTGCTTGCTGATCTTCATGCCCTACAGTTAAGTCCCTCTTCCTTTACTCCTATTATCCCTCAACCATCTTGTGGTGTGGTGTTTGGGGCTCCTGGGGGAAATGACAAATTAACTCCTCTGCAGCGGACACTTAGAGTTACCTGAGCAGCTGAAAATGCACACCTAGTTTAGGAGTAGATGAGAAAAAAAGACTTTCCATAGGGTGTTAAATCCAGGGAAGGCATGTGGGATTCATCCCATCTAACTCTGTGTGTTTACAGTATAAGCATTTACGTGTGAGTTGTGCACCTCAACTCCCTTCAGAGTCAGTACAGAGAAATAGGCATTTCTTGACGGGGATTTGTGTGTCCTGTTTTATATCATACGAGATGAACCATGCTCAAGAAGTGTCTTTCTTTCACTGATGGCTTTTGGCAGAGATTATAGGAAGAAGGTGAAGTTTGGGCTTCCACGCTGTGTATAGCTTATGACATTTAGGATGATTCCTACCTATGAAATTTGCACAGAAGTGTATCTGTTATTATTTAGAGTAAATTTTTACACACCATAAACTGCAATGAAATTTGATGAACATCTCCTTGCCTCAAAATAGGACTAAACAGGCAACTAAAAAACACAGGCAAGCCACAGAATGCTGGAAATTCATACAAGCAATCTAGGAGCAGAATGGGTCCCTTCTTTTTGCTTCCACCAGAGAGTACTGTTGAGGTACAGCTCAGAAGCAATTTGAGCAATGGGACAACACTGGGCCAAAGCTTAGGGCCCCAAACACAACCCTACCTATTCCTTGTGTGGCTGGGCTCCTCAGACCTGAGTCTGTGGGATTTTAGGGAACACATTAGTTGCACAGTCCATATTACAATCTCTGGAGTGAGCAGAAAAGAACTGTGGAAAATTGCAGCCAGGGCAAGGTGTCTCAGTATGGAGATATCTTAGCTCTTCCTTTGCAACTCTTAGCTCAGACTTCTTTGCATACATGCACCAGAAACGATTTCATGAGGACAGATGATCTTCACCTCATCATGTTGTTGATTGAACTTCTTAAAGGAACAAGCAGCAAGGAGGTAATGTTTGTCCTCAGCAGTGTTAGGCCCGCTCTGGAGTCTCAAATGACTGAAAAACACTGCAAGATGGCACAGCCTGCCTTATCTCAGCATTTGAAGTACATAGAGGCAGCACAGCATAAAACTATGCATTTTGCACATGCTGGCACATATCTGGAGAGCATCAACAGAAATCTGATCAAATATGGCAGTGGTTTGCCTATGCAGCATGATGCCAGCACATTCTATAGGAAGCCAGATTGCATAAGCATGCTATACATAAGCTGAGGTGGCAGTGTGGTGGGTGTGTGCGTAGGGTGAGCCTGGGTGCCTTAGCCTGTCAGACTTGCTGCAAGGGTTCTGCAAAAAGAAAGCATAGCGGCAGATTTCATCAGGCAAAGTCCTCTTTGGGAAGGACTCTTAGCCTCAGGATTCTTCAAAGGAAGTGACAACTTTTAGATATCTGTATGCATTAGCAGGAATTAGATAATCATAAAGGTCCCTTCCAATCCAAACCATTCTGTTATCATGTGATTCTATGATTTTGGAATATTTAGGATTGCAGAAAGATTTAAGATTGAGAAAGATTATATAAAGTCAATTGCCAAGAAAAAAGGCACACAAAGAGTCGCCAAGAATACAACAGTTAATCTCAAGTTAAGATAGTAAAACTAGCTCCTGGTTTAAAAGAAATCGTGACCTGTGATTTCTTAGCACTTGGGTGCTAAGAGACTTGCTTGAGACCTCAGATAACTATGTAAGATTTGGGTGATATTAAGTGTAGATATTATCTGTTGTCTTGTAAAATAGAGTATGCAAACATGTTGGAAAATGCTGTGTGATGCAAGAAAAGATTTTATGTCTAAATAGAACAGAATTATCTTGTCATTGTAACATTTAATCTTCAAAAAACTATAAAGTATTTCTATCTTACATTATTTTGGTGGTGAGAAGAAAGTGGCATGGAAAAAATGCTTGGAATGCTTGACTCTAGGGTGCTGGAACCTTATTTAAAACTGTAATTTCATCTATTTGCTATTGAATTTTTAATGGTATGAAAATACATCTTCATGTTGTTTCCTAGCAGAGCTGAATGAATGGCAAGGCCGAGCCGTTTTTTTCCTCTGCTGTACGTGTGTCCACCTTGGCAAACCAAAGGACCAGTTCCAGTGCTGGCATGATTCCATGGAGGTCAAGAGTGTTCCAGCTGCAGGGGTTTTTGTCCCCAGTCTCGTTAAATTTCAAGTGCAAGAGAAGACTAGTTTGGAAAGCTCACATTCATCCTCAATGAGCAGAGTTTCAGATCATGACAGTAGTAAAAATATGTCCTTAATCTCCTGGAGGAAATCAAGGGCTCAATCAGGCAAAGAATAGCAGGGAGAGTCTGAGTACATCTAGCAGTATCCTGGAGAACTCTGCACAATGTTCTTTCCGAGTGCTTAGGAAACGACACAGGAAATATCCTTATGCAGAAGCACGTATTTGCATGCCATTAACATCCCAGTGCTTAAGCTGTCCTCTAAACTGGACCTTACTCTCATGATGCACATCTTCATCTCATCATTTGTCCTTATGTGCTTCCACCTTCCTGGAGTAACTGTTCCACTCTGGGCTCGTGAGGGCAGGGAACAAGAACAATCAAAGCAGCAAAAGCAATTCTCAAGTGCTGTTGGGAAATCATGTGCTGTTTTTTACTCTTTGTATAAATGTTCCTGCTTTTTCCATTTCAAAGCAAATCGAACAGAGGGCAGATTGCCTATTCAATGCCTAGGCACACTTGCTTCTGATGATAAATGCTTGCACTAAATACACTAGTCTTAAGTGGGAGAAGTTGGTCAACAGAGCTACCATGGAATTTCACTACAAGAGCTGCACTCTTTTGCAGCAATTAAGTCTTACCCATTGGCTTCACTTTGCTAGTCCAAAGAGTAAATGCTATTTACCAAATATTCTCAAGTATGCAGGACCTTGCAGCTGAAAATCTTACAATTACCATTGCAAGAGCACTGACCAGCTGCCCGGCATTGATCTCACTAGCCTGAGTTGTTTTCAGAGCAGGCTTCAGCACCCGAACTCACCATGCCAGACTCTTCCATGTAGTCAACGCTATGACACCATTCCTCTACCCTTCTTTAGCTGTGCCCTGGAAGTACTTACTTCCTTCTGCCACCTGTTAAAGGCAGCTTAGGCAATCAGCTTAGACAGACATCCAAAATGCTTACCATGTGTGGACAGGTGAACCCCAGAAGTCTTGTCCTGAGATAGTAGTTCTTTGTGAACCTTCTTTATTCAGAAGTGTTTCTTTTGTGATTAGAAAGTCCCCCAAAACTCTCCATATTTCAGAGGAGAAAAGGATTTCATTGATTACAAAGTTCCTGTCCTAAGAGTTACAGTGAGGCACTTCTGTGTCACAGCATCTCTGATATTTGACTTTCTCAAAACCAGATCACAGAGGGTAAATGTGTTTTACAAAAGAGCCAGCTGGTCAGTCAACAAGATCCAGAAGAAGAGGAACAGAAATTGCCCTTTCAGGCCAAACTGTAGCTAAACTCCTCACGCCAAAACCCAACAGTGCCCCATAACATTCAGCCTTTTGCTTTATTTTGATTACAACATTTTGTTTTTAAGAAAATAATACCCAGAGGATTACCCTGTGTCAATCACCATCCCAAGGGTGACTAACACCTTTCATTTCAACCATCTATTATGACCACTGGATGTCTTTTGTTAAATTACATGCCGCATGGTGATGCCTGAAGGCTTTTTCTCTTCCCACAGACCTTTCCCTGGCATTTCTATTGATACGTCAGCAATAGCTTTGTGAGAGCTTGGCTTTGGTGTCAGAGGTAGCTCATAAAGTTTCCAGTGCCATTTTGCCATCTCAGTCTCCCAGCACCCATATATTCCTTGCTGCCTCCACAGTCTCTTTTGTGACAATACTACAGTTGTCTGTGGGATCATACCAAAACTCTGAACTGATTCACACTAAAGAGCACTTC
Source organism: Lagopus leucura (assembly GCF_019238085.1). NCBI lineage: Eukaryota > Metazoa > Chordata > Aves > Galliformes > Phasianidae > Lagopus > Lagopus leucura. The sequence goes on along the minus strand of NW_024962262.1, from coordinate 46,781,208 downwards.
CTCTGGGGATTGTTACTTCTAACTTGGTTAAAAACCTTGAACCACATACCTTGCTCTGGAGGTGGGGGATGCCCATGGACAGGACAGTGCTCTGTGGTGGGGAGCCAGCTATGAGGCACCAGGGAAGGGATGAAAGGGAACATTTTAAGCTAGCTTCCCTGACAAAGCCAGAGTTTCATGAAAGTGTGGCATCTGTGAACCTTGTGCTGTATCAGATGAAATTTAAGCCAATTAAGCCAATAATTTTGTTCCAAGTTTCCTTCAACAGCTCTGGGTTTTTAATTTTTCATTTGAGAGGACAGCCAATTCTCACCTATGTTCTTTCCCCCCCCCCCCCCCCCCTTTCTTTTGCATTTTAGTGATCATTCAGGCTTTATTTTTAGAGTTACTTTCAAAACGTAACTCCCTACTGATTGTACAATAAAGCTAAATAAAATCTCTTCAGCATTCAAACAAATGTCACCTGGAAATCAAAGAAGAAAGCTTTCAAGGGGCACACTTCAGTAGCCTTAATACTTGTTTAAAATATATGCTTTATACTTTAATTTCTCTAATTTACCTCACTTACGGCACAGTCCTCAAAGATTTATGAATTCATAGGGAGTTTGCACACTGCATGAAATTAAGCAAAGGGATAAATTGGTAGGATTAAATGCACCCGTACTCAGAGCGGGGGCACTGTGGGACTTAATGCCCTCACAGGTTTCCTGCTGAAGTCTGCTGCTGGCAGAAATGCATTGCCTTCATCTGGTATTGCAATGGAATCTGTACCAGCTCAGGCCATGGTGACAGGACGGTTATTAGCAGATCTGTCAGCTTTATGAAGTCAACTTGCCCTGGAGCAGCTGCAAGCATACAACAATCTTCTTTCTCTTCAGTTAGTCCGGTACACAGAAATATTTCTGTGCCAGCTTTATGCTTTTTTACCAGGTTTAGGCTGGCTACAGGGAAATTGACAGAACCTGGTCCAACTAAAGGTGTTCTGTGACTAAATAAGTCCTTCACTCACACAGAAAGTCTGTAGAGCTCACTGCTTTGCATCATGTCGTCGTGGCATCTCTGACGCAGCACATGGCATATAAAGACTGCATTCAGGTCCATGCCAAAACAAGGCCTATGTTTACGAGAATGAAACTCCACCTACCTCTTCAAAAGCCTAGTGAACTTGCAAACTCGAACTACATTTATATAAGGTGCAGAATTATGATAGCACAATCCAGCCATCTCCATGTAGTCTTCCACCACACTGTGAGCACAACTGAGCACAATGCAGCTGAGAGCAGCAGAGGATGTGAGTCTCAGCGGGGGCTGGGGAAAGGCAGGCATGGATAAGGTGAGACCCATTTTTCCAAACAGTATAGGAAGCACTGTCTAACACTTCATACTGTCACCAAAATTAGAAATAAAGGGGGCTATTTCCAGCTCTAGTGAGCATCTCCAACTGCTCCTGAGTGAGATAAGGGACATCAGGATGAGCATGAGGGAGGACAATGCTCACTGAGGAGGTCTGACTCAGAGAGAGGAAGTTTGGTCAAAGCAGCTCGGATGTGTCTCATGGCCCTGTATGAGAGGTGAGGTGCCACAGCTGGGTCATAGGAAGATAACCAGAAGGCAGCTGAGCTGCAAAAACAGACAGCCTGAGACAGCCATCTGAGCTCAGTAGCAGCATGCTTTGCGTGATGGATAGCAGGACCAGAAACAGCTGGCTGGTTAAAACTCAGTGAGTGAGCAGTGTCCGAAAATATACCCAGGATCTTCTCAATTAGCCCAAGCATGCAACAGTATTTTTCTGCCAAGCTTATGCATTTTTGCCAGCCCTAAGTTTGGCTGCAGGACTGGAATCGCCCTTCCTTGCCCTGTTTTGTTGGAGGGATGGGAGCAGTCTCCTCATACCAGCTACAGCTCCACTGGCTTTAAATCCTGTGTGGGCATGTTCAGAACCAGATGCAAAATGCCCCAGCTATTTGATGCAAATTGGTAAACTTCACTCTGCTGGTTCAGATCTGCTCATTGATCTCTCTGGAAGCACGGCTGTCCTGAAAAACTTCATTTCAGCCATCAAATCCCTGTGTCCTACAGCTTGGGTGGACCTCTAGCTATAGATGTCCTCTACTTCTAGATGGACCAGATCCCATCTTCCTTCTTCACAGACAGCATTAAGGTGCTATAAGCACTGTGTTATGAGCTCTGTTCTTTTCATATAAACATTGTCCCATGCTCATTTATGATCTGGATAAAATCAGAGCTGCTGGATGCCCTAGTGCTGCACTTATGAGATATCAATTTTTACAGGGCTAAGGTTACCTTGTCTCCTAAGGCTATGCTGCAAAGCCATTTGAGGTAATGCTTTCACCTGAAAGTACCTTTTAAGACATAGCTTCACAATACCTAAGTCTCTTGTGATAACAACTGGAGGAAATCCTGCTTTCACTTTGCTGCTGACTACTCCTCCAAGGCAGGGTCTTCACAAGAGGTGAAGCAAGCCCTACAAAAATAAAAAACGTTTTCTTTTTTAGCTCATATCACCCAGCTATCTGACTACAGCAGAGGGGAGCTGCATTGACATATCTGAGAGAGCAGCAGTGATGTGGGTCCCAGCAGGGGTTGAGGAAAGGAAGGTATGAATGAGGTGAGAACCATTTCTCCAGACAGTACAGGGGGCACAAGTCTAACACTTCACAGTATCAAGCAGGTCAAAATCACTCCCATTTTCCAAATAGCGAAAGGGAGGGGAGGCAGGAAATGAGATGCCCCAAGGCTACAGGGTGAATCAGTAGTGGAAACCAAATGAAAATTCAGCACTTCCTGTCTCTTTACTCATCTGCTTGAGTACTGTTGATGATTAAACTCATAGAATATTAATGCAGTTGGTGACCTCTAGAACTCTGGTCAGAGATCAGGACCCCAGTGTATTAAATGTGGAAAAGAATAAAACAAAGGCAACTTTAAAGACTGAGGGGGAAAAAAAAATAGATGGCAAGAAATTTCTTTGTAAGCAGAAATGAACGTTGGGCTTCCATTACCCCACAGTGCCTCTTCCAGAAAGGAAGGAAGTTTCTCCAGCTCTACCCCGATAGATCCATTGAGAGTTCACACTGCCTTCAGCCGCAGTGGCCCCCACAAGGCAATGGCTGCCCTTTCCCCCCTGCACACAGCTCTGGCCCCTTCACTGCCCTCCTTCCTGTCAGTGGCTGCTCAAGCAGGCAAGAAATGAGCCACCAGCCTGGGGAACTAAAACATGAAATTTCAGCACTAAAATTCAAAATCCATTTCCTTTCCTTGGTTTACTATGAGTAAGCCCCAGCTTAATGCACAGCTGTATGAATGCTGACACAAGGGATGAGGTGCCAGAGGATAAGAATGAATGGCTAGGGACTGGAAGGCTCTAGCTGTCTCTTTCAAGGATGCTCAGAGTGCCTGGGAAACTACAGATTCCCTGTTCCCCTGCTTCTGTGAGCACAATAAGCAGGAAGAAGTATAACCATGTCTGTGGGTCACAGGAAGAAGCGCACTGGCCCTGCAGCTCTCTCCGGCTTAGTTTGTCATTAGGAAACACAGTCGCTGCTTGAGAAGTGGGGGGACAGATGGATGGATGGACACTATGCATGGGGCTGAAATAATCTTTCCATGGATTTTAACCCCATTATGATTTGTAAGGCCATGCTACTGTATAGAATCATATAATATCTCAGGTTGGAATGGACCCAGGGGGGACCATTGAGTCCAACTCCTGTCCCTTCGCAGGCCCACACAAAAAATCAGACCATACGACTAAGAACTTTCAAACGCTGTCCAAATGCTCCTTGAACTCCAGCACTTGGGTCCGTGCCCACAGCCCTGGGCATCCCGTCCCACGCCCACCGCCCTGTGGCATTCCAAAGATGCCCCTTTCCCTGAACCCCAGCTGCCCTCCCCTGACAGCTCCATGCCGTTCCCTCGGGCCCTGTCGCTGTCACACAGAGCAGAGCTCAGCGCTGCCCCTCCGCTCCCTGTGAGGAGCTGCAGGCGCCATCAGGCCTCCCCTCAGCTCCTCTGCTCTGCGCTGAGCACACTTAAGGGCCGCAGCTGCTCTTCACGTCTTCCCCTCTAGAGCCCTCACTACCCATCTCCTTCAGGGATCCTGGTTTAACTCTGTGAGGAAGAGCTAAAGCAGACTGCTCATCTTCTTCCCAGTGGTTTCAGATCCTTATTTAACCTTTATGCCTTCTAAACTGGGCAAGCTCACCATGCTGGTGCAGAGGATGATGAACATGTGAACCAAGCGGTTTTGGCCACAGGCAAAGAGACTTCTTCCTCAAGAAAGCAGCTCTTTCATCCCTCAGCTTGTGTAGGGAGGAAAAGGAAGGTGAGGCAGTGCGGTGCTTCTCCCTGGGAACCAGAAGGAAGCAGTCATATGGCAATTCATTCTCTTATGGAAACTGTTTTTTCTCTGAAGTTAGGGGTCATGACAGTTTTCAAGGACTCACTGTCTTATCATCAGCACTTCTGCTTCCTTACCAGTATTCTGGTAGAATGCTAGAATAAATTACAAAAGTCATTACAGTAAAATACAAGCTTAAAGCAGCAAGGGACCACCATGGTGGAACCGCAGCAGGAATGGAAGGGCTGCTTTGAAAGTGATGCCTCCTATTTCATTAGATTGGCTCATGACATCACAGGCAGACGTTGGTGCGATGGCAGTAGAGGCTGAACCTTCCTGTCAACATTACATTTTGTTGCTGGGAGGGAACAGAGGGTGGTCTGACAGAATGGTATCTGACATGGGAGCAAGAATGAAGCAAATGCATCACTGAATTCCTCCATGCAGAGAAAATGGCACTCACTGACACTCACTGACTCTTGCTGAACATTTCTGGAGACCAAACAGTGGATGTGAGGACAGTGAGGTAGTGCGTTTCAGCAGTGGTGACAGTGGGTCACCTCCAGTGGTGCAGATTGTTACAAGTGCAGCATGCAGGCTCTTGCTCATCACTGGCAAAAATGCATAGTTAATGGTGGTGGCTATGTTGAAAAATAGTGTTTTAAAGCTGAGAATTTGCTCTATCAAACAGTGCTGTTGAGCTCTTTGTATGGCTTTGTAGTTTCCACAGAAATAAATAGGAGGAATTACTTTCAGAGAGACCTATGTCTCTGGGAATTAATAGAAAGGGGCTAGAAAACAGGGCAATGACATAAGACTGTATGTGGCATCCCACGCCATGAACAGGGCATGGAGATCCCTTCCCTGTCTCAAAAATAGGAACAGTTCAACAAAGGACTACATGAAATGACTGCTGCTCACAGCATCAGTTGAAAAGTCAGAAAAACTGGGGGAGAACACAAGCCTATAAAAAAAGAATTCCTGCAGAGAAAACAAATAGGAGATGGTTGCTGTCTCTTCCAATACAAGAACCAGCAGGGGCTTCCTGCCAACTGGACTCAATGGCAATGGGCAAAATGGTCTTCAATCCAGCAATCTGTGGAACTCCCTGCCAGAGGACATGCAGAAAGGACAAGTTAAGTAGCCCAAATAACGAAACCAATCTGCTGTCGATACATTTTGGTGTAAATCCAAGGCTAAAGCTCGCTGCACACCTCTGATTCCACCACCCGTGTGCCTTCTTCCTCTGCAGCGAACACAGCGGTCTGCTCTCGGCCTAGGTTTGCCATCTTGGTAACAACACTCAGTGAAAACGCAACACACCATTAAACTGTTACGGTAATTTCACCTCACACTTTCTGCTCAACAGGTTTGCTCTGTTTTAAAAGCATGTTTCTGCGATACTTATAGCTACGTATATGTAATTCTGTGGTTAAAGCCGAAGAGACAGGAAAACCTTGGTTCCCACAGGAAACACGCCCCAACCTCTCGCAGGCAGGTAACATTTTTGCCATATCAGTGCGATAAAGAACTTCAAGGGAAGATGAATCCTGCCAAGGTTTACACCTGCATGCGACTGCCTGCTCGGGAGAGGTTACTGGGAGTTTTCCACGTGATGAGGCTGTTGCCGGAGGATCTCCTGGGCGGGCGCGAGGCCTGAGCCGGCTCTGCCTGGCGGCGAGGGGCGGCTGGGAGCGCGGAACTGGGCGGGGGTCTCGGAGGGGTGACGGAAAGGTCCCCGGAGGGCAGAGCGCACAGCGGGGGGCGCGGGGCTGCGGCACCCCGGGACGGCCCACGCCGCCCACGTCCCCGCCAAGGACACCAGCGGGCCGCCCCAGTCCGGCCTTCGTCGCCTGCGGGGCGGCTCTCGGGCTGCTGCCGGCCGGGCGGGTCTGCGAGGCCGTCCCCGCCCCGGCCCTCGCCCTCTCTCTTTCTCTCCACGAATTTACCCAGAAGTGCTTTGGTGCGGGCGCGTTTCCGCCGGTTTTTCCTGTTGGAGAAGGGAAGGGGGAGCTGTTTTCTCTCTCTCTCCCTCTGCTCGCAGTATATTTTGTATCCCTTTTCTCCTCCTCCTCCTTCCTCCTCCTCCTCCTTCTCCTCCTCCTCCTCCCCGGCTATCTTTGTCTGGCTCGCAGCACCCCGCTCCCGGTGCCCGCCGCCGTTTCATGCCAGGGCAGCGCCGCGGGGAGGGCTCGAAGGCGGCGGCAGCTCCGCCGCGGCGCTGGGCGTGAAGCCCCCCATGAGAGAGCGGGGCCGCGCCCGTCGCTTCCATCGGCTGCCGGCGTGAGCCGTGCCGGGCCGAGCCGTGCCATGCCCGGCCGCGGGGAGCACCGCGACGCTGCCACAGGCTGCCGGCCCCGGCGCCGCTCCTGCCGCCGCCGCCGCGACATGGTGTGAGCGCCCGCCCGGGCACCGACCGACCGACCGACGGACCGGGACGCCGCCGCCCTCCTCGGAGAGCCCGCCGGACCGCAGCACCTCCGCTCCCTGCCTGCCTGCCTACTTCCCTCGCTCCCTGCCCGCCTTCACCTCCCGCCCCCCCCTCCTCCCACCCGGCAGCCATCCATCCATCATCCCCCCCCCCGCCAACCCCTCCCAATGCTGAAGAGTTTCAACCCGCCGGGGCTGGAGTGAAGAAGGGAAGGGCAAAAAGGAGGAGAGGAGCTCCGCGCCATTCGCATCGTTCTCGGGGAAAGGGGGGGGAAACGGGCGGCCTCGCTCTTATTTGACAAAAAAGAAAGGAAGCGAAGATGAAAAGGAAAAAAAAAAAAGGAAAGAAAGGAAAAAAAAGAAAAAAGCCTCAAAAATGGCGAACGATTCTCCTGCAAAAAGTCTGGTGGACATCGACCTTTCCTCCCTGCGGGTGAGCGGTGGGGCGGGGGCCTCCCGAGGCCGGCGGGGCGGGGGCCGGCGCTCCCCGGCATTGCGGCCGGGCCGGGTGCGGGGAGCGGGGCTGGGGGAAACGGGGGAGCGGGAGTCGGGGAGCGGCGGCCGTGTGCGGGGCTTCCCGAGGGGGCGGGCGGGGGGAGCGCGGCCCTGGGCCGCTTTCCTTTGTTTGCATGCGTTGGCATGTGCGTGGAAAAGCAGGGCGCAACAGCTGCACGCCGCCGGCAGCCCGGCTCGCTGGCTGGCTCCGGAGCGGGCTGGCAGGGCTGTGGCAGCGGTCATCGGCTGGCAAAAATGTGACCCTGCTTCTGTTTTGTCCATCTCCCGACCCTTTGCCCCTTTCCCCTGCAGGATCCCGCCGGGATTTTTGAGCTGGTCGAAGTGGTTGGTAATGGCACGTATGGGCAAGTCTACAAGGTTGGTGGCAGGATTTCTCTTTTCTCTGTATTGCTGTTTTGTCCAGACGGGAGCTGGGTCCTTCGCCTGGCTGATGATGAGCAGAGGGGTTAGGGTGACAGAAAGGCTGTCCTTGTCACTGCTGCAGCCCCTGACAAGTTTGCTGGCCTCTGTCTTTGCTTTCAAAAAGGAGCACCCATCCCGAAACAGCTTAATAGCCCCCTCTCCCCCAAGGAAGAGACCAAACCACTGTCAGTGTGTCTGAGCTTTAGAAATAGCTCCTAGTGCTCATTCAGAATTGCTCAAATCCTCATGGAAGTTACGGCTGCTGCCATGATGGGAAACAAAGGCTCTGCCCTTGGTGGGAATTGCCACCCAGTTCCTTGTTGGGAAACCTTCCCAGGAGCCTGGTGTGCTGAGCACTGCTCTGACAGAGGGCACACAATGGCCATCAGATCAGCGTTGGAAATGAGAGCGTTATTTTGTGAAAATCAGAATTCCCAGATGAACCTGTTTGACAAGTGTATGCCTTTAAAAAATAGAAATAGGAGAGTGCCCGTGTGGGTGTGAAACTAGCCTACTTTTTGTTTTTTTATTTTTTTTTCCCTCCACTGTTCAGTCAGTGGAACAAACAAATCTCAAGATTGCATGACTTTGCAGTGAGTGATGGTGACCAGGATGACTAATTATTCATACAGTCTTAGTACTTGGCTGGAGGTGGAAGGATCTCGCCTTAAACTGTACAGAAATGCAGGCAGAATGTGCAGAAGGAGGGTGAGATAACTGGAAGAAGCCGAACATGCCCAGCTGCTTGGGTTTTTTTTTGCTTATAGATAAGGCAGTGCAATTTTTAAGCATTCCTGATGGCTAGATGCTGCTGAAAATGAAACACATGTTGGTTTGTTTTGAGGGCGTGAACCTCAGCCTTTGTGCTGGAGCAGGCAGCGCACAGCATGTGCGGTGCGAGTGGTGGGATGGTGGGGCTGCTGCTCCAGGCAAGAAACTGGGATCCCCAGGCTGAGGGAAGGGGCAGTGGGTTGGGATGGTGCACTGGCACTGCCTGCTCTCGGCAGGCTGGGTTTTTTGCTGCAATCCTCCTGCTCCAGAGCTTGCGTCACCTGAAGCCCTTATGCAAAAAATCATAGGGCACAAAAGGTGTGACTTTATCCTCTTCTGTTAATGATTGCAATGTAGTGCTTTGTTTCTCGGTTTGCTTGCTAATGCTGTGACTTAAACCAACCATGACTTTGTTACTTAACTGGCTTAAGCCTAGAAATTGTGAATTTGGTTTCTCTTAGCTGTGCTATAGCTCTTCCAGTAAAGTTACTATAGGAACCACCCTCAGCACGTGTGCTTGTTGCTGTGGAAGAGCAACCAATAGCCGGAGGTGCTATGGGCATCAGTGGCAGAGGTGGCAGGCGGCTGCTGTCCTGGCTGTGATTTGTTTGTGAGTCAGACCAGGTTTCCTCTGGCCCTAGAATCATGGAATCTCAGAATGGTGTCTGTTGGAAGGGACCTCGAAGTCCACCCAGCCCCAACCCTTGTTGTGGGCAGGACTGCCCCCCACCAGCTCAGGCTGCCTAGGGCCCCATCCAACCTGGCTGCGAGTGCCTCCAGATATGGGGTAGCACAGCTTCTCTGGGCAGCTCTGCCAGGGGCCTTGCTGCCCTCTGAGAATTTCCTCCCTCCCTGTTTCCTCTTGCTTAGTAACTGAGGACATGGCATCCTGAGCATCAGGAATATGGGAAATGGTTAATATTGGTATGCTTGCAGCAGTTGCCAGATGTTCCTAAGCTCAGGTGTTAAAGTTTGGATTTGCACAGCCACTTCTTTGCTTCGTACATGTATGTGAGGTGTGTACACATAGCAGGGTAGCACATAAACAAGATTTTCCTTTTTCTGATTCCAACTCAGTTCCTCTCTTCCTCCCAGCACCTCAAGCTGGGAGCTCCACTCCAAGCCCTGATTCTCTGTCACCAGCAGGCATTGGCATCACTGGCATGGCTGTGATGTCACACAATCCTGCTGGCAGCAGGATTGGCTGGCGACCTGCCATTTGAGGAGGATGGGGGCAGTTGGTGACGTTATTTCTTTGTCTGGCCGGGAGGCACCAGGGTGGCACTGGCGGTGCCCGGCCCTCTGGGGCCTGCAGGCTGGTGGGAGACTGCCCTGACCTGGGGGGAAGGCCACATGTGGGCTGGCCATTCCCTTCTGAGCCTTGGCTGGGCCTAATGAACATAGCTCAGGATTGGCGAGCTGATAGCTCAGCTATTTATTAACTCTGTGTATGTCTAGCTGTATAGATACCTACCTGTATGCCCCCACAAAATAAGAGGTTGCTCCCTGCCTGCTGCTTGGCACCTGAATGCTGCTCCCTGACATAGAACAGCATGGATTCCCCTGGGATTTTAAGCCATTTTTAAGTGGGTTGGCTTCTTGTGACTGCAATATGGTGTTTGAACATGCTGAGTTTTGGGCTGCTCTGCTTGACATGCATAGAGTTGAAGTAATTTTTGTCATCACAACCCTGCTGTGTCTCTCCTGTATACTTGGAAGTGAACTGGGAAAAAAATGAGCTGAGGGTCCCAGATCTGTGTGCCTATAAAGCAATGTCAGTCCTTGTGTGGAGGAACGCTTGATGCATCCCTGAGGAAAGCACGGCTCTGCAGCTTGCCATTGCAAATCCTGGGTAATGGAAGCCCAGCTTGGAAGTGGTTTGCCCTTTTGGAATTGGTTCAAAATCCGTGGATGACAGCACAAAAGGAAGAGGGAAGTTTTTCAAAGCAGTGTTTATTTTAAGTTAGCCAGCAAGCAGTTAAGTTGTGTGGGATGCAGTCAGCAAATTTACCTTGGAGTTGCTGCAGCAGCAAGTGGCCACACACCTCTGATAACTTTGCTTTTGTGAAGAGCCAGGGTCTGACATTTGCTGGAATTGGGAGAATTTTTCCCTCCACTGGTCAGAGCTCAGTGGGGTGCTTCTGGGCAGGGCTGACTGTGTAGGGATTCCCCTTGCAGCCCTCCTCCAAGCAGTGGGATGAGGATTGTGATGTACAGCTATGAACTGCAAGCAATGGGGGATTTTGCAGAAAAACAGCAGTTGGGCTTTTGGTGCCTGTTGCTGTCTGGCAGAACAAAGGCCGTGCAGGCAGTCCTGAAGTCCTTCCTGCTTTATCACAGCACTTCAGTGTGACTGTAACTTGCAGCCAGCTTCCCAAGTGATTGACTCTCTTAAGGATCCTTTTTTTCATCTTTTGCAAATAGTGAAAGGGCATTTTTAGCATTGCTGTGGTTGAATTTTATTTTTCCTTATGCTGCAATGAGCTTAATCTGAAGTTTTGCTCACGCAGAATAAAAACACACCCGAATTTTGCCTTGAGATAAGATTTGAAGTGGTTATTTCTTCTTCTTTTTTTTTTTTTTTTTTTTTTTTGCATGCAAAAATGTGAATTAAAGGCATCGATTGATATTTTGCATATGTACAAATCTGTACCATCTGATCATTCCCAGAGGTGTAGGGCTTATTACTGTTGCTGTTGAGACTGAACCACATTGACTTGCTCAGTCACTCTTTTTCTGTGTGTGTGTATATGTTTTTAAGTCAGCTGACCCCCCCAGATAGACACCATGATTCTCCCTTAGCAGAAATGATGGGGGAAGGGTGGCTCCTTGAGAGTTCTGAGGTGTGTGGCAGGACTGCCCTAGAAAGCTCAGAGTTAGGGGTGATGTTTCTGATTGTCCCCAATGCAGGCTGGTGTGGGTCTCTAGGAGCCTTGTAATAGTTAATTCATAGTGAAGGCTTCTTTTGTTGATTTATGTTGCAGCCTTCCAAAACTGCATGTAAATGATGTGTATTGTCTAACTGCTGGCGCATAAAAGGAAATGATGTAAGATGTGATCGTTTAAATGCTGTTAAATGCTGATTTGAGAAGAAATCAAAACTTGGATAAATATTTTCCCATGCTAAGGATACTTTGTTTTTGTCTTAGGGGACTTTCTGTCCTATATAAGGTGGCTGTGTTGGGGTAGGAAGAGAGGACAGCGGTTGATATTCTGCGTGTAGTCAGATTTTTTTTTCCCTTCTCCCTTTTCTTTCTTTCACTGCTAAACAGCCATCATTGTGGATTGAAATGATTTTGTTAAACATGAATACAATTCCAGCCTTATCGCTATAAAGACAAGCTGTGCTGAGGAGCAGTGAGGTCACTGGCTTTCAGAAACTGGTCCAGACCAGCTCACTATGAACTTCTCCCATTCCTTCTCTTATTTTTGGGGGGGATTCTGTTGCAAAGTGGGAATTTGCTGTTGGCTGGTTCCAGAGTAGGCTGGAATAGTAGCATTTCTCAATGTCCTACGGTTAGATGCGGCCCTTAGGCCTCTAACTCCACCATCCTTCAAAGTGGCTGAACTTTAGACCAATTCTTCATCACCCAAATTCTTCTTAATTAAATATACAAAAGCTAGGCAGGTGGCCAGTGGGGATTACTGATATTTATTTTTATTTAAAAAAAAAAAAAAAGGAGAAAAGAAAGCAACCTGCCAATTGTGGGTAACTGTGTGTTCCTCTCACTCTTCCTCGTCCAATCCATCTGTCTTTTTGTCAAAACATCTTTTTTTTGCACCTGGTATTAAATCCAATGGCAGGCTCTTGGGGCAGGGACTCTATTAATGTAATTAGACCAGGTTCCAGTTCTCTGGGACCTGGATGTACGCAGTGCTTCAAGGTGATGGATTTAACAGTATTCAGCCCAAAGTCTTATGCTAACTCATAGGAAGTTGAGTTGGTGTTTCTTTTCTTTTTTCTTTTTTCTTTTCTCCTGTTGGAACATTTCTCAATTGATGTGGATAAAATCAGAACTGAAATTGTATCGCATTCTCTCTTCTTGTTTGTGTGCATGCTCTCCCTTTTACCAGCTGAGCTGCTGCTGGCAGACGTGTTCCTGCTGCCCAGCTTACCCCCATTGACATAGGCAGGGGTTGTGCTTGTAATGGAAATTTTGGTGAGTTGTTATCAACTTCCAGGCACCGGAGCCTCCACGGCAGTGTGCAGAAATGCATATTTGCCTCTGAGGTGATGACAAGTCTGTGCCTCTTATCCTAGGGGACAGTATAGAGGAATGTTCCTAAAGGGGATCCTGTCTTAGAAGAGGTGTTCACCCTTTGCGTTTCCCTGCCTTCGGTGTATACATTTTTTAATATAAAGCTTTGGAGCAGATTTTTCTAATGTGGCCTAGTGTATGTTTGTGAGTACGAGTTGTGTTCCAGGCATTTTCAAGTTCCTTCCTTTGCAAACTTGACTTCAGCCTGGTGGGTTATGTCCCTACTTTCTCAAGATATATTTTCCATGGAGGAAAATGGTATTTTTATTTATCCCTTTACGCATTTTTGACTATATGCTTCTGGTCCTCCAGAAGTATTTCTGTTTGCCTTTGGCTGACATTGATACTTAAGCTCAATAGCATTGCCTTGCACAATGTGAGCTTGACTGCAGTCAAAAGTTACAGTAAGATCCTTATCTATGGCATTATTTTAGATCCCTGTCCAACTCCCACTGGAAGTTAATGGAAAGAATTCAGTTCACTTGAACAAGAGGTGGATTTGGGAGGGGATCTCATAGTTTTGCACAGTTTTCTTATCAAATACCTTAGGTTCATAGCAGTATGGGTCCCTGATTGTTTCTCAGGTTGGCACAAGCTCAACAAAAAGATACTGTGGTCTCTGTAAGTAATCAGCTACAGGAAAGGGGAGGGAAGAAAAAGCAACTGCCTGGGAATTTTGAGGTAACTCTCAATATAGGGAGTGTGGAGATTTTAACATTACATCTCAGTACAGACTGGAGGCACAATAGTTCTGCAGCCATGTGAAAGCTGTTCCTCTGAATGTGAATAACAGCTGTGATTTGGCCCCAGTGGCATTGGATTTAATGTGATACTAACTGGGAAACCTTTGAAAATCACCACCAAAAGAAAGCTGAAATCCCAGCAGGTGGAACTGGGGGTGCCCGCTCTTGCGGAGGACTGGAACTTTCACTACGTGTAGGGATCAGATGGGAATTGGAGAAGCTGTGGTGCCCCATCCCTGGAGGTGCTCAGGGCCAAGTTGGATGGGGCCCTGGGCAGCCTAAGCTGGTGGGGGGCAGCCCTGCCCATGGCAGGGGGTTGGAACTGGATGGACTTCTAACCTAAGCTGTTTTGTGATATGAATGGAGTAGGCTTCTCTCCATTTTATTTAGAAACTGGTTCAGCTGAGTCCTATCTGAAATTCCTCGTACAACTCATGGGAGTGGAGTGTTTTGCCTTCTCCCTGGGGTTTTCCCATACCCTCCTGCTTGATTTTGCCTCCTAATGACAAGTGGGACAGCTCAAAGAAAAGCAACCTAGCGAAGGTGAGTTTACAGAGGGAATTGGAGGGTTTTGAAGGAGATGCTGCCTTGAATGTTGAGAGTGGGATTAGTAGGCAGTTCACAGCTTGGGAAACAAAGGTACTGTGGAGTCAGGAAAGTGGTTAATAGAAGAAAAAGTAAAAAAGATGGCTTCACTGTCTGTAGAAGGATATTAAAAATTATATGTACTTCCACATTATGAAGCAAATCAGCTTTTATCTCTGGTTGCTTGGGAGTCTTCTGCTTTCACTAGGCAACCAAGCTTTGGGTTTATGCACCCCAGGTGAACGTTTCTTTATAGACATTTTTGTGCTGACCAAACCTCTTTCATGCCACCTAGCTACATTGTGTCCATGTGCCAGAAGGAAAGATGTCTTTGAGGAGGTGGTTTAACATGGTGAAATGCTCGGTTCCCATGAAGCTGCACCTCCCTGGGTTGCTCTGCCACCGTAGCTGTCACAGCATTCAGACAGGACACTGCAAGTGCCAGCAAGCCCTAGTAATAAAACAACTGATGTGGTAAAACGCCTTACGTGGATGCAGTTCTACTGGTCTTGTAGAGCTTATCTGGTGTGTCTCAGTCACCTCCCTTTGGAGCTGCCCCATTGCATGTCGATAAGAGCTTCTCTCTGCTCACGGTGACTCACAGGTTGGTACCTGTTGCATGGGCTGTGGACACGTGCATCTTGAGAAGGCCCACACTGGGTTGGAAACAGCAAGGTGAACCAGACTGGTGCTGAGTTCTGACGGCTGGGGTACCCTCTTTTTTATTCTGTACCAGTGTGTGATATAGACTCGTTGGCTCTGGTTTGTGCACCTGGCAGCTTGACGTCAGGACAGAAGTAAAATGGGAGGGTGTGTTTTAAGAAGGTAGAAGATTGGCAGCAGCCTGGAATACTCAGTTGCAACAAATCTGATTTTTTTTTTTTTATTAATGGTCTGGAAGCTGCCTAGGCGAAGGTCTGCTCCTCCTGGTTCACCACAACACTGATGCAGTGTTTGGGGAGATTTTGCATTTGGAACTGTTAAAACTTGAAATCTTAAAAATACAACAGTCGTTTTTAGGTAAGCTTTGGTAGTTTCAATTGTATCTTTCCAGGATTTTGTGAGAGTAGCTCACAAAAAAAGAGTAGGGGAAGACTGGATAAATGTTCATCGTTCTAATTTAAACAGTGAGCTCAAAGGAAACTACATTTTTAAAACTTGCCCCCTACACTTTGAGGCATCCAGTTGTTTTTGGTTGCTTTGTTTTCAAAACTAGGAAAGGAGAGGATGAGGTCCCTATTTCTTAATGTGTTACAGTAACATGTTCTGTGCTATACTAGGTTTTGTATAACTTCAGAAATCTGGGACCCCACCAACGTGATTGCAGTTCATTATTTTTCTTCATTTTTTGTGCTTCTCAAGGCAAGCTCTATTGAATATCTAAAAGGAGGCACAGCTGTGCTGGTATTGCAGGGCTGTTGTCAAGAGGAAATACTTGTAGCTAAGTTATAAACCCTTACATGTAGGGGTACAAAAAGAAAAAGAAAAAAAAAAAGAAAAAGCTGACAGGCCCTTGGCTGTAGGGCTGCTAGCCTATGCAACTGCAATAATCAAACCAATTCCTAGGGGAATTGGCATAGTGGTGTCTGAATGTAATGATGAGGTATTTCCTGAGTAGAAGCTTTAATTGAATTTCTTTTGTGCTTCTCCAGGAGCTGATAGTGCTGTGTATCTCCAGTTATTTTATGGTGGCCTTGTGGGCAAAAAAATGCATTCTGTAGCGAGAGCTGCAGATGCACATGACCTCTTCTTAATTTACAGCTTGTTTCTGTGCATTGGGATTGGAATGTTTCTTTTTTGAAACATGCTTGTGTTGGTGAGCTGCCTTTTCGATGCCTGAATCTGAACTGCGTGCTCTAGGACTTGTAGTGGAGAGAAGTAGATCAGGTGGATGGATAGGACAAGAGGGAATGGTTTTAAACTGAGACAGGGGAGGTTTAGATTAGGTATTAGGAGAAAATTTTTCACACACAGGGTGGTGATGCACTGGAACAGGTTGCCCAAGGAGGCTGTGGATGCCCCATCCCTGGAGGCATTCAAGGCCAGGCTGGATGTGGCTCTGGGCAGCCTGGTCTGCTGGTTGGTGACACTGCACATAGCAGGGGGTTGAAACCAGATGATCATTGTGGTCCTTTTCAACCCAGGCCATTCTGTGATTCTGTGATGGTCTCTGGAGACGCATACCTTAGGATGAGATAAATAGCTCCTTACATGAAGCTGCCTGTGCCCATTAATTATAATGGAAGCCTAGGATGAGTGTCTTAGATGCATATGTTCTGTATGTCTGAGGTTGGACAGATTGACCCCTGTCTGTGCCATGCATTTGATAACTCCTGCTGTTTGAGGAGTGTACAGTACAAGTGAAGATGCCTTTAGTGGATACATGAAAGTGAAAAGCCCTCTTTTCCATCACTGGAAGGGAAGCATCCCATTTCCCAAAAGGGTCATAAATAAGTGACCTGTTTTTGTGTGTGTCTACCAGGAAGTGAATGTGCTTACCCTCACTATCCATCTCTACTTCTATACAAAGCCAGGGAACCTGAATTCAGGCAGCATTACTGCTGTCTCAGGCCTGCAGGAAAAAGGTTGATTCTGCAGAACTTCTCAGGTATCTGCTGGGAAGAACAGTCATTGTGAGAAGTGGACAGTGCCTTGTGTCTCTTCTCTGTGCCCTCAGCAGTAAGCATTGGCATCTTTTCAGGTGGATTGCATTGCTATAGAGGTTACTGTTTTTCAGGGCAGAATTACAGAAATACTTCTAACTGTTTTGATGATGTTGATAAGGGTTGTAATTAAGTGCTTGACACCCATGCTGCTTTTTTTTTTTTTTTTTTTTCTCAAAGGTGTGCTTCTCTGCAAGGCATCCTTTCCTATCAAAGCTGTTTTCCTTTTTTTTTTTTTAATTGCTTCTCTGTGGCTGTAAACTTGGCTTAGTAGGATTCGGTCTGGTTGTGAACCTTATTTTTAAATCTCAATCTGTTGTAAATCTGAGTAACTTCTCTCTAATTAACACTTTCTTTCAAAGGCAATATACATAATATACGTCATGTTCCTTCATGGAACAGAACAGCAGACATTCCTGCACTGCTTAAAATTTCATATTCTGCACCATTTGCTAAACTGAGCTACCAATTGCATGGCAGTCTTGGTTATAAACACAGAAGGAGGTGGAGCTATCCAGTGCTTCTTCTCTGATATTGAAGCCATCCAATGTGATTTGCTTCTGAATGAGGATGTGGGAAGGAATACAGCCAGGAATTGGTGCAACTTACTCCAAGCCACCCAGGAAATACATAGCAGAGATAAGAACCAAATCTCTGGATGTGAAGTTGCGCGTACTTCAATCACATAGGATCCCATCTTTGTCTTCATGATAGCTGAGGTCTGCTTTAATGCTCACCCTGGCCTAAGAGAGGAAACACTCTGTATGTTGGCCTTCAGGTTTCTTAAAACACCCAGAGAAAGGTGTACTGGTTCTTGAGCATTGGACAAGCAGATCTTCTTGCCCCCCTGCATGTCTTACCCAGGTTTGCAGTAGAATTGCTATGTGCTACCTTACAGGTGATGGGGTTTATATATGTTTAAACGACATTTGCAGGAAACCTTAGCTGAATTGCTCACATTTAACTGTGCTGCTGTCTGAAGTGGGGGTGGGGCAGGCAGTAGGATATTTTACCGTGACTAAATGACAGTGTTAATACCTTTAAAATTGGTATGCTGATGTTTATGAGCAGATACAGCATTACAGTGATAGCTTCGGGGGCCTTCTGCTGTGTATGAGAGCTCTGGGTTGATTTAGAGAGCAAATAAATAAAATTTGAAAGCCAGTCTGAAACACACTCATGCATGCTAAGCTGAAAATGCAAGGTGTTGTTATACCCTGGGCTTACTTTGCACCAAGAGTTAAATTCTGGAGTGATGACAAGTGAATATCAAGAATGTGTTTCAAGTCATGTGAAAGAAATGTGAGTTTCTAAATAACTTGAGTGTTAAAAGGGGTGGATGGGAAAAGCTTTACTTAGCCTTTGTGGAAGTCTTATACGGCAAGGAATGAAAATCTTTAATATTGACCTAATTTTATTTGTATTTAAGATCAAAGAGCTCTTGTGAATGAGTTGCTTGTTTTATATGTCACTGGCTTTATGGTTTTATGAATGGCTAGAGGCAGTAAATCAGTCCTGAGTAGTGCTACCTTTGCTTAAATTTCCTCTGAGGTAATGGAAGAGTGCTCTGGTTTCCTCCTCAGGAATAAAACTGTATTAGTTATTGACCAGACTTCTTTCTGGTTAAGTTGCTGAGCTTGGAGATGCCTCTTCATAGATGGAGCATAGTGGTAGCACTCATATTTAACAGTGGGCTGGGGAAAGAGAAGTGGGCAACAAAACCACTGCTGCTTCACATCAAGTCCTTGCTGTGTTCAAGGTAGCATCTGGCATGTGACTTTGTCCTCTTCTTTTGCTGTTGTGTGCTTCCTACTTCTTAATAACAAAGTATGTAGTCAGCATGTGCTCTGGCTGCAATGAAATATGTTTTGTGCACTGGGCTGTGTGGGAAAAAGGTTGCACTGCTCTCAATATCAGCTTGCTCTGCCAGGTGGGAGAGGAGGATCTGAAGCTCTTGTTGCAGGGTGCTGTTATCTGAACTCTTGGCAGGTTTGGGAAGGCACATGGGTGTGATAGGTGTGGTGTGTGCCGAGAGCAGCTGTGGGCCTGCAGAGCCACTGGGTGCTGAGGCTCTGGACCTCCTCACCACTGCAGCGTGCAGCCTGTGCTCCTTGTGAGGGGAGGCCTCCTAAAGCCGCTTTCTGAATCTTGTTAGGATCTGGCTTTCTGTCAAGACTGGCTGAAACATCTAGAGGGTGTTTTCCCTCCAAGGGTTCTTGGTTTAAAGCTCCATTAGTTGTACGTCAGTTGCCATATGTGTTATAATAATAATTAAGAGTGGAAAGGACTAGATTTATTTTGGTAAACATTTCACCTAGTAAAAATTTAATAGCTTGTCTGCCTTTAAAAGCTATTCCTCTTTTCCTTTGCAGATTGGATATCTAGCAGCAGTGCTGAGCATTTACCAGGGATGCTCAGCCCTGGGATTTTCTGCAGGGCACAGATTGCTGGGCTGAAATCTGTGGGTTTCTTTTAATAGTGACTGCGAACAGCTTTGAAGGATGATAAAAACAACACGCTGCAGTGACTAGGGACTTGCGTCTGAATCACATCCATCAGCAAAAACACCTAGTTTTGGGAATGGCTCTGCATGATGTCAGAAGTCTTGTGAGGGCCTGAGCCAACCTCCTCTTCAACAAATACTTGATTTTGTGATTTGAGTCTTTTGAGGGAAATGTTTTGTAATATCCTTAAGAGATTATGCCTATGATGTAAGAGGCATAAATGTCATTTGAGAGAAAAAGAGGTGTGATGGAATAGGAGTATGGTAGAAATAATGCTGTTTCTTGCAATGTTTAGGTGTATATTGGTCTGGTTTAGGGTATTTTTGTAAAGCTAGAAGTACATTGCACTGGTATCAGTCTGGTTCTGCAGGTTGGAGTTGCAGCATTGACAAAGGCTTGCACAGTTTTGATGGGAGTTCTCTCATTGGACTTGAAAGAAAAGAGTATTCTTTCTGGAAATATCAGTTTTCTGAAGTGCATCACATCTTACTTATTTAATCTTTCCTCCTAGAATTAATTTTCTTTTCAATTTGCATCCCTTTTTAAGCGATGGCAGGTTTCTTTCCTTTTGAGTGAATTGTTTTGTCTTTCTTGCTCTTTCCTCATACTCATGGGATGTGGGTGAATTTTCTCCTGCAGTTTTCCCTTCTCTAAACTCTACGCTCATCTTTTGCATTTCTTCCTCTAGGCTTGACTGTGTTTGTTTGTTTTTTAAATTGGTATAAAAGTAGCTGGGAAATAGAAGGGATATGGTTAAATCTGTGTGACCTCTGGTACTGGCTGCAGTTCTGTCAATAGGAGGTTTGTTATTTCATTAATGCCTTTCTCCACATGCATTCTGGAGCCTCCTCTTGATTTAATTTTTTTTTTTTTTAAGGCAGTCTCTTATAGGCTTTCCGAAGAAATGAGATTGATAGAACCGTAGCATCATTAAGGTTGGAAAAGACCTCTCAGATCATTGAGTCCAACCCATTCCCACCCTGCTCGCTGACCATGTCCCATAGTGCCACATCTACCCTTATCTTGAAAACCTCCAGGGATTTATCACTTTTTTTTTTAATTTACCCTATTCTCTGGAAGTTTTCAACCTCAGGGCTGACTTCAGCTGCCTTTTGATATGGGGTACAGGCCTCACATCCTTGCAAATTTCAAAAAGAATGGACAAAGAGGTGCCAGGGTGTGAGGGTTGCTGCCCGCTCTTTTCACGCTCTTGGTTCACAGAGCTACCAGGATGCTCCAGCCCGTGGCTGGAGGTGGGAAGTTTGTGGATGCTGACTGAAGGGCATCGAAAGTCTTTGTCTAGACGAAGCAGGCTGCTCTCCCTTGGTTAAGTTAAAGCCTGGAGTGCTTAGCGCGTGCTGACCTCATGCCTTAAATCCAGGGTGAGATGAGCCTCTGAGCTGGTGGTGGGCGAGGTGAGGATTTCTTTGCGTTTGTCTTTGCTGTCATCTCAGCTGCTGCCTGTACTCTAAATTGCTCAGGAGCAGCTGTAAGAGGTGGATGTCCTTTCTCTTGTCAGCTCCTGTTTGAATAGGGGCTATTTCATGACACACGCCTGTTTACTCATGTTTCTCTTTTAACGAAAGCAGTTAAACGAGGCAGTAACCACCAGCAATTGAGTGCTCCATTAAGCATGTCATAAACCAGACCCCAGATCTTGAGCTGCCCTTTGTTTCTCTATTTTGGGGGAGGAGGGAGGGAAGGCACAGCGCAGGACAAAGGCGTGCTGCGATGCCGTGCTGCGATGCCGCTGCATGCTGCTGCGTGGCTCACACTGCAGGCACCACTGATCCCCCTGAGCTGAGCACACACCTCGCATCGCCTCGCAGCTTGCTGTCCTCTTCTGACTGCTGCTGATCCAGGTGCAGCCCAGCTGTGGGAATTCTGACTGCATCCGTCGCTGAAATGTAGGATTCTACCGAATTGCCAGATGGACTTGTGGGGATTTTTTTTTTTTTTCTTTCAAAAGAGCTATTGGACAGTAGTGTTAGTGCAGAGTGGGAACAAAAGATTCTGTTTAACCAATTTATGGATGGATGTTCAGGACAGGTGTCCTATGGAGATCTGGGCAACTCTTCAGTTGGAAACAAAACCAAAGCACGAGCTCTGAGTTGCCCCTTTCAGCCCCCAGCCCTACCTCTGCAAATCGGTCTGTTCTTTTATTTCAGAGAGCGGCTTCATGTTACTTCTCTGGGTGGTTCTGCAAAAGGCATTTCTATAGGAGAGCCTCATTACACGTTTACAGAACAAATTTTAGCTACAGATTTCACTTTCTTGCGTCTTCAGACTTGTGAAAATGAACTCACTCATGACTTTCCCGAGTGTGGGTTGAAGCGAAAGCTTCTCGAGCTTCGCTGCTGGTTGTGCTGCAGCTCTTTGTGTAAGGCATCTCTGTCTAAACTGGAGGTGGCTGTTAATTTTATTCAGGAGAGGAGAGTGTTGGTGCTGCTGAGCTGGATCCGCTGTGGCTCAGCTGACTTGTTCTGAAGCTGGGTGTGGCAAGTGAGAAAGGAGTTCTGTCAGGGAGATGAAAAGGGAAGACCTGCTTTAGATTTGAATACAGCTTCTTTTGGATAACCTCCTCTAAAATTGTTTCCTCCTGCAGCACGTGTGCTTCACCACTGCTGTGGTCTGTGAGGGCACCGGCGCTCCCCTGGTCTCCTTTGCTTGCTCTGTTTTATGCTATTTGAATGCTTCTGGCTTTCCAAAATGGGGACACAGCTTGTCAATGCTCAGCTCCTTTAGTTAGGAGGGGCCTGATGGCTCTGTGAGCCCCAGTTGGCGATGGGTAAATCTGCAAGGGATACATAAGTGTGCATACATGTAGGCAGGGCCTGCAGAGCTGGACAAAAGTACACCAGGGCCTTGTGCTGTATTGTGAGCAATGGAGGATAAAGAACAAGCTGATGTACATCTCCTCTCCAACACTATGTGCTGCTGTGTCTTAATGTAGTCCTTGACGTGCTGGATAATGTGGCACTGTGTCTGCCTGATTGCATCCAATAACAAATTATAAACACCAGAACTCTCCCCACCTGGATGACTGCAACTTGGAGCATACTCACATAGCCTTATTTCAGAAAAAAAACAACTGTATGTATTACTGAAGATGTTTTTTAAAATTACCTCTTCCCTCCCCCCTACCCCCCTGCTCTGCAAGGAGGTGACAGTTGTGGGAGGATTGAGCCAAGTCTGTTTTTTTAGGTATTAGGGGTTACTTAGAGGAGTTTCTGTGGAGGACACCATCTGGACATGGGGATTCATTTGTTGAGGAGCTGAGCTGATCCCAGAGGAAAATCATTCGGATGTGGTGTATTTATGGACCTTCCTGTATGCTGAAAAAGGATTCATGAAAGGTATAGGCTCTGTATGGCTACTGTAGGACTTTCTGTTTCTTGTAGAATTAACTAGATGAAAAATAGCAGGAATGCCAGGCAAGTGGGCAGAGCTGATTTTTCTGGCGGGGACTGGTGCTAGCTGGTGTGCACTAAGTAGAAAAATCATCGTTGATTGCTCTTGTATGGCAAATTCAATAGTAGTTGGTGCTTAAGTTCTTGGGAATCCATTCCCTCCTCTGATCTGAATCCTGCCCTTGCAGGAATTGCTGAAAGTGGGTTACATTCTTGGGAAAAGTATAAATTTAAAATAAAAAAAAAAAACCACATAAGCACGTTTCTAGCCCAGCCCCCTTTCAGTGTTTGGATTACCTGAGCAAACTCTGAAGGGAGGCTCTTTTGCCCTTGGATAGGAATCCTGTTTGTCCTGCTGTGTTTCATGTTCTCAGTGTGAGGCCTGGTCGCATATTGGAGTGGGGGCATGGGAGGCATTGCACTGTTGGAGCCTCACATTCAGGCACCAGGTGGATTAAAGGGCATGCTCTGAAAAGAGACTGCTTCATGTTGCTGATAAGTGGTGCTGGGTTGGGGGGGAGGAGGTTAATGCCCCCTTCTGCCCAGGGCCTAGTTAAAGAAGGCAGTCATTGAGCTAAAATATATATCCACAGTTCACTTCTGTTTAAACTGAAATTATTGAGCAAGCAAGTGCATCCTGGGAACAGATTAAGCCATATACTGGGGTGGAAGCAAATTTCTCTCAAGCTCGGTTGACAGTGGTGTGCTTAAGGGTTTCCTGTATTAAATATTTGATAAATTTGTAGAAGACTTGAATTCTGCTTGATTTTAATTACTTTTGCTTTTTTAATCCTGCAAGATCCTGACAGTTTTCTTCGTCTTGCCATTTTCCTGCCCCCACCCCCACACTGATCCCATTTCATCTGGGAACGAGCGCTTGGTTATAATAGGACATGGTCACGTCCTGGTGATGGGCAGAGCAGTCCCTATGGAGCTGGTGTTAAGGCTGAATTTCTGACTCATAGAGGTCCAATGTCACTGAAAGCACCGCTCTTGAAATTTATTGCATTAGAAGTATTTGATTAACTGTATTGTGTTAGCACAGGTTTTATTGCTACTTCCTATATTTTATTAAAACCTGTTATTAAAAGCGCCAGCGTGTGTATTTGCTTCTAACGAACCATTTCTTTCTCTGATCTTGGCAGCAATTTGCTGGGTGGTGATAAGCAGTCAGAGCATGGAGGATGGTAGGGTGGGGTGAGATGAGTGTGTGCGGGGGTGCTTTTGCTCTCCCTCTTTTCTTTGATAGTTAATTTTTCATTGTTTGTCAGAAAATATTTTCTTTGTGTTGGAGGTTGTTTGTATGTAGATGTCGTGCCTGTTTGCTTTCTTCTGGCAGTTGGCCGAGCAAAGGTCACAGCAGCGTTTACCTGCTTGGCACTGAGCAGTCCTGTTTCCAGCCTTTGCATCAGCCCGTATGTTGTTTCTCCTTATAAACTATGCTGAGCAGCTCAGCGTTGTTCCCAATGCCCTGAATTGAGAGGGAGGTCAGGGAGGAAAAAAAAAAAGACCACAAAGCAGTTGGTTGTAGCTGTTTGATTCAGTCTATTCTTGCTGCTGCTTTATCACTCACGTGCTTTGGTCAGGCAGACTCTGGACTGCAGAGGGTAAAAAAAAAAAAAAATGTTTTGTAAGCACTGGTGTGCTGGATGGAAAGTTTTATTGTGGGGAATCAGCATGTTCCTGTGCACAGCAGGGCTGCTAAAAATATTTTCAGCCAGCTAGGGGTGCAGTCCAGGGGTTAACTTGACAGTCCTTCCTCCATTTCTCCATTTTGACCAGGTCTGCAGTTGTTTGTTACTTGAGAGACCCTTCCTGGTACCCTCTTAAGATCTTTTCTGGAGATGTTTTCTGTGATTCCATTTCCCACAGTGGCGTCTGAGCTTTGAATGCTCTGTCCTTTGGAATAACCAATACGTGGGAAATTTGTCTTCAGTCTGTTTTCTGTAAAGCCATAGGTATTTAAGAAATGCTGGAGACAGCTAAACCAAAAGACCTTACCAGACAGAAAATACAATACAAGCCACCTGACCAGCCCTGTCTTTCCTGGCCTCTTGCTAAGAACCCTCATTTCCCTGTGTCCTAGGGCTTGGGCAAAGTGTCTTGTCTCTCTTTGCCAAGAGTTCAGTTATGTATTCATCAGTTGTAATAAAAAACATGCTTAGGATCATCGGGCAAGGACCTGATGAGCCAGGCTGAATGTCTCCTTGGCTTGCCAATGGCAATGGTGGCTGGAGCCATGGTTTGGGTCACTGGTGAAGTCCCATAGCTGATAAGTTGACATCTGCAGCAGGGCTTAGGCTGGCCACTGATGACCCTCTGGCTGGCGGCAGATTTGGAAGCTTAAACCGAGGTGAAAGGGCCTGGTGGTGCCACCTAGCTCCTGCCTCTGTTGCTGCTCGTCAGCACCTTGGCATTGCCCAATGCTGATTTAACTCCTTGTCAATTCATCTGTGTTATACAAGTCATCTGCTGACAAAACAAAGATCTGGGTCACTGCTCTTAAAATAGATTCAGCATTAAGCAAATTGCTCAAGCATGTTCTCCTTTACTCTGAGAAGACAATGTCAACCCAACCTCACAGGGGTACCCCTGTAACGAGCACATCATCCTTCTTTAGAAGAGGCCAAGACAATTTAACTGCACTTTCCTAGTATGCTTTTAAAATGCGATGTCCAGGTGTTTGCACAGTTTGACTTTTTCTTTATACTAATTCAAATATGTGCATCAATTCAAGCTCTTTTAGTAGGTAAGTGGAAGATTTGCAAATCTTCTATTTGTGTTTTTTGTGACCGGTGCATTTAGCTTCTGACTGTAAGGGCCGTGGTAAATCACACCCCTATGAGCTTCTTATTGCCGTCGCTTCTAGGCAGAGTTCAGTGGTGCCAATTTCATCTTGATAACAGTCATCCAGCAGCCACTTTGACCACAGTGTGCCAAGCTAGTGTGAGTGTATGATGAGTGTGCAGCTAGTCAAGGCTGAATTACTCATGAAATCCATTTTTAAGGTCGTAGCTGTTGCGTTGTGGACTCTTTGATGCCGAATTTCTAGGACTTCCTGCATGACTTGCCCTTCTGGGCACTGCCTGGGCCTGGGCTGTGAAACGTGCTGCCTGCCTGTGTCCTATTCTGCTTGTCCTATGGGTATGTTTAACTCTGAAATGTGCTAGAGCTGCTGGGAGCACTGCTGGAAAGTACAGTTTGAAAAGGGGGAACTGGAAAGTAGGTTGTTGCTGATTCTTGCTCATGAGAGTTTATGTCTGTCTGAGTATATTGCCTTCTGCTGTGTGTGTGGAAAGCATGGGAAGTCCAGGTAGAATTTCCAGTTACGAGGCAAGCAAACTGTGGTTTGGTGTCCCATGAATGGGTTCCCTGCTTGACTGTGTAGCAGAAAAGTCCCTCTAATGATGAGAGAAGTAGCAGTTTTCTACTAACCACCATAGAAAATGTGGTTTGTTTTTGAAGGTGTTTGGGCAATGTCAGCCCCATTGTGAGCCTCCGTAATTCTTTCCCCTGTCTTTTGGCTACATTAGTTGCTGTCTGCTCCATTTTTGGGTTATTCTACCAGGAAACACTAGGCAAGGTTATGGGCAGCGCCTTGTTATCTTCTGGAACCATCAGCACAAACTGTGCATGATTAGACAGCTGTGTATGGGGCTGAGTGAAGTGCCTGTGAGAGTGTGTTCAGCAGGGTTCTAACTGCAGCTAGAGGAGGCCTGGCTGAGCAGAGAAATTGCTGTTGTTTGGTACCAGTTTACCCCCAGTGAGGGACTGAGGAACAAGGGAGTTGAATTCTTCTGTAAATATCATACTTGATGAGAACAGAAAGCTTGTTTGCCTCCTTTATCAGGCTTGCACGTCCTCAGAGGTTTACAGGCTCAAACTGTGTCTTGTATCTCAGCTGAGAACAAATAATTTCCTTTCACAGGACACTGCGATAATTTCTCTTAACACTTTTTTACTTTCCCATCCACAGAATTACATGGGGATGGTGTTTCTGTTGCCTACTTTACCTGGCTTATCAGAAACAGCTTAAGATGTGTTTTTAGTTGGGTAAGAATTGGGTGTGCCTTACTGTGTGTGTGTACAGCGATGAAGTGTCGCCTTTTTCCTTCTAAATCCTTGCACCTCAGAGGAAGCAATGATGAGAAAACAAAAATGCCTGACTTTAATGCACTGACTTTACATGGCCTGCTGGAAGGGAGATTGCTGCTTTGAACATTAACTCCTTTACCTTGATGTGCTGCTGTTGAAGTTAATCCTGACCTGGAGCCTAGCACTCACCTTTTCATCTTGAGTTCTTCCCAACTCCTGAATCATAAATCTAATCACCTCAAACAGAAATAAAAAATGCTAAACTGGGAGAAGGCTATATAACTGTTTTCCTGGTGAGGCTGTTGCTTGCCCTGACTTAGCCTTTGTTGCTGATGTGTTGGGAGAGGAAAACTCTTTGAGTTGTTGGTCTAAAATCGTTAGTTTAGGGAGATGAACTTAATGAGGACCAGCAATGGTTTCAGGTTATTGTCGCTCTTTTAACTTCAGCTCTCCTCAAGTTCACAGGGCTGAGCCCAGAAGCAGGGTAGAGCGACCTTCAGTGGCTGCTGAAGCTCAGTTAGGAGCAGAGCTTTGCGCTTTGACCTCTTGCTTTTAAGATTGGTTCAGAAAGGTGTTGGTAGAGAGGATGGTTTGCAGGCTGGTGCGTGGTAGTGCTTACAGCCCCATATCATTTATTTCTAAAGCTGAAGGTGAAATATTCTTGTAGATTAGCAAATAGCGAAAGGCAAATGAGAATTTGCTAGAATGGTGTTGTTTGTGCTGTGCTTTTAGCTATTCTGCTCTGTGCTGGAAATGTTAAGGGAAATCTCAGCAAGGGTTTGAATGGTGGAATCCTGTGAAGTGCTAGTTTTGACCAAAAGTTTGTCTCTCCATAATGGGTGAGGCAACAAAAGGAAGACAAAAGGAACAGAAAGGTGGACCTTGTGTAAAGAGTTTGAATTGCTGTGTAGAATTAAAGCCAAATGTGAAATATTCCTATTCAGGCATTTCATGCAACTCCTGACAAAGAGCTGTTGCGTTGCTGCTTGGTCTTCCCTGTGTAGTTAACATGAATTTTTCAGTGTGTGAGAAAACTGTGTGTGTTCTGCACATCAGAATAATATAAATCATGCATGTTAACTTATTAAAGAGGTAATGTTGACTTCTGGCAGGCTGCTTGCTGCTTGAAAATTAGAACTTCCAAATTGATGCTCTCCCTGTTGCTTGGGTGTGTGTTTATTTGTCTTTAGGTCCCTGTCTCAGGCAGTAGCTTTATGTGAAGCTCAGCCAGGTTGATAGAAGGTGAAAAAAGATCCTGTCTAATACAGCTTAGGGTGAAAGTGGCACAGTAAGTTCCCACTGCATGAACAGCAGTTCCCTGCTGCATCAAGGAGACCTGATTATACAACAGAACTAATCAGCTGCCATGAATTATGGGTTGGCTTAAGTGCTCTGAATACGTGTTTCTGCCTTTATTCTGTTTTTCTGTTTTGCTTCCACTGTCAATAGAAAGCACAAATGTTGACAGGGCTTATCTTCCACAGGCATATTCAGGGTTAAAGAAGGGGTTTCTTAATGTAATTATAGCCTGCCTCTTCTATCCAGGCTAGCAAGAACAAACCAGGTTATATTGGAGCTCTACTGCATGATGTTACACAACTGTGCTTATTTAAATGTGGCTATTTTTGTAATGTGCTCTGTGCCTTAATGGGAGTAATGGGCACAGATTGTTGACCCACTGAAGCAGAGCTGAACATAGAGGTGTGCGTGTTTTGTGGAAGTTACAGTGAAATCTGGCAGTTTCCCAAAGTGCTTGCACTTAGTGCAGAAAGAATGATGGAAACATAAGGAATATTAAAGATATATACATATATGTAAATCATATATTCGTGATGTATTTGTATTTGCTTTTTTATCCTGTGAGGGGCCAATGATTTATTTTCCCCTATCTTTATTTCTTTGGCTCATTTTCATTCTTATTTTTCTAAGCATGGTGTTGTAATTTTGGCCCCCTATGCACAGATTCTCCCCACTTCTGAACATCAAACACCTGCAGTTAATGCCTAAGGCTTGCCCTTATACTCAGACATTGTTACACTCAGGGCTAAGAGAAAGGGATAAACAAATCACCCTAGGACCTGACCTGATTGGGCCCTGATCAAAAGGTGGCTGGTTGAAAGGAGCAGTTCAATGCCCCGTGTTAGGACAGATGTGCTTCCTCCCTCCCTCCAGCCCTGTGACTTCATCAGCTCAGGTGGCTTTGTGCAGTTGAGGAGGAAGGGTCACTATGGACTGCCTTAAGAAATTTGTCCAGTCTCCTTCACAGCTAGTAGGTGAGGTGTAAGAGGGCACTGTGCTGGGTATGTGCTGCTTCAGGATGCAGTGCCATACTGACTCTCAAGTATTCAGCTGTTTCTTAGATATGCAAATCCCCTGCTTCTGATTTGGCTGGGAGAGATGGGTGTCTGGGTCTCCTAATGATGAGATTGTTTGTTTATCTGTATGGGGTTTTCAACATTGTAAATTCCACCTATAATTATAATAATGGATTGCATGGTTATTTCACAAGCAGTGTGCCCTCTGCTGTGATCAGCTACTCCATTCAGGGCCTACGTGCCTGTCCACAGCTTCCTGTCCTTCATGTTCCGGTTGTTCCAGCTTTCTCTTCCTAGAAAAGAGCTGAAGTTTTCAAACATGAGAAAATCCTAAAGGAGTGCTACAGATGTGATCTAGCAAGGCTCAAACTATTAATGCATTCCTAAGAAGCAGCATGCTGCGCATTACATAGCACCTAGGAGGTGTGTATGGGGAAGAGAGCTGCTACTTGCCTTGTAAATCAAGGCAATCTAAACAAGCTTAGGAAAGGGGCAGAGTGCAGAGAACAGTTTGGTTTGTGAGATCTTCATTGCAAAATAAGGCTGACGTAGATTCGCATTTAGTATTTCTTCTGGGGTTTTGCCTTTGCAAAGTTTGAGCTGCATACACCGGCCCCAGGCAAGAGGGAGGAGGGACGCTGGGCTTGGCCCCACTGCTGAAACAAGCACTTGGGAAAGGGTGGTTGAAGATTGACAATTTGTGAAAGCTAATTTTAGCTTTCTATACCAAATCAAAAGTACCGATTCCTCACAGTGCTAACTCACTGCTGGTTCAAGTCTATCCATGGCTATTTAATATCTATTTATCTGTCTGCCTATCTGTTTAATCTGCTATGTGGAACTTGTCTTGCTGGGAACCTTCACCCCTCCAGCTTGCCCAGCTCTAGGAGTGTCACAGACTTACCTCCTTTGGCTAGTTACTCTGTGTTGATGTAGCCCTGGCTGCCTTCTGCTGGGGCCTGAATCAGCCGAATGTTGAAACTTTCCAGATAGAGCACTGAAAAATATGCAGAGCTTTGATTAAAAACATCAGACTGAAGTGTTTCAGGGAGAATCATAGAATCATAAAATGCTTAGGGGTGGATGGGACCTCAAAGCCCACCCAGCCCCAACCCTCTGCTGTGAGCAGGGACATCTCTCAGCACATCTGGCTGCTCAGGGCTCCATCCAACCTGGCCTGGAGCACCTCCAGGGATGGGGCACCACAACTGTGCCTTACTGTCTCTGAGTAAAGGAGGTCCCTGCACTTTCATGTGGGCCAAGAAAGTGTACGTTTAGGTCTCTTTCCACAAAGAACTGCTTGGCCCAAAGAAACGGCTCCAAGTATAACTGATCAGGGATACCATGCAGCTGCTTCATCAACCCTGAATTGGTTTACGTGGCTTCTTATGCACTCATTGAGCTTTGTATTGCGATGGTATACTCATGCTTTCAGTGGTACACCAGTGCTTCTGAAGAAACTCTGTGTAGGATGTACCCTACAAAGCAAAATCAAAATTTATTTAGGGGATACCTTTGCTACCTCCTTTCAAGAGCAGTAAGAAAATATGCTCCCTGCTTCTTCCCATCTTGCCCTGTGTCTGTGAGGTAGCCAGTGTATCGGCCAGTGCAATACCAAATTCACTTTTTGTTTTGTTGTTACTGTTGTTGTTGTTTTCTTGGTGGGAGATGAAATCAACATGTAAAACCCACATCAGAAAACTGGTACATAATTTAGTTTTACCCCAAGGCTCTAGCAGGAGTGTGCAACGTTCTTTACAGGTTTTTCACTAAGATTGTATTTTGACTGTGAAACCCTTTTATTTGTGTGAACTGGAGATGCTCTCTCTTTCTATTTACTGTTTTTCTCCACGCAAGCCGAATGTCCCTGAGGTGCGCAGATGAGCAAGCATCAGGTGGATGAGACTGAAGGCAAGAGGAGGGCAAGTGCTTGCAGGAAGAAGAATAGTCTGGATTCTTGCTGTGGAGATGAGTAATCGCTGTAGGTTAAAGCAAAACAGGAACGCTGTAGATAGAGTTCTGTCTTTTTCTTGCAGCCCTTTTCTTGCCCGGGAGCTGTGTACCTTTTGGTTATGAAGTTCTGAACAGGTGAGACTGAGGGCTGCAAGATGTGCAAAGATGTGGGTTGTGATTTTTGGTAGTGTGGGGAAAGAACTTGACAAATTATTGAAGTGTTCTTTCTTTTTACTATCAGCTTCGAAAAGCTGTTGCGTAGCCAAATACCAAATACTGGATTCTTACAAAAGGAATCATACAGTATTCATCTAACAGGGTTAAGAGTGCTTGTGTACGGCTTGGATGTAAGGATAGAAAAATGCATAGTTTTCTAGGATTAAATTTGACTATTTGTGTTTTGGGGAACGCGAGGCATAAATGGAAACTACAAGCACAATTTACAACTTGGCAGTGGCAAAGCTTTGTGTACAAGACCATTGAACAATGGCTGTAAATGTGATGCTATTGATTTTCTTCTCTGCTGTGTTTCATAAATACTGTGCAGTTTAACTCAGCTTTTAACCTTGTGCACAGGTTGAGTGGTGGGACTTCTCATCTGCAGGAAAAACATAAAAAATAAAAAAATGGCAACAGCCCTACAGCCCAGATTCCATGGATGACATGAAAACATGCCTGTTTTTCAGCTTGACTCCCCACAAAAGCATCTAGGATCTGGTAGTGCACCGAGGTGGTGCGTGAAGGTCTTGGGTAGACTGTGAAAAGGAACAGAAGGGATTCAAAGTCCTGCCCTTAACCACAGCTTGTTTTTCACCAAATGGTTACTGTTTCATTCAGTGTTGTGTTGGATGTTTGAGTGGGTGAGTTTCATTCTTTCTTGGTGCTTTTGAAATGCTTCCCTTGTGCTAGGTGTGTGCAGGTGTCTCATTTACATTCCTAGAAATACAGCCTTCCTGGTTTTATTTAAAGTCAAGGTTTCTGATCTGTCGTACCTGGTTACTTTTAAGACATCTCTGGCATTGCTTTTACCTTGTCTCTCTCAGAAGAATCTTCTGGAGTGGATTGTTTTGCAAAGCTGTAACTGCTGATAGGGCCCTAGTTGTGATACTCCCAACAGGAAAACAATCAAAAAAGGAAAGCCCTTTGAGTGAGGTCTCTCCTGTGGTAAGTCCCCTCTGGCTGTGCATGTGTTCCTGCACGTGGCTGTGTGTCTGATTTGCACCCGCGTGGTGTGCCTGTCCGATACCAACCTTTGTGTAGGTTGATTGTGCAGTTTCCACTTGAAATTTCACAAATCTAGGTTTGGTTAGTGCTGCCTTCCCCTGTCTGACTTGCTGATTACTCTTTCGCATGATGGGACAATGAATTCTGATGAAAGATGTGCCTGAGAGTGATAGCAGGAGAAGGGGCAGCGCTTATCATCTGGAGATGGAGTGACTACTCCTCATAAATAAGGTGATTAATACTCAGACACACACGTGCCAGAAAAAAGCAGCCAAACAAAAAAATTCCCCCCAAAATCCTGGAAGAGGTCTTGAAATATTTCCTTTCCCTTATGCATCACACTTGACTTGCTTAGAGCAGCAGCCCTGTGCTGCAAGCCTGAGCTGGGTGACTCAGAGCGAGATGAGACCAAGCATGTGTTAGGAGTTCCTGGTTGCCACACTGTCACCCCACTGCTTGTCACCTGCACCTTGTCGTTTTAGCTGGAAGGGAAGGTGTGATGTTTGCATATAGGTGCACTAACCAAATGCTCCCAGGTTGCCCCCAGATGATTTAGATGTTGGACAAAGAGTGTAAATGCAAGCGTAATTTTTGTTTTCCAGAGTAGTCTTCATTGAACTTTGATGAGTAATAAAGTATTTTCTAAAAGGGGTTGGAGGCTCTCACGAAGGTAGCACAGGGAATGTTTCAGTGTAGGATCAGGTAAAGGTGAGGCTGGTTGGAGCAAGCATTGGCTAAAATTACTGCCTGGAAGTTTGCTAGTAACTCCCCCAGGCGCAGCACTGGAAGGGGTAACGTTTGGAAAAAACGATGTTTTGAGTTGTTGAGTCCTGACCTAATCTTTAATTAGAGGTATCTCAAAATGCTGTGCCTCAAAGTGTAATCAGTGTGCGTGGGGGGCGGTTGTGATATATAAGATTTATGTGTCAGAAACAGAAATGCAAAAGAGCCCCACAATGTGCAATTTTATGTCTTTGTGTTTTACACCCTTGCCTGCTTGTACTTCTGCTTAAGCTCAGGTTATCAACGTCAACATTTAATTGCAGTCACTGCTAAAAGATCCTGGTATCTAATGCAGCTTTTAATCCTGAACTCTTCCAGAAGCCAGTTTCTTTCATTTTAGGGTGAAAAAATTTTAAGCAAGGAGAAGTGCTGCATCTGTTTTTTTGTTGCTGTTGCTTTGTTTTGTTTTTAGGGGATGTTCTTAAAAACCTTCGCTGCTAAGGCGCATTGCTGTGGCCATTAGGGCTCTGGTAGGTTCCCCTGCACGCCCAACCATCTCAGCACAGATGCTGGGTTCCTGCCCAGAGCAGCAGTTTTATTCCTGCTTTGGACAGGCACACAAAAGGGATTTCTGATGAAAAATGGTTCTGTTGACCCCGCCCTATGGAAAAATACAGCATATGTGTGTACTGGAGGTGTCTGAACATTTGCCTTGCAGGTAGAGGGTGAACTACAGAACCTTTTGTGAAATCTTTGTCAAAAACTGTTCTCTGAAAGCCTTCTGAAGAGTGGTGGGCTCAATCTGTTGGGACCTTGCCTTATGACCCTACTGTTGTAAGGGATATCTAACAGTAGGAAGAAATACAGCCTGAATGCCAGAGGTATTTATTTTGTCTTTCCATTACACAGAGCTCTCCTCCCTCCTCAGACCGGGGGTCAGGAGGTGTGTGGGGTGTGCAGGGGAAGGAGCCCTGCTGCACTGGCACCTGTGGGCCTCCTCTCAGCTTCTGCTCCTTTATTGTTTTGACAATTAATCTTTCACCCATTTATAATTCAAAACACTAATAAATACACTGCTCAAATACACCGCATTCTCAGAAATTTGTGCGGTCTCCTCCTCGATTACGTATCTCCAAGCTTGCACAAATAAGTCCTGCAGTGGTATCTAGCCAAATTAAACCTTGAAGGGGATGTGTTTGACCTTGGTTTGTGCAGTTACTGTACCTTACCCACTTGATCTGAAGACCAAGAAGAATGTTGACATTCACAATGTGAAAATAAATATTTGAAGATAGGTTTTGGTCTGTTCAATTTGCTCTGTCAGCATAAACAAAATCTTTCTCTTGTTTGCATTTTAGGAGCTCTTATTGTAGCCTTCACAATACTAGCCTCTGTGATCTGAGAGTCTTTCATAGGAAGCATTTTAAAGTTAAAACAGAAAACAAACCAGAAATGAGACTCCTACACTCCAATTGTTGCTTATATTCCTTTCTTCCTCCTGTGTTTCGCTTACATTTTCTCCTTTTTTTTTTTTTTTGGCTATTTCCACAAGAAATGGAATGCTTGCTGCCCACTCACTATTTCAACCTCATGTCCCATACCTTGATTTCCTGGGAGGTTTTAATTTACAATTGAATTTCAGCATTTCTGGTTTAGGCTGCTAAAGAAAAGTTGGAGGGGGATACTTTGAGGTAGAGCTCTCCCACCTTCCTTTGTAAGTATGGAAGTAAGTGGAAGACTTGTTTTGGTGACCTTGCATATATGCCTGAAAGCCTACTTTTTCATTTAGTATTGGAGGAATGGGCTCTAAGAAGTGTAAGTGAGCCATGGGAACCTTACTTCCCAGAGCTAGAGTTGTAACAAAGGAAAAGATATAAGCCCAGATATCTGCTTTTAGTTCCACATGTGTGTCTGCTCCTGGAAACTGCAAGATGGGAAAAACTGAAGGTTCAAGATGCTGGTTGGTAGTTTTGTTTTTGCATCCATTTTATGTTTCTGCTTGTTCTCAAGGTTCTTCCAATGGCTAGCGTTTTGCAGACCTTCAGGATTTTTTTTTATTAGCTCCAGCAAGACCAGCGATGAGCAATTGTCCTTATCAGTTTCTGTGCTGAGAATTCTCTGAAAGTCCCGGTTGCATGCAGTGACCAGATTTATTTTTGATCAGATTAGCTTGATTATAGCTCGAGGTAGAGGAGCTGCAAAGTGCCTGGAAGCCACTCAGCCATCCTTTGTTTTCCCTGGCTCCTCACCATGCTGTTGCTTATTCTGGGAGTGTTTCTCAGTCTTTGTTCCCTCCCTGCTCTAACAGTGTGTGCCACATTTAGGCGGGACAGCAGCATTTGTGGAAAGCATAATGGCAATAGACCATAATGTATTTAAACAGCTTTACTTGAAACCTCTTTGTCATCTTTGGACTTTATGGTGGGCTGACTGGGCGATGCAGAGCAGACAAGTGAGGTCAGATTTCTTGTTTTGGTTAATTTGCAGGTCACTGAGAGCAAAGGGTAGTGCAGAGAAGAGACTGCAAGGCTGCGTGTGAAAAACAGGGGTTTTATCACTTGCTTTGATTTTCTTAAAGCATACCCAGGGGAATTAGCTAGGGGAGTTTCTCTTACAAATTTGAGGGGAAAAAAAAAACCGGGGGGGGGGGAACAACATTTTACAAAAACAACACCCCATAATGTTTTACTGAGTAGCATTGGTCTGTGTGATCTAAGAGGCTTATGTCCTTTTCAAGATGGAAGCAGACAAGCTAAAGTGTGAAAATCCAAATTCTTGCTTTTGATGAGAATGTTCTTTCTTGAGTTTGACCTCACTATCAGCAGGAATGCTGGGAACCCCATGGCTTTAGTTCATCAGGGAAGATGCTGCCGAGTTTCGGTTGCCTCAGAAAAAAACCCTGTCTGTGGATAAAGGTATATCTTTATGGCAGGTAATTATACAGGAATGTTTGACTGGCCTTAAAAGAAGGAGGCTGTGCTGAGTAGAAAGCTGTCTCCTTTGTGGTATTGTGTTAATGTGGGACCATCAGGCCAGCAGTAGGCTGTGATGGGATTTTGCAGTCCTGACAATCACTGCACTGCCAATGAAGAGATAAAACTGTAGTCAGCAGACCCACTTCCTTGTTTATATTTGATTATTTGAAAAGAAATTTTAATTCCTTTTAAGATTTAGAAAATCAAAGGCTGTGTAACGCATGCTCACCAGTGGTCCTTCTAGGTCTGCAGCATCAACCTTGTCCTAGCAGTACCCAACTAGAGGTGATGTTCTGATAGGACTGAGACCATGGCAGGGTCAGAGGTGAAGAAAACTATGTAGAGTTCCATCTGTCCTATTGCTGTCTCTGCTGTGGCTGTGCTCTGGCAGTAGAAAATGACAAATGTGAGTCTCCATAGTGTAGGTGACCAAATGCAGGAAGCAAAGGCAGAGTACCAGCTCCTTTCTGAGTTCAGATCGTCTTGCTGGTGGGGTGTACAACACTGTAGATGGCAGCTCCTTACACCCACACCGTGTGTTTTTGTTCTTTTTTTTTTTTTTTTTTTACTGCCAAGGTAGAAGTGAGGCAAAAGAAGTAAGAATTGAACCAAGTTAGAGTGATGATTTCTGTTCCTCCCAGTGCAATATTAACCTTGTAATGGTCTTTTGGGTAAACAAGCGCTGGGTAAATGATTCAAAAGTCTGAAGCCTGATGACTTTAGCCAAATCCACAGTTGGAAACAATGACAGACAAGGGGATGGAGCTGTTGTTTGCTAAGCTGCTTTGTCCTCCTGGGGAAGGGCCTGGTTAATCGGTCACTGGGTTGCCCGCCAAGGTGCTTTTCACCAGAGTTGTGGATGAGCTGCCATGGCTTTATGTGCATCACTGATGGGATAAGTCTGGAGTTGAAAAATCCTAGCTGGGTGCAGACAGCTCCTGAAACAGTTATATCAGGATGTCAGTGTCTGAGCGGTGTTGAATCGTTAGCTTACTAATGAGGATTATGCTTTGTAGAGGGGCAAGGGGAAGTTTATGTGATAGAGCACTAGTCGCAGCCATTAAGCTGGAAAGGCTGACAAATTTGCCTTTAGTCACCTGGGGCTCGGGGAAAGGTCTCATTAATTAACAGAGAGAAGAATTGCATCTGTGGCACAGACCTTTCCCAGGCATGAACAAGTCAGTGGCCCCACACTGCTGGTGCTGGGGCATCTCTTCTCGCTTCACAGCGTTGAGGTGCATGCCTTTTTTCTCCTGCTTTCTGTTTTTATCTTGTTTTCTTCATTGGCATAACATGCAAAATTGGGAAGAATTCAGAAAGCAGTTTTTACCTGAAGATTGTGATTTGCTTTACCAGAGGAATAAGTATTCATTCTGTTATTCTTTTTTTTCCTTTGGTATAGTGAAGGCCTGAGAACTGAAAGGAAAAAAAAAAAACCAAACCAAACACGGACACGTTTATGTGAAGGAAGCCTTCAGCAGCTTGGTGCTTGTCTACATGGGGAAGTTAGTGCGCGGTAAGCTAGGGTGTGAGCTGACAGCACGCTAGCTGCTCTGCACTGACTGCCCCTGTGGATGCTGAGTGTGCACTGCGAGCGCCCGCTGCGCCAGCTGGTTCAGTCCGCTGAAAGAAAGTGTGCTGAAAATTCACACTGTAGCTTCCTTCACCCTGACTTTCCCATGTAGACAAGCCCTTAGTCAGCTGAGGATAAAAAAAGTCCTTGTTGGGAGTTCTGGCTTAGATTCTTTTTTTTTTTTTTTAATTCATTTCATTTTTCTACTAGATTCACTGCAGATTAGATTTTAATGGGGCTTTGTCGTCCTCGTGACTGTACATATAGATGTGGGGAAGGAAGGAGTGACTTGTGATGGAGACCTGAGCATGTATCACATCTAAGTGTAAAATACCTCTGGGCTGGGTGTGGAAAGGTGCTTGTCCTCCAAAGCAGCCTAACCTCAGCCTATATGTTATAAGCAAAAGCTGACAGAGCATCATGATTTTGAGGAATGTCCTTACCCTTGCTTAGACAATAAGGAGCTGTTTCTTCATTGAAGTGTAGGTTTTGTGTATGTATTGAATGTGTTCAATACTACACTGTTAAGGAACCCTTCAAAAAAAATGATGTGCAAGTAGAGGCAGTAATTCTGTTTTTGATTCCTGAGTTGCTAGGGTAGATTAGCATCATGGAAATTACAGAAACAAATGACACTTTTTATAGGATGTACTTACCAATGGTTATTTCCCTCATCACTCATCCCATTTCACTGCCTGGTATCTGTTTATTTTCTCTTGGGAAGTAGAAAATGTGAGAAGGAAAATTGCGTGATCTGGTACAAAATGTGGAGCCCTGAGGTTTGGTTGTTTTTTTTTTTTTTTTTTTTTTTTCTTTGTGGAAATTTTGGCTGCACCTTACTAATTTTTCATTATAGCTTTTTGGAGAAACTGGGGGTTCTGGTGACTTAAATGCTGGAACACAACTCTCAGTTTATTCCTCTTCAGTGGGTGGGTGAGGAGACAGGGTTATTGTACATGGCAAAAAAAAAAAATGCAACCCTTTTTCAGCTCATCTCATTAGTAAATAAGCCCAGTCATATGGATGAAATGGGCCAGGTAGGGTGTTATGCCATGTTTGCTCTTTGGATGTGTATCTGAGTTCAAGGCGGAGATTCAAAGAAAGCTTGTTTGTCCAGGGCTTGTTTGTATGTTACAGATCATCCCCTTAAGACCTGTCTGTGCTGTCTTAATGGTCCTCTATTGTAACGGCTTAGAGGTACTGCCACAGGGGACCGGGGATTTATGTTGCTCTCCCCATCCTTCTTTGTGTAGTGCTTAAAATCAAAGCAATTCTGTCATCCTCTTCTGTTTCACAGCACTGTTCCACAGTGTTGACCTTGATGCAGTCTGTCTTTAAAGCATAGCAGTTGCGGTGGTGGCTTCTGGTTGGTGTCCCTCCTGATGTAACACTGAGTTTCTAAAGCATGCCTTGGATCCTGCAGCAGAGATAGTGAGGAGTAACTGAAGATACCACGTCTTTGAGGTCTTTTGACTTAATTCTTCCTGTTTCTGCTGTTGTCTGTTGCAGTGCATGATCCAGTCACTTGTCAGCCTGCAGACATGCACGCATTTCTTCATTTTGTGGAGGGTTTATAAAACACAGAAGAAAATTCCTGTAGGATTGGAAAGAAGTACACCCATAACACACCCTTGCAAAGGAGCGAAAGCTGTGCTTTATACACAACTGTAGTGTATCGTTGATGGATATTTTTTATAAAAAAAAAAAATCACAGCCTGGTGAATGCTCTTGTTGCGATTTCCCTTCCAAACTGAACTGATCTCATGCCTTTTTTTTTTTCTTCTTTCCTTAGTTAAATTGCTTTGAGCACTTTTTTTTTCTTTTTTTCTTTTTTTTTTTCTTTTTTCCCCTGGCTGGTCATTTCCTTTCTTTTCTGGCATCTGTGGTGGGAATATTTCTCTGCCCAGACATCCCTCCTCTCGTTTCTGTGTTTGGGGGACCCTTCTCCTCCAGTGCCCCTGGTGCCGGTCCTGGCCATGCCAGGCAGCAAACAAAGCTGAACTTGAAGCAATCTCCTGGCTTGCCAGGCTCTGAATAGTGGCTGGAGAGACTGACGAGGCACTGTTCGCTTCCCACTTGGCTGCTGTTGGCAAAGTGAGACGGGGTGCGGGTTCTGTGCCCTGGCAGGCTGATGAAGACATTAGTTGCCTTCTTTTGTCCTGGGTTTGGGTTTGAGAGGCTCTCTTCATAGCTCCCCAGGCACAGGCGCAGGATTGTGCCACTGCTGGAAGTTTGGGCCCCATAGTAGCTGGAGGCAATTTTTTTCTGGGCTGGGAGACTTATTCAGAGAGTAGTTTTTCAGCTTGAAAGGTCTCAGTGTAATTGCAGAGAGCCGTCAAAAAGGAACAAGAGGCACCCAGCCCTGTTTTTCTCACATAGAGCTGGAGTTGTTGGAGATGCTGCGTGCACTGGGGCTGGGAGGCTTCAGGGACAAAGCCTGGGTGCGAGTAACCAGACTAATAAAGGACTTATTTTGGCCTTAATAAGCTTCTTGGACAGATGGATTCTGTTGGACAGATGGGTGTAATCTGGAGAAATGATTACATGGCTTTCATACTCATTAGCGCTTTCGGTCTTTGTGTTAATATTCTTTTGGTGGCTTGGTGAAGATGCTGGTGGGCAAACCTG
The DNA here is from genome assembly GCF_019238085.1 of Lagopus leucura. Classification (NCBI taxonomy): domain Eukaryota; kingdom Metazoa; phylum Chordata; class Aves; order Galliformes; family Phasianidae; genus Lagopus; species Lagopus leucura. The sequence continues at coordinate 46,741,079 of NW_024962262.1, read as the reverse complement.
CAGTTTCGTTGTGCAGCAGTGGGCACTTCTCAGTCAGTAAGTGACAAACACACGTGCCCGCCTATAGAGGCTCCATACATTCATGTGATTTTCACACTGCTGAAGTGGCAACTTTTATTTTGATACTGCGCTGAAGCCATTCGTCTCCAAGGCACAGTTGTAAATGATTTCCCAAACAGGACCATTTGCCCTCAGCTTGTGGGCAGCCACTTCTGCATGAGTCTCTGCAGCTAGGCCAGATAGCGAGGAAGATCAAACCAGGGACTGTCACTTTGCCCTGGGTGCCCTGATAACGTGACAGACAGCCCTGAAGCCCAGAGGAATCTGGCAGTGTCTGTATATTGGGGCAAAGGGCTCACACCAGGGTGGGCACAGACAGGGAGGCGCTGATTGGCACCACCTCTCCCTCGGGCTCAGTGAGAGCAAGGAGCTGCAGAAGCACAGGGGGGAGAAAGAAGATGCCAAACATTTCACGTTTGGATGTTTTATTTTCATTGACCTAAGCGAGAGGTGTTTAAGCACTTAATTTTCCAGTGGTGGCTGGGTGCCGTTGGCAGCGATGAACCAGACGGGGATGTTTGAAATAGTCCAAACATGATGAAACGTTAAGTGAAGTCAGAAACCGAAACTTTCAGTAGAAACTTTCTTCTTATATTTAATTTATTGGCTCTGAGGCTGGTGGAAGAGGGGTGGGGCAGAGCAAAAAGGGAAGAGTGATGCTTGTAAGCTGTTCCTAGAGTGTGCGAGTGGGTGTTGTAATGAAACAAAACCAGGAAAAGCTGATTTCACGGGGTTTGTAAGCGTACTGCGCTATGAACTGAAATGGTCTATGCCAAATATTTATTTTATATCTACTCAACTTTTCATTTTTCTGTGAGTGCTTTGCAAACACCACCACTGGTGGAAGATTAGAGTGGTGGCTGTGGCCTCTGTTCTGCAGGCTCTGGAGGAGGGGGCAGCGGTGCTGGCAGCAGCAGTGCTGGAGGGGCACCAGGAAGGTGGACACTGGCCTGATTGCCATGGGGCTGCCTTCCTCTCAGTTTTCTTACTGAGCTTGCCAATGCCAAAGTAATTATCCAACACTTGATTTTTGTTGTGATGGTGTCTCCAATGACTTGTTTGGTGCTTGTAGAATCATTAAGGCTGGAAAAGACCTCTCAGATCATCTCGTCCAACTGCTGACCCGTCCCCCACCATGCCCACTAACCGTATCCCTCAGTATAATGATTAAATGTTGCTTGAATGCCTCCGAGGACAGTGACTCCACCACCTCTCTGGGCAACCTGTTTCCATGCCTTACTGCTATTTCTGAGCAGTTGCTCCTAGTATCCAACCTGAACTTCTGCTGGTGCAACTTGAGGACATTCCCTTTTGTCCTACTGCTGTTACCTGGGAAAAGACACTGACTCCTACCAAACACAAGTTCCTTTCGGGTCATTGTAGAGAGTTATAAAGTCTCCCCTGAGCCTTCTCTTCTCCAGTCCAAAAAATCCCAGTTCTCTCAGCTGCTCTTTGTAAGACTTGTGCTCCAGACCCTTCACCAGCTTTATTAACCCTACTTGCATTTCTCGATTTCTGGATCCTGGGAAAAACAGTGATGGAAGAGAAGACTCATACAAATGATGTGCTCATTTTTCAAGGACCTTAAGGCTACATGAGGGAACACAATGGGGTTGTAAAGCCCCAAGCAATTAAAGAGCTCTTGAGAGTAGAGGATCTAGCTATGTGTTTAGAAATAGTGGCCCGTTATGGATGAGCAGAGGAGGACAGTGAGCTGTTGTGGAACACAGCAGCCTAATGGCCTTGGAGCACCCATTCAGAGGGACAGGTCCATGATATGATGGGGTTGCCAAGCAGGTGGATGTCTGTGGGGTGGCCTCACTCCAGGGCAAGGCTCTGTGCTCCCTGCCTGCTGCTTTGGCATTTGCAGGCCATGGGACTGTCTGTGGTGCAAGTGGTTTTCCAGTGCTATGAATACCACCTTATGCATTTTATTAATAAAATATGGCTTTAGATATAAAGATAACTTCCTTTATTTAGGGGAATCGTCTCCTAGGTCTCTCAGTCTTTTTAGTGATGGCTTCACTCAGCTTTCTTAATTCTGCTGTGAACTGTGTGAGTGCAAGTGCATCTCTGTCCAGGTCTCCTTGCTCAAAGAAATAAGAAGGGAAGCATGCAATTAAACATTCAGTAGGCAAAGAGATGCAGTAGCCACATTATAGGATAAAAAAGCACACAAGAAGAACCCCAAAGCTGCTACTAGCTGAGGTTTTCTTGTGAGGACAGGTGAAAAGACTATGGGAAAGCAAGTCAGGCATAACTGCTGCCCTCCAGTTTTTTCTCCTCTTATTTAAGTGTGCAAAGCAGAGCAGGTGACATCAGTGGCCTTTCTGACTGTTTTTCTTTCTTTTTTTTTGCTTGCTTGCTTGTTATGGTTCTTCAGCGATATTTGCATCCTTTGCAGCAAACCTGAATTTGTTTTTCTGGTGAGAACTGAATGACACAACAGAATTTCTGCCATAGTTTGATTGAAATTCAAACCACCTTCTGCTCAACTGAATGAAGAGGAATCCTGTGGCCAGTACCTTTTGTTTTGGTAGGGAAATTACTGTGCTTTCCATACTTGGCACCTGCACTGTTTCATGGAGAAGTTGCTGGTGAGCTGAGCCGTTGGTGCATGGCTCTGATGAGCAGTTGAGGGCTGCAGAATGAAGAACTTAGGGCTTTGTTCTTGCACTCAACTACTTGGCAATACTGCTAACCCAGCCAGCACTTGTGACTGCCCTTTGGAATTGTAATGCAACCTCAAATACAAGGATGAATCCACTTGGATTTCTGGATATTGGCACAGGATAGATCCAACACAAAGAAAAAGGCTCTAGGGAAGAGGTGTTGAGTTTTTTTTTATTTTTTGGCTATTGTAAATGGCTCTGGCACTCCTTGAGATGTAACACTGTCTTGCAGTATCTCTGTTGCGCACTTTTGTTTTTTCCTGGCCTCTCGGAAATAATAATTGTTCAAGCTGATCTTGCTTTGAAGGCAGGCATTCGGTTCCTATCCAGCTCTGCTGTTGTCCGTATTGGCCAAATCCTAAATAATTCCCAGATTTAGTGGGATCAGAGCCCCAGCACTGGGACTCAGCGGCAGGTTAGGGGTCACGCACAAGCGTGCTGGGTGCTGGAGGGAGCTGGGGCTGCTCTTTTGAGATGCTGTGCTTAGCATTCATAAGCTCCTTGCCCCCCGACCCCTACTCGCTGTTTCGGGGCTGGCTGTACATTATCACTCCCCTTGGAGATTATTTACAGTGCTTTAAGCTATGTCGATGGCCACAGGTTGAGGCTGTCAGTCAGAGGGTTTATTTGGGGTGCTTTTGGAGCTTAAAAATAAAAGATTAATATTTTTATCCTGTTCTGGATTCTTTGGAACTGCATGTGCACGTTAACCATCTGTGGAAACACCTTCCTGTGGCAGGCATGGCTAAGAAAAGGCTATAATCTCAGTTAAAAGTGGCAATTTTAGTCTCTTAGTCCTTCTCCCTTGTATTTCTCTTCCTGGTGTTTGTTCAGCTTGATTGCTCCTTTGGACTGCTGTGTATAGAATGCCACGGTCTGAAGAGTTATCCTTGTTTTTTTTGATGGCTATGCCAGTGTATTGATACTGTGGAAATTATAGGTGTGCTCTTGAGTTTACATTTACAAATCATTTCATTGACTGGGGGCCTAAAGGGACAAATTATTCCAATTTATTCATTACGTTTTTGTAATCCTAAATTTGAAGAGTTTCCTGTTCGAATTAGATGCATCGCAAATGCGAGAAACCTGTATGCAGTTAATTTTACATAGCAAAGAATCAGGAACAGTTGAGTTTGGATTAATTAGAGCTAGAAGCAGTAAATCTTTCTACCCATAGATCTCGCATGTCTTCTTGAGCAGATTTGTCTCTTTGATGGGAGATGACATGAGAATTGAGTCACAGACTTAACCTCATCTAGCATTTGCATGTAATACATTTTAATTATTCTAGCATTTGGAGAATAAAGCAAAGCATACCCAAACCATCTCATGAAGGCCTTTATTTTTGTGTTAAGAGCATATGTGTTTCAGTACGAAGGCTGCACTTTGGGTGTTTGCTGCATGATGTTCTTGGATTTTTTTCCAGAAAAGCTTCAATTTATAGTTTTATATTAAAAACCAAAACAAAACAGATTGCTAGTCTTTTGCTTGTAGTGTAACCAAAGAAAAAACTGAGTGAGAACTCGCCTTCTCTTTGCAGCATTCTTATGCCCTGTCTCAGTTTTGAACAGCGCTGCCTTTAGGTACACGGTGAAGTTGGTGACAGATTGCTGAAGTATGATGACAAAGTCAGGCTTATATTTAGTAGATTTCATACTCAGAAGGTTCACCGAGTTCTCTTAAAGGCTGATTTAAATGCATTTTCGGAGTTGCAACCGAGTCTGAAGTAGAAGGAGGAGCTTTATAGAGGAGCAGAATGTGTAATCATGGAAAGTGAATAACAGCATGTAGTGATGGAATTGAAACTTCTGGTAAGAATTTTTATAGTGGTGTGTAGCTTATGTAACCAGCCAAATTAACATTTAACCGTCTGGGATTCTCTTCGCTCTTACAGAATACATTTATGGGGGGTGGGGAAGGGAGAAACAAACCCATGTTAATCCAGCAATTGCACTGAATGTGTTGCATTTGATCTCATCAGTCTTTTATTGACAGTACTTTGGAATACAGATTTAATCTTAAAACATATGTAAGTCTTTCCACTTGCTTGATTTGGTCTGACACAGACCAGCAGCTGGTGACTGTGCTATTGATACCTAGAGCCAGGTGCTGCTGGCTCTGCATCCCCCTCTTCTGCGGTGCAGGATGGGGCCCTGTGTGTTGCTACTTCCAGAACAACATGTTAAAAGGAGAGGGCAGTGAGGGAGAATAAGTCTCCTTTTTGCATTGACTCTGGTGCTCCATTTAACCAACTTGATTTTAAATCCTGGTCAGGAGATATTAGGGGAACTTTCTCCTCAGCTTAGTTGCTTCCTACTTTCACTGGAACAGGTTGCTCAAGGAGGCTGTGGATGCCCCATCCTTGGAGGCATTCGAGGCCAGGCTGGATGTGGCTCTGGGCAGCCTGGTCTGGTGGTTGGCGACCCTGCACATAGCAGGGGGTTGAAACTAGATGATCATTGTGGTCCTTTTCAACCCAGGCCGTTCTATGATATGATTCGTTCTATGATCCTGTCAGCAAAACATCCCTTCATTAGCACTTAGTGTTGGGTCTGACTTTGTAAGATGCCAGTGAGCAGCTGTTCCTGATGTAGAACTGTGTTTCCAAGAGAAAATCTAGACAAAAAACTACATGTATTTGGATTAGCCAGTGAGCTTCTTTGTGGGGTGGGGTCAGATTTCAGGTCTGGGATAGTTGGCAGGGATGGAGGAAAAGATAGAAAATTAAATACAAAGAAAGAGCTCTCCCCAATGGTTATACCGATTTCTGGCAGCTGATAGTGCGTGTATATTTGGTAGGTGTTTTGGTTTTTTTTTCTGACAAAGGTCACACTCAGTTCCTCATGAGCCATCATGGTATCACCATGGTTCTGCCTTTAGCTTTGGTGGCAAGCATCCTGTGACTGTGAGTCTGGCTGTGGGGAAATGTGCCAGCTGAACCGGCTGTCTGGTAGACAGTGGCAAAAGCACAACAGCATGGTTTTGCTGGATAGATTTAGTTGGCCAGTGCCTAGCATTGCCTCTCCTGCTGATCCTGTGGCCTCACGGAAAGGTGGTACATCTACGCCGTGCTTTCCTGGAGCTGTCTCCTTGTGTCAGATTTCACTTCTGGAGTTGTGGGCCTTTCCAGTAGCATATATGTAGGGTTAACAGTTTCTTTCCCTTCAGAAAGCTATGAGAGAATCCTTCTCATGAGAATTTTTCTCTTAACAGGAGGTTTGGGGCTCAAGCAAATGTTATTCCAGCTTTAAATATATTCTTTTTAGCTGCGAAAGAGATCTTGTTCCTGAATTTCTGCAGTTAATTTCGCACTTGCAAACCAAGTATATGATGAGTTTTTATTAAGGATAAAATCAAGTGTTAGGCTTTGCTTAAGAATCAAGTCACACGTTAGGCATTGCTGGCCACGTAGTGCCTGACAGCATCTGTTGGATATATCTTCTCAGCTGTAAGGGTGATCTCAGAACCACAGACTGGCTGAGGACCCTGGTAGGAACCCTGCAGCTCATCAGCCCAACCTCTGTTCCAAAAGGGCCACCCAGAGCAGGGTGCACAGGGCCATGGCCAGACAGGTTTTGAAGATCTCCAAGGAGGACCCCACAGCCTTTGGGCAGCCTTGACAGTGCTCCATCACCCACACAGCACAAGAGTGCTTCTGGTGTTCAGAGGGAGCCCCCTGTTTGTGCCCATGGCTTCATATTGTGGCACTGGGCGCCACTGAAAGGAGCTGTGTCTTCTGTGCACCCTCCCCCTCAGGGATTTATGGACATTGATGAGATCCCTCTTGAGCCTCCGTCTCCAGGCAGAACAGTCCCAACTTATGGCTTTAACCCATGTGAGCAGATCTGCTATAATTTTCCAATTTGGCCTTCCCAATGTTACTGTGGGTTTTATGGATTTTTTTTTTGTAGATCTGCATTCAAGATTTCATGTGTGAAGTTCAGTGCTTTAGACCATTTTTACCCTCTGTGCTATATTTAGGGAGAGGGAAGAACAAAGCAGAAGCTGCACAAATAAACATTTCACAGTGTCTTCTTACATACTCAAACTCAGATGTGCATCAGATCAGTAGGGAGCAGGACTTGTTCTAATTATGTTGTCCACTAAGAAATAGCTCAGCAAATTTGAATAACCCAAGAAGACAGGAACAAAAGGATGTGACTCACACAGTTTGTCTTCTAGGGAGGCCAACTGAAAATTGTGAAGGAAGAATGTGAAATTTTGTGCATGTTGCTTTTGGCATGTATTTAGACCTGCAAAATATACAAGGAAAAATGCTTTCACATATCTGACTCTGCCTTCTGAATACTTGCAGCAACTTTGGAAACCAGTACCAATTAAAAAAAAAAGGTTCTCTGTTTATATTATTTTGCTCTTTCTCAGTATACTAAGAGCAAGAATTGTGATTTCACGTCATAAATATTTTCATAATACGGTAATCTGAAATGAAACATTTGATGCATTTAAGATTTTCCAAAGTGTGGAATACATTTTTCATATTTTTCAGAGAGTACATCATCATTTTTTTTTTTTTTTCTTCTCAGGATGGGGATGTTAAAAAAGCCTATTTTTCCACACCAGCAGTTGGTGACATAGTTTACAGAGCATGCAGAATATAAACAGATGAAAGCTATTTTTGATGTGTCATTGTCTCAGCAAGATGGGAATTGGCAGCACGGATGAAATGACAAGTACTTGGCCACGTTGAGTTTACCACATGGCTGTCAGTCTAGCAATTAAAAAGAACTGGCAGGAGACGATTGCTGTGGTTAAGCAGAGGGGCTGATTTTCTATCTCAGCCTGGTTCTGCACATGTTGACTCATTTTATACTTTTGAGGCAGTTGACTTGCCCAGGTGAGGGCCACAAAGATGATGAGAGGGCTGCAGCACCTCACCCAGGCTCACGGTGTTGGGCTTGTTTGGCTTGGAGAAGAGAAGGCTGTGGGAAAGACAGACCCTACTGCAGCCTTCCAGTACTTGAAGGGAACTTACAAGCAGGAGTGGGGGGGGAGGGGGGCAATCCCAGCCAGGCCTGCTGGCACCTTCCTCGTTGAATGGTGAAGGGGGAACATTGTGGCATGAAAGGATTTTTATTTCAGTGTCACAGTTTAAAGACTAATTGGGGAGATGCTGTGCAGGAGTCCTTAAAAGGCTCCTTGTGGACTTCCCAGCAAAGGCCTTTTGTTTGGCCTGTGGGCTCTGTTTCGCTTCACGTGATAGCAGCAAGGGGATAAATAATGACAAGCCACGTGCTAGGCAAAGGATTTCCTTATCTGTGTGCCCCCCCCCCCATCTCCTCACGCTGCTCCAGGCCTTTGGCTCCTTCTGTGACTGAGCGGGATCCAGCACTGTCTTCTGCAGCCTTGGCTGGGGGCAGAAGGACAGGGAAGCCACGATGAGGTTCACCATGACTTAACGCCGCAGAAGGCCCCGTTCTCCAGACATCTTTAGTATTTTAATGAGCATAACTGATGCTTTGGTTAGGGCTTTGCTTTTCCTTTTCTGACAAATTGCTGATGCTAGGCCAGGAAAACCTCAGCGCTAAACTCATTCGAGGTCTCACCACTCTTCTCTCCAGCCCATCTGTGCTCAGTCCCAGCCGGCTGCAGGCAGGGGATGTCGGCGGCTGGGTTTTCCCTCCTTGGCTGGATGCTGCAGTCACTTCTGACCGCAGCCGCACTAAGGACCCATCAGGAATTAGCCCTTGTAAGCAGCTGCCTGCCAGCGATGCTCACCCCATTTTGGAGGAGGTGTCACAGGGATGCAGAGCACACTCTTACTAGCTCCGTTCATGAACCATCTGTCTTTAATGACCTCCCCAGCCTGTTTTTTTTCTCCCTCTCAGCAGACAGGAAAATTTTCAGCATTGCGCCTGACGGTTTTGTGTTACAAATTCTCTCAGCTGGCTTCTAATTTTATTGGCCACTTTGCTGACCACCTTGGACTGGCAGCAGAAAGCTGAGGCTGTGCTGCTCCCTGGGGTGTTCAGCGCTCCTTGTCCTCCTGCCTTTGAGGCTCAGGTTTAACTCCCAGCTGGCGAATGCAGAAATGAGGTTCCAGGGCTTATTCAGACCTGAGCTTGCTCTGGTATTTTGCTCTTATCAGAAGGATTTTGCACGTATTTCAGAAATGTAGCCGGTATTAATTCCCTTGGCTCAGTCATTAATCTTTACAGAGGGAGCTGAACTGCTGCACATTCTTGACCTGTGCTCTCTGTACCTAATGAAGGAAAGAGGAGGTAAAGCACAACACTTAGTGCAGGATCCCTTTTTTGCTTTGTTTGTGTGAGCTTCAGGAAAGGAGAGGAGGTTGGCACTGAAGCTTTTTAACTTTTGGAGGCTGGGAACAATAGGCATGTGAAGGAAGCGTGAATCTTGGCATCACCTGTCTCAGGCTGGTAAATTGACAGAGCTTACAGCATTACAGAAAAAAAGCTGAGAAAAACCGTATGTTCTAGGTTATGTACATCTTGGTTTTAATCCTTTTTTTAAGACATCTTTGCTTTGTTTTACTGAAAAGAAAAAGACTAAACATCAGCGATTAGCCTTTCCCATGCTTTATGTAACTTTCAGAAAGCTGTGTAAAGCTCCAGCTTATTGTCTTTTTATTAGACTGGGGGTCTGACCACCTTCTCCTCCTGCTTTTGGCCCCTAAGTTTTTTGGGAATTTGTGAGGTAGTACTATTTTGATAGCCAGAAATACAAGTCAGACTCACTGCCCCACTATGTAGGGAAATGGTGGGGTTGTTTTGCTCAGCACATCCCTCTTCTGTCTGGGGAGCTGGGCTTCAAGAAGGTCATGAGCTCACACAGTTTGACACATCCCCACAGCTGCTGCAGCTTTTAAAGAAGAGAGACCTCTTTCAGAGCTCTTTATGCTAAAGTCAAATTTCTTGCACCTTAAGCTTTCAAAGTTTGCAGTTCTTAGATGAAGCTTTATGTTTTCTGGGAGGAAGCAGTCTGACCCTGGATGCTGTATAAAAGTGCTGTTCCGAGAGAAAATCCTCTATGTAATTTTTACCTCAGTATGGCCTGGAGGCAGTTGTTACAAATGTAATATTACACATGATTATTTTTTTGGTGCTCTATAATTGCTACTCAAACTGCAAGTGTCAGGGACTCTGTGGTGGGGCTTGAAATAGCTCCTGGTGGTCCTTTCCCCCTCCCCGGCTCAGTCTCCGGCTATTACCGCATCACACAGCACTGCCGAGGTCAGCACATTTTGGCATGTGCGGTTGGCTGTGTCCAGGGGAGGCTTAGGGAGGTCGAGTTTTTGGGGCTAAGCCCAGGGAGGTAGAAGCAAGCTGCATTTTCTCAGCCTCTGGCCACTCCAAGCCAGTGTTTAGGAGGCCTTGGCTTTCATTACGGGTAAATTCTATTAAACACGTTCTTTTCACCGCTCTCTTTGTGTTACGGGAAGAGCAAATTTGTGCCAGATAAAATAACTGTTTCTAGAGGGGAGTGGAAGAAGCTGACTGAAGTAAGCATGATTTGTGTGTGCTTGGCTTCGAAACCTTTTGGTCTTTCTCTTAGGTTTCTCAGTTCATTCCCGTGGAGTGCTGGGCCTGCAATGAAAACATTCAGATGTAACAGGGTTGGCTTTCCACATGCCCTCAGTTTTTGGGAGGGCATGGAGAAATTTGGCTTTCTCAGAGTGCACACAGTACCTGTCTTCTGAAAATCCCCGACTGCGTCTTTTTCCTTTTTTTTTTCTTCAGACTTAGGACTAAAAGTTAACTTTTAACATCTAACGTTAATGCTGTCATCACCGTGATGCTCTTCCCTCTGCTCTGCGTGGAGGCAGAGAGGTTTGGAGATGCTTGTTGTAAGGGCAGCAGTTCATTCTGCCTATCCCCAGTTCCCACTGTGCTCTTGCGGGGGCAGCTGACTTGTTCCCCTGCTCTGCTCTATGAGGTCCTCAGTCTGTAGCATTTCTGCAAGCTCTCAAGCTTCTAGCAGACATTTTCCATAAGTATTTCTTATAATAGCCATCTAACCTTCCTCATGGGGGAGAAAGATTGCCCAGTGGCTTAGGAGTAAAAGTCTGGCTATTGTAAAAGAAAATATGTTTGTAGAGCAACTGGGTAATTATCTCCTAGAGTGTGGCCTTATCTGTCCCCTGTTCTCAAAGGATGCAATGATACCATCTTGCTGGCATTTCCTCAGGAAAGCTGGTGACTCCTCTCTCCCCATTGCCACCCTGACCCTGCTGGCAGTGCTGGCCCCAGTGCCAAGCAGGGAGTGTGAAATGGCACTTCTTCCTGTGGGGAGTGGGACAAATCAGGGTTCACTGCCTTATTCCTGAGTGCACTGTTGGGCACGAGGGGCAGTGGCGGTGACTTGCCAGGGCAGTGTGTTAATTCAGCACGTGTGACTGTGTCCCCATGAGTGACTGGCCAGGGTTATTTAATGGTCATCAGATAAACGTTGTGGAGATTTCTTTCAGTTCGAGGATTCTACCTTTTCTGGCCTTTTCTTCCAGGAACAAAGCTCAAGCATTATGTAAGAGGCCAGTGTTTCTGACTGCAGGCCTTAGCCATAGGACATGTGGCACTGTCCTGTATTGTCATTTCTTTTGTGTAGGTCATTCTAAGGTGGTTGTGACTTGTCCTTTCCTTCTCCCAGGTAAGATCGGCCAGCAGCAACCCCTAGTTATGAAATCGCACATGATTTCCAGCTGATAAAATGATACCACTGTCTCTTTTCTCTCTGGGGATACCTTGATATTTTTTTATACTTGCTTTGGTTAATTATTGCAACTGATAAAATCGAACACATTCTTTGTGAGTGATCCTGTACATTTCAAGATTTAACTTACAACAGTCTAGACCTTTCTTTCCTTACACATTAAAAGGGGTGAGTTTAACTTCCCGTAAACAGCACCAACCTTTTTATTTCCCCGGCTTTAGAAGAAGAGATGAAGTCAAGCTAGGAGGAAAAGGCCTGTGTTGCTCTGGCTAGGGTGAAAGAGCCTGCTTTCAGAGAGGCATGTTTTCAAAAGGCTTAAGTTACTCTTACATTGTCCTCAAAACCAAGGATTTGTTTTCATAGCTGAGAGCAAAACAAATGAATTTCTTTAAATGACATTATTTTTAGTAAAAATGTGGGGAGTAGAGTAGTAATAAAATTGTCTGCAGCTGAGATAACATTTTATTTTATTTACTCTTCTGATTTTTTTTTTTTTTTTTTTTTTTTGCTAGTTCTTAGCTAGCAGAAGGCATTGTCATTGCCTGAGCACAGTGAAGGGGTGAGGTGCTAATTGCAATTCTCCAAGAAAAGGACAACAGCTGGAGAAGCTCCACTTTGCTGTTAAGCTCCTGGTCTTCATTAGCAGCCTGTGAATTAAACTGGTTGCTTGTCTCGGTGACATGGATCTGGTCCTCCTTACCGAGATAGGAGGTTGACCATTCATCCATCCATCCATCCTTGAAGGCCGCTAAGTGCAGTAACAGAAGAAAAAGTCATGGAAGCAAGACTCTGCCTCAACCATTCCAATTTACCTTTCTGTTCCTTGGAACTTTACTGAATACCCTCTGGAAACTGTCTGGAGAAAGGCAGATATTTTTATTCTCTGGACAGGGTTGATCACAGGTCCAGTCACATAGCACAGCAGTAGTTAATTGCAAAGCTGTGCTGAAAGTGATGTCCTTGGCAGGAGTAAGTTTTTCATGTTGAACTTGTTGGCATGAAAGTGGCTTTTAGCAACCCCGTACTCATGATCCTACTTCCTTAATTTATAAATATTAAATTAGAAGAATTAAATGTCTTCTGATTTCAGTCTTTAAGCTAATGAAAGTGAAGTAAATCATGGTTATGATGAACTGCTATGTAAACTTGCTGCTGTAAAATACCCTGCCAAGTAGAACGCTATAACAAAATAAATCCTATAAGCCCAAAGCTTAATTATTGATTTGATTTAGGCATATATACAAGGGCTAAGAAAATACTATAAATTCAGCTTCCACTGTAAGTTGTAATTCAAGTTGTAAAACGGTTTCTGTTATGAACCTCACACTGGAGACCCTCAAACTAATTGATTTTCTTTTTCCCTGTTTTGGCCGAAAGTTTGCATCTGGCTCGTTTTCCCATATGATTGCTTTGAGTGCTTGTGCTAAGTGATTTTGGTAGGGTCTTTGAAATCAAGAGGGTGATGGGAGGAATTAGTTCCCCTTGTCTGATTAAATTCTGTCCTTTATTTTGCAGTGGACTAGAGAAAACATTTTAAACTACGGGAAAATTTGGCATTAGGCAGATTTTACTTTGGTTGAGATGTGGAAATTTTCACATATTCCAAGCAGTCCATCTGTATAAGAAATGAGAAACTGCCTCCACCAAAATCTCACAATACTTTTTTTAAATCCATGAATGTAAATAGTAGCACAGACCTCCCACAGGTTAGTACTGTGGTGGTCTGAATGAAATGCCATGCACAGGGAGACACGTAGTCAAATTTTGACAGTAGTCAAAGTTTTGGGCACACAATGTTTTCACTGAGCCCTAAAAATGGGGAGCAAACATAAAGCTAGATGAGAGCTGGATTGTTTCTATCTGTGTTTCTAGGAAGGATTCTTTAAATACTGTGTCCTCTTTTTGAATGCCATAGCCCTTCACTTCAGAAAAGTCTTGACTAAACCTTTGCAGCTGCCTGAGGTTTTCCCTTCCTGCATAAGGAATGACTGGCAACTTAGAGGTGCTGAGCATTAGAGCGTAGCCAGGATGAAAGCTGATTTTACTGCAACAGTTGCTCAGTTGTTTCCAGACTAGCATTTCTGCACAAATCAGGACAGGATTTAGCTCTGGGAGCATGTGCTACTCTGGGTAGTTGGGGTGCAAATGCTCTTCTGAATCAGGATGTCAGAGCGTAAGCTGTTTGGTCTAAGCGCTTTGTGTATGGGGGCGGTTGAACGGTATCTGATACAGTGATGCTTTGGTTGTGATGTGAGGCTCCAAGTGGTACTGCAACATAAATAAGAAATAAATTGTCACTGAGCTGCACTCCCACGCTGAGCCTCTGTAAATCCATTCACTCCCAACGGGTTGTTGTTCTGACTGTAATTAGCCTTCGGTGCAAGCATCCTCCAGGAGCCAGGCCATGCCAGTGGCCCATGGAGAGGCTGCGGCTGTGTCTCCACAGGCTTTCTTTGCAGCCTTAGCTCCTCGATTACTTTGTGCTCCCAATGGATGAGTTCCCATTGCATTCAGTCCCTCTATGCTTCCCTGCGCATTAGTGTGCCCCTGTCCCAGCCAACATGTACACTTGGCGATGCAGAAACACTGCCTGGCATTGCTCTAGATGGCTTGGACCTTGAAAATAACTTGCAGAACATCTGCACGCAGGGATGTGTTTACTTGTGCTTTAGACTGTCCATAGCAGCTGTGAAGTGCCTCCCATCTATGCCTCTCCCTAGATGACTTAATTTAATTTCCCGTTTGCTGTAGCTCCCTATCTGTGGATCTGGTAGCCTGGCAGTTCCACCCAGATAGCCAGGGTAAGCTCTCTCTCAACTTCTGCTCCTTTTCCTAGTTTTTTTCTTCTTTCTTCAGCCTCTGAATCCTCTTTGATCCTTCACCTAAGAAGAATGAACTGCATCAAGCTGAAAGTTGAGTGTGGTTCTGCTTAAAAAAAACAACAAAAAAGACAAACAGAGAAAGCAATACCTCTGTGCCTTTTTTTATTTGTTTATTTTAAAATAATTTTATTTTTGCAGAAGAGAAGGTTCAGGGGAGGCCTCATTGTGGCCTTTCAGAACTTGAAGGGAGCTTAAAAGCAGGAGAGAGACCAACTTTTTACACGAGAAGACAGTGACAGGACAAGGGGGGATTTAAGCTAAAAAGGAGGAGATTTAGGTTGGATGTTAGGAGGAAATATTTACTCCCAGAGCGGTGAGGCACTGCCACAGCTGCCCAGAAAAGCTGTGGTGGAGCATCCCTGGAGGTGCTCAAGGCCAGGCTGGATGGAGCCTGGGGCAGAGGGTCGGAACTGAATGATCTTTCAGGTGTCTTCCAACCTAAGCCATTCTATGATTCTATTTTTGCCATGAGTTTCTCCCTTGCTTTGTTCCAGCCATTGGCATTTGGACATATTCACATCAAGCAGATAACCTGCAGGTTATACAACGGTTATATAAAAATACCACATGTTTAACTTCTGCGTCCTCTTCCACATCTTGCTTCAACCTTGGAAAGGTCTTCTTTCAAAAGGCAGGAAACACAGTTGTTGAAGGTAAATAAGTTAAATCAGGATGTTGGTATCAGGACCAGCTTCGGGAGGAGCATGGAGAGGATCTGCACTGCGACTTGGCCTGCTCCTGCTCTGTGAGGTCAGGGACATTGCTTATGCTGGCTGGTTCTTTGGTGACCCCAGCTGCTCTGCTGAATGACTAATCACACAGATAGTTAAATGCCCCCGCGTCCAAGTTGTTAGTTGTCCTTGCCCAACAAAGAGAAGAATAACAGAATTTCAGCCCACTGTGCTGCTCCCTACTGTGCTATAGTGCTGCCTCACAGAGAGTTTTATTTGAAACTTGGCGTAGGGAGAAGATAATTGGAACGTTGCTCTTTTTATAATGTTCTGTTAAATTCATGTTGCACTTGTGCACTTCCCTTTAACTGATACTTGTTACATGTAATCTTGTAAGCTGCCCTGCCAAGGGCGTGATTATCCTGAATTGGGCCCTAGTAATATTCTAATGAATCAGAGGCCCACAAAGCACCAAGCAGAGGGTGATCTGAGGGCCTAATTAATGGCGCGCCGAATGTCTGCCCCTGCTTGAGGAGCCAGGGAGGAGGGCTGCAAGGCCTCAGTGGATGGTGACAAGTATTGAATGTGCTGCTCTGTCTTTAAATAGTTGCAACTCTTGCAGCTGAACAGCTGAAGGGGGCTAGGAAGGCTGGCCACAGAAGGGTCGCGGAGTGGTCATCCAGGCCCATGTGCTCTGTAGCGCTTGGTGATGATGTTGATTCAGTCCTGCCCGAGGGATTTGGGAATCCTTCACTTCAGAGGAGATCCTTGGAGATCCTATCCTGCCCTCCGGAGATCGTTCTTTTGGGGGAAGCTCTAAACCTGTGGCAGGTTTTGGGATGCAAGATTTGGATCCCTGTGGCCTAGGAGCTGTGCCGTGTGGCTCTGGGCTGCTGCTCCTTTCTGGAACCTTCCTTCTTGTGTTTGCACCATTTTCTAATGATTTGGCATAGAGCGAGCCATCAGTGGAGGAGTGTGGGAGGAGTTGGCCCATGTTAAAGGCAGTCTTTTCTCGCCACCTCTGAAACACAGAGCCTTTGGAGGATTTAGTGATTTTTTTTTATTTTTTTTTTTTTAATTTGGAAACAAAAACACCTTAGGTTTGAAAGTACACCAGCAGCTCCAGCTCTGAGTGGAGCAAGGTGCAGAAGAGACAGCACTGAAGCACCTGAATTCTGTCCTGAAGGACAAAATACTTCTGCAGCGAGGGAATTCAGAAAATTACTGTCTTTTGCTTTGCTTTCAGGCTTGCAGATAAAGATCTGCATTTCCTCTGCATCAGCAAATCTCGGATTTACAGTCTCTTGAAGACTTCCAAATGATGCTCTTGATGTTTATTCAACAGATCTTTTTTTAATAAAATATCTGCTTGTTCTCGAGACTGTCTTAACCTGCTCTTTCTCTTCTGCTGTAATGAAGAGCGTGGAGAGCATTAACAATAATTCCTCTTCTAAATCCTTTCTGCTTTTCCAAATTTAACATGGAAATCACTTAATATCTGGAAGCTGGAAACTGTAATGCATATTCTCCTCCTGTGTGGGAGAGAGTTGTTGAGGTCAGGCTGGCTGGCGGTGGCACTTCATGGGTGGTAGGATGGAAGCTGGCACTTAGTGATGTCCTGCTCTTGTCATCTCTGCTCTTCTCAGCCAAGTATGATTTTCAAGGAGGAGCTCACCTCCATGAGGTTGTGGAGATACACCACAAAGCTGCTTGGCATGTCTTCACTAAATGGTGGACTTCCTTACTGCTGCCTCTCAAGGGGATTCAAGTGTTGTACTGGAGTCACAAGGTGCACATGCACTAGTTTTAATTCTGAGGTGCACTAGAGCATTCTGCCAGCGCCCAGCACCAAAAGGACACAGATTTGTAATAAATCTTGTTTTCTGTCTGCCCCGGGATGTCCCACCAGCCGGCAGTCACCCGTACCTAGACCAAGTGAACTGAGCCACAGGATGCTGGCAGTCCAGTCTCGGTTGCTTGCTGGAGGAAAGGGAAGTCTGACTCGATTTCCTTGGTTTTCCCTGAGCACACATGATCCTGTTACTTTGCTTCTGTGGTGTTGGCTACTCTTGTCCGGATCTTGCAAGGCACTGAATGTGCCTGATGCTTCTGCTGGAAATGCTGGCTGCTGTTTCTTGGTCTCAAACGGCTGCTCCGTACAAGGAACAGCTAATACTTGTGTTAGATACCAGTCCTAGGAATGTTCAGTTGTTTCTTAATGTGTGATTTATCTGTAGCAGCTTTTACCCAGGAATATAAAGGCATTTTTTAAAAAATAAGCCACAGTTAATTATGCCTGACAACACAACTGTGAAGTTGGTTAGCATTTTTATAGATAAAGAACAGAGGAAATCGATGTACTTGCTCAAAATTGCCTGGGAAGTTAGTGGCTGGAGTGGAAATGCGTCATCTGCTCTCAGACCTTTCTTCTTTGCATGCATTCTCCCACCTCCCAGTGTTTTGAGGTGACAAACATGTCAGATTAGTGTGTGTCCTGTGTGTCTCAGCTTCCCCAAAATAGCAATTTTCTTGTGAACTTTTCTTCCTTGGATGGTTTTAAAGCTTCTGATAATTTTGAAGGGAAATCTAGAAAAATTGAGTTGATGTTGAGATTGGGGCTTTACAAACTTTGTCCTGAATATTAACTCTCTCCTTGACCCTGGAAATGTTCCTATCTACACGCTTCCAGCTTCAAACCTGCTGTCCAGTTGGGTAACCATTCTGATTTGTGTATTTTCTTGTAATCAGAGGATTAGAGTTTCCTGCTGGTTTTAGCAGGAAAAAGAGATGGTTGGCATGTTTTGTCTTTCAAAGCAAAGACAAGATGCAAGTGTATACTTCTAGCCTCCTGAATGCTAAGGTTGCTTCCCCTGAGGAAGTGAAATGTGGTAAAAGAAACCCAGTGCTTAGCTCTTGTACTAGCAGACTTTGCAAGATGTGACTTGAAAAGAGAAGAAAGAAATATTTGCAAACTGAGAAGCAGGGAAGTGGTCATAAGGGTGGAGATACAGGCACTGTGTGGGTCAGATTGTTGCTGCATGCATGAATTGAAGGAAAAATAATAGTGGTGCTAACATCTATGCACTTACAGAAGTTTTTCCACAATTAATTTATGTGTACAGAGGTCGTCTGGCCCAACTGCTAGTCGTTTGACTAAGAGGCTGTGGGTCTGTCAAAGAGCTTTGCAGAAAGCATTAAATAGATACTTCTTTCTGAAGTTTCATTTTTATTTATTGTACAGAAACTTGTTCTTTCTTCATCTTTGAACATCAGGCTGTTTTTTTTTTAATTTTATTTTTTATACAGATAGCTGTATTTGAATGTTGACCTTTCAATCATAACTCCATGTGAAGATCCCCTCTTTTTCTATGGCTGCCCCTTCCACCTTTCTGGAATGGATGGCGCTTCTCAGCATCATGGTATAATCCTTAAATACATTTCTTTGGCTGCGTCAGGAGTTTCATGTTCAGAAGGAAGCTCTGGTTACACTCCTTCTAGGCTTTTATTTGGTTATATTCCTTCTAGGTTTTTGGTTGATTGTCACTACTGGGTGATCCAGAGGGCAGCAGGTCTGTGAGTGTCACATGCGATCCAGTATCAGGTAATCATGATTAAAGAAAGAAAGGCTTTGCTCATCATTTGCAAGGTGATTCCAGCTGGGGGAAATGAAATCCTACCTATAGTTGAAGTTATTGGGTCTCTCCAGTTAGGATCCTGTTTTCTGAGAAGAGCAGAGGTGGTGTCAGTGTGAGTGCTTAAGGTCTGATGAGGAGGAAGAGATAAAAGATAAGGCTGTACTTGCTTCTACATGTCATATTTCCAGCTCTGCTACCATTGACCCATCCGCCATTCAAATACTTTTGTTTGTTTGCAATCTTTTCTCCCTATGCTCTTGAATTCTTCCAAAACCATAGTGCAGCTTGTTTCCCTGGAAAGGCTGTTCCAGGTGGGACATGTGGACCTCCATCGTGGCTCCTTGCTGGGGATCACCCATCCTCTGCTAGCTCTCTACAAAAGGACAGCTGGGGAAATGCAGCCTGAAGGCTTCCTTTTTAAGTTAATTTCCGTGAAGAAATCAGACTTGATTTAAGTGTATTATGTATTTTATAGTTTGTTTTCTTGGAATATTTTGGCACTTGCCCGTGCTTTGAATGGTTTTCTGTCTTGAGGCAGAAGCAAAACTTGTCCTTAGAGGAGTGTACTTAGAGCTGAATGTGTATGTACACATTCATGAGAGAGTCACAGAAGCAAGGCAAGCGAACTTTTGCCTGCAACGAGCATGAAAATGAAGACTGAGAAGCTGGAATGATCTACTTCAAAATCCCACTAGTAGGTTTTCCTAATAATTTTTGATAGCTTTTCCTGCAGCTAGGGCTGGTTTTCAAACATTTTCACGTAGCAAGCACATTGACTGTTTGCTTTCTTTTGCTTGCTACTTCTTGTTGAATTTCACCCACTGATTTCAAGAGTAACTATAAATGCAAGTGGCAAATAGTGTTATTAAATAGATTAAATCTGGTTTTGTTACTTGCTCATTCATGTAGTGCAGAAGTATCGGTTTTCTTTTTTTCTTTTTTCTTTCTGCTTTGGAACAGTCTCTTCTGAAATACTTAAACCAATGGGCAGGCCAAATGGAAGCAGTACATTAGCAAGTTTTAAACATTCGCATAAGGCGGCTTGTAGGCTAGCAAAGCATTAGTAAAAAATGAAAATAAAAAAAGTCATCAAAATTAATTAAACTTAAGCACTTGCTAATTTTGTTAAAACAGAGTGTTAGCATTTGCCAGTAATTTGCATTTGGTTGTTTTCTCTGCCCCAAACCCTGTGGTTGCCTACTTAGGAACCCTTTTTCTGTGCTTCCTGTAGAAACTTGGGTGTTACAGTTCACCAGTTTTAATCTTTCTGATGTATCTTGGATGATTTTACCTCTGATTCCCTTAGCCTTCATCCTTTAGTGGCTGAATTTAGAGTTTGTGGCAGAAATGGGAGCAGGAAGCCCCTGTAGCTTTCCACCTGTGGGAAGTGTGTGCTTTTTCCCCGCTTTCCTTCAGTACTGGGCATCTTTTATGCTTCCAGTTTTGAATTCTCTTGTTTATTTGAACTCAAGCCCAGTGCAATATCAAGTTAAGCTTCTGAGGTTTTCTGAATGGAAATTCATTGGAGGCTTTGGGTTTGTTATTGCTTGTTTGTTTTCTTTCCAGGCATCTCTATTTGAGATATGCAGTAGCTATATGAAGACTAAGTAGCAAAAGAACCCTCTTCATTTTCCTCCTTTTTGACTAAAGCATCCTCCTGGTCTAATGTGAGCCCTCTGGGACAGTCTCATGTGCCTGCTGGGACATGGCTGTCACCTATCAGGCTGTGTGGCTGCAGAGACCGGGTGCCCCTGTGGTGCCTTCAGAGGATCAGAAAGCTCCAGGCTTTCTTTTGGGAGGAGCTGATTGTAAGAGCTTGCCATAGGAAGAGTCAAGCAGAGGTGAGTGCTGATGGAGAAAACAAGACATTCTAGGATGTGTTTCACTTTTTGTAGATGTGGAGCAGCATCTCAACAGCTCTGTCAGAGCTGGGATTGCCGGCATCACACAGGGCTGTGCCTCGATGTTTCTGCCTCTCTCCTTCCTTTGGTGCTGAGTGGGTTCTGGGTTCAGTAGTGTCCCTGTATGGCAGGGGCTGGCAGCAGGAATATGCCTCTGGCTTTCCTCAGGACCTCAACACCTGGGGCTGGTGATGGGGTGGTGCAGAAATTTAGAAAGCATATTGCTGTAGTTCAGTCTGGAAAAAATACGCCCATCCCATATGCGTCATCCCTGAATTCAGTGGTGTGGTGTTTTTTGGGGGACTGCACCTCACGTGGCAGTAATACACATGTATGCACATGCATGTGTCTGCAAACACAACCCGTGTTTGACAGCACGTTGTGCAGAATCTCACCTCGCGTGTGCTTCTCCTGGCAGCTCCATGGTTCAGTGAAATTCCTTTAAGTGTTAAGTATTACTTTTGTTCCTGTTTTGAAAGACAAGCCCACAGATTTGTTATGAATTCTACTTTGATGGCAGTTGCAATAGATGTGCATTGTGTAATTGAGCAATCAATTCCAGCATGCTTTATTGATGTTTTGAGAGCAGACACATGATTATAATAAGCTGTAATGCTCTTTTGGTTATTAGACAAGTGGCTGTAAATTTTAAAGGCAAAGTTTAAAAGCATTAGAACTTTTAAGAAATCTAACTTTATGACAGTTTTAAAAATAATTTCTTTCTTTCATCTCTCTTCAGAGTGCTACCATTTGAGAACCCCCCCCAGAAACTTGGAAATCCAGTTGTGCTGGTGCTGCAGCTCTCAGCTACAGCATTCAGATGGATGGAAAGCGTTTGGGTTTGCTTTCCTGATGTGGGGAGAAGGGAGGAGAAACTGTAGAGTAGCATCACAGCTGATTTAATTTTGTTTTCGGTGTGTGGCACTTAATTGAAAGATTGCTTAATTCTTGGAACTGCTGTTCTGCACCACCATACCACATAATGTATTTAGGTCATGGCTGTAGCTTTTGGTCAGACTTACCTGATCGTTTACCATGACTGTTTTCCAGATTCAAATAGTGATTTGTATAAATGGTAGGTAGCTTTCATGGCAGCAAACTGGAGGCATTCCTCTCTCAATAGGCTTGCATACTTCCTAGGGCAGTGTGATAGCACAAATACCTTAAAGCAAGTGGATGGCTCCTGCTTTTTTTCTTCTTTTTTTTTTCTTTATTATTATTACTATTATTTAAATTTCTTTTTCCCCTTCCCACTCCTTTCTAGTGAGGTTGGAAGTAGTGGTAAGTAATGGTAAAAGATTGTGTGTTCAAATCTGTGAACACAGATGCCCTAACTGCCACTGAAGTAGACTTTTGTGGCTACATTCTGAGTGCAATTAATGATTTTTTTTTTTCACCAATGAGTCCCAAACCAGATGTTGTTCTCTCTTCTGGAGTTTCTTGGTTGTTCCTGGTCTGTGTGCATCTCTAAGCTGCACTGGCAGAGGTCATTTTGCAAAGACCCAAGTGGCAGGAGATGGTGTGAGGCTCTCAGCTATGTTGAGAGTGGCTCAGATGTGCCTGATGTGTCAACTCAGATGTGCCTGATGTGCCAACTCGGATGTGGCTGAGTGCATCCCTTGCATCATCAGCAGGCATGCTCTTGGAAACATCAGGGTATGGGCAGATACGTGAGAACTTTCACAATTACCTCTCTGGAAAACACCCAGCTAAGTACGGAAACTTTGGGTGTGTAGGGGACTCCTGAGACAGTCTGGAGCAATTTGATTGTTTTGCTGGGACTGGAACTGCAGTCTGAAATGGTTTGGGGCTCCTGTTTTTCTTACCTGTATTTACTGGAGATGAGCCAGTCAGTGATCAGTTTGCTGTGGTCTTAGGGGGGGCTGCCCATTCCTTGCTTCTTCAGGTTGTGCATCCAAGACAAGGCTTCACAAATGGTAACGCCAGGATGGGCTGCTCAACTGTAATTGATCACAGCTGATTACCAAACGTGTTGATTGGCCTCCACGGTTCAATTTTGGTACTCACAGCTTTTTTGTAGTCTGGAGCAATACTGTGTTGTCTTATTTGTTCCAGTTTGCAAAATGGTTTGCAACCAAAATGTTGGCCTTTCTGAATAACAATTTTTGTATTACATCTAATGACAGTTCTGCTCCAGATTAGCAACTTGTGGTCTGCAGGAACAGATGGTTTTGGGTCATGAGATGAATACCACTTTTGTGCAGTGTCATGAGAAAAGATTTTGTTTTTCCCAAGTGCGATTGTTATTAGGCTAAGAAAATCTGCAACTTGTGTGCTATCTACAGTTACAGAAGGTGACTGCCATTTGTGGCTAAAATCTCACAAATCCTTTTGCACTGGGCAAAACGTTTGCTTAATCTGCATGATATTTGTACCACAAGTGCATAGTGCACTGTGAGGGGTGGTCAGGGATCAGTTTTGGAGGAAGTAGCACCTTGTGCGTGTT
The DNA here is from genome assembly GCF_019238085.1 of Lagopus leucura. Classification (NCBI taxonomy): domain Eukaryota; kingdom Metazoa; phylum Chordata; class Aves; order Galliformes; family Phasianidae; genus Lagopus; species Lagopus leucura. The sequence continues at coordinate 46,718,103 of NW_024962262.1, read as the reverse complement.
TACATGCCCTCCTGAGGAATTCCTTTTCCTTTTTGTTTGCCACAGCTTGGTCTGCTAAGGCCCATGCAGTGTTATTTCAGAGCATTGAACATGTTTTGACTAGTTTTTTGCAAGGCACTTGGTGTGTTCTTGAGCACTTGGTAAAAAGTAATAATTGGAGAATGTGCAGGCTCCATTTACTTAATGAATACTGTTCTCATCCGTGGATTAACCTGTAAGCTGAATATGTTGCATAATGGCTTTTCTGTTGAGTGGCCCTTTCAAATAATAAACACAGTGGCCACAGGCTTTGGGAATGCAACTTAAATACTACTCAGGTAGCAACCAAGAGGAAATTGTGTTCCTGTTGATCGTTCCCTCCACTCTCCCTCCTTCACTGGATAAATAAATAATAGGATCAGAGTCTTTCTGAGGTTGAGGTTTTATTGTTTCCAAGTCTGATAAAGAAAGGATTGTTAGTATAGGCTGGAGTTTCTGAGTCAGGCTTGAGTGCTGACAAAGCAGAAATAGTTTGAGGCCTGAGAATACTGTGCGAGTATTAGAAAATAGTTCATGGGACAGAAAGCTGTTTACAGATCGCTCTGGCTACCTGCCAGTTTCTCAAGGACAAGGTGTTTTTTTGCTTTAGAATCACAGATGTACTTGGCAGGGTATCAGAAAATTAATAAAAAAGAATAATTCTGGAAAGAGCCTTACAGTGTAAGTCCTCGTTTAATTAAAATACATATGGCTTTAGGCTAAATGCATGTTTTGCATCTTGCAAACAAGTAGGGAAAATATTTCTTAATTTGCTCGTACATGAGGGTCACAGTATAAAGCACAGTCTTGAGTCTGTGTGGCTTCTACTCTGGCTGGTGTGGTGTTCTACAAGGAAGCCTCCTTTTGTGCTTCCCCAGCTCTCTTGTGCCTTGGAAACTGCATTTCAGCTGCAGCATTTGCTGCCTGGTGAATTATGTCTCCCTGCTCCATTAAGGCCAGGAGATGTGACTAACAGGAAGTGGCACTGATCAGGTTTGTAACGACTGGTTGAAAACGAAGGAGATACCAGCTGAAGTCTGCCTCCAGTATAAAATGCAGGAAGTCCTAACATAGTTTCCAGCCCTTCTTTATTGTGCCTTGTGGCAGTGGTGGAGTATTGACACTTGGACTGGAATTTCATTGTGCATATGTATTTTATATATTTAAGACTTCATTAACTTTTCCCCTTTAACGCTAATGTTCTGGAATTTTTTAAAGGTCGTGGATGCGATTCTTTTTTTTATTTCAGCTGTGTTGAAATAGACCTCGTTACGCAGTCTTAACTTGCCTGCTCTGTTTGGCTGTACTGTTCCACTGGGTGGTATAAATGAAAATAGTTCTCCTTTCCCTTGCCCCTCTTTAATGTTAAACTGGAAAATTATAGGTTCAAATCCAATCGGTAAAGAGTGTTTGTAACATCTTACGCGCAGGGGGGCAGAGGCCTCTTGGTGGAGATACTGGATACAGTGGTATGGTGGGCTCCTCCTTGTTGAGCAGGCTGAACAAGCAGTAGCAAAGCCATAGTAAAAATAGAAATCAACAGGTAGAGCCAATCTTTCTCCCTTTCCCCTTTCCTTCTCACCTCTTCTTTTTTCTTTTCTTTTTGCCTTCATCGTGAGGTTTTGTACCTCCTGAAATAATCCCACGGAAGAGCCAAAGAGAAGGAGATTCTTGGGGCCGTTTCTCTTGTACCTAATCGTAGGTGGGACCAAATAGTAAGCCCTTGAAAAAGACAAGTAAATGTTTGCATACCTGCATTGGTGCTGCTTGGGAGCACTGTCTGGGAGGCTGTCACCTCCTGCAGCACCGCCCGAGGGGCTCCCTGTGCAGCTTCTCCATCGTGGTGTGCTGGGAGAATCAGGCCCAGGCCTGTCAAGCTCAGCACGGGGCCTCAGTCACAAGGTGTAAATTGCTCCCTTGGGTCAGAAAGCTCAGATTTGCCTGTCCAGCAGCGCGAGTTAAATGTCAATATGAATTCATTTTAAAAACAAAGAGAAGAGGCCTCGGGCTCTTCTCGTTCAGGCTTATTCTGCCGTCTCCCTGGAGAAGCGACTGGGAGGCTCTGCCTTCTGTCTGCCCCGTCTCTCAGCTGTGAAGGTGTCTGCCTTGTTCTGAAGCTCCCTTGCCCACATGGGGACCCTGTCCCTTGGGACAGAAGCATCTTGTGGTGGGCTGCTGCTATGGGCAGCATTCCTGTGGGGTGGCACCTGGACCTGCGGTCATCCTAACAGTGTGACCAGCTCCAGCCCAGCTGTGGGGTGTTTGGTGGTGAAATAGGTTGGCTGGGTGCAAAATGAAAGTGCATGTGCATCTGTAGCCCTCATCTGTATCTACATGCATGTGTTTTGATCTCAGTTGTACTCTTCATGTTCCTGCTTACAGGCTTGTTTTCAGCTGTGCTTACTAGAAATAAGTTGTTCGGCGTGGAAGAGGCTGTTGCAGGGAGGTCAGGAAAGACAAATCAGAGTTCGAAGGGGTGATTTAGTGAATGCTAAAGCCTTAAAGTGAGGTGAAGAACTGTTTTGAGTGAGAGCTGGAAGCAGCAGCTTTTAGCTGATGTTTCCAGAGGAAGCCAGAGGTGCTCTGAGCCAACTGTGTCTGTGCGGGAGGTATTCCTCTGCTCTGTATTTTCATTCTTCTCTTTGTTTTAGAGAGTTTCAGTTTTCTTTCTTTCTTGCTTTGTTTTGTTGGTGTGTTTTGATACTGACCCAACTAAGTTACTGAGCTACATTTGAAAATAAGGAATAATAAGGTTAGAAGCAGAAAAACAGATGGCAGTTCTTTTTTCAGAGAGGATGGGGGGAGGGGACTCCCTTGTGAGAGAGAGAAAAGGGGTGACGGCATGTTTGGTGAAGGTTGCTGAATCCAGGCATAACCTTGTGGTGGCTGGGAAGAGGGAATGCAAGACTGCTCTTCAAGAGGGTGTTTTCCAGGCTGGGGCCTCAAGTGGGCTAACTCAAGTGTTCATTCACCTATTGCCCAGTCAGTCAGTAGGTGTGTGAGTGGCCAAGAACCAAAGTGGGCATAAGTGTCAGCCTTGGGCACGTGATAGAGTGTTTCGAGGTGGCCCTTTGGGCAGGGTCCTGGGATGCATTGTGACTCTGAGCTCTGCCACTGACCTGCTGTGATCCTGGGAAAGTCAGAGGATGGCTCTCTGCCATGCTTTTCCCACCATCCGTTCTCTTCTTTGCTTTCCTTTTTGCCTATTTAGGCAATGAGCTGTAGGGAGAAGGAAGTGCCTGTGGTAATGTACATCCAGCATCTTTGGGGGTGGGAAAGCTACCACAAAAGTAGTAATTGAAGTAAAAAGTGCATTGGGCTCTCTCTTTTTTTTTTTTTTTTTTTTTGCCCTGCTTCATAGTGTTGCACTTTTTTCCTCCATTCCTGGAAGTACAGAACTGATAGTAACTGTGTCTTTCATACTTTACAGAATGCAGTACTATGCATGAGTAAATTGTCATTATTATTTCTTCAACAGACTGCTAGGGAGTCTGTGGATATCTAAAGAGGGATAGAGGGGGTGGTGTTTTCTATTTTGCTTTCCAGGCATTTGATGTCAAGTGCTAGACGGGAACCTTGTCCCGTCTTTTGACTTGAACAGTAGGAGTCTTTAATAGCTTGTGGTTGGTTTGGGCTTAGTAGTCATCTTAACAGGAAAAAGGAACATTGATTTTGGCCTTTTCTTAACTCTTCTGCAATTCTGCAATGATGTGCCAGGCCTTTGTACTGAGGTTGTTTGCTGATTTTCATTGTAGAAGGAGCTTCTATGCCAGACAAACTTTATCTCTTTTTCACAGATTTATCTCCGTAGCTGGAGCCTGTAATTATTTAGGTTGCAAAAGGCTTTATCAGAACAGCATTAGTTTGGCTACAAAAGCAATGAGGTAGGCTTCTTGCTTAATAATGTTTTATTTTTATTTATTTATTTCTTAACCGAGGAGTTTTCTTTTTCTTTTTGCTTTGTTCTGTTCTATCTTTTTCCCTATTAAAATGCATACTCTATGTTCTCTGCAAGCCCCGCTCTCACTATTTTTCACAGGGTAGATCTGGTCGTTTTTTGGGAGTGGGAAGAAATGCCTCATGGAGCCTGGGTGTTCACAGCACTGAGTTGGTTGCTGTGAAACTGCCTGTGCTGGCGAGTGACAAAAAGAGCTGGTTGTAAACATGTGTTGGAACAACACGGTATCATTTACTGCACCAGGGTGTGCAACCTAATAGCAGAGCATTGCTCCATGGCCTATTGCCTCAGGCTGGTAGGAGCTTAGAGTCAACCAAGTGAGAAACAAATTGAAAAGTTAATTTTGGCATGGGGGCATTGTACTGAGAGGTGGTGGAGCAGTACGTTTTTACTTGCTAACTGTTTAAATCTGGCCTGCTGCTTATGCATGCATCATAGCAACTGAAATGTGAATTAGTAGGGTTTTTTTCATCTTGCTTGCTCATCTCTTCTTAATTGTCAGCACAGAATAATGAGAGGCTAGGAAGGTTTTCCAAAGACTGTGTAGTGCACAGGATAATGCAAGTTTGCTAGTTATGAGTTCCGCATGCTGTTTTCCTTCCTGAATTTGTGATGTTGCTCCATATTCTTCTTTCATGCCATTCAGCTGGGGAGCAGATTTCCAGGAACAGTCCCCCAAAAGGCACATTAATACTCAGGCAAGAGGTTGTGTTAATAGGAGAATTGCATTACTGTGGAATATGTGTCTTGGTTAACTAGAGGGGAGAGCCAGTAAATGAACAGATAGCGTTTCCTTTGCATTTCATTTGCATAGTTCTTTGATAACATTAAGACATCTGAGAGGAAAAAAAAACCACCCATAACAGCACATTACGCTACTTCCCTTTGAACCTTTCCCAAACAATACAGTAATAATGTGTGGAGGCAAGAAGTAGGTGTATTAACTGACTTGGAGAGCGTGGGTAGGCTTGGAATTCATAATGTTCTGCAGATCCTGGCAGTCGACCAAGGATTCCCCTTGTCCCCTCTGCTTTTCAACATGCAGAAAGCCCACTGAGACGAGAAATAAACAGCACATTGCTATCAAATGTGGCTGGGAACATGCAGGGATCCAGTCTAACATCCAGTTAAATGTTGTGCTGCTGATGAGAAGAGCTCTGTTTCAGAATCTCCTGTACATAATGAAAATCCTGTCACCCCCATGAGAAGACACAGGACAAGGTTTGGGGTCAGTAAACTCAGCTCCATTGACTTGCTCATCCTAGCTCTGTGTTTGCCCAACAGATCATTTATAAATAGAAGGGAGCAGTAGTTGTTGTAAAAATATCCTTACATTCCTTCCTCAGGAGGATAAGCAAGTGCTTTATTATGAATAGATGGAAGGAAAGAGGGAAGGGACTGAGGGGAGGGTGTGTTTTAAAAACAAAACAAAAAAGAAAACAGCAAGGAGTTTGGGAATTCTGGCTATTAAACTTCCTAAGATGGCCTGAATGAAGGGGACGCATCAGTATGCTCTTGGCCATGAGGGTGGTGGCCAGCTCAGCTGGCAGTGCCAACACAGAATGGCTTGGATTAGAAGAGATCTCAAAGATCAGTCGTCTCTGTCATGAGGCAGGGTTGCCAACCACATTTGCCATCGTCCCTATGGAGGGGTATGTAGATCCAGGTTGCTCTAGGGACAGCACAAAATGGTGTCCTGCTGGCACATGGGCTGGCTGCATCACTGAGATGATGCACGGCTGGGCCCTGGTGCTTGCCACCTCTGTGAGGTGCTTGGGGGGTGGCATTGAGTAAGTTCGAACCCCTGGAGATGGAGTCTTGAGGGTGTCTCCTCTTTGGCGCACTCAGCCAATTAACAATTTATTTATTGTTTTTGTTATTAATGTAGACAGAGTTTTCCAAAGTGAAAGCCAGCTATGAATGTCAGAATACCGGCTTCCAAACCAGGCTTACTTAGCCATTTTATCTTGCAAGCATAATTGTACCAGCATGCTAATAGTTTGACGAGTCTGTTCTTGAGCAGAGCTGTTGAGCGGATAAACAAACAAACAAAAGCTCTTCTCCTGCTTATATGCTGTGCCTGTGATGTTTTTTTTTCCTCTCTCTCTAAAAATGTTTTTAATAAAAAGAATCTGACTTGAAAATGTCTTCTCACTTATAAATCAATTTGTTATGCTCTCCTCCCCCCTCCCCCAAATTTATGTTGTGGATGCTTAGAGTATGAACACTCCATACGTTGTGAAAAGGATATACGGAGTAATTTTTAACGATGCTCTGAAATGACCAGGCTTTAAATTTGGCCTGGGATACTGAGAAGCCCACGTTTCCCACAGTCTGCAATTCCCCTGTTTTCCAGTCCCTCAGGAGGCTGTGGGGAGGCTTTTCCCCTCCCTGCTGCAGAGGCAGTGAAGTGAAGCACAAGTGATGGCCACGCTCTGGGTTCACTCTCAAAGAGTGGAGGCACTGGTGGGATGCTAGGAGGCTGGGAGAGGGACGGTGAGGTTGGGGCATGGCCCATCAGAGTTGAGCAGCCTTGTAGGGAGGAATGTTGTCTGGAGAAAGCTGGGAAGCTGAGCCTTGGGAGGTTTCAGGCTCCTGTCTGGAAATAGTAAGCCCAGCAGTAATTTATAGGTTTAAAATGACAAATAAAGCAAACTTTTTTTTTCCTCATAAAAAAAAAGGCACCCTGGGGATTTCATGCTCCTTCCTTCTTCTTGTATGCCACTTTTGCAGTCTGGCAAACCATGTTTCACTGTTTTCTTTTAAAGTTTCCTTTTCCTTAGTCCTTCTCAGAGATGTCCTTGTTCCTCTTTTAACTTGAACGTGTTCTTTTTGTATCTCAAACTGTGCTTGCCTGTTATCCTTGGCCCTTTTATTTCTCTGCACAGAGTAGCGGAGAACAAGGGCAGAGCTGAGAGAGGAGGCATCTTTCCAGCTCATTGTAAGGCATTTTCCCCTCATTCCTTGGTAGCATGGTAAATCTCAACAAGACCACCACAGCTTTTGTCATTAGGCAGAGGTCCAGGGTGGGATGTTGGAGTTGGAGATCCCCAAGGCTTGCTGAAAGCCTCAAGAAGTAGCGGGGTCAAAGTGAGGTCAGTCTTGGCCATTGCACATATGTTATAACCCTAATTTTGTTTCAAAATCCAACCTAGCTTTGAGACCAAACTGTACAAAGAAATGCATGTAATAACGAGACTTTACAGAGCAGGCAGAATCTCAAGTACAGTAATTTATTTATAGAAAACACGTGAATTGGTTAATGAGGGGAGAGTGCAGCACAATGCAAGTTGTAAAAGAAGCTGGAGGCTGTGAATTCTGCAGCATTTCATCTGAGTTCTTTGTCATGCAACAGAAGTAGCTGGACATTACCTCAGCAGAGGGCATGGCAAAGTATGAAGGGGCTGAGATTTCTCCAAAGGGACTGGTGCTTTGCTGTGCTGTCCTTCTGGGGTGCCAGTCTTGAATATGTAAAGCACTGCCAGATTGTCGAGCTGGACATCCTCGAACAGACTCAGTGTTATGTGAAGGGCTGGAACCATCGCTAAATGCTTGCTAGAAGAAAAAAAAGGAATAGTTAATTGGTATGGCTCCAGTCTCTGCAAAAATGTACTAGAGAAAAATATTTTTTGTCACAAGTCAGCTGTGCTGAGTAGCAGCTCAGCAGAGCTGGAAAGGGACTGTTGTGCTCCTGTCTCCCCTCCGCGTGGTCTGCCCCTGTGCCAGCTCTGGCTCTGCTTTGCTTGCAGAGCAAGCCCGTTTAATTTCCTGATCTGCATCCCTCCTCCTCCCTGCCCCGCAGTTTGCTTTTTCTGTGTTAACTTTCTGCCATTTTAGTGATCTAAATCAGCTTATCATATGATCTGATGAGTGCCAGAATGAGCTCGATGCTCATGGGAGAAATATGTGACAGGAGGAGGGAGGGAGGCAGGGGAAAGAGCTCCCCCCTGCAGTAGCTGGGATCTATTAATTCAGCTCAAGCAGTACAGTAAGGGTACTAACCATACCCTTATGGTGATGGAGCTGAAGGGAGACATCCTCTTCATCATCAAGAGACAAACAAAGAGAGCTCTGCAGGTCTGATAGATCACTTGCAGAAACTCCACCATTTTTTGTTTTTACCTTTACTTAACAGTGAAGACCAAAGCAGAGACAAATGTACTTTTTTAACTCGCCCAGCTTGTTTGCATTTACCCAGTAGAATACAACCCAGGCTATTCTAATTAGGCACGAATGCTTACAAATAAAATATGTGGTATATGGAGTTTAACATTATAATGCATTAATAAATGATCCATACTTACTATGAGCTTTGCTGAGATAGAAAGAAAAGCGAATGCAATGTCTGTGCTTAATCTTAATGATCATCCTCTTAATGTGGAGATAAAGAATGGGTCCTAAGATTTCTGTAAGAACATTTAAAAAGGAATCTCTCTTCTTTAGCTATCTAGTGTATTTGTTGCTTTTCACATGAAATAGCAGAAGAGAAGAGTCCAGCACAGCTGGGCAAAACCCAGCAGCTGGAGTTCTCCAAATGCTTTGCTCTGTGTGTGCTCAAGGGATTGGTGAAATGCTGGTGCTGATGCTTCTCTCTCTTTTCAGGGTCGACATGTCAAAACCGGCCAGTTGGCAGCCATCAAAGTCATGGACGTTACTGAGGTGAGTAGAGAAACATTCTGCTTGGTTAGTAATGTGAGTAAAATTCAACAGCAAGAGATGGCATGCGGTTTACCTCAGGTTTATGTGGAAGGGAATGGTCCTTGCAAGTCAACGTTTGCTTTCTGTTTGCAGGGCCTGACCTCTTGAGTCTGTCTGCCCATTATGAGATTTCTGTGTGCTTGTGTGTAGGGGCCTCTGGCCTTTCACAAATTGCCGTGGCTGCCCCCAGGAGCATGTGTAGCACTCCCTTATCTGAAACTTCTCAGAAGAGGGGAGGAAAGGCACATTCCCCACTTCCCACTTTTTTTCTTTTAAATGTAGCATCTTGCGTCTGCTGTACCAAAAAAGAAGGTGAGGAGGCTGCTTGACAGTAGTTTCCCTGGTACATTTGCAGCCTAAAAAGGGCGTACATTTATTCAGAGGAAATGGGTCCAATAAAGTTCCCAGAAGCCTGAAAGCAGAAACATCTGCAGGAACGATGAGCAGATTGCTGGCAGAATTCAGCAGTGTAAAGTAGTAGTTGTAACTGACCCAAGGGGATTTACTGTGGAGCTTTAGATGAGAAAGACGGGAAATTAACCCAGCCACAGAAATAAAAAATATACATCCATGCTTGAATCCGTAGCTGTCATGTAGCTTATACTGTTCAAAAAGCAATCAGTTTAAATTAAGACTTCAAAACAGACCAGAAAAAGCAAGAGTTTTCCCTGTTGATTCCAGTTGTGTTTTACCAAGTTACATCCTCAGCGATGGCTTGAGATTTAAAATTGCTCCTTTTGTGCAATATCCACAATGCCTGACTGATACTGCACTTTTTGAAGCTCATCCTGAAATCAAGCATCTAAATTTTCTAAACTCCTCAGTCTTACATAGACATTAGGGAAAAAATTAAGTTAATGTGCATACATTGCATGGAGCAGGGGTCTTTGGTAAGCTGGTTGTATTAAGCAAAAAACTCTTACAAGGGTATAGCTGCAAAATATTTTCTATTTTGATAGTTTGTGCATGGGCCCCAGCAGGTCAAAATGGACTTGGACAGAAGCTGCCTGGCAAGTGGCTGAGGTGTGATGGGCGACCAGGCTGGATAGAGAGGAAAACAAGAAGGCAGGGATGGGTCAACTGATAGTACTTCAGTCCTATCTCTCGATCTCCCTGTGATCGATGAGCAGTGTGACTGCTGATCTCTAATTGAAGCTGTTGTGTCTGCCAAGAGCTAGACATTCTTGCTTTGTAAGATGGCCTGATAAAAATTGATGTTCAACTGGAAATTTTCAAAGGCTGCCTTCTCGAGAGGCAGCGCTATTTTTCTGCAGTTAACATGTAGACAAAACAGAGAAGGATGAAGGTGCGTTGACATAAAGCGAATGCTCTTTGCTCAGCAAATGTTTCCATTTGTGCAGCACTCTGAAGTAGGGCAGCTTGCTGGACTGTAGCAGCGAAGGTTTCTTCCATAACAGTAACTCTGGCTGTATTGCACACTCCCTCTGTTTTTAATAGCGTATATTAATCACTAACAGTTGTAATGGAGAGGTTGCACAGCAAAAGGCAAGCAATTGAAAAATGCTGTGTATAGAGTGGCTGAGCTCATGTTGCAGGAGATGGCTTATGTTTTGAAACTTTCTGCAATATTTGGCTGGTTTTGAAAGTTGTATGTTGGCACTATCTTCTACCTCATAAGCTCATTCTTTTTTAGGGATGCATGGCAGTCAGAGGGAGGATTGGGAGATGTTAGCCCCACGCAGTGTAGAAGTGTCATTACTCCTACAAGTGGAGCTCATGTGTTTTTACTTCAAAGTAATGAGCCTGTGGAGGCCAAAAATGTGGTGTAAATTCTTCCAAGTCATGCTAAGTCAACTCTACTTTTTAACACCAGGCATGGATGATATTCCCATAGGATATTCCTGTCTGCTCCTGCTGCCATCAGCACTTGGCTCCCTGTCTGCATCTCCGTATTTGTGCTGGCATCAAGGCCTAAGGGCCAGGTGGTGACCTGGATCAGCGAGCAGGCCACAATTCCACTAAAAATTCACTCACTTTTCTCTTCCTGATGGTTATTTATAACCTGGATGAGTTTGCTGCTGTAGTTTAGCACGTAGTCTTCACTACGATGAATATGGCATGAGATTGGGAAAGAGCCGCTGATGGTCATGGATGAGAAGGGGAGGAAAGAGCTCAGATTGGTGTTGTTGCCGAAGATGGCCTTGCCATCCAGGTACTGCTTGGTTTCCTCAAGGAAGGGTTTCCTAAGCATCTCCTTTACTGGCAGATCATGTTTAAAGCAGCTTCTTCATCATTCTAGCTGACTGCAACTTATGCAGACGTTTAAGAGCAGAGAACATAAGGATCTTCTCAACTTGCTTTCATAGCTTTGTTTGCACGAACTGCTCTTGAGAACTAATGGTAACTAACTGTGTGTATGTGGGGAAAGAGGCTGGAATGGAAACTCTCCTAAAAAACTGAAATTGGAATTTTTTTTTATGAGCAGCTACTGTGGCTCTAGGTGATTCGTGCCTCTGCACATGTATTGCTGGCAGTATTTTATGCTTAAATGTTGCTGTGGATGATATCTGATTGTTTTGTTTAACTGATGCTGAGAACACACACAAGACTTTCTTTCTTCTCAGGTACCTCTGATCCAGTGCTTGCTTTGCCAAACACTTAAAAAATTAGAAAGCCTAATGTGTTGGCAAGCTCCGTAGGCACGCCTCAGATTTTCGGTTTTCAAGGCCCAATTCTGCAGTTCCTGCATTGCTCAGGATCACCAAGGTTACATCAGCTCTGTAAAGCTTTGATGACCTGAACAGAAGGAATGTCCAAGTCAAAGTGAAGACTTCCCTTAGAAAGTTTTGGTTGGCACAAAGAAAATGAGGTTGTGTAACCTCCAACTAGCAATGCTGGAAGAAACATTATAGCTCAAACTGTACATGGTGTTTTGGTAATGCTCTTCATCCTTCCCAGCTTTTCTTGTGGTTTTCTATTCAGATTTTAATTTTGAGAAGAATGGTGGTAAGGATGAGAAAAGAGGAGGTGGGCTGAAGATATCAGCTTGATCTTTGAATATATTATGACTCGTCAGTACTGCTGCCTGAAATGGTGGGGGATGTCGACGTGCAGCTTTGCTGTCTCTTCCACTTTTCTCTTCTCTAAACAAATTAAGAAAAGCTCTGTAAAATCGTGTAGGTCTGTATAAATCCACAGATCTACAGCACTCAAGCAAGCACTGAAAGATCTAAAGGTCTGCAAGCCTTCTAATAGTATGGCATGCATGTAGATCATATTTGTGCTGTCTGAGGATGAATTTGGAGCACATGTAAGGGTGAAAAAATGTCACTGGAACAAAGAGCAAGTAACAACAAAATACCAGTCTTCAGCAATTGAAAGCTGTTCTGTCTGTTGGATGAGCTATCAGCATACACACACTTGAAAAATTGTTTTCTAAACTGTATGTATGTAGGCTGAATCTCAGGCTTGCACGCATGTTGGTGGGGAGGCTTTGTTTGAGAGATTCTTGCAGTCTGTCTTGAAGCTTTTTTATGTAAGTGACCGTTCCTTATGGGGCATTGTTTTGGAAAAGTCCATGTTGAGTAAGTGTTGACCCCTTCCCAAAATTACTCCCTCCCATGCTGCTGGGTTTCCACAGACTGCTTGCTCCATACCGTCGTTCAGCTCTGTAGCACACCAAGTGAGCGTGACTGATGTTATCAGATGCAACACAAGTATGCTGTGAGATTTGGCAGCATTCACTGGTTAGTTAGAAGAATCCTTTTCTATTGTGAAGTTTTTTTAAAAAAACAAAAAGCCAAAAAAAACCCAAAACACCCTAAAACCCTCAAGCCATTTAAAACCTTAGCAAAGCTTACTTGGCAAATTTGTGTGCATCTGAGCTTGTTAGCATTCTATCCTAAACATGCAGCTCGACTCTTTTGGAGGCCTTACTTGCAGCTGCACAGTTGTTTCCAGTGTCGGTCCTGTGTTCCACTTCCAGAGATGCTTTTCTGTTTGAAATCTTCAGTAGCTAATTTTGAGGAAAAAGCACAAATCACTTTTTCACTGTTTGTTATAACCCTGACGCTGCTGCTTCTTCCTCCTACCTCTTCCCACACATTCTCTTGGCATCCTCTGGGAAATTTTTCCGCATGCCTTTTTAATAGCAGCATTTCTCAGCTCTTGTGCCCAGTGTTTCATGACTTGTCCAGTCTAGTCTGTGTAAGATTATGCTAAGTAAACAACTGGGTACTGTATCCTGATTTATGAAAGAGGCTGCATTGCTTTTAGTGCTTGCCTGTCTTACCCTTTCCGTACATGGTATACAGAACAATGAAAAACCCCAAACCAAAACCTCCAGGCCTGCACAGAAGTATGTCTCATCTCATGAACTCCGGTAGGAGAGGTTACCAGAATTATTCGTTGCTGCCTTTCCAGCTCTGCTGAATGGTTTTTATGTTATGGTGGACAAGTCACTTTGAGTCTTGTCTGTCTCTTTCTGATGGTCCATACGGTGTTGTGAACTGTGACATTACGGACTATCTATCCTTTGCACCCCAAAATTGGCCTGTGGAAAGACTACAGAAGATAAGTGTTTTGTGTTCCTGTGCACACAGGCAGATTAAATGAGGAGAAAATAAAAATAAAAAAATAATAAGCATCAAAAGTTTACCCTAACTTTTGTTATTTTAAATGAAAACAAAACAAAACAAAAGATAGTCTATGGATTTTGATCTTTTAGTGTGGAGAAAAAAAAGAAGTTGATGCGTCACTCTGAAAGACCATGAATGTATGGGTCTTCATGGTAGCATGCAATAGAGCTAGGGCAAGCCAGTCTGAAGAAGCTGAATGTGGGCTGCCTTTTGAGTATGGAGACAAGAGCACACTGATTTCCCTGGCTTAGAGCAGCTTCCTTACAGCACTAGCTTATCGTCCATGGCTGTGCTTGTTCTTAGGTTAGCCAAAGCAGACTTGAAGCCAACAGTGCTGCCGAAAGCTTTTGCTCTTTGTATGAACTGGTTTGGGGAACCTGAAAACAAAGGTCATTCCCATGGGGAGTGCTGGCACTCTGCTTGTGTGTCCTTCAGATGTGAGCTTGCTTAATATTGGTCGGTACAAAATTTTGCAGTCTTTGAATAAACAGTTACCTGGCACAGCTATGAAATAACTGTTCTGTGGAAAATGAATAAATAGGAAGTGCATTTACAGTGTGTGCAGCCCTACTGTCCAGTCCCTCCTGAAGCTGATTAACCTCTGATCTCCTCTAGAGATTTAGTTGATGTTAAGAACAAAACAAAACAAAAAAAAACAAACTGGTCACTTTCTGTTGCAGGTCAGAGGAAAACAAAACTGAATGGTATGGTCCCTTGAACTCTAATAACCTGGTTTGGAAGATGGTAGAGAAGAGCTAAGATAGTCGTGCAGGCAGTGGGGCAGCCACTTTGCAACTGCAAAAAGTATGTTTGGACATAATCCAATAAACTTTCCTGATGCAGTGCTGGCATCAGGTTGTACAGAGGGCAAACTTTCACTCCGCTCATCCAAGCGCTGGGGTGGTTGGTGAGACTGTTAGGCTAGAGAAGCTTATTTGGGAGGAGGGGGGGAGGTGTAAGATTTGGTGCTGCTGTAGGAAGGAGGCTGAACATGCTTCTTCAAGTGGGGCAGGAAGCCCTGGGTGTTATTAAGCATTTTGGGAAACCATATACAACATGGTTTGAATGGAGAGAGCTAGCACTTAGCATGACGGCTCCAGTAATGAGCAACTTCACAGTGGTACTGTGTGGTTGGGTGGAGAATTTGCAACAGGGGAGAGAAGAGATGTGAAATGTTCATACACGCATGTTGCTCTACTTGCTTTTTCCAGCATATAGTTTCTTAGTATAAGATTTCCACCTGAGCAAAAGACTGCTTGCATGCATGGCCTGTTGCCAGCTGTACTTGCGGGTGGATCTCCCTCTATATATTTTAACATGCTTGTTTTGGAACCTGACTGTTTCAAGGCTGGAAGAAACAGATGTTTTCTTTCTGCCATAAAGATCCTTGAGGGCACCATTGCTGCTTCACTAGCATCTATTACCTGTTAACAGCCAAAGAGCTTTGAGTGTGAGGACTTAGCGTGGTTCATTTAGTAGCTTTTGCATTGGATCTCTGTACTGAGAGGATGTAAAGTCAGCTGTATTGACTCTGTCTTCTCATCTCCTCCTGCTTTCGGTCTGATCTGCAAGGCCTCATCCTGTCTAGCAGAAAATGTTTTGCTCCTGCCCCATAAATTGCATGCAATTTACATTGTAAAGACGTCCTGACTCTGTTTATGTCCACCTAAAGGGAACTTTGCTGTAGTGCAGAAGAATCTCCTCTCTTAGGGAGGCAGTTGTAAAATCCTGCCTGCCTAGCCGTGGGAGAACCGAATAGCACCTTTTTGTAGCACAGCTAGCGGTGGTCAGGGTGCTTCCCTTAGCTGAGCTGTACCACCAAGGTCTGTTATTACTGATCAGTGCGTGACAGCGAGTGCCTGTGTACCTGAAGCATAGTGCCACAGGCTGCACGAGCTGCAGCTGACTTCCACTGGCAGATGGGTGGCAGTGCATCTGTGTATGAAGGTTTCTCAGCAAGTCTCCAGCAATTCAGACAAGCCTGGACTTGCTCCTTAAAAATTTTTCCTTTGGTCTGTTGGTGCAACTGGCCCAGCATTCTGAAGCAAAGAGTGGAAGAGCTGCTGATGTCTGCTGCTGTCCTTACAGTGAGTGGGACAGGTGCTTGCATTCCAGCATTTGGCTATTTTTTATCAATCTAAGCAACACTGAAAATGCAGTTTAACTGCAGGCCTGGTACCTGCAGCCACCTGGAGACCTACAAGGAAGCCACTAATGGCAGTGTGATTTCCAGGTGTGTTTGAAAGGAACGACTGCTGGCATCTGTGGGAGGGAATCCTAATATCAACCATGGTGAAGTCTCTGTGTGGCAGCACACAGCTGCTTTCACTACCGCAATATCTAAGCCCCCTGGTCACACCTGTGCTGACACAAAGCTGAGTACTGCTGCATGCGGGCCCTGCTGAGGGAGCTGTGGCCTGGCTGCATGACCAAGAGTGTGTTGGAGTTGTCTGAGGAGGGTCAGCTTCTATTGGGAAACTGTGCTGTGTGGAGGTAACAGCAAGAGGCATGGGGCTGCATTTGGAATATTTTCTGTCAAATATGCAGCACGGCTCGATTTACCGCTGGTGAATCAGACACACTGTCTGCTCGGGGAAAACAAGACAACTCTGTCAATGCACTGTTAGAACATGTGTGCTCTTGTCAGTCTGGGCTGAAATAAAACCCAATGAGAGCTGTGACAGAGCACCGTGCTTTAATGTTAGCAAGTACCCAGTCTGAAGTGGGCTCTGCAGCAGATTCCTACTGCCAGCATAGGCGGCGGGAGCACAGCTCCAGCTCCCGTCTTTCAGGGGTGAGCTTTACATTTTGGCATTAGGATCAAAGACGGGAGAATTAATTTGCTGTTTATGTTAAAAGGGATATATCTCCTTGAAATGTAATCTTTCCTGACTGTGTTTAATTGTAGTTTCATCAACCCCACCTGCCTGGGGGCTCCTCCTGTTTCTTCTGTGACATTCCGTATTTTTATCTCAACTTCCGAAGGAAATGAGGCTTCTCGGTGGTAGCACGTGTGCCTCCTTGCCTGCTCTTCCACCCAGTGCTGTTTAGGTCTGCTGGCCAACATTGGCCAAGCGTAATGAGGGAGAAATTCCAAAGATATGAAGTCCCAACGAGTTATGTGAAAGCTGGCAAGCAGCACAGAGGAGAGCGGGTGCAATTTACATCCTTTGTGCCAGGTATGGCAGACAGACCTCAGCCACTGGTCATTATCAGCTAGCTGGCCACTGTTCTGCAGTAAATCAGGAGGAGAAAGTAGATAACTTTTTTTAAAGAGAAAGTTCTAATGCTTGGCTTTCAAGTGCGTACTGCAGCTACAGGAATGGATGCAGCGTAGCGCATGCAAATTGCTTTCCAGCATTTAAAAATCTCCCTCTGATTCTGTTTTTAGCTTATGGGTCTACAAATAGAATTGTACATTTGAGATTATCCCATGTGATCTCTCTTGTGCTTTGTTTTTAACATGTGTGTATGTATATATAACCGTAAAATAGCGATGTTGTTCTCTAATGTTTAATGAGAGAGAAATGTTTGCTCAAAGTCTCTCGACAGCACTTCTTTTGCAAGACAGAAAGTTTGAGTGATGTGTAGGGAGTTGTTGGCTGAAATACAGTCTTAAAACCCAGGTCCTAAAACTGGAGATTATGGCAGAAAGTGCTAATGTGCAAGGACATGGGAATTTGTTGTACTCCAAGCTGACTTGTAACCGTGATTAACACCCCCCTCGTGCCTGAGAGGAAAGCATTCTCTCCCCTGATGCCCAGTCTCTTAAATATGCAATAGAAAGCACATGGCTGAGCTAAGTGTTAAAAGAGCCCTGAAGATGCTGTGCAAACTAGTTTAGCTGATTGGTCTAGAAGCTGCTCTTTGTCTCCTGAACCTAGAAACATCTTTTCCAGTAAGGGGCTTGTGTACATTCCTGTGGATAGGTTTAATCCAAAAGGGATTAAAGCCCAGAGTGTGCTTTGTGTAGTCTCTCTGGCAGAGAATATTTTCTACTGCTAAATAAATCTGCAAAGGTGTTGCCATTAAACTGCAGATAGTTGTTTCGTAATAAGCACATGCAGTTCAGTTTTGTTTTCCTGTCTTTGCTTTCTCTTTTCATAGGATCTTGCTTCAAGCAGGAATAAGATGATGGGAATCTGGCCAATAGGGTGTCTTTATGTGCTGACTCCCAGTTATCTTTTCCGTGTCAGGCTTTTCTTCTCAGATGTTTTGGTCTGAAAGAGTATCTCTGAGAACAGAGAGAAAGGTGCAGAAGGAGCTGCTGTTCCTACTTAGGGAGCACATCACTTGTGTATTTTGCATTGTGCCCATAAGGTAAAACGCTAGCTTCTTTACCCAGCACCGCTGATGCAAATGGCATGGTGAGAATTCAGCAGCCTGGTTGCTTGCACAGAGCTTTGCTGGATGATGGAGGCCTTTCCCTCTGCCAAGTGTCAAGGTCGGTTCCAGAAATGAACTTTCATTTTTTTGCGTGTCAGTGGATGGATGAGGTGTTTTTGCAGTTTGTCATTAGAGCAGGGATATTTTCCACTATAGCTCTTTCTTCCTGAACTGAGCTTCAGTGTTTGATTCTAGTTTTACGTGAGTTGGTAAGAATTAAGTGGAAATCCCAGTGTAAATGCAGCAGCCCCTATACCTTCAGATAACTGTTGCTAGCCTGGCAAAGCACCTTGGACGTGCATGTGAGAGCGAGACGGGAGAATGCACGTGATTACTGAAAATGGCTTTCTGATGTGGAACTTTTGACCAAATGGAAATGTAATTGAGAGAACAGATCCCGGGCAGAAGGAGGAGTGAGCACCCCGGCTGCCTGCTTGACTCCCCCTGTGCTAACCTGTCCTCTTGGCTGTGGCCGCAGATATAGCGGGGCTGTGCTGACTCCATGCTTTGGAAACTGTGAGCACAGGCAGCACCACTAGGGAGGGATTTCTTTGTCTTTGGCGTATTTTACTTTGATAGCCTTTTCTCTAGCATTTGCTTAATTTTCTCTCTTTTAGTCTGTGAGAGAAAGCTGTTTTTGTAAGGGTTAGACGTTTTTCAATTTGGGAAGTGTACCTAGCCTTGATCTGCAACACAAATTGTTAACGTGTTGCCATTTGTACTGTTCTTGTAGAAATGAAGGAATCAGCATATAAATTGCAAACTCTTTCCCTTTCTCCATGCATACCAATGTAAACAAACAAACAAACACCGCTATAAATGAATGAAAGGTTTTCTTACTCTCAGGGAAGAAAGGAGGAACAGTTTGTTTTCTATTTATAAATATTCAGATAGCGTGGTCTTCGCAGAACCACAGGGTGGCTGAAGCTGGCAGAGACCTCTGGGTTCCTCTGGCCCAATGCCTGCTCCAGCAGGGCCACCCAGAGCAGGGTGCCCAGGATTCCTTACAGCTGTGGGGCCGTCTGGGAGTCGTGCCCACACAGCTATGGCTTTGCGATGCCTGGAGGAAAGCTGGTCATGCTGTCTTCCTGAGGGCCTCACTGCATCCTCCGCAACCACCTGCAATGGCTGTGAGGGAGGGTTTGCAGTGCTGCGCACCTGGGGGCTTGGGAGAGAAGTGCCAAGATCTTCTGCAGGGATTCCCCCACCCTCTGTTTCTTTCTGCTGTGCAGCAGGCTATTTTTAGGCTGCTTGCCTGCCTCAGAAATTACTTCACTTTTTGTGTTGGACCACTTCCATAGCATTCATTGTGATTCTGAATTCCAGTGTTTGGGATAATGTTAGAGCAAAGAGTTGCGGGGTGGCGAGTTTGATTCAATGATAGAGCCAGAAATTTGCACTGAGGCAGCGTGCCAGTGGCCTCTGAGCTGGTGACCCACAGGAGACTGGCCTTGTGAACCAGGGTTTGGACCATGCTCTGTATTTGCCAACGAAGAATCTTCTTAATCCTGGGTTTAATGGTCCCTTTGCTGGCAAATGGCAAAAGAAAGTGACCCAGGAACAGCTTGAGCCAGGTACCCGAAGCAGATCTACCTCTGAAAGACACCCATTTGCTTTAAGTACAAAATGAAAAGCCCTAGTATGTGTATGCTAGTGTAGTGCCGTTGCTAACGGACTGGATATTGCTCTTTCTTTCTCCAGGTGTTAGATAGATATGACTTAAATCATGTATTTATTTGATAGTGAAACGGTCCTGAGGTACAGGAGACTGTTATGTGGGAAACAAAGCTTGTTTTAACGTTGCTGCTTATGATGCATCTAGCAATTTGCTGCTCTGAGATGCAAAAGCCAATACAGTTAGATCTATTATAGTTTAATTTCCTACAGCTGGTGGATAAAGCAGAAGAATATAAAGTGCTGGATTTGGGCAGAGCATTATACAGTTCAATAGAAAGGCCTTCTGACACAGTAGCATCCCTGAGGCTGTGCTGGATCTGGAGGGCTGCTGAGCAACTCGCTGGCATTTAGTAGTAGTTTTTTTTTTAAGGAAAAATGAAGATGTTTCTTGTATTGGTCTTCTCTGCTGTTCACCAGTGCATGTGGTGAATATAGCTGTGGGAACTCAGGAGTGTTCGCAAACTGTATGGTTAGTGGGCAGCAGAGTGCGTGCCTACTGCTAAAGCTTAACATGTATGGAAAAGTTGGATTCCAGTGTTTGAGATGGAAAAAATAATACTGATAGTATCAAGCCCACGGTGCTGTGAGTTTTTCACATTTTTTTCTGGATCTTAATTAATAACCACTCATAATGAATCAGTGCCTCTTTTTTGGATTACAGGTCTAATCCACAATCATTCTGAACATATCCATATATCAGTGGCCTTTGGAGTGCAAGTAGCTACTCAGATTAGAGCATGGACAAACAGTTTCTATCACCCTGCTTAGCGTGACTTCATGAGCTGTGTCCTCTCTGAGAAATGGCCATCTTAACTGGCTGGAGAGCAGCGATTTCTTGTGCGGTCTTTTTGTTTATCTAAATTTGTGTACTTGTTTAGTAAAAGTGATCGCCTGTGTGACTGCTGTACTTTGGGCCATCACTAGAGGGCTTCAGATTGAGAAAATGATTTGCCTACTGCATGACAGTGGGAGCCAGAAGTTTCCTCTGAAGTCTGCTACAGTAACGCAATGCTGACCCCTCTGAGTTAATGCTTACTGGTGTTGAGTGGTGTTTTTGTCATCTTCTATTTGGATAAACTAGTTTCATCCTTTTTTTTTTTTTCTTTTTCCTCTTTTTCTTTTCCTTTTTAGCCTTGTTCATTAGCCATCTTTACAACATGAATGATCAAATAGGGCCTCAGCAGCCCTTCCATGTGTGTGGCGAATAGGGCTGTGATTAGGTAGCAGCAGAGGAACAGTTTTTTGCAGTGTTTAGCACCTCCCCAAAAGGAAGAGGACATGCTGTAGAGGTTGTCAGTGTGGAACATGCTTACTCTGAAGGCTGGTGCTGCAGAAACACATTGTGTGGTGGTGGTGAAAGCTGGGTTGTGACTGTTTGCCTTGCTATACATGCTGCAGCTAGGTACAGCTTCTGGGGAAATGTGTTCGATGGTGAAGCAAAGGCATGAGGGAATAAAGGCTGTATTGTATGAAAGAAAACTTGAGCTGGATGTCTTGCTTTGAAGATGTTTGCCAGTAAGCTGGAGAGTTGCCCTCAGCCCAGCCTACTTTCAGTGAGGAAGTTTTATAGGGTCATGAAAAGAGGCAATGTCCTTTTTTCCACAGTGCCTTGTTTTTGCTGAAGCAGCTCACATGCACTGTCGTCATTTCTTGTGCTTTGCATCGGAGACTCAGTGTTCACCCAAAGAGAGTTCCGACTTTCTTCGATCTCTCTCCATGGTGTGTGAACTTTGGAGCACATAATGGGTGCAATTCAAAGCCAAATGTGAGCTCTTTGCTGCTGATCACTTTGGCAGAAACTTCTAGATGCTTGGAGACTGCAGATGGAGCTGATTTGGGGAGAAAGATTTTCAAAACAGGGAGGATAAAAAAAAGCACCCACAACCTTCAAAATTCTCTCTACAAAGTTTTTGTATTGTTTTGCTGACTTCATAATAGCCTGCCTGTTCTTCCTTTTCCTGTTCTGCACCCCTGCCCCTCACTCTTAGCAATTCACGCCAGCCAGAGTGCAACTAAAGGCTTTTCCAAGCAGAATGCCATTTGTTGGTAACCCAGCAGAGATGAGCTCAACTAGTTCAACCAGTGCTTTGTATGAGGCTTTCCTTTTTGATCGGGCTTTGGGATTTCTACATGCTTCTCTTAGAACGACAGCACCACAGGAGTCCCTGGCCATGACAGGCTTTGTTTGAATGCCTGTAGTCTGGCAGAAGCTGACCTCCACAACACATGGTCTTTCACTTAGCTGCCTCTCTCCTGCTATTGCAAAGATCTGATTGCTGTGTGTGGGATTTCTCCTTCCGCGATGCTCAGTAATGTTTCCAAACCGACTAGTGGCTCTGTTCCTTGGTGGCGGAGCTGGAGCTGGCACGTTTGGTGCGATCGCTCCCTTTGTGCATGGCTTCATTGTCAGACAGCTCCGCTCTGAGCAAATCCAGTGCCTTAAAGCACATCCTCCTGATTTCGAGGCTCTGCACACAATTCAGGTTTCCTCGTTCAGATGTAAATGGCCCCCTCCCCACCCCCCAACATTTTCGCTGGGCTTAATTGCTCTTTGTTCCATCTCAAATCAGTGTGATTAAAGAGATTTTTCAGACTGTCACTTCATCGTGTTACAGGACTAGCATAGTAAAAAGTTGTAATATCTGTTAGGGTGAGTACCCCAAGCATAGAATTACAGTCCTTTTCCTGCTTATGAATCATCTTCCCAAGAGACCCTGTGGTGATAGCATTTCTTTTGTTTTAAAGGAAAAGTCCCTGAGAAGGAGGCCATTTATTCAGATGAGAGAGGTCGTCTGTTTTTGTTTCTTTTTAAACATGCAACTTTCAAATTTGTTCTGTGTCTGTTCCAGACGCTAACATTGAGCACTGCTCCCGTGCAGATGTCAGCAGGTTGAAGATGTGGCCACTGGGGGCTGAGGAGATGCAGCCTTCCAGTACGTAAAGGGAGCTTCTAGACAGGAGGGAGACTGACTTTTTGCTCAGTCTGATGATGGTGGGACAAGGGGAAATGGTTTAATCTAAAAGAAGGGGGATTTTTATTAGGTGTTAGGAGGAAATTCTCTACTCAGACGGCGGTGAGGCGCTGGCACAGCTGCCCAGAGAAGCTGTGGTGTCCCATCCCTGCAGGCGCTCAAGGCCAGGTTGGAGGGGGCCCCGGGCAGCCTGAGCTGGTGGGGGGCAGCCCTGCCCATGGCAGGGGTTGGGGCTGGGTGGGCTTTGAGCTCCCTTCCAACCCAAACCATTCTATGATAGGTCAGATTGTTTCTAAAGAGATCAGATTGTTCTGGTAGAGAAGGATTTCAGTGAAACATGTTGATTTGCAGCCAAGTTGCTGAGTGTCACTTTTTAACAGTGGAGATGAGGAGGAGGAATGAGCTGGTAACTACATCTGAAGGCTGCAAGTGCTGGGAATGAGGGCGTGAAGCTTCCTACTTGGGAGGTCGCTTAGCAGAGATGTGCGTGTGTTGCTCTGCCGTGAGGACCAGCAGGCAGGCATGCCGTAAGTCATCATGACATGGTGCTTGCCAGTCAAGAGGATGCTCTTGGATAGGAGCAGGCTGCTCAAGGCATAGCTGCCTGGGGATGGGGAGAAGAGACCAAAGCTCCGGCAGACCTGCTGCACACACATCCTCTTTCTGCCTGCCTTTCATTTTGAATACTTGGACTGCTCGGGAAATGGAATAATCAACCAACCAACCCACACATCTACGCAACACCCAGCCTGAAGTGCTCTCCCCCCACCACAGGGGCAGCCCCTCTTGGTGTGCCTGTGGATGTGCACTTATACCCTGTGCAGTTTTTGTTTCTGTGTGGACTGCCCCACACTCAATTTCTTTTAGAGGCGTTGGGATTGAGTTAGAGCCAGCCTGGGGAGGGGGATTTGAGGCAGGGGCTGTTGGCAGCCCTGGTTTTGCATGAGGGAACAGCAGGGTGATGCAGGGGCTGGTGACAAGAGCTGGGATGGGGAGCTCCAGTCCTCCAACTCTGCTGTAAGCAGAGGCTGTCAGGGACTCAGCTGAAAAGAGAGAGCCTTGTGCTAGGATCAGGGATGTTTGTTTTTAAACTGGAGAGAAAGATACTGTGGCAGCTCTGATTTTTGAGATGAAATACTGTTTAATAATCGCAAGCTTGTTTGCAGCCCAGCAGCAGAAACAAACCTGTACTGTAATATTAGGACCCATCTATGTTTGCTCCAATCCTATTTTCTTGGCTGTTAATCATGGTCTCTTTTTCACCTGCCCAGCTAAGGGTAAAGGCAGCTGAGGAGCTGAGGTGTGATATTTTGTGCCAGCATTTATTGCTTTTATTTATCCCAATGGAGGCGGAGGGAGTGTCCTTCTCAGGCAGGCAATAATTACGTGGTTATCAGCAGCTTCCTTGCTTGAGAAGGGGAGGAGGGGAGATCAGGAGCTGCGACACCCTGTCTGATAGATGGACACAAGCATCTTGTGGCTCTGTTCATTGTTAATTCACTCCTGCAGCACCGCTCAGCTGTGAGGTTTCCAAGCGTGCTTGGCAGCACTGACAACAAAAACATCTGGTCCAAGAATATAGTTCCCTTCTGCTGGCAGCTGCATGAAAATGATTTTGTACATAGTGGCGTGGTGCCAAATGCACTTACTGGTACACTAAAGTGCACAGCCTTTATAGCGCTTTGGCAGCACAGGGTGATTTTAAATACCGTGCGTAAGTCAGCATGAATCTACCAAAGAAAATCAAAACCTCAGCGATTGGTTTTTATGGAGAACTTGCTTATCAAGCGTGCACAGATGTGGATCTAACTCTGTACCTGCCTAGAAGCTGCTCCTGTCCAATTACAAAGGAAAAGCCTTTTGGTAACAGCCCTGATTGTCATCTGTCCTCTGGCAGGGTTTGGCATGAGCATGAAGGAAAATGCGCCCCTCACAGATGTCCCTGAATTCCTCTGTTGGTGGTTGCTTTATTTGTTGCTGATAGAGATGGTCTGTCTCCTCTCTTGTTTTAGAAAAAATGCAATGCATGCCGAAGAAAATGTTAGCTGTGAATTGAGTAGTTTGTGTGTCTGCTGGTAAATTATAATTTGAGTGATTGGACCTAATAATTATAGAGTCATCATCATCATCTTGTCAGTCAGATGTAAATTACTCTATAATGGATTTCCTTTTTGAAAAGCTGTGTTTCCGAGTGCGAATATATTTTAGAGTTAAAATTTAACACCCTTATTCCCTCCTGTCTTTAAAACCTTTATGGTTATAGGTCTCCTCCTTGTGTGACCAAGCAAGTTTAAAACAGGTCTTCACTCCAGCGAAGTTGCTCTTGGACTGTATTTTTCTCATTATTTCTTTTCTGACTTGGTGCTCATTCCCACAGACTAGTACAGCCACTCAGCGTGGCAGCACTTATTCACCCCCAAAGTTGCTGCTGCTCATAGGCTTCAGGGATGCTGTTGAAGAGCATGGAAGAGCAGAAGGCTTTGCATCTGCTTAGGCATCTATTGTGGGTTCACCCTTTACAACAAGAGCCCTTTGCTTCCTAGGACGAAGTGGGGAGTTTTATGCAAGTTTCCTTCAGGCAGGAGCAGTGTATGTGTGTGTTTGCTTAGGGCTGGCTGTCTTTGGCTGCAGACTTGCTCCTCTGTGCTGAAATTTCTGGGGGGCCTGTTCTTACTTAGGGGGAGAATGAAGGAAGGGAAAGTGGAAATAGGGGTTAAGAGAGGAGGAGAAAATTCCTGCTGCTGGCTTGCCAAATGTTCTTTGCTTGAGGTGTTGATTCCCCCCCCCCCCGTATCCAGCATGGGTATTTTCTGGGGTAATTTTTAAGGGGAAAATGGAATTTATAGATTCACAGGATGGCTGAGTCTGGCAGGGCCATGTGGGTCCCTCTGGCTCAAAGCCTGTTCCAGCAGGGCCACTGACAGCAGGGTGCCCAGACCCATTTCCAGGATCCTTTTGGAGATCCCAGGGAGGAGACCCCACAGCCTTTAGGCAGCCTGTGCTGGTACTTCACCACTGGCAGAGCATGGAAGTGCTCCTGGTGAGCAGAGGGAGCTCCTGTGTGACAGTTTGTGCCCACGGCATCTTATCGTGACACTGTGCACCACTGAAAGGAGCCTGGCTGAGTCCTCTGTGCACCCATCCTTTGGGTATTTGTGGTGATCCCCCGGAGCTTCCTCTTCACCAGGCTGAAGAGCCCCGGATCTCCCAGCCTCTCCTCATAGCAGAGGTACTTCAGGCTCATCATTGCGGTGGCTCTCTTGGACTCTCTCCAGTATGCCCATCTCCCCCTTGTACTGGAGGGCCCAGAACAGGATGCAGTATTCCAACTGTGACCTTATCAATGCTGAGAGGAATTTGACAAGGCTTAAAAGGAGAATAATAAATAAAAGAATGACTTGGTGAATTTGAGGCTCGCTCATCTGAGCTCCGTAATTTTTTTGCTCTAAGTATGGTCATGCTTTCAGCCCAGATACAAACTGCTGGTCATTCCATCCCCTCCGTGCCTTTCCCTCCCTGTGCCATCCTGGCCTTGCCAGAGTGGTATTTTGCCAGTGTCACCTTGGGCAGGTTTCCCAGCTTCCCTTCTCTTCCTGGCACACAGTGCCTGCTCAGCCTGCTTCACACGCTCTGCCTCCTTTTCTTGTGAGAAGAAGGGGCACTTGGCCACTCCACCCACTGCTGTCACTCGTCATGGCTGGCCCTGTCCGCACGTAGAGCAGAGGAGGAGGCCACGGGTTACCTGTGCAGGCTGAATGGTGACTAATTCTGGTCCAGGGGAACTGAGGTGTTCAACCTTGAGGCAAAGATTACCTGAAATTAAGACTTGTAAAGGCTTGCGAATTCTCACTGTGTCATTCAAGCAGGTTTGTAAGACACATGTACAGATTGGACGGTTCGTTTTATTTCTGTGTAATTTACATATTTTGGCTGGCTCACAAAAGAAACCTTATGTTAAATGTCAGATCATGATCTCACACACCAGTCCTTGCTTACAAGAAGTTTTTTGGAGGCTGTGCTGTAGCCCAAATTTTGAAGTTTTCCTTTTGTGGATGTAAAACAGGGCATAGGTTAAGGGTGACGTGTACAACAGTCTTTAAACTTGGGTATGATGTGTTCCTAAGCCAGTGTATGACCTATGATGTTGAGGGAGATGTGATGG
The DNA here is from genome assembly GCF_019238085.1 of Lagopus leucura. Classification (NCBI taxonomy): domain Eukaryota; kingdom Metazoa; phylum Chordata; class Aves; order Galliformes; family Phasianidae; genus Lagopus; species Lagopus leucura. Next base: position 46,691,634 of record NW_024962262.1, on the reverse strand, counting down.
CAGTCTATTCAATAGGGTTTTGCAGGTGTACCTAAGACAGATTTCTTTAAGGAAGAAGTGTCCTATATATTTCTTCGTAGTATGGGCTCAGTGCAATGTTTCATGTTATACAGGTGGATTTGGGGCTACAAAGAAGATGCAGTAATTCTTTGTTTAGGGCTTTCCACAGTACTCATTTTCTGATAAATTGCAGGGCTCTTTAGTGTAGCTCTCAGAGTTTTAAATATTTGGAAGGAAAAGTTGCAATACTTGCAACATTTTAATGAGGAGGGTTTGCTTAATTAAAGCGTGGAAGACTTGGGGAATGCAGACAGCTGAAAGATCAGCAGTGTGTTATGAAGTTCTTCCACCTACCAATTGATATGGTTTCAAAAGCCAGTCAGTAATAAACCTTGCAGTGTTCCATTACCTGTTTGCTGTCATTTCAGCAGATGGTTGATGTTAGTAATGACCAAAGCCTGGATTCATTTTGTCTTATTTTAGGCACTTAGTTATTGTGTTGAAGCTTGGTGCATTGGGTACACACAACATAGCGCTGGGTAAATGGTGCCTGTATAAGGGGTCAGGTCCGTCCACCTGAGGTAGGATGCGTCCTACAGAGGGGTGGATGTCACCAGCAGGACTGTGTCTCCTGGAGGTCAAAGGTGCGTGCTTCATGGCCGCTGGCAGTTGCAGTGGTGTTGGTTTGTGCTCTCCCATTTGTTTAAAATTTATTTTTTATAATTGATTTGGGAGTACCATCTCTAGTCTGCTCCTCTGCTTCACAGGTCTGTGTTTGCTTCTGGACTAAACACAGTTACGTACTGAGCAATGCATAGCCCTTCATTGCTGTCAGGCATGTGATAGAGCTTCTGAATTTCTCTTGTCAGCTACTTTTCCAGCCCAATCTCTTTTAAATAAAATATCTATGTGAAACAGCCCCAAGGAAATGCTGAAGTAGGATTACTTTTCCTTGCTCTCCTTTGTTCTGCTCCTGTTTGGGTGTGCATGGTGACAGCTTTTGGTTTCATGGTTGCAAAATTCAGGTCTGTTTTTTTTTTAATGAAAGAGGGGTTGCAAAAATCTCTTTTCTCTGTACATCTCATCTGTAGGACTTACTGGTTGCTTGGGTATGAAGCTGTGTACTGAACAAATCTGTTCAGTAAGGAAATCGCTGTGTTCATTAAAGTATAGGTTATTGTGGCGTACTTGCTAAAAGTGCATTTGTGTTAGGCCAAATTTGTTGTTTGTCCCATCTTAAATTTCTGTAATATAACATCTTTGTGGTATTTTGTGCATTAGAAAAACACTTTCAGTTGTTTCAGCCTTTTGTTTTCTTTCCTCTCCCAGATGTTCGCGTTCTGCTCACTCTTCTCAAAGTTAATATCTAGTTTCCCACTAGAACCTTCATTTATCATTGAGTCTCTTCATATGCATGAAACCTGTGGGACTCAGGAGCCTTTCCCAGATCCTGTGTCCCAGCAGTGCCTGGACTGCGCATCCAGGGAAGGACCTATGGGTTGCTGCCCTTTTGGATGGAGACCTGCTGTCTGAATCTGGGTGTAGGAGGGGGCAGCAGCCAAGTGGTGTGAAGATGCCTCTCGTGGCTCCCAGAGATGCTGCTTTCCTTCTCATCAAATATATACTGAGATGGGAAGCAGAAAAGCCACACAACTTTTTGGCTTTGCATGTGAAACTGTTTTTTCTCTGGTATCTATGTTTCTTCTCTTTCCCTCAGCCCCAGACCTTTGCATAAAGCAGAATGTTTTAACCTGTTTCCTTCGCAGACAGACTTATTTTTGATACCTGCTAGCAAGGGTTTAAATCTGAGACTGGATGTAGAATTGTATGGCAACAGGCCTTTTTTAGCGTGAATTATACTGGCAGAAGTAGAGTACTAACCCTTCCCTTTTTGGCAGGAGCTCTAGTGATGTAAGTACAAGGATAGCTTGTTGCATAACTTGTAAATAATTCAGGCTTGATGAGGATGGACAATTGTAGATTGATAGATGAGAATGCAGTCTGAGCAGGAAACGCTTTTAGGGAACCATGACCAAGGATCAAGGGACCAGCCTTGGAAATATTTGCAGGATTTTGCCCTTAGGAGCCTTCTCTCTGGGTTGCCTTCTGAAAAGCCTTTGGTGCTTTGGAGTTCTGCTGGGGGAGGTCAGCAGCAGTGCCTTCCCTCTGCCTTTAGCACAGCTCATTCAGTGCCCAGCAAAGTCACCAGGGGCACATCAGGCAAGAAAGGAAATATTGTTGTCATCGTGATTGGCAGAGGAGGTGGCTCTGGGGAAACAACAGACAAGTATTATCTTCACGTGGCTCTTGGCTCCTTCCCCTGCGCACGTGATTCCCTCTTGTGCTCCTGCACAATACTGCTACACAGGCTCCTTCAGGCAGTGCTGGGACCCTACTGAAAAGCTACCCATCCCTCGTGCTTCTTTGTCCAGTTAACTTTATTGTTGCTTTATAGCTGAATCCTCAGCGATGGCACTGTTGCAAACAATTTGGCTCATTTTCTTACTTGTTTCAGATGATGCCTTTAGTATGCAGTAGAGAGGGTGTTGAGCCAAAGGGAGATGAAGCACTCTCTGTTTGGTGTGTTGTGTGAAGTGTGTTTTTAATCTGCTTGACAAAATCTAATGACCGAAGGTAACCAAACGTAGTCCTAAGGACAGCCCTTTTCTCCCAACCATTTCTCACAAAAAAGATTTTTTTGACCCTTCGGAAAGCAGCCCAGCTGTCTTTAGCTACTGTACTTCTCAAGCAAGGTCCTGCTATATCTGGCAGCTCAAAGGCTTATGTGCAGTTCACAGCATCAGGATAGGCTCTGGGAGGCTTCTAACCAGCAAAGACTACAAAGGGCTTTGTCTGCATGGGCTGCCCATGTGGATAAGGGGCAAAGTGACAGCAGTGGTGGGAAGGTGCTCCCTACCCCCACTATTGCATGCTGGATGTCCAGTGCTCCTGGGGTATCACTGAGCATGTGGTGCAACAAGCCCTTATTCTTAAGCACAAGCAGCTTGCTGGAGAAGTGCATGTTTAGGAAAAACTGGAAGGACAATGCAGAGAAAGGAAAGGCACCGATTCCAAGCTGGAAACAGACTGTGGGTGAGGGGTCTGTGAAAGAAGGGCCTTGCACATATGGTGGGACAGACACAGGGAGTGCTGGGGCTGAAAAAGTAATAGAGGAGGGAGATGGCAAACAAACTTGCATGAGGTCTTTACCTTGAGGGTAACAAAGCTCAAAAGCTCTGTAAAATGCTCTAGGAGAGTGAGTTGTAGTAACAAAGTTGGAGGCTCTTGTATATTAAGATCTAGGAGGCACTGCATATGGACTTGTAAATGTTTACTGCATGTCTTGATTAAAGTCTTTTCTATTCAACAGCTTAGGCTTTCCCTCCCAAGAAGCCTGTGCTTTTTTTTTTTTTTTTAAAAAAGAAAGAACTATTTTGTATCGTATTCCCAATTCTGACACAATTTTGGGGTTGGAAAGGATTATGTTTCTCCACATAGCATTCTCAGTACTTCAAGCTCTTCTGCTTTTCTCTTTGTATGAACTTCCTACCTTGGCAGGCTCTGGCAGGGACTTGCCCAGCATGTGGAATCTCATTTTTATTGTGGTTAGGTTCCTCCCAAAATTGCGATCTCCTTCCCGTCTTGAAGGCAGTACCACAGCTCCTGGTTTGAATACTGCTCTGTGTGCAATACTGCCCCAGCTCCTTGTGCCAAAACTTCCCTCTTGTGTGTGAAACTTTATTAGCGACTGTGTATATTATGGATTCCAATACCAGAAAAGGTCACCTATTGTGCTAGGCACTATTCAGACTCTCCCGGTTCTGGACAGATCCTTCTTCAAATGGATGCAAGCCAGATTAGGGGTGTGGGGAGAAGGGAGGAGAGAGGATGTGACACACAAGCAGAACGGTGGTTTGCAAAAGTTGGTGTTGTGATTTATCCAAGAAGGTTTTTGTTTGCAATTGGAATATTTCATGACTTTTTTTCAGATGGGGGAGAGCAGAAGTTATAAGAGAAAGGGAGGGGAAAGGAAAATAAACTGGATTATGGTCCTCTCCTGTTGCCTTTCCTTTTTTGTTGTTGTTGTTGTTGTTGTTGTTGTTGTTGTTTCTCATATGGTGGTGAGTTGGTGAAAGAAAGGATGAGCTGTCATTTCTGGTGCCTGTTGAAGGCAAAACAATTTCTACCGTCTTGGGGCCCGTGGTTTAGTTCTCCCTTTCTTCTCTTACAGAGAAGCTGTGCTGATGCTCCTCTGTGCCTCCCTGCATGCATCTGAATTCTCTGATAGTTGAAAGAGTCCCAAAGCCTACAGGCTGCTGCCTGTGGTTCATAGCCAGCTGAGCTCATCCTGAAGTCCTGGGTACAGTGCAACCAGCAGCCATTCTCCAGGCAGTGCAGCCCCTGGATATGGGCTGGCAGAGCTTTGTGGTGGCATGGGAAAAAGCAGACAAAAGGAGACTTAGAGACTTCCTTTCCCCCCTTGCCTGAATATTTAGGTTTCCATTGCTGGGTAGTGTTATTAATTAAAACACTTTCTTAAAGCTTATGACATTTGTAATGGGAAATTTTTTATTGTCTCACTTCTTAAATCAAAAAGGGAAATTGCTGAAGGGATGAATTTGTATTCCTCTGCAAACTGACGTAGGACAGTATGTAAACTACTTGGAAGCTTAGATAAACTTGATTTTACTTTTGTCACAAAGCACTGTTCTCCTGTAACTTTGCTTGGCCATGTTTCCTCATTCATGTTGCCCATCATCCTTCACTAGGGTAAATAAAATTTTCTGTAATTCTCCTATGTTTCTCCTCCCCTACCTGTGGCATCCCTTGAGATACAAGTGAAGCCTGGCAGTCACCACAAGCTGCTTTTTGGAGGCAACCACAGATGCAACCTCTTCCATCAAAGGGAGAGTGAATGTAAGACCACCATGGACATGCCCTGGGGTACTTCCTTGCTGTACCTTTAGACTGTTGTCTTCCTCCCAGCTCCTGACATGTATTATAGAGCATGGAAAGCAATGCTGCTGCCTGTCATCCCTAGGTCTGTCCCTGAAAGACAGGCACTCCTGGTTCAGACTGCTGGTGGCCTCACAGAATCTGTGGAGCAGGGACAGGTTGGGACTGCCTTCCTCAGTATCCTGAGGTGTCTGGACAAAATATTTGATTATCTGAGATACTGGAACAGGTTGCCCAGCGAGGCTGTGGATGCCCCCTCCCTGGAAGCATTCAGGGCCAGGCTGGATGGGGCTTTGAGCAACTTGGTCTAGAGGGAGGTGTCCCTGCCTATAGTAGGAGGTTGGAAATAGATGATCTTCATGGTCTATTTCAACCCAAGCTATTCTATGATTCTGTGTTTCTTTCTAGAGTTTCTGTTCCAGTCTCTTCCCTTCCCCCCATGGTGTCCAGTAAAGTGCTAATGAATTCCTCATCCTCTCAAGATTAGTATAAACAAACAGAATTTTCTTGCAGTAATGAGTGGTTGTGATGAAGGATGATGGAAGGGTGAGCAGGATCCTTGGAGAACAGCATCCTGGTGCTGCAGTAGTGAGCAGACTGGGAAGCCAGTAGGTGGCACAGCGAGGGGTGGCTGGCCTGCTGCTAATTGTCGTGTGGTAATGCAGGCGTTTAGGAATAAGCTTTATGCTCCATGGTAGATTTCTGTGCATGTGGTTTGTAATCTCCCAGCCCAAGGCTTTTTGATAAAAGCAGCCTCGCGTTGAGAAATTCCTCGGTGTTGTGCTGGTGTGGCCATTGAATTTTGGAAAGGAAACAAGTGGAAAAGGAGAGGAAATCCACTCCAAGCCTGATTTAACCATGTGACTCCTACAAAAGTATAGCTTACTGCAAAAATTGCTGGTAATCAGACATGCTGTCACAAACAGACAGTGAGTGTAGAAGTATAAAACACTCGCACCAGCCCCAGCACAGGCCCAGACAAAGAATATTTCAATGAGAGTTTGTATCTGCACATAATGGCTTAAAGTGTAATTGATGCCAGCTGCATAAAATCACTAGGAAGGGCTCACCAGCTGCCTCTCGCCTCCAGTGGAAAAAAAGACGCAGTTTTGTACCCCTTCGTGAAAGTGCAGTCTCTCCTCAGTCACATTTAGTTTTTCCCTTTGTGATCCTGGGCAGTACCAGCAGGGACAGCTTTGAAGGCCAGAGACGAGGGAGCTTCCTTCCCCCACGTCAGCCCTTGTGTCCGAGTCCCAGGATGGCCCCACGGGTGCTTTCCTTGTGGGGTGGCTGCAAGCTGCTCGCCTTGCCTCGCACGTGGCTGCGAGCGGAGCTGTGCGGAAGTGCTCTTATCCGGTGACATTTTTGGGTGGGACTCATCTCACCCGAGCGAAGACATCTGCAAAGTCAGTGTCTGGATCTTTGCTGATGACCTCATCCTCCTTTTGTAGTTAGGGGGGAGAAATAAACACCCGTAGGGTTTATATTGTTTGGCCTCTTCAGATGTCCACGTTGGAATGAAGTCAATTCTACCCTGGAAAAAATAAAAGGTCCTGAATCTGGAACACAGCAATTCAGCTCTTTACTATTTTATTTTTTATACCAATTCCTGTCCTGTAGCCGTACTGCAGCAGGGTGGTTGGACTCGATCTCTGGAGGTTCTTTCCAGCCCCTACAATTCTGTAATTTTCCACACTGATTAAGCCTTACGGTCACTTCAGTCTGTTGCCTCAAAGTCTTCAGGACTTGGTGCTAGAGAGCTATTGATCCACACTGAGTAAGTAGGGTCCTCCAAAGACTGGCAAGGCTTACCGAATCTGTTTGTTTCTGTAAGCTGGCAATCGGACTGGACTGGACCTGTAGGTGAGACACTGTGAACAAATGCTCAGTGACAGCTCAAGTAGCAGTTTAGCACCATTTCTCATCTTAGTTAAGGGCCGCCGCAGGCTGTGGTGTAGGTGCCTTGACAAGGCCACAAGGAAAAAAGGATAGAGCAGTGACAGCCTACAGTCTGCTGGATCTCTGGACCTTTGGGTTGGGTGTTTTTTGGTGGTTGTTTATTTTTTTTGTTTCTTTGGTTTTTTTTTTTTTTTTTTCAGAAATGGATCCTGTCTAGGCATCATCATTTTGGCTGCTGTTGTTATAATAGATAAGCACGAACAGCTTTTAGGACATCCTGCTCATTGTATTGTAAAAGCCATTGTGTTTATGTGCTGGTGGTAGGAAATAATTTTCTTATAAAGAGTGACTACAAAATAGCAGATTGTCCAATTATACTTAGTAATCTACCAAGCATAACAGTCCCAAACTATTATGTTTAGCAGAGCTCCCAATGCAGCTTTTTTTTTTTTTTTTTTTTTGCCTAAATTCAAAGCTCAGAATTGTTCTTTCTAGCAGTGATCATGTATATTTCTTCTACTATTTTTTTTTTTTTTACTAAATAAAAAAAGATCACACAACAGCAATGACAGCAGAAACAGCTGAGGAAACCCCAGGTTAGCTTTTGGCTCAACAAGCCATGCTGATAATAATGCTTTTTCCCGGGGCTGCTGTTTGCTGGTAACTTTGATTTACTAGATAATATTACTGTTTCGTTCAGCGTTCCAGAAATGCGCAGTATTTTACTTTAAAGAGGCATCACGAGAAGATTTAAGAATAGTTTATCCCTGGTGCATTTTGGGAATTCTCGCCCAGTAATGTATGAGTAAGCACTGCATCCCAGTGCTGGTGTATTTCAAACAATTGTTTCCTTTACAGCACGCGGTGGTTTCCTTCACTAAAGCCATGCGTACCGATGCATGTAAATAGTTAACATGTAGTTAGTATTAACATCTGCATTTGTCGTGGATAGGATGTTTGATTGCTGGTGTGCTTGAAATTGCAAGGAAGTTTAAAGCTTAAAATGTAATCAGCTTTGACATACAGGATAATCAAAACACTCGCTGTCATCTCAGCCAGCCTGCCACCCTAGGGAGTAGAGGTAGCAGCTTCTTCCTGGAGTCAGCATAAGGCAGAAAAGTGGCCCGTGGGTATGTAAAGCTAAAAGGTTGTGGAGCAAATACACACCCCAACTAAATGGGGAAATCAGCTCTGTTTTAATTAGCTGCCTTGAGTTGGGCTAAGTGAGGACTCCCACTGTCTAGGTGTGCTTACAGAAAGGCCAGGGAGTGCGTTGGTGGTAGGAGAGTGGGATGGTGGCTGCTCCTTCTCTCCTGCTTACTGTCTTCACACATGTACATCATTGTCGTTGCATTGCTCCAGAAGCATGCATGGATCCTTCTGTGAAATGCACCCCGCTGTTATTTAACTTGCGTATTGTTGGTGCTCTTAAGAAGTGGTTGTGTAGCGTTGCCCCTTTCAAACAGCTGTGTGGTTTGTTCTAACGCTGATCTCATGTATGGTGAGGACAGCCTCCTCTCACCTGAGCTGCTCTCTGCTTGGCACAGCTCTGACAGGGGCGAGCAGGGGGAAGTCCTTCCTCTGCCTTTGTATTGCAGCATCCTGTTTACGGGTCGGGCTCCCAGCCCTCTTTTCCTGATGCACTTGCTTTTCCTCTGTGGAGCCGGATGGAGGAGGAGGAAACCTGTGTGTGAGGCGAATGTCTTGTTCATGCAGGGAGGGGAATTCCTGCTGCACTGAGCCCGTCTGGTGGCATTTAAATAGAACAGGTTGAAATCCTTACAGGCAAACAAACAAACAAACAAACAAAAAAAGAGAAATAATACTTATTGTAAATTAACAGATTTTTCTGTGTTTTTTTTTTTAGTTCTCTGGATTACATAGAATAGAAGTCTGTTACGTGCATATTTGTTTAAGGTAGTGTAGTCACTGGGTTTTGGATGAAGACCAGTGCATTTTAGGAGGCAGTTTTCCACACAGAAGGTGGTGACACACTGGAACAGGTTGCCCAAGGAGGCTGTGGATGCCCCATCCCTGGAGGCATTCAAGGCCAGGCTGGATGTGGCTCTGGGCAGCCTGGTCTGGTTGGCGACCATGCACATAGCAGGGGGTTGAAACCAGATGATCATTGTGGTCCTTTTCAACCCAGGCCATTCTGTGATTCTGTGATCCTTTGCTTACTTCTTGTACTACTGTAAGATTAGAGAAGTATGGGTCTATTTGAGACAATCTCAATGAAGAGGATTTTGTTGTGAACCTGGGGTTTGTTTATTAAGTATGATGATGATATCAATTCAACTTTTTAAAAGCTACTTGTATAAAAGAAAAAAGAGCATAATTTATGCCCATGGTATATTAAACATGCATTTTTTGGTTTTGCTTTTCCAAAGGATGAAGAAGAAGAAATCAAACTGGAGATTAATATGCTAAAGAAATATTCTCATCACAGAAATATTGCAACTTATTATGGTGCTTTCATTAAGAAAAGTCCTCCAGGACATGATGACCAACTGTGGGTAAGCAGATGTTTCTCAAGCATGTTCATAAGCCTTTCCCTTTTGCAAATTATTTGAGGATGATAGAAATATCATTATGGAAAGACTGCCTAATAGAATTTGGTGCTTGCTTGAACAGATAGAAATTGAATAACATAGGCTAATGTGATGGCTGAGCTAAGATTTGTTAGTAGCAGTGTATTTGCTCTTTAAGTAATTTTTTTCCCCATTTCAAAGATGGATAGTAGTGTGTTTCATGGGAACAAGGCAGATGAGCTGAGCAGTAGGAACGTGTGGCTGTGAAAGTAAAGCTGCACTTGAAAATTCTACCCGTTTCTCATTGCATCTCATCTATTCCCTCCAGAGGACTGAAGTTTGGGTTTGAAATGGCAGTGTAGAGACACGAGTACACGCTCTTGTCTCCTATAAATAAGTGGGAATTATAGATTAAGATGTGTTGCAATGGTGTGGTCAGCTTGATTCCTTCAGCACTGTATGTGCTCTTACTTCTGTTACTGCTAATGCATTTTGCACAGCTGAGCATATCCAGATTCCCAGTATTAAATTACAGTGATTAAATCAGTCCTAGAAAATGTGGTAACTAATGTGAGACATATTCCATGTTTGTCTGACACACATTGGAGACATTTGTTTTGGATCCACTTTCAAGGCAGAGAGGTAGAATAAATGATATTCTGTGCTTCATGAGGGTTTCCCAAATCGATGCTGCAGAGTGATTATTTTACTTTGCTAGACAGCTGGAAACTGTGTTTAATGTTGATTGCATGCTGGTATTTCTTTTGCAGCTTGTTATGGAGTTTTGTGGAGCAGGCTCTATCACAGACCTTGTGAAGAACACAAAAGGGAATACTCTGAAAGAAGACTGGATAGCATACATCTCCAGAGAGATTCTCAGGGTAAGGAAAATAGTTCACTGCACTCAGAAACACGGAAGCAATCTTGCGGATGTAACTTAGCTTGTAGTTCTGCAGGAAACTGTTCCTATCAGTCCTGTTAGCCAAGTCATTGTCTGAAGAGCGTGTAGGAGTAGATGGATGTCTGCTGTGCATCATTTAACTTCAATCTCCTACACTGGCAGTGAGGACAAGACCACAAATGCTCACACACTGTGTGAGTTGTGCTGTACTGTGAGAGCAGTGCTGCATGAGAAGGCAGCTTAAGAACCAGAGTCCTTATCTACCGTAGAAGCTGAGAAACAGCACCCATGTGCCTGTATGATGCTTTTTGTAGATTTTTTATTTTTAGAAGACTGAGGTTGCAACAGTGTCATAACACTAGATGGTGCAGAATGGGCTTTTCCAAATGTGCTTACAGCCTTCATTCTCTGCTTATAATCGAGCCTGTGGAGGAAGGGAGCTGTTGGCTTAGGCCAGCCATTGGGACTTTTGTGCTGCAGTGTGCTTACATGTTGCTTATTGCTGCAGTCATTCTAGGGTGAGCAGATATGTCGCATGCGCTGTAGAGTGCTAGCATAAGGCACTGCAAAAGTTCCTCAGAAAGAGGGATGCTACTTATCAGTTCTTCTAAAACTGATAGCTAAAGCTAATTACATCTCATGTTTAATTTCCAGTTGGTATGGTTGAAGTGCTTTTTGAATTGGCATGTTTGCTGTGCTAAGTAAATCTGGTATGATTTTCCTCGTGCTTCTTTGTAAAACAAATTGCCTTCTACCCATTCCATTATACAGTGAGTCTGTTCAATTGCCTCATCAAAACTGAAGTTCCAAGGGCTTTATGTTGAAGGAAACCACCAGTAGCTCTCGCATAAATCAATGCTGCTGATGTCTGCGTTGCACATTGGCTCTGTCTTGGTGATTATTTTAAATGATGGAGGCATATGATTGTGGTCTCTTGCTCAAACTCCATCTGCCAGGAGAGAGTTTGGCTATTGAAGTTTGGGCTGGCACGTTTTGAATTATTGTTTACTAGAAGGAATAAAAGTTACCGTCATGAATACCTACTGGTGGTTGTATTTCCAGTCAAGTGGACAGCATGCTATCCAAGCTAACTGCTGTAATACAGAATACCAATCTTATGCTTGAGTACAGCTGTGCAAACCTGGAAGTACTGCATGCTATGTTGCCTTCACTGTAAATTCTTCTTAAGGTGGTAGGATCATGCTCGCTGAGAAAGTGAAAGAAGGTTTTACTTCAGAAAAGCATTACAGCTGTTTTCTCATTCTTGTGAGACGTTTGTAAAAGGAGCCTCAATTGTTTACGAGCAGAAACTGGAATATCTGAAAAAAAGGGATGCAAAATTCACATTGCAAACAGGCACTGCAAAACCTGATTTGACATTGAGTTTGTCAGTGGTGAATGAGAGAGCTTGTGTAACGAAAAGTTAAATGAGCTGAAGTGCCAAAGATTTGTGCAGGTTAAGATGGAGGTGAGAGCCTCCTGAATGCATCCCTGTGTGGTCGGAGGGACCTCAGAGAACTTACCTGGGACTGCAGGAGGGTCAAGCTGCTGCTGCTTGGTCACATCCTAACCCCTCAAGAGCTTGAATGTATTTTTCCAGTAAGATCAGATTGTACTCCAGAGAGAACATATGATTCATATGATTATCTCCCTGACTGAGGCAGTATAACGTTAGGCTTTGAAAAGTATCGTGTGCGAAGCTGTGGAAAAGCCTTCATTCTTGCAAAAAATAAGGCCACGCTTAGTGTTAAGAGCCAGTGAATGGATACCAAGGACATTAACCATTCAGTTTGTTTCCTTGTGGCATATGCAAGGAGGAGCTGTGGATTATATATTTTTTTTGTCCTGCTCATTAAGTGTTTTTAAAATAGAAAATAGCCCAATGGTTATGTAGGCAAACTGATAAATGATCATTTAATGAAGAACATGTGTTAGAAAATATTTCTCTGCAGCAAGCACTACTCTCTTAACCTTTTGCAGCTGTAAAGGTTCTATTGCTTTATTTTTCATAAAACATTAGAAGTCTGTGAGGGCAGTGCAAACAGGCAAGATGATCCCACCGGAGACTGCAGTTTTCCAAGCAGAGTGCCGAGGAGAAACCAAAATATGGGCAGTTGCTAAGAGGGTTGCCTATTGTTCCACCAATTACATTAGGGAGTAGAATGCAACATATGTCTTCCCCGACCCTCCCTCCACATGGCTAACGCTTTGGGGCATGCATCCAGGTGCTGTCTCAACAAAAAGCACCGTATGCCAGGAGGTTTTGTTTCCTTTGGAAAGTACAGTGCTCGTTGTTCTTTTTTTTTCCTCCATTTTTTTTTCCTGAGGAACAATTATCTGCCTTCGTATTTATGGGAGATAAGTCAAGATAGATGAGAGAATTCCACTCCATCTTTGCAAAAGCACTTTTTTTTGCCATCAGTATTCCATCTCCCTCCAATATAAATGCTAACCCACCACCATCCCTCCTCCTTCTCACAAGACATACCTGCATCATGCTGCTCCCTCCTTTGTCCTTTCTGCCCCACTCCTGGACTAAATTTCCCTTCCTCTAAGTGTGATTCGGTATATGTCGGATGTCACCAACCACACTGGCACCACTGTCATTCACAACGTAATTGTACTGAGACTTTCTGGTCGCTGAGCTTCCTCCAAGTGACAGCTGAGAAGTGTTTACACAGTGCAGATGCTGAGCTGTGTGTATGCACAGCATGGATACAACCTGGGGCCTTATTCCCTGCTCAGTTATCGAAAGCTGAGCGGGTGGTGTGCTGCTACAAGGCTCCTGTGGATTGCATTGCATGTGTATCTGCTGAGCACAAACCCATGCACCAAAGCACGGGCTACAGGGCTGCAAGGCACGGATTGCCTGCTGTTGAACAAAGAGCCTAACTCTGAATGTTGTCTGCTTCCTCTCTTTTCCCTACTGCAGGGGCTGGCACATCTTCATGCCCACCATGTGATTCACAGGGATATCAAAGGGCAAAATGTGTTGTTAACAGAGAATGCAGAAGTGAAACTTGGTAAGTAGACAAGCACAACTGCTTCCTGATTCATCTAGCCTTTGTTGTTTTTCCTGATGTTCTCCATATTAATTTCATACTTCAAAAGCCCTGCAACATGTTCTTTAGCATGTACACTCTGCCACTTCTCTCATGTGGATTGAGGCTCCGGACGTATTTCCTCCTGCAAGTTGTTGCATTTCATTCAGGGTTATTTGTTTTCTTATTGGAATTAGTGAGTGAATGGTTTTGTGTCTACATCAAGTTTTGTGTGGCACAGGTTCGTTCTGATTCCCTTCATTCTGGACTTGGGAGGTGATAGAAATCATTCCTGTATTTGGTTTTAATTAAAACCAGCACGTGCTGTTCAGATTCTGGGCACAAGAATGTGACCTGGATGATGCCTTTGAGGAAGCAGTGGCATGAAGTTCAAAATGCATTTCCACCTCTGGCATGCCTGCTGAAAACCATGCTCATTCCATGGCTCTTCTCTCCTTTGCAAGTGGACAATCTCCTTTTTCTTTTTCTCTAGTCTGTCTCTTCCAGTTACTGCACACTTCAACCTTCTGTGTTTGCATCACACTACATTCACCACCTTTTTTTGGTTAAATATATGTCATGCTGAAGGCCTCCTACCCAGCCCACATCCCTTCTGTTTTGCATTACACCTTCCTGCAGCACGAGGCATAGAAAGATGTCCTGACTCTGTCCTCCTGACAGAGGAGGAAGTTCTCTGGAGAGCTTTTCTTTCAGCCCAAAGTGGAGCACAGTAGCTCCTGAACTGTTGCTCCCACAGAGCTTGTCTCTACCAGTTTGTTTGTATCACTCAAATGATGGATTCTGTGAAGTTGACACAGCCTTCCTAGACAGACAAAATTTCTGGTATCGAAAGGCATATATCACTGTTGTGAATGTGGTCCCATCAGTGGAATTGGGAGTGAGGAGAAGTAAAGGGAAGGAAAATCTCTGGTAATGAAATAAATGTATTTGTTGCAACACATGTGCAGATGTGCTTGAAGTTATCACCTCCTGAATAATCCTCATATTTCCTTCCTATGATGCATCTGCTCTGTGCATTATAGAGCAGAGAGCAGCTCTTCACTGAGCAACAAATTATTTTTGCTGTCCAGCTTCAGAGCAAAAAAGGTGGACAGCCAAAAAGGAGACTTGTTCACATGTGGTTTTCCCATAGCATGAAAGGTACCTTTGGGAAGCTGAGTCCGCTTGTGTAGACAGTCTTGTGCTTAGCTTCACCAGTTAGGAAGAGAATGGTCCTTCCTCAGCCTCCAAGATGGTATTTTTTCAGCCATACGTTCCCTTCTGAGGAGGTGATGCTTCACAGACAGATTGGAGAACGGTGAAGAGACCCTGCTGTGTCTTTTCATGGGCTTGTGGCCTGAGCACATTGCAAGTGAAACACAAGGAGTCGGCTGCCTCTGTATGAATCATCATGTTTCTCTTCAGCAAGGTCCTCCCACATGGAATACCCACCTGGTTTTATTTCCAAATCATCATACAGAAGTAATCACTGCATTATTTTTCCCCTCTGATGTTATTTTAATCTTTTCCCACTTGCAGTGGATTTTGGTGTGAGCGCTCAGCTGGACAGGACAGTTGGCAGGAGAAACACTTTCATTGGAACTCCATACTGGATGGCTCCAGAAGTTATTGCCTGTGATGAAAATCCAGATGCTACGTATGATTACAGAGTAAGAGAGTCATGTTAACACACAGTGAACACACAATAGTTTACCACTGCATTATAAACATCCATGAATGCCAGCAGTTTTTGTGACGTATGCTTTGTAAGAGTAATTTTGTTTTGTGTAGGTACATTCTTGCTATGGGGGCTCAAGGTATGGCTCATTTCTGTGGCTTGTACTGTCTTAGCTTCATAAGGTATAGACTTCAGTGTGCTGTAGCTACTTGGGGAAAGCCAAAAAAAAAAAAAGCTTAACTGAAAGTGCTTGTGTTCTCAATTTGTGTAATGCTGTTCCTATAAACTGTGTTTGAATATGCCCCAGTTATTGTAATAACCCAGAACAGTGCATTTTAGGTGTTGCCTTAAATAGATGCACCGTCTGGAGAGCTAGCAAAGGGCAGGAGGAGGTATTTACACTGTGTCTGTTCCTGATTACTGGATGCATGCGGATCTTGATAAAAGATTTAATTACTGCAAAACCATTAATGGGTGTGATGGTATTTACTTTACCCTTAAGGATGTTATGTTTGTGTATTCAGAGTTAAACTTCTCTAGGCAGAGCATCCTGTAATCTTAAATATATTTCTCAGCTTAGTTTAATGAAAGCAAGAAGAATGAGAAAATAAGGTTTTATAAAAATTTTCACGTAGACTGATGCTACCATTCAAACTTTTAACCAAGAAAGGCAACAAAGAGATTGAAAAAGCAATGATTAGGCTCTTATACCGAATATTAAGGCTGAATATCAAGTTGCTGAGATTGATGTAATGTTAGATATTGGTGTGTAAAAATTTATTAAAAAACAGGAGGTTTGCTGTGGTGTTTGTACCCCTTTTGATTTATTGATCATGTTGGTCATGTTTGTCTTGATTTAATCACTTTTTACAGCTAACAGCTCTTTGAAATAAAAACAGTGCTTCAGATCTTTACAGATGGGATTATTAGGAAGGCAACTATTACATGATTTAGCAAAAGGGAAGAACTCTCTGCTGTAGTCGTTGGTACAGCAGCAGTGTGAAAAGGGGTTCGTTTCACACGCATGTATCGTTCTTGATGCACCCCATAGGGGTGTTGAAGCAGTAGTCTTTTTTAGTTATTTATTTTTTTTCTTCCCTTAGAAAATTGATGGTTGAAGCTTCCATAAGACCAGGAGGCTGTGCAGTTTTGCTTAAAATGAAGGATTGCACCAAGAAAAACGATTGCCCTGCTGGGCTTAAAAGTACAATTGCCAGACCATTAGAAATTCTCTGCTGGTAGTACAGAAGAGCTTGTTTGCTCATCAGTTTTCATTAATTTGTTCAAAATCAGTACTGTTGCCAGAAATGAACGCTGCTTTTTATAAGAACAAGTCTTTCGTAGGAGTGGCTATACTCCTTTCAGCAACCTCCTCCACTGTTTTTCCCCATAAGGAATCTCTTTCATTCCTTGCTGGGACTTTTCCAGCTATGTTTGAGCCTCCTGGGTCTAATTCAGGAGCAAGTGCAGTTAGCTTCCAGCCAGGCACACTCTCCAGAGGTGACACCTTGAAAGACTCTCACTGAAGGGTTCTTCTTTCTTGATGTTTCAAGCAAAACTGATACGACAGGGAAAGAGCATTTGCTTTGGCCACAAGTATAGAGGCCAACAGAGGCTTCTTACCTTTTTAGCAGTAATGGCTATTCCTCTATATGATATTATGTGCTTATATTATTATCTGGTTTCCATTAAGTACAAAAAAGTCAAGGAAGGGCTATATTCCACTAATCTGTACTTGTTTATTTGCTGATTTAGACAGTGAAAAAGAGTTACGGGGTTTTGGGGTTTTGCCCCACGGCCTATGTAGTCCTTCATTTTCTTTGTCTTCTGCTTGGGGGAATATCAAGAGTGTATTCTGTGAGTTTATTACAGGGAAGCGTTTGGTCCCTTGTAAACAAGGGTGGAACAAGGAAAAAATCTGTTGTTTTGTAGACTTAGACTTAAGGCAAATGTATTTTTGTCCTAATGTGAATGCATTCATGTGTTCTTAGGAAGGGTCATTTGCATGCTCTGTATGAATATGTAGATGCATTTGTTTATAAATGTGTATGATATGGCAAGGAGCATTTTGTGATACCGTTAAAGAAAAAAATAGCTTATTATTTAAACAACCTTGTTATTTCCTTACAGCCCTACCTACAGGGCCTCTGCAAATAGCACTCTTACTGTCTGAATGAGTGAATCCACCTCCTAACATATGGTGTCTGTCTCTCTTTATGCAGAGTGACCTCTGGTCCTGCGGCATTACAGCCATAGAAATGGCAGAAGGAGCTCCCCGTAAGTGATGTGTGTGCTTTTCCAGTGGGCTGAATAAAGCTGAAACGTATACTTAAGAGATGCTTGTTGTAATCTAAACCTAGTTTTGAGGTTTCTGAAAGTGTCCTCGTGTTATTTCTATTCTCTTCGGTTTTGCCTGCCCTATAAATATAAAATCCCCTAAACAGCAACACTTTTGATACAGTGCTTAAGCACTACAGCACAGGCTGCAATAATTTAATTTCTATAGCAGGAATATTTGGAAGCTAATCAAGCATCAGACTTCCTTCCTATGGGTAGTATACTGTCTTTTGGAAGCGTGACCCAGTTTGTGTATGGTCTGGCCTGAGATACTGGAACCTCAGCTAGGGAGAGGTGCAGTGGAGCCTTGAGAAATTTGACCGTAATGAATAAAGCACCTGTAACAATCTTTTCTGTGTTGCCTTTCTGTGAGGCTGGGTAAGGCTAACACTGCTTCTCCTTTTGTTTCAACTCATCAGCGGGCGGTGTTGATCTTCCTTAGAAGTGGCATGATTTAAGCTGTAAATCCATCTTCGGTACATAATGTTGAACTTTATTTATGCTTACTGCTTGAGAGCGCTCATGAGTTGATATTGATATTTTTGAGGGAGAAAACTGGAAAAAATCCTTAGGATATAGGAAGATATTCTTACCCCCACTCCCAGGTTTGGCTCTGGATTTAAAAAAACCAAGCAGGGTAAAGTACTTAAGAGTAAACTACAATATTAATTTCTTTCTAAGTGTAAACAAACGCTACCACCACACAAGAGCCCAGCTTGAAACTTGAAATGATTGCATTGAAATGAAGTATTGACATTTTCCTACCAGAAAAAAAAGCAGTCATTTCATTTGCAGCCTCTGCTAGATCATTGCTGTTGTTAATGTAAAATTCATAAAATGAAGCATGACATTCTTGTTTGGATTCACGTTGTAGGAGGTCTGATGGTTTGGGTTTTTTTTCCCTTTCTAATGGCAATTTTGCATGAATGCCCATATGAGAGCTGCTCCCAGGACACCTCAGCCAGCCCTGTGTTAACAGCATTTGAGCTACCACTTGACCTCCTTTTTGCATTACCTTCTTGTTCAGAGCATTGAGTTGCCTGGGAGGCTCTCAATTAAAGGCTGTTTCAGTGGGCTTTGTAAGCCTGGAATTGGACAGGAATATTTTTTCATCTTCGCACTGAAAAAAATTGTGGCCCCTTTTCATGTGAAATCAGAAGAAGGGCATTTTGAAAGTAAGCAAAAATCCTATGTTAATGCTAAATAGCTCTTGCCTTGGACTGTCCACTGGTATGTGGGATCTGCCTCCTCAAGAGGCAGCTGAAAAATCTGTCCTTAAAGTTGGTGATTGTGTAATCAAGATGTTACAATCACAATATAATTGTGTATAATCAATAGATATCAAGATGTTATAATTGCAATATAATCAAGAGAGTAAGGCAAAGCAGACTACGATCACAAGAAGAGAATAAGTGGAAGAGCTTACCCTTGGGTTGAGCTCACCAGAAGATACCAAAAGAGGAGGATCTCCAGAAGAGATCCTTCCCCTCTGGTAGCCAGCTCTTAAATAGGTCCAGGAGGGGGGGGAGCCTGGCTCCACCCCTTCCGGCAGCACAGGTGAATTGCCTTCACCTGTGCTCCTCTGGCTGACTCAAGGCTCACCTCAGGTGATCAATCAGAGGTTCAGGCCGTGACTCAGCAGTTCCCATACAGTGATCTAGTAGAATCCGTGGGCATCCAAGAGTTTTCTCCACCAGCATTGTGGCCTCTTGTCTCAGAAACCTGGATTCCTATCATGTCAGTCTGTTTGTCCTGAGTTTCTTGTGCATGGCAGACATTTCCTCTTCCTGGAGAGATCATTGGAGCTGGAATTGTGGTGCAAGGGGTCAGCCATGGGAAGATGATCAAAATGGAGGATTTGCTTTCAGTTTCCTTTCTTGGGCGGCCTCCTTCCCTGCTCTGTCAGCTCTGCCATGGTACTTCTGCTCCAGCACAGCAAGAAAGATCGTCTGGCAGAAATTCCAGACTCCAGTTCCACGCTCTCTGAATTAAGAGAGTTCAGGTTTACATTGCAGTTCTGCAGGGAATATATATATATTTTATTTATTTTTTCCATATCGATACTTCCATGTTTCGAAATCTGCAGGCCTGGGAGTATAGAAAAGCTTCAAGTTTGGAGAGTGAAAATGAGGCATCCTGCTTTAGTTGTTGGTGTATGGGAGAGGAGGGAAAGTGAAGAACTTACATGTAAAAGTAACTGGTTTTCTTTCTTTCTGCCATCGTTGTCTCCCAGTATTCTCTTGAGCAAAACTTAAGTTAGATAACTTGGAAATGGAGGAGGGCTGTGCACAAATGTTCCCATTGTGATTGATTCTGAAGGTTAATGTGTGCCCTGATCTCTGGGGCTGCCCTTAGCATGTTGAGCTACAGAATTGTTGTCATTTTGGTCAAATTCCATCTAGCTGGGTTGCTGTCTACAATTCATGCATGTGTGGTGGGGATTGTGGGAATGTCTGTGGGAGCTGAAGCCATGGTATTGACAGAGAGCAACTAAGCAAATGCCTACATATTTGTGTTTGGTTTTGTTTTCTGTCCTCCAGCACTTTGTGACATGCATCCCATGAGGGCACTCTTTCTGATACCCAGAAACCCTCCCCCCCGGTTAAAATCCAAGAAATGGTATGTATACGTTGCTTCTTGTTTCTGTCTTCTTTTGTAGCCATGGTATTTTGTCTTTGTGCTTATCATTCTGCTTCCAATTCCACAGAACTGTAGGGCAATTTGTTACCTAAAATCGCTCTGCTGTTATCTCCTGTGCCATTGAACCAAAGCATAAAATAAAAAGCGTGTATTGTTTATTTAGTTCTGTTTGTCCCAGAGGTATGGTACCAAATTCTATGAAAATAAAAATGAAGCGTGTTTTTTTTTTCCCTCTATGGAACAGCATCAGTATTAAGGGGACAAATAGAGCTGTGTTTTAAAAAATAAACTCCTGCAGCACTCTTAATAAGCAGTACGTTTTCTCCGGTGTATCATAACACAGAAGCAGAGCAGCACTGTAGTGTACTAGTTGCTAAGTTGAAAGGAGCTATTAAAAGTAATGAAGGCTTTTATTGTAATTATTGTAAACGATTGAAATTGAGTGTGTGCTCCTTGCCAGCTGAGAAGAATCCATTAGTATCGGAGGATTTCCTCACAGTTACTGGTTATGACTGGCATGTATGAAATGAAAGTACTCCCTGGAAGAGGTTTCATATAGATTGAATGTGATCGCAGAATGCTGTGATCCTGTCAAAATAGTGATTTGCCATATTCAACATAGTATGATCTTGGTTTGCTTGCTGGACTTGGTCTTTGCCTGAGTTGACTTATTTATGCACTTATGCTGTCAGGGTATCCCACTCCCTCTTTCGAATCTGCTTTCTGCATGTGTTAAATAAAGTATTTGTACGAACATTTCATGAACCTTTTTATTGCTTTTTATTCAGAGTCATAACATTCTAGGTGTGAGTAGTAACAGAAAAAAAGTGAAGTTAGCTTGAATTCGTCCTCCTACATAGCACTAGGAAAGTGAAGCAATGGATGGAAACCGTTGTTGGTTTTGCATTTAACCAGATAATAGAAGCATTTGCTGCCCAAGCACGGAAGCAGCTTGAGAACACCAAGCAATCAAAAAGTGAATCTGGCCAAAGCCAGGGCTGCTGGGACTCAACTGTTTTTATTTACTGTAGTCAATATCAGGTTATGAGAAAATAGGCCAAATGGTGAAAAATACAGTTGTGAATATTTCCCTTGCTGGCGTTTTGAAAGGCAGTTTGTTTGGAGACTTCTGTCTGGAGAGATCCTCTTTGGAGAGTTCAAATTAAGTGCAGGTTGAGAATGGCGGTGCCCCAGCTTGACAGATTTCCATTCCCTGTCACTTTACGCAGTGTGCAGGAGGAACTCAGTTCAGTTTATATCCCTTAAATTGTACCAGTGAGAATTTGCCCCCAAGTGCTGGTGTTGAATGGACAGCATTGTTCAACATCGCGTGTTATTCTGTGAGAATTGCTTTGTGTGGGTCTTCAGGTGGAAAATAAATAATCTTAAGCTATTATAGACCCTTCTCAGTGAACCCAGGTTGCCTGTAAAAGCAGCAGTGTGCATGGTGCTGCTTGCATTAGTGCAGTGTTGGCAGCAACTCTTGCGGCTTTCCTCATGGCTTGTCTGAAGTAGACATGCCCTTAGATAGCATGGGCAGGTGGAGACACACCAGAGCTGCCCTGCCTGTGCTCCAAGCAAGCTGGATGCAAGCCAGCTCCAGTCCAGAAGTAGCAGAGCTGGGTTTGCATGATTTGCTTTCACTAATATATCCTGCATTTCAGGGCAATTAAGCCTGTGAAAGAGGGCGCATTTCTGCAACGCTGTGCCAAAGCACTGCAGGTATGTTGGCATTGCCCTGTGTCCGCCCAGCCCGGTGTTCAGCTGGAGCATGCTTGGCTCTGTTTTGGAAGCACACTTGCAAACAGCATTTTTGCCATCTTCTGGGATGTGATGCTCTTCGAGGAAAGGAGTTAGATTTTGGGGAAGAATGGGAGAAGATGTTTGAGCTGAGTTGTGGCTGTGATCTTACTTTGTTTTGCTTTTTTTTTTCCCCTTTCCTGCTTCCTCAGGTCAAAAAAGTTTTTCAGCTTTATAGAAGGTTGTCTAGTGAAGAATTACATGCAGCGACCTTCTACAGAGCAACTACTGAAACATCCATTTATACGTGACCAACCAAATGAAAGGCAAGTCCGAATCCAGCTTAAGGACCATATAGACAGGACCAGGAAGAAGAGAGGAGAGAAAGGTATGCGCTTCTAAAAATCCATTCTTGCAGCTTACTAAGAGTAGGTATTTTTGTTTTGCTTTTTGATCTAAATCCCCACCGCTAGAAAAGCTCCAAAAAACCCCATGCCCTTGAGATGTTCTTTTTTAATTCATGTGTTGACTCTCAGCGGGTTTTTGAGTTTTGTTCTGTCATTATACGGAGAAAATATCAGGTGCAAGCATCTCGTTTTCAGAGAAGTTGCATTTACTCCTGTATGAGCTACTGCCTCTTCCATCTGAGCATTAAACAGTATTCAGGAGGATATTGGCATTTATGCCTTTGCATTTTTTGTTCTGTGGTAGGTTCATTTCTGGAATGATGCCATAAATGAAACTCAGGAAGTAACACATCACGAGACCCGTGAAGCAAATGTCTCGGGCAGCCTATTCTCTTTGTTCAGGTGGTGCCAAGATACCCCAGATGTTTTGTCTTATGTATAGAACTTGGTGTCATTCAGGGAATTTGCCAGAAGTTTACTGCAGAGCACTGCTTTGCTACCTGTGTGGGAAGATGGGCTTGTATATGTATGTAAATGAATCCTAGGGTCTGAGATGGACCTTCTCACTGAAGGGGTTAGGAACTGGTTCATTAAGGCACTGTTTCAAATCTGCACTGTCCTGAAATAAAAGATAAGCACTGTCTAGGTCAATGTTTCTTTCCTTTAGATGAGACGGAGTATGAATATAGTGGAAGTGAGGAAGAAGAGGAGGAAGTGCCTGAACAAGAAGGAGAGCCAAGGTAATAATTGCTCTTTGGAGGGTTCTGAGCAGTCCATGCTAAGCAAGTCTAAATGCCCATGACGTAAATCAGGAGCATGCTGAATTTCTGTTTTCTATTAAGTGCATGCACAAGCTGCACAAACCACCCAAAGGGTTTGAATGCCTCTTCTGTGACTGCTGAAGGTTTTAAAGCTCCCTGTTGTATGGCTTAGAGCCAGAGAGCTCTGGATGGAAGGAGATTTATGGCAAATGTGATTGGTCAGGGGCTCCAGCATGTCAGAGTTGGTCCGTATTTTGCTTGGCCTCATTTCACGCCTTCCACTGAGAGCGTGTATTTGATGTGCATCCAGTGTCGTTTTGAAAGAAATGGGATTAAAATTTAACATCATTATATGTTTTATTAATGTTTCCCTGCTTTGGAAAAGGTATTTAATGGCCCATCAGGTTTTTTTTTTGTATGAGAGACTTCAGCTTCCTTTTGTTGCAGCTCCATTGTCAATGTGCCTGGAGAATCAACCCTCCGACGTGATTTCCTGAGGCTGCAGCAGGAAAACAAGGAACGATCCGAAGCCCTTCGGAGACAGCAGCTGCTGCAGGAGCAGCAGCTCCGTGAGCAGGAGGAGTACAAGAGGCAGCTACTGGCAGAGAGACAGAAGCGCATTGAGCAGCAGAAGGAGCAAAGGAGACGGCTGGAAGAGGTAGAGACAGGAGACCAGAGCCTGGGAGCAAGAGCCCCTCTTCCACTTGTGTTTCCCATACCCATGCCCATTTAGAAAGAGTTCTCTGCAGCCTCAGAACATCTCAGGAAAGAAAATGTACAAATTCACTGGCAAACGTAGAGCAGAAGATTTAAACCCAAGTCTGCCTACATGAATGTGAGCAGTATTCCAAACTATTGAATTTCCAGGAGCTCCTGTGAAGGCAAGAGGAGCCAAAGCCTTAGTTGTTTGAAAGTATCTGGGGAAGTCTGGGCCTTGGTTTCTGTTCCAAAGAAGAGGCAACATGTCTAGACTCTAGGTAGCTATAGAGAACAAGAGACATTATTACTGTGCAGATTTTTTTTTAAAACTGGGCAGTGCATCAAAATGATTTTTGGGAGGCCGTGATGTGCTTAGAATTTCACTGGAAAACTTTCTCAAGCAGCTGTGTTTGACACTCATTCGTGTTAGGTAGAAACCTATTTTGTCATATATTGTTCCCTCCTACATAGTAGCATGATGACTAGAAGTGACACAGATTAATAAGTATGATTTAAAAATCAATCCTAAATTTATAATTGTACAAAAATCATTAATACTTAAATCACGCTTCTGTAATATGGTAAGTAAGCAGTTTGCATGTGCAACCTGGAGGTTAGGGGAAAAAAACGAACGTGTAAAGCATTGTTCCTTTTCGCCTCTTATGTGTGTTTATAGCTATGTAAATGGAATAGTCAGTGTGAGCTTCTGAGGTAAAAGATTTCAAAACAGCTCTTCAGCCAAAGCTGGGCATGAGAGCTGCAGTGAAACCAGTCATCTGGCTCTGCAGGAAATGCAGGGTCAAACTCCAGTTGTCCTTAAATGACCTCTTATTGAGTCACTGTTTCTACTGTTCACTTAGCAATGGTGAAAAAACTACACCCAGTCTGATTTTCCAAATCCTGCTAATGCTTAACAAGGAGGCAACCAGTACCAAATGTTAATTTGCATCCCAACTTCAAATTTCATGTGATGTGTTTATGTAACAAATAACAGAAAATTCCAAATGGCTTTCCAGGTCACGCTATGCTCCTTATCCCTCCTTTTTAAGTGTGCCAGAGAGTTCAGTGCTGTTATAAGAAGGGACTGGTAGCAAACGCTCAGCCACACATAGAGCCAGGAGGAGGGGCAAGGGGGAGACTTATAAACTCCATTTCTTCTTTGTTTCTTCCCCACCCTTCTGAGACTGCCAAGATAAACATTGTTGCTCATCCAGCTGTTTTTAGACTTTGGCTGTGCAAGAATTTTTCAGGGGAACAGATGACAAAAAGACACTATAAAAAGAAAACAAGGGGCTGATATGAAAATATTTTTTAAAAAATTTACGTTGTCAGGTGTGGGTGAGAGATACCACTTCTGCTCTAAGCTTGATTTTAGTCTGAAGGTCAGTAAGTTCTTTTAAATGCCTCTTTTATGTCTAGGGTTCTCTGGGGAGTAGTTCTTTGGTGAGGAGGGGTATTACAATTACATTATCTAAGTCATTTAACTTCAGTAATCAGTACAAACTTTAAAATCTGGAATTTCATATTAAAATAAAGGAAATGCAGCTGCTATTAATGGAAACAAAGCAATGTGCCTCTTTGCTGCACAGGGTTGAATGGTATTTGGGAAGTTGCAGAAATCGTAAGTTGCTGAGCATCTGAAAGAAAAGGCAATTACCTGAAAGTTATGTTTAAAGCAGTCTTGCTGCTTCTTAAAATACAAGACAGAACTAACAGCTTCAGCAACCACAAGACATCATGTAATGTAGGTTGATGTATTACTGAATAAGGTTATATGGTAAACCATGTAGAGTTTGAAAGAGAAGAGCTATTACCTTTTATTGAGTCTGTAACCTCTTCCTGGTTCCCTTAAAGTCATTAATATGAGTGATGAGCTCTAAAGGTTTTCTTGTACAGATGATGGTGGGGGAGTTCTTAAAGTGAATTAAAAATGGCTTCAGAACTTTAAAAAAAAAACAGCTCACTTAATGTGTTGGATCTTCGGTTGGAAAAATGCAAGTTCCCCAGTGATTCTTAACTAAGCATCTGCCAAAACAAGCTTTTTAAGATGGGGGAAGGGTAGTAGACACATATTTAGATAAACATCAGTATTGTGACACAATTGAAGGCCAAAATACTGAAATGTTGTCACTTTGTCCTTAACTCACCCACTGTTTGATGAAGCCAGTAAACAATGAGGAGCTTGGTAATGTTATGATTAGCATCAGGCATCGAATCTTTGAGTTTATGTCAGTTTTTGGATATTATTAATAAGCACTGCTTTCTTGTAATTTTTGCTTGTGTGCAGCATATGTTTTGGTATACCTGTTTGACATTCTTAGGAAAGAATTCTGTGCATTAGATAATCTCCCTGGCCTAGTTACTTGTCTCCCTCTTCCTAAATTAAAATCGAGGGCTTGTTCTTACAATGCTGACACAGAGCCTAGACGGTTTCGACTAAGACTGCAACAGAAATGGTGCTTAGGATACCTGCCAAAAACTGTAATTCTCAGCAGTGTGTGAGAAAAGATGGCTTTCTAAATGGCATAAAGGTGACTTTTAAAAGTCACTGTTGCAGGGACCTTATTATTTATATATTAGGAGGTGGAAATTATACAAGGTCAAAGTGCAGGAAATTATTTGAAACATTTTGAGAAGAGGATTGCTCCTCCTCCTCCTCCCCCCACTTTAGAATGTGCATAAAGCTTCATTGCATAAATATCTGCTATATGACATATGAGTATACTTGGATGGTTAAAACAAGGAACCTGAGTTGTTCTAGGCTGTGCTAACAGGTTCATCATGCTTCTGTTCATCAACATGGTGGTCCCAGTGCTCAGTGTAACGCACATGGAAAGGCACCGAAATTTATACTTTGCAAAACTGAGTCTGGTTTGACAAATTCAGAATTAGCTGATCTGTATCCCATTCTGTGTGGACCTCTGTAGGTCAGGATAACCAGATGAAATTATATGCCTGGTAATGAGAACCTAAGATGGATGTTCTTGTGGTGTTAGGGTATAGCTCCAATAGAAACAGATTTGTGGAGCTCAGTAATTAGAGTGCTGAGGACCCAAAGGCTTCACTACCAGTGTTTGAAGACAAGAGGAATTGCTTTGGATTAGCTGAGGTCTAGACTGCCTGCCTGCTTGTGGTTGGAGCACATTTGCCCTTTTAATTTCGTCCAAAAGGAGTGGTTGGCACTGTGAGACCTCTTTAAAATATGAAACAAAACCTGGTAAGAGGAGACGATTGGATGATTCACTTCAAAAGAGCACTCCTGATTTGAACTAAGATGCTAATGTACTTATACCCGCAGGTGATTTTTGCCGTAGCTTTGTTTCTTTTACATATGAGGAGATTATTCATATCTACTTCATTTGAATTGCCTGCACTTTGGACTGGTACTGAGTAAGAAGTTCTACATCTGGCTTATCTGTTGTGTGAGCAAAGCAAAAGTCCCTCTATCAATCTGAATAATCCTCTTCCTAAGCTGATACCAGCCTGCCCAATTCTCTGTGAAATAGATAATTAACATATATATTTCTCAGCCTTTACCTGAGAACAAGGCAGTGTAATAATATTCTTGAATATTAAATTAGGAGGTCTATATCCACCTTAGGCATTTCATTGTATGAACTGGGTCCTAGATCTGTTGGTAAATACCAACTGCATGTGTAGTTGCATTGCCCCCTCCTGGTAAATCATACTCTACTACATGGCCTTCCAACGTGGAGGTGTAGGGTACTGCTATGAGATCATCCTAAATGCACCCTAAAGCCAGCTGAAGAGCCTGAGTATATACACTGTGTTTTCTGTATCTTATTTACGTCTCTGCATGTTTCTAGTGTTTTATGATGTTTGAGGTTGCGTGTGTTCCATAAAAATTCTATTTCATCATCTCTGATATTTCTTTGAGTAGTTCCTATACTTACCTTCTGGGTATTGATTACCTTTTTGAAAATAAACTTTTCATCTTATATGGATAAGAAAGTTGGTAATACCATATCCAACTACAGAAGATGTATGCATCCGCTTAATCCTGATGTTTACTTGATACCTAATGTGTATGTAGAAGAACACTGTTTTACACCAGAACTGTTCTGTAGTGTATGATAAAAATTACAACATCTTACAACCACACTTATTAAAGTCAGAAATTCAAGTTCTGTAAACAGAACTGACAATAGTTTTAACTCAGGCCGCAGATTTTAGTGATTTTCCCTTCCTTGGGGCAAGCTAAAGGAACTCAGTGGCCACGGCTTTATCTCTGTGGAAGGATTACTGGAGGCAACCAGGTAACCTTGTGCCAACAG
Source organism: Lagopus leucura (assembly GCF_019238085.1). Lineage (NCBI taxonomy): Eukaryota > Metazoa > Chordata > Aves > Galliformes > Phasianidae > Lagopus > Lagopus leucura. The sequence goes on along the minus strand of NW_024962262.1, from coordinate 46,663,749 downwards.
AAGCATGGTTGGAAATCACCTAAAGGGCTGCTCCTGAAGCCATCTTGGGTCAACGACAGCTTGCAACTAACCACCTTTGCCATTACTTTTGACAAACTGTAGAGCCGGATCCAAGAGTTGCTTGTCACTGTGGATTTCCTTTCCCTGTGGTTGTTAAGTCAGTTCCACTTTGTTAGCAGTCACTGTTCCGGTGCTCAGGTTACAAGGTAGTGCTCAAAGGAAGGGGAATTTTTCTCCTATAGTTAGGAGACTGAGAATAAACAGATGGTGTAGGGTATTTGTGAATATGCATGTGGTGCCAGGTCCTTGCTTTCTGCCTGCATGGCAGTGGGTTAAGGGGATTTCTGGTGGGAAGGCAGTAGCAATGCATTGAAATGCCATCTCACTGTGCTCTTTGGTGTCTAGACAATAACGAATAACGTGTTTGTGCTTTGGGGAGTTGACTTAATTGCACATTGGTGGCAGAAGATCTGCCTTTAAAACAAAAAAAAATGCTGGATAATAAATATTCAGCTACCAAGTTAGCAGTCTTGTTCAGGAGTGGCTGAAAAATCTAGTCTTGTAACAGTCAATAATTGTTTTCATGATGCCGTGGGGAGTCAGCTGTCTCTTAGTCAAATTGTAACTTGTTTTTATATTAGTAAGTTCAATTTATTTATTGTTGACTATTCCTTTGTTGGTTCAAGAAGTGATGAATTTGTGTTGTCTGAAAGATTCAAACTCTGCCCATTTTCCTTGTAACGAGAATGATGCCATCACAAGATTTGCAGAATATCCACTTGATAACATCAACACAGTGTTGTTAGACAGGCAGGCTTCATATGCTTAAGAAGTGTTTGAGTTGATAAATGTGCATATTAAGCAGCCAGCAGTGTGTTGTCTCTCACATCCGCAGGGCAACAGAATTATTGCACTTCGTATCTTAGTTTTCTTAAACAAAGAGCCTGTCAGACTTGATTAGCCAAGAGGCACTCGAATATATTGGCTTAAATATAGAAATTGTTTGACACAGATGTGTATATTCAGAAATAAGAGTGCCTGTTTAATGCCTTCAAAGAGCGCATACATCGAAGTGAAGGAGAGGGAGCAGTGAAACCTATGAAATGCACTGTGTTTGACAGCTGCCTTGCAGCACTCCAACTATTTCTGTATCTATCCTCATTGAAGAGAGCTTCCTTAAACAAGAGAGGAAAAACTGGTAGATGTGTTTAGTTAGGAGAGGATGTGCAAGAGTGCAGAAGCTATGTTTCTGAGAAGAATGCAGAGAGAGAGAAACTTGTCCTTCGTGGCATAGAGAGGTGGTAATGAACCTAGGATGTCCTTTTGGGCAAGGAAGAAAGGGGTCATAGTAGAGAAAAGTATATTTGAACAGTGGTCTTCAAGGAAATTGTATGTTTTACAGAACAGCATGTAGTTAAAGAGAATCATAATGCAGCCCATTTTTTTTTATTACCAATTCTTAACATGCCTGAGTTGTGTCAGCATTGATTCTAGAAGGCAAAAAAGCAGTTGGACTTTCAACTGTTTCATAGGCATGTAAGGTAACATAGTGAGTAGAGGAAGCTCATCCCAGTTCCATGAAGTAGCCCAAGGAGTGTAGTTGGGCCTTTGCTCATTCAGTGAACAAAACACTTTCAGTGAAAAACGCACCCATAACGATGGATTTATGAACCCTCCCAAAATCTTAATCAGAGCGTTCTTGCAAGACTGTTCGTAGTGCCCTAAACTGGTAAATATGTGGCAGCTTTGCATCAACAAAAAAAGTGGTGATTGTATTGATCTGAATGTAAAAAGCAATAACCAATGGGCTTGGGGTTTTACTGTTGGATCTGGGATTAAATTTGAGTATGCTTATTTTTTCTTGTTTTTCTCTGCTTTTTATCATACTGTAGAAATCTGTAATAAAAGAAAAAGTAGATAAATAGTTGAACAGGAGACAGCTGGGTCTTTTGACACTCAGGCAGTTGTGGGAGGCTGCCTGGGATTTTGAGGTAGGTGGACAAACTGGATGCTTCTGCAGAAGTGCTGAAAGAGTTGGTCACGACTGTATGGGCATTTAAAATGTCTTCTCTGAATGTCATACGTGGTTGTATCTGGACGTAAATGAGTTGTTTCGTGCTTTTTAGAGCTGTTTTCCAAATTCTTTTTAGACTTGAGCAGACTTATGGGCACCAGTTTGGATTTGGGTCATGTGTGGAAGCTTATCTGTGGAAGCATAAAAGCTTAACTCAGCTCTTTTATGTCTTTTACATATAGGTGCTTTTGATGTTCTGGGAGGGGCTGAGGTGCTGTTGGTCAGCCTTCATTCTCTGTCGGGCAAAGTTTTGGGCAGTACATTAAATTGAGTTTGATTGTTGACCCAACACCGCCAGATTCTTAGCCGACCATAAGCTAGTCTTTGAAAGAGAAGCTGCTTACCAAAAGCTCAGATGGTTCTCGTTTGACTTTTAGCTGATTCAGTGAGGCTGATCATTTCCTGCTGGAAACAACTAGGTAATGTGTTGAAGCCCAGAAAACTGTCCCTCTGCTTTATACTCAAGTTCAACAGTGCCTCACAGATTGAGATAACAGTGCCTCAGAGATTGAGATTTCAGTGCGAGTCTCTGTTTTGATGAGCAGAGGTGAGCTTCCACACCACAACTGTCAAAAATATAGTATGTGACTTCTTATATAAGAAGCCCAGGAGAGTAAGTGATGCCTTTAGAGGTAGTTTTTTGCTAGGTATAAGTTAGTTTCCTGATGGAGCGCTTGCATAAAATGTTTTGTCACTTAGTTGCAGAGCTTGCCAGTCCTGGTAAATCCCTCTCTTCCCAGCAGAAAACAACCCCACCTCTTTCTTTGATAACAACAAAAGTAAAACTTTGTGGTTTCTTTTCCCTTTTTGTAGCAACAAAGAAGAGAACGGGAAGCTCGCAGGCAACAAGAGCGTGAGCAAAGGCGGAGGGAACAGGAAGAAAAAAGACGTCTGGAAGAAATGGAGAGGAGACGTAAGGAAGAGGAAGAGAGAAGAAGAGCAGAGGAGGAAAAGAGGAGGGTAGAAAGGGAGCAGGTGAGTCCATGATACGTATATATATGGAATGGGTTTGTTTCTTCTTGATTCTAATTTTATTTTCTAAAAAGTAATAAGGCTAAAACAGTCTAGAGACAGCCATATGCTGGCATTTTCATCTTTGTTGTCTCTGACAGCAAAGGCAGTAACACAGATTGTAGGGCTTTATGGAAAATTGTTGCAGCCTCAATATTCCCTCAAAAAAGACCTTTTGTTATGGTAGTTACTCTAAATTCAGCTCATGTCTCTGGACTTGACTAAAAACCATCAGAATTGGTAATTGGTAATCACTGACTGAAAACCATTTATAGGTTTGTCTTTCTGGATCTGTGGTTCTTGCAGGATGTGCCCCATGTTCAAGAGGCCTCCGAGAGAAAGGCAGTTCTGTTGCCTGTCGACTTCTGGCACCCAGAGTGGGTCAGAGGGTCTTCACAAGTTTTGCATATTCTGAATTTGTGGTGGAACCTTTGAGCTGCAGAAGATTTTCCTTTCTAAAATTCATACAGTTAAATATGCAATCTCACTTTATTTAAAATCAAGTATGATAATGTATGCCAATTCAGGCAGCAAATGTGTCTTAAGTTGTCAGAGTGCTCTTAACACATTGAAAGTACAGGTGAGAAACCTTTGAAACCATATGAAGTTGAGCTGCCGAATTTATGCATGGAATCTTCATGTTTTAAAAATTATTTAAAAACTCTGATCGGGTTGATAATCAAGGTAATAATTACTCTGCATCACTGTGATCTCAAATAAAAAGCCAAAATTACTCTCCTAGAGGCATTGTAAATTTCCTATTACCTTCAGGAGTGTTGGTTTTGGCCTGACATACCTAATTTTTCTTCCATAAAGTCATTGAGATCATTGATGATCATGTTACTGGGGAATTTTATTGTGTTTATATATGTTTCAAAGATTTTTTGAGTCAAAAGAAGAGAAGACTAACCGATGGGAATAAATATGGAAAATCTTTAATTACAGCACAGCAATTTGCTTTTGGGCAGACACCGGGTATTCCCCCAGCTGCTTTTTAAACTGTTGAAATGCAAATTACGCACAGTGCCAATAATGACGAATGGTTAATTGATGCAGTCAAACGACTACAAATTATTTTTTATTTAAAAGAGAGAGAAGACGTGTCCCCTCTTAGAGTTTTTGTTCCCCTAAACAACGGCTCAGCCAGTGTGCGTAATGACAACATAGTGGACGCCATCAGTCTGTCGCAAGACTTTCTATAGCTCCCATCACTGTATCACTGAACCATTAATTTCTTTATGCATACACTGTAAACGTATGCGTGCTTGCGTGCGTGTGTGCGTGCTTGTGTGTGTGTGTGTGCATGCACGTGTTACGTACTTCCATTAATTGCATGATAGGATGTTACCAGCTTGGGTTTGGTGCTTCAGACTTTGAGTTGTTGTAGGGGGGTCAGGCAAAGCTGCAGGTAAATGTCTTGAGCTGTGAAGGCTGCAGGCGAACAGACGGCTAGATCGCAAGAGCGAGCAAGTTTGGTCTAATATCTGTTTCCTGGTGGATGTTTGTTTGTGTCATAACTCATCGCATAATTCAGCAAGGCTGGCAGCGTCTGCTCAGGAGAAGCTTTTGGTGAGGGCGGCAGGGGAGAAGGCAGGGCAGGGCTGAACTGCATTTGGCAGAGCCCCTTTGGGGGGAGCTTGCACCAGCTCTGCCCGCACTAAGCCTGACTCTAGCTGTTGCTAACAGTTCATCGCACCAGTGCAACAAACTAATGTTTAATACAACTTGCATGTGACTTTGTGTTGGCTGTGTTGAGTCAGATTTGCTATGTTTTAACTTTACCAAAACCTTCAAGTGCATTGTGCTGCTTCTTGAAATCACTTCCAAAATATGTAAATGAGTTCTGGCTCATGCCGACAACATTTGCAGTAGTCCAAATTTTGGAATGGAAGGGGCCAAAATACGATGCTCAGGAGACAGGGCTTCCTAAATTCTTCTGCAGGCACTAATCCACCCTGAAGTGCATTTCTCGTTAAAGCTGAACTGGGGAAGTAGCGTGCGGTGTGCCACCCAGGGGGTTCTGATGCATTCCTTTTGAATAAATTCATTGCTGGGTAATTTCTATGTGACAGGAGTATATCAGGCGACAGCTAGAAGAGGAGCAGCGGCACTTGGAAATTCTACAGCAGCAGCTGCTCCAGGAGCAGGCCATGTTACTGGTAAAGCACTGTATCTGTTTTGTTCAGTAGCTATAGGATCCATTTATCTGGCCAGTCCTAGGCTTCCCTCAGTCGGGCACAGCTGCACTGACAGTATGACAACAAAGGAGCTTGATTAAAAGGCCATTTATACTAGCGTCGTGGGCTGACAGGCACATATGAGAAGTGCTGTGTGGTCACACTGCTTTCTGGGCTGTAAGAGGAGGCTTTATGTTAAAGTGGAACAGTTCTGGTTTGGCGGTCGAGTTTCTGAACAGACCTTGAAGAACTAGAGTGCTTGTGTTGCGGATCAAAAGCGCACATGATATGTAAATCCACCCCAGGATACAATGGCCTAGTGTTGTTCTAAATCATTGTTTTATGAACTTACACTGAATCTAGTATAAATAACTTTGTTCTTTTTTCTTTTAATAAAAATCAGTTTTGACATAATTCTCCAATCACATGAAGCTTAGAAGTATGCTCTCAACTTTCCCTAAATTAAAAGCGTGTTTCTATATTAAGTTTGTCTGTTTCCATGAGACGCGTGTCATATTGATCCAACTTAGCTTTTGGTTACACTTTAACAATGAAATAAATAAAAAAAACAAAGCAACAGCAACCAAAAACGTGCATTTTTAATGGGATGCATAGGGACATGTCTACCATATATTCCATGCCATGTCTTGAATTACTCACACATTCTCTCAAAGGAATACAGATGGAGAGAGATGGAGGAGCATCGACAGGCTGAGCGGCTCCAGCGCCAGTTGCAGCAGGAGCAAGCCTACCTCCTGTCACTGCAGCATGATCACAGGCGGCAGCAGCAGCAGCAGCAGCAGCAACAGCAGCAGCAACAACAGCAGCAGCAGGAAAGAAATAAACAAAGCTATCATACCCCTGAGCCAAAATCCCACTATGAGCCTGCTGAAAGAGCGCGTGAGGTAAGTCCTGCTCATGGACAGGAATATGCTACTTGCTCCCCCATCTCTGCACCTCTTGGCATCGTGGCTCTGCTGCAGTACGGTTGGAGACCAAAGTGTCGCGATTGAGGAGAGGGATGTTTTTAAATGTTGGTCCAACCCAAGGAATATTTCTGAATACTTCTGCTGTCATTGTAAGTTACAGTTTTTAGATGTAAAAGGTTGAAAGAATTTCTGAAATGCTGCAGATTGAGGGGTACCTGCTACTGGAATCGTCCAGTCAGGGAGGTAATCTCATCTGGACTTTATCAAGATGTCTTCACAGGAAGTACTAGTGCACTTGTCAGACTGTGTTGCTGGCAGGTACTGAGAACTGGAAATTTGGAGGGAATTGGAAAACACAGACCTGTGAGGGATGGTTGCACACAGCACCTGTAGGTGCTTTAGTCCTTGCTCTTGGAAATTCGCTTCAGATAAATACAAACCTGAATTGAGTTGATTTCATTTCTCATGTGTTAAATATTACCTGCTGAGTTCACAGCTTGGCTTTATGATACTCTGTAGTGCTGCCTTATTGAACTTCAGGCACTCACAAGTCCATCTGAAATCATCACAGCTCTGTTTGTTTCAGTGAATGGTTCCCTGACTTCACTGGCCCATGGTGAACGTAGCTAAGCAAGCAACTACCTCTTTGATGCGTACTTGGCTTCTTCAGCAGTCCTTTTCTTGTATTTCCTTTGAACATTATGCTGCCTGCAAGCCAATAGAGTGGGCAGTGCTGGTCAAAACTCTTAATGGCATTCATCACCAGTGTCTATGAGCGAGGTTAATACATTTTGAAACAAGAGCAACAAAAAAAATCTTTGTGGTTGTTAAACATAGAATAGCTTTCAGTCCACCTATGTCCACTAGTATTTCACTGCCTTTGAAGTATTGCTGTTGGGACTTGATGAGCAAAACCTCCTTTTCTTAGAGGTACTATTGTCTACGTTCTTCACAAACCACACTTTGCTATCTCATCTGTTCTTGGCTGAAATATTTGGTATGTGTATTTCTCCTGGAAAAGGTTCAGACTTGTCCAGCATGTTGTGGTGCAGGTGTGGAACCTGCCCTCTTTTCCTGGTGTGCATTCCTGGCCTGCCTTGGTGAAAGCATAGTGCCAGTCCAGCACTCCTGTCCCGCCAGAGGGAGGGCTTTGGAGAGGCAGAGAAACATCTCCATTCTTCCTCTCCCTTTTTCCTTTCAGAGTTGAAAAGGAGAAAAACTCCTAAAAATTCAAAGTGCTTTAACAGAACTGCTGACTCAGCTCTTTTAATGTAATCTTTTCCTATTATGATTGTGCTAGGTAGAAGGAATAAAGTGAAGGCAAAGGAAAAAGATGTGTGAGTACTCAGATTTTCTTGGAGATTGCCATGTAATATTTTCTTTGAAAAAGTCCAATAGAAGTATAGCCCAGTATCTCTTGGTCTGGCAGTGGGAGCGACACCAGTTAGTCTTAAAAGCAAGCATCAGCCAATGTAATTTTTGACATGAATTAGTGTCTTGGAGCAAGTATTCTGTGCCTCATACTTTCACAAAAACTTCAGTCCAGAGAAAGTCTTCGTCCACTGAGACGTCGACCATCAAGATGATAATCCAGTGTGGGCTAACTTTCCAGTCCTGGCAAAGTCTAATGATGATCTGGGCTTTTTTTTTCCTCATTCCAGCTCCAATGAGTATATAAGGAAAATGATTTCTAAAATTGGCTCTAAGAAACAGAAGGAAGCTTAGAGCAAGAAATGAAACTTAATACCATTTTCTGGTCCAGACAGTCAGATGACTACAACAGGGATTACTTCAATCCAGGGATGAACTGTCTCTTTCCCATGCCTTGCCAGTCTTTAAGGACACGCGGCTTGTGCAGTTTGTGTTCTTTGTGGAGGAAACCTCCTGTCATTTAAGCTAGAGACATTAAAGCTTGTTCCTTCAGACAGAAGGGCTTGGGGCTTTTCCTTATTCTATTCATAAGAAGGAGTCTGATAAGAGGAGTTTGGCCTGTGAGACTGACATGATATTGAAAATGATTGTATGGTGAAGATACTTGTCTTCATTATTGCAGTATTTCTCAAGACGTGGTGTATTTTGTGTGGACTTGGCAGAAGCTTGGTTCTGTGGTTGCTCCCATAGGCAAACAGTTATTGTCCTCAAATTTTGGAAAGCAGAGGCAGGTTGGGTTTGTAAAGCAGCCTTGCTAAGGAGTCCTGGAGACTCTCATCTGTCTTCCAACATGGATATAGAAATAGTTTCATCATGCCAACATTGCTAAGGAGCAATTAGGATGCTGCACCTCAGTGATGGTTTCATGCTCCGGGCACAAGGGTGAAAGCTGACCATATGAGCAGCATCTCAACAAATAAAATCAACCCCAGCTTCCAGTTTGTTCTTTAACATTTGGTGAAGTGCTGGGAGTATAGCGTTCCTCATTGGCAACTCCTCTGACTGGAAAGCACAGCACACACTGCTGTGATCCCAGCAGTGGCTCATTGTAGGAAATGGGAGGATATTTCATATCTCCTTCTGTCTCTTTCCCTCCATACTGCTCTCTTTGTTTTCAATGCCACAGACTTTAAAGAGGTGACATTTCTACATGGGAAGCTTACTTGATATTCTTTGAGGGCTGAGCACTTTTCTGATAGAATCTTCCCTTCGAAAAACTCTGGGTTAGCATACAGTCACTTCTATGTGGCTCTGAGAACCAGAAATAAGTTGCAGGGGCTGTTCTCTGCAGTCTGAGGTCAGAGTGCAGCTTTTTGATGTTGTTTCAGGGCCATCTGATAAGAGAGGGGTTGAGTAGTCCTACAACTTCATACCTAAAGCTGAACTGCCTCAAGTATTACCAGATAGAGAAGCATATCCTAGCTATCTCTTCTTACATTGCTGAAGGGACACGCAGAGGAAAACATATAACTGAAATAACGTACTTCCCTTTAATTTAGTGGGGTTTCTACTTATAATAAGGGATAACAATGGGAAAGATACTTTTAAATTGTAAAGTTGTTTCTGTTTTCACACATCCCTTTTGCTGTCTATGTCTGCTGATGGGTGCTAAATAGTCTAGGCAGAAAGAAGCACCCTGACAGTCTTTCCTATGACTTCACAACATACTGCCTGCTGTAAGACCTTTCCTAGTATGTATTTCCCATGTTGGCATACTTGCTGTTTTGATGCAATTCACTCTATGTTTTAGATTGCTGGTGAAACCTGCAGGGATGAAAACCCTGCCAAGCCTGAAGTATATTTCTTTTCTTTATGGCAAAAGAAGAGGGCTAGACACCTTCTTATTTCTACTGCAGTTGGTTTTATTGACTCCCTGATATAGCCTGTTTTGTTTTGTTTTTTTTCCTTAAGGTGGAGGAGAGATTTAGAAAAACTAATCAGGGCTCCCCTGAAGCACAGTCTAAGCAGATGGGCAAAGTGTTGGAGCCACCAGTGCCTTCAAGATCAGAGTCCTTTTCCAATGGAAACTCAGAACCTGCTCAGCCTGCCCTGCAGAGGCCAATGGAGCCCCAAGTAAGTGCCCAGGAAAATACTGGTGAGCCTAGAAGAAGTCCTAACGTGTTTCCTTCACTTTTTCAGATCTTGGCACGTAGAAAGTCTTATGTAAAGAGTAACGCTCATACGCAAAGTAGCTTATTTAGTAGATTGACTTTGTATGTTTTTGCTAATTGTTTTGATCAAGGCGTAGATTTCTGCTTTGTTTTTAAAGAAAACTGTTATTCTGTTGTTGTCTGTGCAAGAGGAGAATAGTAGGCTAAATACTGGTCACAGTTGCAAAACACTTCTACAATTCAGAATTTGATCCATGCAAAATATTTGCTATCAAAAAGAATATTCAGGAAGGAAGTGAGCTGATATAGTCTTCTAAACTCTTTGGAAAAAAAACAAAAACAAAAACAAAAAAAACACTTTTAACAGAAGCAAAGCTTCAAAGAAATCCACAAAACATGACTAAGAAAAGCAAGTTTGTTGTCAGTAAGCTTATACTTGCTAAATAAAGCTCTGTTACCACCCTGGAAAATCAAAAAAAGGTTGAAACCACTGAGCTATGTGATTGCCATCATTCTGTTGTTTGCTAATGAAAACCTCCAGAACTTGGTAGCTATATCTCTTAGGAATTGCTGTATAAATTTAAAAAAAATCTGGTCTAAAACTTATAAATAACCTGTAAGTTCTGAGCAGTCGAGATATGCTAAATTAAAAGTGTGGTTCTATATTAAGCTCGTCTGTTTCCATGCAGAATTTCTTTCTCCCAAATAAGTCGGTTGATGACAGTGCAAGCTAAACCTGTTCCTGATTGTGACTAGGCATTGCAGCTCTTCTGGGTGACAGGAGAATTTGAGCAGACGAGAGAGTGGGAGAAATCAGGACAGAACTTCATCTCTGACTCATTAATTCCTGGCTTTTATTCAAACCTCTATGATTATTTCAAAGTACTGCACTTGTATTTTCATGCTCTCTGTGCCAGTTACTTTTAAAGTCTGGCCTTCCACTCACATTAAGAATAATCAGGCTCTTCAACAGCTGTGTGTATAAAAATTGAGGAAAGAATAACCCAATAAAAATACACACAACCAACCTACTGAAAATGAAGTTGGAAGTGAAGTTTTGATTAATTATTAGGTGCAAAGGCAGCGTGTTCCTCAGTTATGATCTTGTCTCCTCCTTGGCTTCAGAAATTAACTTGGAAATATGTGTTTATGCACAAGGAGGGAGTAGGCTGGAGTAGAGGGTCAGTGTGGATTTCAAGGAAAATCCCGAAGAGTTTTTACCTCTGGAGTCACTGCTGTGCCTTCTTAGTATCTGTAATTGAATATGTGCTTGTATATGTGTGTGTTTAGTTTGTTTATGAATATGTATATATGTACGGTATATGGTACATATATGGCATATGTATAATATGCATTGTCCATATGTATACTATATACAATAATACATATTATGTTTTTGTATATATATTGCAACGACTATAAAGGAATAAAGGCTTTTTTGTTATGGCCGTTCTCCAAAAGTTTGGAACTGTGTCTAGTTTCCAAATTTTTTAGACAATGTAAACGTCTGTTGGTTTGTACACTTCATGGCCTTCTTTAATTTTGTACGTTTCTTCAATTGGATCACCACTTCAAATTTCCCAAGCCATCGGTGCTGCCATGAGGGCTGGCCAAAGTCCGCTGAAGACTGGGAAGCAGAAGATGACTTCTGTCTTGGGTGGCCTTTGGCCCCAGGCTCATGGTGCAGATATTAGGTCCCCTTTTCTTTTGGGCACTAGTGTATGTGTATGTGGAGAGCGTATCTCACAAAAATGCATATGTGCTGTATTTTCAGTCTGTTACGTTCTTTGGGCGCTTGCCTCGCTTTTAAGTGCATTGATTCCACCCCACGCTTACCTAATGCCATAACAATTTGTCTCTGCCCACCCCACCTGCCTTTATTCTGTGTTAATTGGACAGCCAGTTATTCTGAGCGCATTGAATGTTTTATGTTTTGTTTTCTTGTAAGGTACAGTGGTCCCATCTGGCATCTCTCAAGAACAATGTTTCCCCTGTCTCGCGATCCCATTCCTTCAGTGACCCTTCTCCCAAATTTGCTCATCACCATCTTCGTTCCCAGGACCCATATCCACCTTCACGCAGTGAAGTGCTAAATCAGAGTTCTGACTCTAAGTCGGAGGTACCCGACCCTACCCAAAAGGCTTGGGCTAGATCAGACAGTGACGAGGTGCCTCCAAGGGTAAGGAGTAGAAAGACAGATGTATGCTGTTTCTTGATGATGATGATTTTTTTTTGAAGGATGTCGTAGGCTGGGCACTGGGAAGACCATGCCCTCATAACCACGGTAACAGCTTTTTAGAAGCAAGATCATCATGTAGATGTTCATTCAGTGGGCTAACAATAATGAACCTGAAGTACAATATTGAAGCTTCGTATAAAATTGACAATTATTTATAGAATGCAGCTATTTCAGAGAGACAATTGATTATGCAAAGTTAACAAATCATTACTGTATTCCAGAAAGAATTTAAAATATCCCTGAGGTTATTGCTCAGAGTTAATTTTCTTCTTCATTTGGTAGCAACCCAAACTGTGAATCATAGACATATTTGAAATTGAAATGGAACTGAACAAAAAGGAAACATTCAATATTTCCTCCTCCTCTCCCCATAAGCCCTTTCCATCCACTGGGATTTGCTTCTTCTAAGTATATTCCTGCTACACCACCAGTCTTTGCCTTCTGCTGATCCATTCCTGGGCATTTGTTTGGTTTCCCCTAAGCTTATTCTCCTGATTCTCATGCTGTTTCAGCAAATTGCTTTGTGCCTCCCCTGCTTCAGTCAAAGTGCTGTATTCTTTTCAAGTGTCTCAGTAGTTGGAAGGTAGTGAGGTGTGTATGTGTTTGCGTGGTAGTTATTAAGCACTACTTAACATTAAACTTAAGATTAAACTTCTGAGTTTTCTTCAAAATCTGAACAGCATTCCTATTAAGGTTTTGTGGGTATTTGTTTTATTGCTTTTGGTTGTTGATGCTAATTTGAGCATAGTCTAAGTGGTGTTAAAATCATAGTATATTCTGTAGCAGGAGAGATGTAATCTTCCTCTTCTTTCTCTCCTTTTCATGGATTTAACTCAGACTTTTTCCTCTCAAGGTACCTGTGAGAACAACATCCCGATCACCAGTTCTGTCCCGTCGTGATTCTCCACTGCAGGGCAGTGGGCAGCAAAATAACCAAGCAGGTCAAAGAAACTCCACGAGGTTTGTCAGCTTGTCTATATCCATGCCTTCCTGTGTTTATGGGAAGCTAGAATTTTTTTCAGAGTTTTTGGTATACCTGTTGGATGTGAAAGGAAGAAATGGTCAGTTTTTTACCGTTACCAGTCAGTAATGATTAATATTAATTTCCCTTGGTACTCCACATGTGCCAACAAACACTGGCTAAATTTCCTCTTGCCTCTCCTTCTCCGAGTTGCCTACCCTATGACTTTTGCAACAATTTCGAAGTATCCTTAGTATTACTGAAAAATGTGGCAATTGGTGAATATCATGCCTCCTGGAGCAACGGGTCATCTTGGGTTACTGTGGGGGTTGCTGGCAGCAGTAGTGTTTGTAAGATCTAAACTGAAGAGATCTGAGAAACTTTCCAACCTCTCAGCCAGAATCAGACTTGAAGAGAGGCAGAAGCAACCTTAAGCTTTAACATAGAACATTGGAGGTCAGGAGGGAGGAGAAAGGGATTGCTTTTGAATCTCAGCAAAGCAAAACTTGCTTGCTGGAAATGGGTGAGGGTATTCCAAAAGGGACAGGAATTTCCAGCTTTCTGGCTTGTGCTTGGGTGGCCAGGGCTCTTCTGAGCCAATTTAAAACCTGTTGCATCCAGCCTGAGAGATCCAGTCACTTTGGATTAGATATGTAAGAATGACAGGTAGGGAATTCCTAATAAAATGAAAAGCTTATACCTACATAAACATTTTGCTTTGGGCCATCTCAAATGAGATAATAGATATTTCAGAGGGAGTCATTGCTTGTGTTGTGAACTGTCATTGAGACAGACTCTCAGCTCAGTCTGAGGTGTTCTTATAGATCAATTATTAGCAGAACACTGGGGAAGAATGAAGTTTGAGTTTAGAAACAGAAATCTGAAGTGCATGACCAAGGCTTTTTTCACTCCTCTGATACAGCAATATAGAGCCTCGCCTGCTGTGGGAAAGGGTGGAGAAGCTCGTACCAAGACCAGGCAGTGGCAGTTCTTCAGGTTCAAGCAACTCTGGCTCCCAGCCTGGTTCTCACCCTGGCTCTCAGAGTGGGTCTGGCGAGCGGTTCCGGATGAGATGTAAGTCCTTCCTCCCCTACCAGAACACAGGGTTTTTTAAACCTGAGCCATGTAACACTCAGTAATGAAGGATTGTAACCATCACTGGGAAAGGCCTTTGAACTTACAATACTGGATAGCATAGTTTTCAAACTCCTCCCTTGTCAATGCATGCCTGCTTAGGAAAGAGAGACAATACAAATATGTCAAGGAACAGTGAAACACTTTCCGTGTTCATTCACTGCTACATCTCATGATGCATATTGTCTCTCACTTTGGTGTCTTTTGAATGGGTGCAGTCCTCTAGGGATGGATCTCAGGTAGGGGCACATTAGATGCCGATCCACGTTATTCAACTTGTGGCTTCAGTCAAATTATGCAGATCCAATCACCTGCAAACCCAATTCATTGTGCAAAAGAGATGGTATCTGCAACTACTTTCACATTTGTGTGACAATTTACACTTACAGGTCAGCTGCACCTATAAAGATCAGAGTTTAGGAAGAATTTTTTGTAAAGTCGTTCAAAGAAGATGTAATGATGAACCAGTGAAACTGATGTATTGCTGTCACATGCTGCCTTAATAGCTTTCTCAGCTCTCTTCTTCACTCCAAAGTGGGATAAGAAAACATATTTTACCTTCTTGGTGAAACCCCTGTTTTGTTCTGTTTTTCTTCTTGGAACATACAGCATCATCCAAATCAGAGGGTTCACCATCGCAGCGTCATGAAAGTGCACCTAAAAAGCCTGAAGAGAAGAAGGAGGTCTTCAGACCTATCAAGCCTGCTGTAAGTTGCACCTGCTTTCTCCTGTCCTCCCTCATGCTTAAGTAGTCCCCCAAAATACTGTGTGAATTTCCATTCATGGTGTCATCGAGGGCAAACTTCAACTTCAGCTGGAGTTTGTGTGGGCCTGGCAGTAAGTTCTTGGCTATGCAATTGCCTTTATGCATCCCTTAAACAATAGAATTTGTTCTCTCTTGGGAATTGATTTCTTCTCTCTCATCTGCTTCCTTCCTAACCTTCATATTCTCTTTCTTTCAATCTTGTGTTTCCTTGCTGTGACTGGACCAATGATAATGCATTTGACCTGAATGTACCAATGCTGTGCTGAATGGTGCAGGGAGAAGTGGTAAGACCTTAAAATGTTGCTGTTTCCTCTGAAAATTTTCTAATGTTTCCTTCATCTGGTTGCTGCTATGGTTAATTAGAGTTTTATGTGTGCTGGGGTTCACAGGAGGTTTTTGCAGTAATTCCAGCTTTCCCTACAACTTCTTTCACTTGCTGTCATGATTCTGCACTGGCACCCAAATCTCTCAGTTAGAGCTGCTCATTTAAATAAACGAATGCAGAGAATGAGAGGTTGGTCCTTCACTTCTGGTGTATAATATGTGAAGTATTTGCCATAAACCATATTAATCTAAATAAATCATAGCTACACAGTTAAGCTTGCGCTGACCGTAAACCTGTTTTATCCACACCCCAAGCTCCTGACAGGAAAGCTGCTTATGTCCCATGCAGTTGTGTGTGACTGAGTTAGCGCTGAAGAATCTGACTGCTCAGGTGAACTTAGAGCAGATCCATGAACCTGGACATGAGTGAAAAGGTTTAAAGGTGATCAGCTCTGTGCAACTGGTCAAATACACTGTGCCTTGGGTGGCTCAGTAACTCTTAAACTCCTTCTGCTATCTTGTGGTGGATGCTATTGACCTGCAAAGTTAAAAATGAACTGCAGCAGTCAACTGCTGAGTAAAAGTAGATCTGGATGCTTATGTAAGTCTTTCATATGATATAGTGGAATAAACTGAAGTCATAACGAAAATAGTTTAGACTTAAATCAAAGGAAACAGTACTGCCATGGAAACACAGCAGTGGACAAGTGAGTGAACTTCGGCACTAATTCACTGCCTTGCAAACTCTTCTCTGTTGACTGCAACACAGTTTTTTTCCTCCTTTTCCCATCAGGATTTAACTGCATTGGCAAAGGAGCTGCGAGCAGTAGAGGATGTGCGACCTCCGCATAAAGTGACAGATTATTCGTCCTCAAGTGAGGAGTCGGGGACAACAGATGAAGAAGATGATGATATGGAACAAGAAGGAGCAGATGAATCCACTTCTGGACCAGATGATGTCCGAGCAGTGTTAGTTCTGTGTTTTGCTTCTGTTTTTCCTCTTAGGGGGTTGAAGGAAAAGAACATTGGACATTTTGGCTTGTGCGTTAGTTCTGTCAGCTTACAGCAACCTATGAACAAGGCATAGCAGCCTTGTGCACTCAAATTCCAAAAATCTTTTCAAAATCAAGCTGGGCATTTAGGAACCGAGTTAACAGAGAAGTCTCTTTAAGTTATTTCTCTAAGTGAGAAATCAGTTTTGCAGCTCCTCAAGAAAGTGCTGTGGGCCCAGAGTGAAGTAGGCTGGACTGCACTTCTACATGTAAATTATATCCTTTCCCTCTTCTCTGTTTGGATTTGTAGTTTTAGCAGTGTTTAACAAATTTCTAACTTTTTTTTTGAGAGAAGCTTTTGTAGGCAGGTTATGTAAATATTCCACCCTGGACACAATCTCAAATTCAATTTTGACTGTACCTTGGTGTGGAGAGTTAGGACACAAATACTCTTATCTCATCCTGATTATTTTTTTATCTGGCAAATAGGTCAACACTGAACTTGAGCAATGGTGAAACAGAGTCTGTAAAAACTATGATTGTCCATGATGATGTGGAGAGTGAACCTGCCTTGACTCCTTCTAAGGAGGGCACCTTAATTGTCCGACAGGTATTGCTTTTCCTTCTCTGTGCAGTGTTGCACCTTTTCTGTGCTCATTAACCCACTCGCTCATTCACCCATGCTGTTTCTACATTATATTCGTTGTTCGTATTATCAAGACACAGCTCTAGTGAATTTCAGATGAGCAAGGTGTTTGATGCATGCAAAGAGGAGAGTAGCCCTTCACCCTTTGCTACTGTTTTGCATGCTTTCCAGTGACACCCATGGCAGCACCATGTAGAGTAGCTCAAAGCCTGTAGGAAAGAATGGTAGAGAAGCTGCAGGTGTGTGGAGCTGGTACCTGAAGCAAGAAACTTAGTTTAGTTTTACCATGGAGGCAAATGTGACTCTCAGGAGAGGGGCTGGGAGGGTGGCTGGAGGGGAAGTATACAGGGCTGTAAAAAAATTCTTCTGTAGTTGAGGGCATACAGACCACCCAGATAGCACACACACTCTCACACACACAAATTCATGTGGGGGAATAGAGAAGCAAGAAGATGGTGAAGCAGAGAGTGTGGACAGAGCTAGAGCGTTGTGGTGTTGCTTTTAATTGTGAAAATATTGCATTCGTGTGCCTGTGAAAGATAACAATTCCCTGCTATAAATGAGCTTATGTTAATGAGCATGTTAGCTTATAGGAGTTTCTCCAATAATCACATTTTCCGAATTTCACAATTGAATGCCAATTTCTCCATTGAGCCCTCTGGTTTGAAAATCAAGATTTCATGCTTATTGTTTTAAATAGTTAGATAAAGGCATTCACCAGACGGTCAATTTTCATATCTCTGTAGGATTTAAGTTAGTTTTAAACAAAACAATAGGGGAAGAAATCCTCCCTCGCCCCCCAAAATGTGCTTGTCTGCATTCTGGTGGAATACTTACCAGTGCAGTTCCTTTCACATTAATTTCTAGAACTGCCTGTGCAAGTCAACCACACAAACTAAGCTTCTGCTGCCAGAAAAGGTGGGAATTTGCAGAATTGAGGTAATGCTGCCCACTTTCCCCTTTAATCCTGATGTCAAGGCATAGATTGTCAGCTAATTTAAAAACTAAATGTAAAGAGGTAGGAAAGAGTGAGGGAGAGGAGAGAGGTTGTTAGAGATATAGACCTTTAAGCAGCACTTGAGCAAGACAAGTGTGCCTGTTTTCTCTACAGAGTACAGTTGACAAAAAGCGTGCCAGCCATCATGAGAGCAATGGCTTTGCCGGTCGCATTCACCTCTTGCCAGATCTCTTACAGCAAAGCCATTCCTCCTCCACTTCCTCCACCTCCTCTTCCCCATCCTCCAGCCAGCCGACACCCACCATGTCCCCACAGACACCCCAGGACAAGCTAACTACTAATGAGGTATGTCTTACACCACAGCTGGCTGCTTTCGTAGGGCTGTAGCAGCATTGCCTAGTAGCTAGTTTGCAAAGGAACTCCAGCCAATCTCCCCTGCTTTTTTTTCTGTCACCTTTATTCCCACCCCCAAAATAACACATTTCAGTTCTCTGTAAGAAGCCCTTAACTGTAGAGCAGTCCTACGCCAAACTTGCCAGTTTACTATTTTTGCTTCCTCTTAGTGAGTCATTAATTGCATGGCGTTTGTTTTAATCTAAACTTGACTGCTGCATTTTCTAGACAATATTCTTTATTTTTTAATTCTGTTTTATTCTGGGAGAAGGCTGATTGTGAGCAGAGTGCCTCTTAAAAAATAGCAGTTAATTTTGCCTTTGTCAATAGAGGCTGGGCTAGTAACTGTGCACATATAAAACTGCTTGTGGAAGCTCACCCTTGGGAAGAGAAAGCCACCGTGGAAGGATTTTTAAAACTTACCACGTGGGCTTGGATGAACACATCAGGAGGCTTTAAAATCCTTAGGTATTATTGCTTTGGAATAATGAATGAAGAAAATGTTTGTGCTCTGAAATGCAGCTGTGTAAATGTGCCCTCTACCAGCGCTGCTTGTGTCTGTTGGAGAACCAAGGCTTTTCTACTGGGGGAGCTCCCTCTTGCTGTCCTGGGCTAGCCCCATGGCACTGATAGAAGCAGTGCCTTCCTTCAGTCGCCAAGTGCAGCTAGACAAGCCCTGCCCTTCACGTGTGTATGGTCCCTCGAAAGTAGAGGAGATGCACGTGTATGAACAGAGGGCACTGTTCCCCCCTTAATACCTCCAGCAGTCAGTCAGGATCCCAGCGTGGCTGCTCAGCTCCCACTGGGTGGCCAACTGTTCAGGGAGAGCTTCTGTGCAAACAAGGGTGGCACAAGGGGAGGGAAACTTGTGGAGAGAATCAGCTGCTTCTCAGTCTTAGAGCCATCCTACCCTGTAGGTATAGAAGTGCTGGGATGGGAGGAATGGACTGCAATGAGTTGGGTGGGCCCTTGGCAATGCACATTTTTACAATGGATTCAAAAATGCTTCTGAACCCCGTAACAGGAGGGTGGGTGGGAGGGTTTCCTCCTGGAAATTCAGTTAGTGTAATATTTCATTTTCAGTTATGCTTCATCTGCCTTTGATCTGTGTAAAAGCACACTCATGTAGGTTACAGAGATCAGGCAATGGATCCACAGATAGGCTTGTCCCTTCCTTTGATCCGAGCAATAAATGTGCAGGGTTTGGTTAACTCAGCCTGGCAGGCGGAGGCAGTGGCAGTGGCTGGTGGTGAAGGAGCCTCTTGGTATTTAGCTGTGCAGGGGAGTGATGTGCTCATAAGACCCATTGCTATTTTTTTGTGCAGAGTAGAGGCTTGGAAGGATCAGAGATTGAAGATTAGTTGTTGATGATGAAGTCTCTAACTATATTTGCATAAGACTGAGCAAAAAGCCCAGTACTGCTTGGTATAACTCACCCACATGCACACCCTTTATGTACATAATACATATATATTTTTACTTGTCCCATTCTGCTTCAGTGTGCAATGTTGTCACTTTAATACTAAACTGACAAGAGTCTTTAAGTTGTTCCATTTCCACTTTTAACAGTTCATTGTTTCACTTGTCTTCTTCCTTTCTTTATGTTTTTGTTGTTTTTTTTTTTCATGTTTAGACCATATAACTCAGCAAGCACCAGTGATTTTATTCACTACATATTCATAGCTCCATACCACCGTTTGCTACACCTTCCACACTAATGAGCCCCTTTGTTCAATACAGGTTTATATTTTGCTTTGTTAAATAAAGGTGGAAGAACCTGCTGCAGCTTTCTGGCAAGAGGCTCAGGTTAAACAAAATAGGGAGAGCAAATAGCAATGGACAGTGAAACATAAACCATCACAGAAGTGAATGCTTGATTGCATATGGTTCTGATTTTGTTGCACAAGCCAAGAGGTGGCATTTCAGAACTTATTTCATAACTAGCTCATTTTAGGAAGTTCTTCATACATACTGAAGTTGAGTATAGTGGAGAGCTTTAAGATAAGGTAGTGGACATCCATTTAAGCAGATTTTTCAAAAGGAGGCATTCCCTCCTTTGTGCCTGATCGTAGGGGCCACTCAAAAAATCTTTGCTAGCAACTGAGGTGACAGAGATGAGGATTTAGCTACTTGCATTTTGCTGTAACATGTGCAGTGTGTACATGTTCAGTTGTGGTGCCTGCAGTGCATTATGTAACTGTAAAGGAAGTGTAAAAGCTTGGGGAGGCTCTGTAGTGACTTTATAATGTTGGTTGTTGTTGTCCTTGCTTTTTATTGTCATTAATATTAATAAAGTTGAAATTTACATTGCAGACTCAGTCCGCTAGTAACACACTCCAGAAACACAAATCTTCCTCCTCCTTTACACCTTTTATAGACCCCAGATTACTTCAGATTTCTCCATCTAGTGGGACAACTGTGACTTCTGTGGGTAAGTAAAATAGATGAAGATGACAACTGAAAAGGGGTTCAGTTACTTCAGTGGCTCTTTAAAGTACTGCGAGTGTTACCATCATGCTTTTTATTTTATTTGCAGTGGATTGCATAGTTTTATTTCTTTTTCCATTTACATTTCTTACAAAAAGAAAGGCTTGCTCAATATTCTCAGTTATCAATTTGGGTTGTTTGATGTGAAGAATATATGGCCAGAATCCATCACTTAAGGGATACTACATGCACTTTACTTTTCTTTTTTTCAGTAGGATTTTCTAGTGAAGCAATGAGATCAGAGGCAATAAGACAAGACCCAACACGGAAAGGATCAGTTGTCAACGTGAACCCTACAAATACACGACCACAAAGTGATACCCCAGAGATCCGCAAATACAAGAAAAGATTCAATTCTGAGATACTGTGTGCTGCCTTATGGGGTAAGGAAAACCTGTTCCTTACTTGCCTCCTGCAGTGCTGAAGTGCAGACATGCTATAATGACCCTGTGGTCTTTGAGGACCTCTCTCTCAAACCTTAGGCTATTTGTTTGCAGTTTTTCAGTGCTTGTGTATATCTTTTCGCTGCAAGATCTGATTGTTTTTATTACAGTTTTGCAAAGTGTTGCTTCTGCTTTGATACAATTTTTTCTGTATAAAAACTTCCAATGGTAGGAAGGAAGTTCAGACTTCACTCAGCTCTCTCTAACCCCTTCTAGTGCATTTCCTACAGCTTTTGAGAAGCTTTGAGGAGCTTGTGACGATCTTTTCATATTACACCTGGTACACACAGGGTATTAAAATAACCATCTTGATGCTGATACCACAGCGCTTGATGAAGATGTGTTTCATAAGATGACTTTCCACCTCAGTCATCAGATTATGTAGGAAGAGAAGCGTAGGAGGAACACTTTCCAGCATGGGACTTGGCTTTGTTTCTTGTAAGGTGGTTAGTGGCATGGAGAAGCTGAGTGATAGGATATCAGCTGACCCAGCATGTCTGACCTTATTACAAGGGCAAACTTTTAACAGTTTCAGACAGTTAGTCAGTATCCTGTGCTGGTGAGAGGCTTAGGGCAGTGCTTGTTGCCTGCTACCATGTGAAACCGCTGCTACAGTGCCAGGCTAAAAGCTTTTCTCTATTGCATAACTTATCTGTGAGGCCACCTAGATGTTAAGAAGTGATCTTGTATATGTTACACAGATGTCTATATAGTATTCTTAAACTGAACATGCTATAAATACATATGCATGTAATTTTAAAGACTATGAAGAAGAGATGTGGCCAGTCCCCAGAGTCACATGATGAGTGTATAGGTAGGACAGGTCACTTTTCTTCTTTACATTTTCACAGCTCTTTGCAAGGTTTCAGTTATCTTTTGAGGTTATTTCCAGCATTTCTTGTTTTTCAGAAAAGCATTGTTGACCTTTCCCTATTGCCTGCAAAGCCATGTCAGTTAAATAGCTTTTCTAACACCTTATCCTCTTTCTATCTCCGTTTTTCCTTATTTTTAGAGTTTACTGGTAAGAATTTTTACTCCCATGCTACTTCTGCATGTATTCATATGAATAATTTTCTGGTAAAACAAGGAAACTTGTGCAAGTGTTAGCTTTCAGACTCTGAGAGGCAGAGAGAAGTCATATGGGATCAGTAAAGATGACTCATAGTTTCTCTGATCTGGCTTGTTTTGCCAATAGCAATATGTGTTAATGGTTTAATATTTCTTTGATCTATATATCTGACTGTTACGGTGATTTAAAATGTAGGTGTAAAATCTGAGATGTTTTACAGCTGTAACAAAGCACTTCCTTGTTGAACATTTATTGCTGAACTGATGGTGGTCCAAGCTTGATGCACATACTTATTTCTTGATAAGTTCTAGCTTCCTTTTCCCTTAAGCAAATGAAGTCATTTTATAATGGTATTATTTAAAAATAAGGCACTTGCTTTGCTTTGTTTTGTTTTCCTTTTCCAGTGCTAATACCAGTGTCTGGTAAATTTCTGGGTGTTTTAATTCTGTGACAGTATTTCTAATGGCACTGAGTGGTGAAAGTTAATGATACGGATGTAGTTGCATGGATTTTTATGCCCAGCCTTTGCAGGGGCCCTGTGCCTATTCAGGAAACATTTCCATGTTTGAGAAATCAGAACTGTTTTATCGTAGAGTGGAGGTAGAAGAAGAGCTCGACTGGCTGTGAACAAAGGCAATGTCTGCACTTTAAAATACAGGCACTGTTTGCCACCAGCGTGGTACCTCATTAGTTTCATCCTGATACAGCTAATGAGGAAGGAGTTTGGGATTGGCGCACATGTCAACCCAGAGCAGGGACAACTGTGATGCAAAGGCAGCAGAGGAAGAGGTGAGGGTGGAGGCAGAAGCGCCTGAGTCCTGATATGCAAAGAGAGAAAGGGACTGAGAGGCAGCAGTTTGTGTGTGATTTTGTTGTAACTATAAACCACAGTGAATAAGAGTAAAAAATATGTTTTAGAGCTGAATCACTTACAGCTTTAGTTGCTCAGACCTGGAGCTGCAGGAAAGAGGCTGAGAGGTGGGTGTTTCCTTAGCCAGTTTGGTGCTCCTGCACCGTGCCTCACTCTTCCTGTATCCTTCCTCCACTTATTGGTTTGAGGATGCGTCCTAGTGTGGGAGATGGGAGATTTGAAATACACCTGGGGGTGTGCAGTGGGAGCCAGCAGTTTCAGTCCTGTGTAAGGGCTACATAGGAGGGCGGGAAGAAGACAGTGGAGGGGCATCAGTAGCTAAAGGAAAGTGTGGAGATAGGCTCTGTGCTACTTGTGTCCATGGGCTCTCCTACCTTGGAGGGGGTAGAGAAACAACAGAGCAGCACATTTGAGCAAGGAGAGGTGATTGTTTCTGGGGACTGCTGAGCCCTCTGAAGTTTACTTAGAAAAATCATAGAGTGACTTGGGGTGGAAGGGACCATAAAGACTGCCCAGTTCCATCCCTCGTGCTGTGGGCAGGGCTGCCCCCCTCCAGTTCAGGCTGCCCAGGGCTCCATCCAAGCTGGCCTTGAGTGCCTCCAGGCATGGGGCACCACAGCTTCTCTGGGCAGCCTGAGCCAGTGCCTCACCGCCTTCTGAGTAAACAATTTCTCCCTAACACCCAATGTAAATCTCCTCTCTTTAGTTTAACACCATTCCCTCTATCACTGTCTGTCTGTGTAAAAAGTCAGTCTTCCTCCATGTTTATAAGCTCCCTTTAAGTACTGAAAGGCCACAGTGGGTCTTCCCACAGCCTTCTCTTCTCCAGAATGAACAAGCTCAGCTCCTTCAGCCTCTGCTCAAGAAGAGGTGCTCCAACCCTCTGACTGTCTTTCTTGTTCTGGGGGTCCCAGACCTGGATGTTATGCTCCAAATGAGGCCCAGGATAAATTTGAAAGAGTCAAGAGAGAGGAAAATGGAGATGTATAACGATGTGTCACTCCTCCATTGTCTCTCTTTTCCATCCAGAGGCTTTTGAAAGTGCCCCAGCTCCATCATCACCTCCTAGCCGTGGCTCTGCTCCCCCGTAACACTGCATCCCCCTTGGGAAATGGTGCACCATAGGATAGGGTGAATGTTCCCTTCTTTTTCCAACTCCTCCAACGTGTGATAGTGAGGGTGATGTTTAGGTGGCTTTCCACATGCCTTGGAGGTGGGCAGTTTTGATGAGTAATGTGCTTCTTCAATGCTTTGAAAAGGCAAATGATTGCTATAGACTCAGGCTATGCTCAGATGCAGACTCCCATGGGTCACATGCTGCATTAAAAAGGGTTTGTTATGTGATCAGTTGGTGTATGACCATTGGCACCTGTGTAGCTATGTCTACAGATTGTCTGTCCGGAGATTAAAGCACTAAGCAATATAATTATGATTATCTTCTGTGAGTTTTTGTCTTTTATTGTTTCATTATTTTACTATGTTTAAGGATAGCAAGTTTTACATTGAGATTGCAACAGAGAAGTGTAATGGAAATCAAACCATGCATGTGGTTTGCTTTCCATTCCCTGTACTATATTTGACCTTCCTCTGCACGATTTGTGGGCTCTGGGACTGAAACGCCGTAATAATTATTGAAATTATTGAAATTTATTATCATAAATTATTAAATTTATGAAATTTAAAAGTAATTACATATTAATAGATTTTAAAGCCTTTTGGTATGATGTATGTGTATATGTATACATATACACAAATAGAATGCAATTGGCTTTAAGCACTAAGGTTCCATGTACTCTTAATAAGGTTTCCAGTGGATGTGTGTACCTTTGTAAAAAGAAGCTGACCTTCCTCATTTATAATCGCTTGGCCTTTAGGAGAAATGGATGGAAACACAATATAATTTCTCTAGATTTAACATTCAGATGGAAAAGGTTGTTGGGAAGATGAAGACCAGCCCAGTGCCTGTCTCTTTACCAGGAGGGCTGCACTACAGTCCAGTCCTCCTAATAGAGCCAAAGCCAGTGCTTTTTTTGTCCTTATATACTGCATCCTGTTACCAACTCCCCTAATCAAAGCTAATACATCCTTCAGAATATATAACCTTGGGTACTCAGTCATGCCTCACCCCCCCATCTCCAGTGTTAGTGAGACTTTTTGTTTGGGAACTGATACTCCAGAAAGTTCCTCATGATCTTCCAGTCTCTCACTCTCTTCTACACTGTAATTTGGTGTCAGCAGTCTCTGAGTGCAGGTAACATACAGCATGTAGAGGTCATTCAGGTGTGATTAGACTTGCTTGAGACAAGGCAGTTGTTATGTAAAGGTATAATTTCATCAGAGCATATGGAAAATCTGTCTACTAACTTAGATCTTTTTGTTTCATCTAGGAGTGAACTTGTTAGTGGGCACGGAAAGTGGTCTGATGCTGCTAGACAGAAGTGGTCAGGGGAAGGTTTATCCACTCATCAATCGAAGAAGATTCCAGCAAATGGATGTACTTGAAGGGCTAAACGTCTTGGTGACAATTTCTGGTAATGTTAACTGTTCTATGTGATTTTTCCTCCATGGCATGGCAAAAATCTTTTCTTGACAGCCTGTGTGTTGAGGGGGAAAGTCTTGACTTGAATGAAGTCAGTGGATTTTCCATCATTTTGCCTCTCTTGAATCTGCAGTTTGTTTCTAAGAGTGAATCATTTTCTCCATAGTACCCTGTGCAAGCTTGCCCCCTCTCCTTCCTCCTTTTAATATCTTTATAGGTTTGGAGGAAGCATTCTTTTGTCAGAGCTGTACGTTAATGTTTTGTGAAATTTGTAGAAGTGACATTCTACCCCCCCGCTGCAGTTACTTGCAACCTGGCCTCTTTCTAACCAAAACATTATTTGCTCCTGGAGTTTAAAGACAGTTTGTGTGTCTAAATATATATAATGATAAATGCTCTTGCAAAGTAGATAGTTGAGATTGACAAGAGAGAGAAGGAGAACGTGTGTGTCTAACGGGGTGTGGGGAGTGCAGTATTTGTGCAGTGTGGAAATTGCCATTGTGAGGAGGCAGCTTGAAGCAGCTTTTGGCCTTGCCTCTCACTGGATGCAAGTGCAGACGACTCAGCATTGAGAGATGAAGGGCGGTGGTGATTGCTGTGTTTATTTTGTGTGCACTGATGGAAAATGTGTTTTATAAAGCTCAAGGTTCCAGACTCCTTGGCTCCAAAGAGTTATTGCATAAGGTTATTCTGCCATTAAGTTACTTGATGTGGTGCACTATTAATCTTTCTTCACAGGTGGTGTTCAGCCATTTACTTTATTTTTTGTTTGGTTTGTTTGGGAAATGAGTCTTTGCTATGCTGTGCTATTGAGGGAGAGAATGTTAAATGACATGGACACTGTTCTGCACAGTGGGCCATGTTATTCATTGGAGCCACTAAAAATATTGTTGATGCTTCTGAGCTCATCCTACCCTGCTGGAATTCTCTCCCAACTCTTGTACAAAAGGACACGCAGCTAGACCATGTGTTAGATGTATCACACTAATACAATTGAAATGAGCCATGCCCGTGTTGGTGTTGTCATAGTTCTAAGCCCCAGCTGTGTTGTGAAGTGTTTAAAAAGAAAAGATGAATCAAGGAGGGTTTAAAAAAAGCAACCTGTCGTGTTTCCACAGTATGTTAAAAATACAAGCTACTTGAAAAGCATCATTTGATAGTTTATTCTATAGTAGGCCTTATAAACAATTCTATAGTAGACCTTATAAACAAAAGTACTGTATAATCCAACTTGTGCAAAATGTGTTGATTTGAACCATACTCTACACAAACAGAAGTGCCTGTGATTAAATCTTGTGTGTAATTGTTTTAGGTTTATTTATGTTTGCGTCAGTCACGATCTGAGAACCCCAACACATCCGTTTTCTTTGTTTCCTTCAGAACTATTGCTTCCTCTGTTAAGACACGCTACATTAACCCTTAAGAAACAGGCTGGTCTTGGTCTGTTTTATGGCTTTGTCTCCGCCCCATATCCTGCATTTTATGGGAGGATAGTGAAGTACAAGGCAGGAAAGAGGCATTTCTGCTCAGTCTACATCTCTCCCAGACATATGTTCTATCTGCTTTTTCAGGAATCAATATCTTTATGGTGTCAGTACTTGAGATATGTCACCGCACTGTAAGAAGTTGTGGTGCAGTACGGTTTTGAGGGGATTGTCACCTAAAATTTGCTTTTAATGTATACTCTTCTGAGTTTGAAAGCATGAAACCAATTGTTCCTGCAATATAGTTCTCAAATTCAAAACTTACCTTGACAAGAAAGCTTTTGGTACTGAGCTACTACAGCTGGTACAAGAAAACTGTGGGTCAAAGCTGGGTAGCTCATACTGTTGGGAAGCAAAAACATAGTTTTGAATGCTCAGGTAATATACAGTGCTGAGAGTCTTAAGAGTGCTGTAAGAGAGACTAGTGCATATAGAACATGCTCCATTTGTGGTTCCCTAAGTGTTTGTAAGCCCAACTGGCTGATCTGGGCTCTCGGGAATGTAGGGAAGGATGACGGTGTCGAAGAACTGGTTGGAATCTGCATGCTTGTTAATTAAAAACCACACAACAGTAAAAACAAAAACTCAATATAGGAAAGGAGGCTTTGCATTTGAAATGATGTCTGTGGGTGAACCAGAGCTGGGAGTTTTCGGAGTCAATAATCAGCTTATTTAATGGTTGGAGCAGAGTTTTCTTTCTTATTTCATAGCCATAACAGTTAGACAAGGGAAAAAAGAAGTTGCAGATATTTGAGAGCTGTTTAAATTGAGCGTTGTGGATTTACAAGCAAAAGGATCTAATTCCCCTCTCCAATATAAATATTAAAATCAGCGTAACTCTAAATACATGCATAACTATGTTTATTTAGCTGACCAGTTGTGCTCTTTTCATGTCAGCCTGCTGAAAGGCTGAGGAATTTCCTGTCCTGTGACTTTCCTTGTGGTCTAGACACTAAAACACAATGGGAACACACTTTAGATATTCTTCTGTTGTTGTTATGAAAATGTTTCCAGCTGGAGAGAAATACCCTGCTGCTCAGCATGTGAACTGGAAAAAAAAAGTAGCCACGTGCTGGGAAATTCCCATGTGCACTATTTGGTCTGAGTCTTAAGGTTTACTAAGCTATGGGGAAGCTAAAGTCATAGAAATAACTGGGAGATAATTTTTTCTCCCAATCGACTGGAACTTGTGATAGTTGTGTCCTGTGAGCTCTTCCTTGCCCAGAAGAACAGTGCTTTCTGGTCTGTACTCTTTTTTCTATTCCAATTTTTCTAAAAGGACCGCTGTAGCTGTCATTTGCAGTATTTTCATGGGAGGACCTTACTGCTCTGGTCCCATTTCCAGATCTCTAAGAGCTGTGTCAGCAGTGGGATTTTATCCCTTGTCAAATTTGATAAATATGAAGTCAAACAATAAATCGTATGTTCCCTTACTGCCAAATGAGCTGTCATGTTTGTAGTAGGGATAAACAAGTTCAGCATGATGTTGCTTCACATTCTGTTGGGTGCCATCAAAGCAAGAGAGGCTTTTTAAATTAAGGAGCAGATCCAGTAGTTGAAAACAGGTCTCCAGTTCCTCTTTAAGCTCAGTGAACAGATTTTCATTTTGTAACTGCCTGTTCTTTTCCCCATGCCTTTCCCCATCAAAGTAATCCCAAAGAAAATTTTTCAGACTGTGTCTTTTATAAGGAGAAAGCTGGAGTCAATGGCACAGCCTGTTTGCAAGCTGTGCATCTGCATGTGCTGCCCCTGCCTTCCCAGCTGCTTTTCCTGAGGAGCCGAGCTGTGTCAGGGGTCCTCTGCCATCAAGGCAAGGGCTAGGTGCCAGCTCTAGAATCCAGCCAAGAACAGCAGGATGCTCTCAATGCTCAGACCTCTTGTCCTGCTGTAACCTGTAATTCCTGATGCCGTGTGCTCATCCCCATCAGCTACTGGAGCACTGGCATGGAGCTTTTCCACCGACAAGCTGGGGCCCTGTGGGCATTTCTTATTTCTTTTCCTTGCACAGAGACTTCATGGAGCCTTCCATAGTGGTTCCTCATCAGAGCAGAGATGATCTCTATTCCTTGCCTCCAGCTTCACCTGCAGGACTGTGGTGGCTTTGGACAGCAAAGCAGCTGAAGGAGGAAGAAGGGGGACAAGCTTTGAATATCTGCACTGGAGCCACCTTCTTGCCAGTTCAGCCTGTGCTGTATTGGCCATTAGTTATTAAAGAATCAAAGAACCATAGAATGGTTTGGGTTGGAAGGAACATTAAACACCATCCAGTTCCAAGCCCTTGCCATGGGTATAATTGCCACTCACTAGATCAGGCTGCCCAAGGCCTGATCTGACCTGGCCTTCTCCGGGCAGCCTGTGCCAGTCCCTCACTGCCCTCTGAGGAAAGAATTATTTCTGAACACCTAACGTAATATTGCCCTCTTTTAGTTTAAAGCCATTCTTCCTTGCCCTATTACCATCAGATGATGTAAAAAGTTGCTCTCCCTCCTGCTTATGAGCTCCCTTTACTGAAAGGCCAGTGAGGTCTCCCCAGAATCAAAAAGAACTGATTAAGTCACTTGCTCTGCATTTGAGGCCTTTTCATATTGCGAGTTACATTCTGAGCAGTGTACAGTACTGTTCAGTACTGTTGTAAAGTGGTTAAATGCTGGAATGGTTTAGCACTGTTCTTGATGTACTTTTCCACCAGTTGAATGATAAACAGCCTTAGTAAAAACTTGATCACTTTGTATCTGCAGGTGGTGTAAGTGATGGAAATGTCCTGCTTGCTACCTGTGCAGAAGTTGTAACTTAACGTTCCCTCACCATATTCTTCTTTCCCATTGCTTCCTCCTTTCAAACCAGTCATACTCTCTTCTACTTGTGCAGATCATTTGGAGCCTCAAATTCTGCTTTGCTGTTCTCCTAAAGTTTTGTGCAAATAAGAATCGTTGAGGCTCAGCTGTTGCCTCAGTGCAGGAATCTGGTGTTTTTGTTGTAGGTTGATAACCCTGTTCGAGTAGAAGCTTTGTCCTAAGAACCAGGCAGCTAAGGAGTTTGTCATTTTGAGTATTTAGGTGGTATTACCATGCATCTCTGTCACTATCAGGAAAGCATATCTTTGGGTGGACTCTGGAGTGATGCTGGTGTGGACATAAATACTGCATGAGATCTCAGTGGTTGCAGCAGTTTCTCCTTCATTGTTCTTTTGTCTTGTTCTGTAGGGATTTCTGTTTGTCAGGGCAGGGTTTTTTAGCATTTACATTCCTCTGGAAATAAACCATTATTTCTCCCTTTGTGGCTAGGTAAGAAGAACAAGTTGCGAGTTTACTATCTGTCCTGGTTGAGAAATAAAATCCTTCACAATGATCCTGAAGTAGAAAAGAAACAAGGTTGGACAACAGTGGGTGACCTGGAAGGCTGTGTGCACTATAAAGTTGGTAAGTAACGAATGTATCGAGTTGTCGGATAAGAGCTGGCTGAGAAAGAGAATTGCAATGCATGTAGCTACTGGGTTTAAGATTTGTTTCTGACTGTTTTCTTTAGGCCGAAGGACAAATTTTCTGTTGAAACATCAGAATAGATAGCAAGCTATTGGGTTAAACCAAATATGAGATACTGGGCTGTAAATTGGTGCAGGCACAGATTCTCCATCTGCCTTCTTCCTGTTGTGAATGCAACTTTCAGTAGAAGGCTGATAGGGACAGCAGGGGCTTGTGGCATTTCACCACCTCTGTTAAACCCTGGAGATGACAGAGGGACTCTTGTCAACCAGCAGCTGCTCTCTCTACCAACAGGTTTCCCTGTTATTTTATCATGCTGAAATCAAATTCTGGAATGGAGTGAAAAACATCTCATTTTTAATGTAGATTTTTAAGACTGGTGGAGAAAAAAAAGAAGAGTGTGGGAGGAAAAAGCAAGCCCAGTTAGTGCACGAGCTTTGGGGAGGCATCTGGGAACAGAAGCATATGTTTAACTTCAGGATGATTCATTGATTCCCTTTAGCTCATGAACTTTCCTAATGCTTTCTCAGATCCACTGCAGTACAGTTGTGGGATTATGGGGATGAAGTGTGTTTTCACTACGAAGGCACCTTTTGAGTGCCCTTAAGTTGCTTGAATGGATTTGGCTGTAGAAGCTTCCACAACAGCTAGTCAAAGACACATCACATTTTTGCCATGTGCAGTGAGCCTGCTGCCCTGCAGGTGGGGATATGAACAAAGAGCTCTTCCTTATGCTCAGTGTCCTGATGCATCTTAATGGACCCCGGGTGTTGCATTTGGTTTGGTTTTCCCCTAAGAGCCAGTTCAGTTCCTTTCAAGCCCTGTCAGTCAGTGTAGAGCAGCAGCAGTCAGACTGAGCTGTTTCTTTCTGTCATGCACGCGCTCTTGCAGAAGAGCATAATCAATAACTATTGCAGTAAGTGACTGCTGAACCTTGAGCTTGACCCCAAAAACAATTAATAATGTACTTCTCTAGTATCATATCCCTGGGTGTCAGCAGCATAATGAAGTGGTCTGTTAACAATACATTAACAGCTATAGAAAGGAGGCTTTCCAGTAGGGAAGCGTGAGAAACAAAGAGCATTCTTTTCCAGATGAAGGGTGATTTGTTGCAGCCTGGCACTGAACTTCCCTCTGAGCTGAAAACACACAGTAGACTTCTTCAGGTAGTGAGAGGCCCCTTTGGCAGCTGTGCCTCAGTTCCCAAGAAGGATGAGCCCTGTGAATAGTTGTGCTTACAGACTGGAGGTTGCCAGTGAGGCAGCTGGCACTGGTCGCTTCCTTGTCTCTTTGATGCAGTGGCATTTCAGACATCAAGCTGAAGTGGTATTTATGGCTCTCAGTTGCTTCAGGCAACTTTTGGCTCCTCTCAGTGATTAATCGCTCTTTTGAAACTTAAGATTTGGGTGAATTCCCAGATAGCACCCAGAGCAAAGAGTGAGGATTATCAAAGGTTTCCTTTCAGAGATAAGGTGATTTTGTTCAATATCCCCTTCTTCCCCAAGAAAATATTCCAAGAAGTCTTGCAAGCCAGACAAGACTGAACAAAAGCTCTATTTTTCCATCGGTACAGCTGTGGAGGTTGAGAGGCTTTTTTTGTCTGCTGAAGTGTCAAGTCTTCTAACACTTAAAGCTCAGTATTCTTGCTTCCCTGCAGAATAAAAGGGGGAGCAAGTAATAGCTTTGTCTCCCTCCTGCCTACCAATAGATTGCAACTGCAGGCTTTTACAGTAGGTAAGATATCTGAAATACGTTAAATAGTACTTACTAAAGAAATGTTCTTCTCACAAGTCTGAGATTCTTCGCTTCAGCCCTATTTCAAAATCAATTTTAGTTAGGAGATAATAATGGCAGGTGGAGATGTAGGGACTTACTCATTGTTTTCAAAAAGCATTCCACTCCTAATACTTGAAGAGATAGAGAAAGCCTCCTGAGATAAGTGTAATCCAAATAATGTTCTTTTTTCATTCTTCTCCTCCAAAAAGAGCACCAGAAACAGGTTAACAAACCTCAGTATTCTAAAAGTCCTCACAATCTCTTCCTACACAAATGAAAATGGCAGCTGCAAATGCAGATCCAGCGACACTAATTGAATGGCAATTTCTAAACGTTCAGTTCCCTCCTACGAAAATAAAATAAAGCAGTAGTAAACAGAGCTTTTTGAGATGGTTACATTTGCCAGCTGTTTGACTGGGAACAGAAAGATAGGCAAGAATTTGCAAGTCATCCATGTCGTGACCTACGTTAATTCTGATCAATTCTGTGATTATTTTTTAAGTCTTTGGTGTAGTTCTTGCTTGAAGCATTTTGTGGCTGAAATGCTACAATTGTTGCTTTTGTCAAATGAGGAAAAAAAAGAAAAGATTGCAAAATGTTGTTGTTTCTGAACTGTTCCTGAGAAACTCCTGACTCCTTAACACCTCTAAAAACTTCTCCATTCCTTAGGCAGGAGGTAAAATTTGTCACCAGAATTGTCACTAAGGTGACTTGAGCTCATGTTTTACTTGAGAATTAGAGGTAAGGTCAGTTGGAGACAGCTTAGGTAGTACAACTTGTTTGCATTTGGTCAGCTACCTGTTTCCTTTAAACTGTCATCTGAGGAAGGGCTTTTTGTCAGCCACCTACTTATTTTCTGTGAAATTTTTGATAACAGTTTTTCTTTTGGGCAATGAACAACAAAAAAGCCACCTTTTGTTTTTTGAAATGGACTCATTTCTCAACTTTTCACTTCAGTTCCCTTTTTCCCCTCCTTTTCTCTGGGGAATTGTTCCATCAGCTCAAAATACCACTCCCGGTGCTGTGATTGTGATTGCCAATACACTACCACAGTCATTGGCTTCTTTTATTGGAAACATCCCAGCCTGAAAACTGTTTTCTTGATGAGCTAGCACAGTCTAATGTGGAAAGAAAAGTGTAAATAAATGTGTACTGGCTAGGTAATAGAAAGCGTGATGACAGGTTCAGTTACTGACAGGAGTAACAATTTTGGTGGTATAAATGTGTCAAAATACTTAGCTGCTTAGAAATAGCAATTCTAAAATGAAGCATTAGTAAAAACCTTCAAACATGTGTAAATATGGGGAACTAGCGTCGCTTTCCAATTACTGAATTAATTTTTGTTTTGGTTTAATTTCAGTAAAATATGAAAGAATCAAATTCTTGGTAATTGCATTGAAGAGTTCTGTGGAAGTCTATGCATGGGCACCAAAGCCATACCACAAATTTATGGCCTTTAAGGTAACAGTATATTTCAGCCATCTGTTGGGTTTTCACATATTGAGTTACAGTTGCCCCTTTTACAAAAGTGGTGTGACGGACGTTTTGTCACGGCTGTGGTCCAGCTTCTGTGGTAAATCTGCCTTGAATTTCTTACATTTTCAGTTACGGATGAGGGAGGGTTGGCTCTGAGAGGCATTGTATTTAGAATGCTGAATTGCAACCATGCATAAATGAATGTTCAAAATGACACAAAATCACAGCAGTTTGTATCCTTGCTATAAATAAAACATGAAGCCAAGAGAAGCGAGCTGAGTCTAAGCATCTTCATGTGAGCAGAAGATGTCATTAGATTATGTTCAGCTTTGTTATCTTTTGAATACAGCAAGAATGAATTTAGCTGCCTCGGTGTAATTACCAAACTGATTTGCAGACAATCAGTTACTGCCGGTTGTGCAGATTGAAGTAAATGCTCCAGGAGTATCAAATTGCTCTCGCGAAAGTTCAAGGTGATTCTTACTGAAAACAAACAGACGACAGTAAACCCCAGGGAATAGAGTGTGTAGTATTACATGATTGAAATGCAGCAGGGTGCTGAGCGATCTCTCCTTGTCTGTGGAAGATGTTAGCTTCTAACTGCTCTGGTGGATGGAGCAAAGGCCTACTGGAGAAGTAGACTAATCAATTGTGCATTAACAGCATGCTTTTATAAAACCTGTCGAGATTCTAAACAGGAAAATAAATCTCACTGATTGTTTTCTTGCAGTCATTTGGTGAATTGGTACATAAGCCATTGCTGGTGGATCTAACTGTAGAAGAGGGTCAGAGACTAAAAGTCATTTATGGCTCCTGTGCTGGCTTCCATGCTGTTGATGTGGATTCGGGATCAGTCTACGATATTTATCTACCAACACATGTAAGAGTTCTTCCTGGGGTGGGGGAGTTTCTTTCCTTCTGGTTTTCCCCTCCCTCCTTTTTCTCAGATGAAAAATGTGCCAGGCTGTCCCTGTGCAAAGTGGGAGTGGGTGGAGGTCCTGTGTCCTGTCCTCAGGGTCATTGTATCTCCTTGCCTGGGAGCTGCCTGCTCAGATCTGGGTTTCAGGGGTGATAGGTAGATGGCTGAGTGCATAGCACATAGTCAGCTGCAGGGAAGGTGGCAGTATGAGTTATATGACTGCCTTCTGATAATACTCAGCAGGCTTGGCAAAGGCCATGTGGCTTCATCTCTTGCCGTGGAAATGGGCACTCCTACCGAGAAGTTCATTTTTCCTGTTTTCAGATGTCTGCCTTAAGATGAAAGAATTCATTCCCTAAAGTTTTCTAATTACCTGCTGTTGCTGTGTAGGGTGTCTAAGTTGAAGGGAGAGCTAGCACTTCTGGTGTACATCCTTGATCTGCTATTGGACAAAAATCAGAATTCACCTAGGCCTTTCCCCCACCACGGGCTCTTCAGTATTAAAATAAAAAAAACAACAACAAATTTGTCTTCATTTCTGTCTCTTTAGATCCAGAGCAGTATCCAACCTCACGCAATCATAATTCTCCCAAATACGGATGGAATGGAGCTACTGGTCTGCTATGAGGATGAAGGAGTTTATGTAAACACATATGGAAGGATCACCAAGGATGTGGTTCTGCAATGGGGAGAAATGCCAACGTCAGTTGGTAAGTGCCCAGAGAGTCAAATGTAATATGCTGTGAGAAAGTGAGAGTGCATGTGGGCAGAAAGAAAATGCATCAGGTTTGATCTCAGATTCAGAAGCAGCGATGCTGTGATATTGCTGAAAAACAGCTGTGCAAAGTTCGGAGGAATCGTATGAATCCATTTCATGTTGAGTTTTTTAGAACAAGATCCAAGGAAAAGTGTGGACTTCAGGAATAAAAAACTCCTTTATTATACAACATGATCTTTCCAGTCCATTACAGAATTTTTCCTAGACAGCAACAAAATTAGAAAAGCCATTAACTATAAAGATGTGTAAGGTGACACACAGGATATTATTACAGGTTGATGACAGTCTATCTGATTTGATGGATTTACTCTAATTCATCTGCAGATTGCTTATCTATCTTTGCATGAAAGTGTTGGTATAGCCTGTTGGTATAGGTGCTCTTGCTGCCTATGCTGCCTTATTTCAGTGCTGAGTGTGGCATGGGCTGTGATTACACCTTTGTTTTGTTGTGTGAACACATTGAGTTTGCTTGTTTTGGAATGGATGCATGGACCAGTAGTTACTGCTCAGGTTACTGCTGCTGTGAGAGCAACATGGGAGAAGGAAATTTAAAAAGTTTTATGCGTGGCATGTTCACTCTGCTGCATTTAACTCTTGACTAGATCTGAAAGCAAGCATATTCTATCAACTGGCAAATTGTAGAGCCCTGGGGACTGAAGTGGCTGTGAAGTAAATGGCACAGAGGCAGTTGATACCATCAGAATATCTCATCTGACAATTCTGATAAAATGTTTGGCTCAGTTATCACTAGTGACATATGTAAAAATATTCTGGCACAACGGCACATGTGTTGGTATAGACATGTGTTGTACCGTAGCAGATAATTTGGCTTAATTTCACTGAAAATTAATGTGAAAAAAAGATAACATAAATGGGGAAGTATTATGAAATTAAATCTTTTTAAATTTTCCTTGTTAAGATCTGTTGTGCTTCTTTTTATTTTTTTCTGTTCAGTGTGCATACAAATCAGAGGCAACAGCTTATTCTTCACTAAGTTCCCATATGTTATTTTTGGCAGCATTCTTAAGACTATCCATCAAATTTCTTTCTGAATATACCTTTTCATAATGCTGCTGCCTTTCTCCTTCATTCAGTTTTTAATGCTACCAGGAACAGATTTTTTCCTCATGCCAGTACTAATCTGTTTTCCCCAGTGATACCCTGAGGAATAAATGCTCGTTTTTAATTTATTTGTGTGTGAAGGAAAGCAGAAGGACAAATAATAGTACTTCCACTTGGAGAGCTTAATATGAACCCTTTTTAAAATATGCAGAGTACTTGTCAGGCCAGCTGGCTTTTTTGGGAAGGAAAGCAGATTTTTGAAGCATTATTCCTATTAAAGGCGGCTAGCAGGGTTTTTTTTTTCCTTCTTTTTTCCTAATTTTTCCGTTCTGTCTCTTTTTCTTTTGCCAACAAACTCCTTCAAAGCAAGGAATTGACACTGTAAGACACTGAAATGGTTCTGGGGATGTTCCGGAGCGGATAGGCTTTGTCTGTTTCAACTTTGGGTTCTGTTTTTTCCTTGTCGACACCTAATTAACCTGTCTCGTTGCCAAACTTGGGAGGAAAAATCTTTGTAAAACTCAGTGTTCCTTCCATTAATTGGAAAGCTTCTATTGTGTCATGTGTGCTCAGGCACAAAATACATTACTAACATGGACAGCTCGTGTGGTAATAAAAGGAAAAAAAAGGATATTTTGGGGGCAGTGCTGTGAAAGTGCTGACGGCTGAAATAGCGCTCTGAGCATTTGTGTGTTTTTACGGTGTGCACAGGCAAGTCATTGTTAATTACAGTGTTTAAATATATTCCCCTGCTTTTTTAAAAACTTACTCTGTGTTGCCCTCTACCTGTGCTAACCGGCTGTGTTGTACTGTGTTTTTTTCTCCGCAGCATATATTCGATCCAATCAGATTATGGGCTGGGGAGAAAAAGCGATCGAAATACGCTCGGTAGAAACTGGACACTTGGACGGTGTGTTCATGCACAAAAGGGCACAAAGACTCAAGTTCTTATGTGAACGTAATGACAAGGTATAATCCACCCCCACCCCTGTTTCTTGCCGAGATGATAGACGTGTACTTTAAGCTGGTGCTTGCAGTGAGTTGGCCCCAACCAGCAGCCAAACACTCCTTTCTCACGTGGAATGGGGAGAAAATAAAAGGAGTGTGAAAGGACTTATGGATCAAGATAAAGACAGCTTAATAAGGAAAGCAAAAGCTTGGCTGTGCAAGCCAAGCGTAATAAGGAATTCGTCAGTTTCTTCCCATTACAATGATGTCCTCATTCCTCCTCCTTTCTGCCAACTTTTCTTGCCAAGCATGCTTTCCCATACAGTATGGGATATCTCTTTGGTCATTTGGGACCCACCATCCAGGTGTTACCCTCTCCCAGTCTTTGGGGGTAAGGGGCCTGGTAAGAAAGCCTTGATGCTGTGCGAGCACTGTTTGTCAGCAGCCAAAACACCAGTGTGTTAGCAGTGCTCTTTTAGCCATGAGTGCAAAGCTCAGTACCATATAGGATGCAGTGAACAAAGTCAGCTGCATCTCAGCCAGACCCAGTACTGAGCTTTACAGAACTGTAACAGCACTGTAGATGTCACAGGCAGCAAATACAAAGGAAAATCTCTGCTTCCTTACCTTTTTTCTTTTCTTCACAGGTTTTCTTTGCCTCCGTACGGTCAGGTGGAAGCAGTCAAGTATATTTCATGACCCTTGGCAGGACTTCTCTTCTGAGCTGGTAGAAGCAGTGGGCTTTGGCAAGGAATTGCTGACATCCAGAGTCTGAGATCTTCATAACTCGGAATTATTTTCAACTGGAGTACAGACCTGCACTAATGCAGCACTCTGTGTAAATGTGTGTGCAGGCATCACTGGTGTTAGGTTTCTTTTTGTTTTTCAACTGAGGCTGCAAGGCAGCTGGTGCTGTAAAGATATTGCCATCAGGTGCTACAGTGTCTTTGAGGTTTGGGATCATGCTAGAAAGCTACAGGTCTTTTTTTGCCTTCAGCTCCAGGATTCCTAGGCTTTGAAGGACTCTGTTAGTGTTAAAACAGAGGGGGGGAAAAAAAGGAAAACAAAACAGATTTACCGTGAACATGCTGTTGAGTGGACAGGAGGCAGGCAAGAGAAGGTGAGAAGTGGTGTAGAGAGTCAGAAAGGCTGAAACAGAAGGGCAGATCTAGTCTATCTAGTAATGTTAACAATGTATTTAATTGACATTTCTTTTTTTGTAATGTGACAATATGTGGACGAAGAGGAAGGTGCAGGTTTTAAGAAGTTAATATTTATAAAATGTGAAAGATGCAGTGACTAGGATGGAGAACTTCTTGGGGACAGGGAGGGTGGGATGGGGTCAGGGTGGAATTCTTGTTTTTTTTTTTTTTGTTTCTGCAGTTTCCTTTTGGCCTGGCCAATAACTTTAGTCATTTTCTGTGTACCAGATATTGCCTGAAACATGTGCAGATGGTTAAAAAAGGAAAAAAGGAAAAAAAAAAAAGGAAAAAAAAACAGAAAAAAAAAGAGAAAAAAAAGTTCATTTTCTATAATGATTCTGTGTTAGGCCAGAACTTGGTTATGTCACAGTATTAGCACTGCCTCAGTTAAAGGTTTAATTTTTGTTTAAACCTAGAAGTGCAACAACAGTTTTACCACAGTCTGCACACGCAGAACTAAAAAAAAACAAAAAAAAAAAAAAAAAGAGGAAAAAAAAAGAAATAAAATCCAAACTACATATGTTTATTTTTTGTGCCTACCTCATTGTTTTTAATGCGTAAAAGAAAAGAGGTGGTTTAGTTTATACATTTTTAGATGAAAACCATTAATGTCTAATTTAATCTTAATACCAAAACTACCAGATTGAGAGGTTTCTGACTGTTATTGTGTAGCAAGTTTCAGCAGGAGGAGAGAGTGGGCCGTTGGGGCAATAGTGGTAGCGTTATGGCAGTGAGACACTGATTATTGTAATTTGCTGACTAAATTTGGAAAGCAGGCGTTTTTCTAAACCAGTTTCATCCTTAATAGAAGTCTGAATTTAGCCTAAAACCGGAGGTTTCACTCTTCTAACATGTGGGCTTAGCAACAGGCAGGTAAATAACTAGGCTAGTTCTTCTATAAACTGTTAAATGTTGTAGGAAACATTTTGGGGCGGTGATGTTTTTCTTTTTTAAGAATGCAATGCACTAAAACTCTTTTAAGAATGTAGTTAATACTGCTTATTCATAAAAACAACGTATACTTGTGTTTAGATGTAAGATCCCAGCTCTGGCTTTTTTCTTTCTTTTTTTTTTTTTTTTTTTTTTTTTAAGTCAGTTTTATTTTATTAATAAGTTCTGACATTTGTAATAAATGTCTTGAGAGTAATAATTTGTTTAATGGCTACATGTTCATTACTTGAGAAAACCTTGAGTGTATAATAATCTGTTGGTGATGTAATAATGCACAGTGTCATGATTCAGCCATTTTTATTTTCGTTTTGTTTTTTAATTATTATTATTATTATTATTATTATTCCTTTGGTGGGGTACTTTGTCGACAGCTGCCTTAAGCTGTTCATTCAGTGAACAGGCTCTCAGTGTTCCGTGGGCTTTGTCTTCTGCTACGTTGAACTTTCTCTCCTGGCATGGCAGGTAGGGCTTTTCCAGCATGAGCTGTGCGGAGCTGAGACTCAGCCAACTTTCTTTTGGTATCAATCCGACTGCTGTAAATCCTTCAAACCCAAGCAGCGTTTCTGCTGAAGGCTCCTTCGAACGTCACAGACAGTGTAAGAGTGAGTGGTAGATGCGTACCACGAGTGCATGTACACACACCCACACACCCCACACACCAAAAGAGTTAAAACTCAAGAAAGCCTTACGTGTGCTGGCAGAGGAGTACGTAGAAATATTTTTTTTAACCGTGTGACTTTTGGATAGCGTTGAAGGTGAAGGATGTGTTCTTTCCATGCCTGGCGCGGTCAGCCAGAGGAACGATGAACCTTTTGTACTCTCATGAACTAAAGGGGACTCGAGAAGCAACGCGGGTGTAATCACACATCGGCCCTGTAGCGTAGCTTACCCCAGCTGATTTGACCCAATGTCAGTCTGCGTGATTTAACTCTTCCAGCGCTCTGTGCTCCAAAATCAATGTAGTCCTTGAAAGCTGATGCTGTTCTCCCAGAGGAAGATGCTCCTGTGCTGTTAGGGATTCCCGGGTCACGGATGCACGCTGTTGGCGTTGGGAGGCTCCCGGTGGGAAGCTCCCTCTGTCTTTGTCTCCATAGAAGTGCCAGGACAGCAACATGGCAAGGTAAACCCAGTATTACAAAACCACTACGTATACAGACATCGAACTCTAAACAGTGCTTTTGTAAGCAAAGAAGAAAAGAAAAGCTCCTAGGTTTAGTTTTAAGCTTTAATAAGTAATAATTTTCTGTATCTTTAAGTCAAAGTAACCCTAACTTGTATGACTGCAGTGTTTTTATTTTTTATCTTATGCACATGTTATGTTGGAGAAAATGTTTACAAAAATGGTTTTGTTACACTAATGTGCATCACATATTTATGGTTTATTTGAAAGTGATTTTTGTGGGTTTTTTAGTTTTTCATAGTAGTAGTAGTACACTTTTTGTGATTTATAACCCCAGGTTCTGCTGATTATAAAGATGCTAAACAATACTACAAAATGACAAACTGCATTAAAATTACTAATCGTAGAGCTGCAAAGCAGACTGGTGACAAGTAAAACACTCAGCCTTTTTTTTGCAGTGCTATCTAACTTGTCTTCTGTGTATTATGGAAATTACTGTTTTTTCCCCGTTTTTCCTTAAATAAAGTCAAATTGACACCTGTCGTATGTGGAAAGTATTTTGAATATCTGCTGGCTGCAGAAATCAAGCTGCATGTTGCCCAGTTGCTTGCATAAGAACAAAAGCCTTATTGTCAAATCTCTTAATTTTATGGAGACTTTGACAACAAACTTGGGCTTTTGAGGGCTTTTTTAATTCTTTTTTTCTTTTTCTTTTTCTTTTTCTTTTTTCTTTTTTTTTGTTTTTTTTTTTGCAGAAAGCCCTATCTCGTGGTGCAATTGCTCTTTTGAGAATTAGTTTTCCTTTAAGAAAAAAAAGAAAAAAGAAAAAAGAAGCTTAGAAGCACTGGTATGTGGCCAGCGGCTTGGGAAGAGATGTTGCCCGAAGGACAACCTGGAAGTGCTGTGTACATGCCCTCCCACCTCCCTCCAGCCCTCAGCATTGGTGGCTGGGAATGGGATACTGCTAAGGGAGTGGCATGAGCTGGAGACCTGGGCCAGATTCCCCATGGTCTAAAAGCACAGATCCAAGAAATTGGCCAGGCTTTCTGAGCACCGAGCCCTGAGTACTGGGCAGGTTTGATGCAAGGCTGCTGTGTGTGCCAGCAGAGTTCCCGTTAACCTTTGTGCATATTTTCCACCATGGACCATGTCTGTTTTTCTCAGTGGAGATAAGCAGCAGATGTTTCCTTTCTGCATAGGCTGCTCTCTGCTGGAGGAGGGGGCAACTTGCATTCCCGGCCTCCAGTCTTCCCACCCGCTTTCATCTTTTGAAGGCAAGGGGATGTTGTGAGCTGAAACACATTCCAGGGTTTTCTTTGCTTCCTGCAGACAAAGGTATCTGAAACCCTCGAGCTTTCCGCTTCTGTGCATATCAGATACCAAGAGAGGCTGAACTGAGAGAGCCATGGGGGCCAGCAAGCTGCTCTTGCAGCTGCCAGCTTTCCTTCATTGTCTTTCACCAGCTGAATACTTCACTGAGTTAGAATGCTTTTTGGATAGTCAAGCACAAAAGCGTCTGGATCCAGCAGCCCTAGGGGTTTGGGGTGACACAGGCCATACCATGCAACACTTCCGTGCTCCTGTGAAAGAGTGTGCAACAGGAAGATGGAGATTAAAGATGAGGGCGTTTGAGCAGCTGATCTCTGTGGGGCTTGGGTAGGTGGCACTGATGAGACAGGCCCAAGTGAGGAACACAGAACATAAAGGAACAAAATGGTCAAAGGCATCAGCTTTGCTGAAAGTAGAGTGAACGCACCCAGATGGTGGCCCATTTCTCACCCGAGCTCAGCATGGAGAGTAGCACCTGGTGCAAGGAGCTGGAGGTTTGTGCCTCTTTTACACAAGCTAAAGGCTCAGAAAATGCCTTCCATGATTAAAAAACAATTATTTTGATGCTTAAGATGGCTATTTTGATGTATAGGGATCACCCAGCTATAGGCATTAACTCCACTGCAGCCTTAAGCATCTGTTAACTTCAAACATAAACACAGCCATAGCCCCCATTCTCCAGGCTTTTAGTTGTATTCTAACCTCTGTGGAATGCTTTAGTCCCAAACCTGAAGGCAGACTTGTGGTGATGGGGCCTACGCTAATGCAGAGTTCACATGGAGGAGCTCAGCTGGGGGAGCTGCAGCCGTGTGTGTGCAGAAGCTCTGTCTGAAGATCTGTCTCACTGGACTTCATGAAATCCCAGACCTCCCCAGATCAAATCACAAGAACTTCTGGAAAATCCAA
This sequence comes from Lagopus leucura, assembly GCF_019238085.1. NCBI lineage: Eukaryota > Metazoa > Chordata > Aves > Galliformes > Phasianidae > Lagopus > Lagopus leucura. Next base: position 46,620,761 of record NW_024962262.1, on the reverse strand, counting down.
GTGGAAATTTTCTCCATGTTTTGGTAATGAAATTAACTGCAAGACAGGAAGAGAGGATGAACTGGCAAAGAACATTAAAATGCAAAGTATGTAATTACAGACTCGCAGTTGTAATGACTCCAATGGTTATCAGAGAAAAGTATAAAAGGAGAATAAATTATTTCAGGGCATAAAGAATCAGTTATGGGTAATTAAGCTGCAATTATCATTACTATGCTGCTATGATAGGTTTTTCTTAAGGCTGTTTTTTCTAAAATGGAGTAATGTGGGTTAGGCGTGCGTTCATTTATTGTCTGCCATTCCAATAAAAGCGTTTTCTAGATTTTTTTCAAAATGTACCAGTGGAGGAATCTCAGTTTTCTGCTAATGAAAGCACTGGGTTCCCTTTATGAAGTGATTTATTTCGCATCACACAGCGTTCAGTGGCATCATTCAAACTAAGGCTCAGGGAAGTGCATTAACTCATGCGTACCATCAAGCACGTAGGCCAGCAGCCAGCTTCAGTTGGGTTCTTCGCATGCTTAACACTGAGTGATTTGGTGAATTGGCAGTTCCAGTCTCTAACAGAGCAAGGACAACAGGGTTGAGAGGGGCTAACAGCATTCTTGGTTCAATCCGCAGATGGCTGAAGCTGGAAATCTGACTGGGAAAAGTTTCAGTTCACAGCATTGTGACAAACGTTGATGGTCATTAGCCTTAAAAGGCCCCTTGTGAAACATGGCAAGTAACAGCTGGCTCACGAGCAGCTGCCCTGGAGGCTGTGAGGAGGGCTAGGTGTGCTGCTGATGGAGCCAGAGACCTAGGGTGGCTGTATCTTACAAACCATGAGCCGAGAAGTCAGCAGGCAACCAGGTTTTAACACGTTTCTCATGACGTCAAAATCTTCTTTGTAGGACTTGCCATCTGTTGCATGTTTTTGAGTACCGCCTTGCGTCATGTAACCAGGTGATAGTGTGACACAAAGGATTCTTCAGCAATGCTGAAAATTGAAAAAACGCTAGGGTTTCATGTTCCAAAGATAAACTTAACACAGGCCCCTTTACTACTGTTCAAAATTTAATTGTGTTTGGAATCTTTTCCTGAAGTGTCATATTCAGACTGCAACAGATGGTCCTCATGGGAGGGATAAGCATTCAAAAACTCTTTATCCTTGTTAATTAGTTTGGGAGCCTTATGTGTATCTTACTTGGTGTCATCCAAAGTGCTCATTTTATCATGTGATGTATCAGCTTAATACGGTTCCCCTGTAGTAACAAGTACTCTACATTCCTGTAAGGTGGGCGAGGATTAACATTAGAAGCACTTTTATTATTATTATTATTATTTTAATCTCAATTTGAAATAACGAACAAACAGATTTGGGTTTGTTTGTTTATTTGTTTGTTTTTAATGAAGAGAATTTCAAACACGTTTTGTTTCAGAAAAGTCAAAGTGAGGCATTGCAGTAGTTGGTCAAAAACGAATTTCTTCAATTTGGATGCTATAATATTTTGTTTTCTATAATAATCACTTTTGTGTCATCACATTAACTATAATTTGGAATTAAAGGTGTTTTCATAGTGTTTCCTACATCCTAACCCCCCTAGATGTTGGTCTTTTTGAAAGCACGTCTCTCGTGGTCTGGCTCATGAAGTTTGTCTTTGGAGGAGATGTGTTACATGAGGCTACATTTATGCCTCTGAGGAGATGAGAATAGCTCCAAAACCCGTGCGTAAAGCTGCAGCCTGTTGTTTTGTGTAGGTGCCTAGAAGTGATGTTTTCTGTTGGAACAACCAAGATTTGGATTTCTCTAGGTATGCTAAACACAAGGAGAGAACAAGACCTCTGTGTTCAGCCAACCACATCTATGGCTCAGAGGGGGAGGAGAGCTTATGATAGATGGTTGGCTGTTAGAGAGGAGATAAGCAGGGTATTACCTAAGCAAAACCATGTTTCCAGTGGAACAAAGAAAGGTTTGGGCTGAAAAAGAGAAAAAAGAGCTGACTATGCTATGCTATAAAATCAGTGTCTTCAATGGGTGCCTTATTTCTGATTGTCTGTTTCTCAAGCTTGTCGATGGGAGGTGATTTACTGTCAGTCTTTAAAAATGTGTCTTCTGCCCTAAAGTAGCAGGCACATACCATGATCCTGTATTTGTAAAGACAGCATGAAATCATTTTTTTCCACGCATCCCTCATGGGATCCCTCATTCCTGCTGCCCGAGGGCTTTCAAAGAGAGATTCATTGCACCATTCATGACACAGGCGCGAGCCCCCAAGCTGCAGCGTGGGGGCATTAAGAACAGATTCCCTCTGCTCCTTATTGCACATGTGTACATGGCTACAAATCACACAGCGTTATTCAGCACTGCTGTTCACACTTTCACAAAGAACGCCTCACAATTGTGTTTCTCAGCTGAGATCGATCCAAGATATTGCTCCCCTGAGCTCAGTTTGCAGCTGAGATTCATTGCAGCAGAATTTTTCTTCCTAAAAGACCAGTCAGAATAGACAGTCTGGAGAGTGGCTAGCAGATAAAGCATTCCCTTAGGGTTATTTCCCAATCAGAAATGCTGTCTGGAAATGAAATGTGTGAATCTGGATTCTGCAGAAATTTGGACGGAGCGTGAACTGGGAGAAACGTGTAAATCTCTGTTCTTCATTTAAGTCAACCACATCCAAGGTACCTCAGAACGGGGAAAGTTAACTCAGGTAAGTTGTGAGGTCGTAGGCAATGAAGAGCAACCTTCAACTGGTGGGGCTAGGTGCTGAGCCCTTCTGATAGAGCTGGCCAGGCACGGCACAACACCAGCAGGCCCTTCCTGTGAGAGGTGTTAGGCTGCTTGGGGTTTTAGTTGTCTCCATACACGGCACTCCTGCAGTGACCTGGGATGGAGTGAGAGCCTTGTCCTTGCTGCTCAGTGCCCCAGGGAGCCCGTTCTCACTCAGCAGCAGACAGCAAGAAGAGGAGAGTGAGGTCATGACACCAGTCAAAGTGAAGTTGTTGACATCTTTTTACTACCCTTCCATAAATAGGCTGCCCTTTTGGTTTCAGTTTTATTTCTAATCACAGGGAGAGCACCACTGTCTCATTCCCGCTGCTGGAGCAGCTGACTACCAGACCTTCCTGCCGTTCCTCTGTAATAATAGTGCTGCCTGCAGGAGGATGTGATTTCCCAGTAGCTGGGAGATGTTTGCGTGGCGAGACCGAGTACACGAGAGCTCAAAGTTCCACTCTCAATGCCTGTAGGGAAGGAAGGAGGGATGCCAGGGACTGTGCACCTGGATGCCACCCACAGCTGTGCCCTCAGCCTGGGGAACAGATGGAGGTTGGTGAGGCCCTGTGCTGCCCTGCAGGCCTGATCAAGCTGGGTGCAACCAGGCAGGGAATCTGTGGCAGGTCCTCAGTGACGTGTTGCTCAGTGAACAGTTTTGCTCAGTGAAGTCCTGGCATTCAGGATCATCCCACATCTCACTGCAGGAGTTTTCTTCCCGCTGCGAATCACAGCTTCAGGCCCTGCAGGACTCTCTCACCTTTTGGAAGACTGAGAGGTTGTTTATACATATATATATATAAAATTATAATTTTTATTATTTTATTTTATTTTATTTTATTTATTTTTGCAGCAGTAGCTGTAAAGTTGATCTTACTTGAAGAAGTACTATTAGTCTCATTCCTCCTGACTTCCTTTTCTCAGCTTCTTTTCATCCTCGCTATCTATCCATCTTTAATTTCTATGTCTCCAGAGCTCTTGTGGTCAATTTAGGACAACTGCATTGGAACTGCAGTTTCTGCCTAAAGCAATGCTTGTTTTGCAATATAATGGGTTGAAGCAACACTCTGGAGGATTTTCAGTGAACACAACTATTGCTCCTTCCATCAAAACTGTGGCTGTGTGATACTGGCGTCACATTTCTGCACTGCAGTGTGTACTTGTGCACTAATTCCAGCGCAAAATGTCTCAGATAGAACGGCACTCCAGCTTTTAAGCAAACAGGTTTGGGCTAACGATGGAAATTTGTGCCAATAGCAGAAGATTTGCTTGTAGGGATGAGGCTGCAAAAGATGTTTTGAACAGGCCAAATCCAGCTCTGGCTTCTAAATTTGCTATCTTTTGGCAAGAAGGATGGAGCACCTCTCCTATGAAGATAGGCTGAGGGAGCTGGACTTTTTCAGCCTGGAGAAAAGAAGGTTGTAGATTGACCTCATTGCAGCCTTTCAGTACCTAAACAGGAGGGGCGTCAACTCTTTGAAATGGTAGATAACAGCAGGACAAGGGGAAATGATTTTAAATTGAGGGAGGGAAGATTTAGGTTGGATGTCAGGAGGAAGTTCTTCACAGAGAGAGTGGTGAGGTGCTGGAACAGGCTGTCCAGAGAGGCTGTGGATGCCCCGTCCCTGGAGGTGTTCAAGGCCAGGTTGGATGGGGCCCTGGGCAGCCTGGCCTAGTGTTAAATGTGGAGGTTGGTGGCCCTGCAAGTGGCAGGGGGATGGAGATTCATGAGCCTTGAGGTCCCTTCCAACCTGGGGTATTCTGTGATTCTGTGTGTGATATTTGTAACAGCAAATATTATAATTTAATATACATTATTTGGTTTCCAGTTTGCTGTGGTAACTGAAGTTTGACTAATGAAGTTTTGTAATGATCTTTCTCACTACTAACTCTGGAAAGCATTGCCTATGCTAATGTTTCTCAAACACTGGATGAGAAGGTCTCCAAGTTCCCTTTGGATCTGAAATAGAGTGCTGTTAAGCAAGTTCGTTTTGCAAGTTCTAATCTCACTCTAGTGAGTGCTATTCTCATGAAGATGTGGCCATCAGAGAAGTACCTCCAGTTTCCTTCCAGTAAAATATGTGTTGAGCTGGTGGTGTCCCTCAGCCAGGATGCCGAGTTCTTGCTGGCATGTAGGATGTGATCTTGTGGGAGTTTTATGCAATAGCAATAGAGTAAGGGATGCTCAAAAGTCTGAAGTGTGCAGAGACAGTGGCACTAAAGACTTTCTGGAGGTCATAATGGGTCAGAGGTAAAAAATAAAGCTTTTCTGGCTGAATAGCAGTGATGCTGTACATGCAAAGACTTCCACTCACAAGGGACACGTTTTACTTGCAGTACCTTTACAGCTCTGCACGTTTCAGTATTTTACATTATTTTTTGCCTTTTTTTTTTTTCTTTTTTTAAATACCTACATTAAGATTGTCAACTTCAAGCCACAGTCTAAACAGGTTCACATTTCAGATTAAAAAAACCCTTTTGTTGCAGTTTCACGGTGGCCATGGAGACTTGCAAGATGTGGAAGTGGTGGTTTTGCTGTCAGGGTATATAGCATCTGTAGCACACAGGTAAGGGTAGGCTGTGAATCTCATCCTGAAAAGTTTTAATGATGACTGTGTTTATTCTTGGATCCATACTATCTTCTAACATTTAAACCTACTCTAAAAAGCCCTCTAAGGAAAACAAAATTTAGTTTGCCCACAGTTAGAAAGCAGTTTCCAGCACTCTCACAATGCTTGTGATTTCAGTTCTGGTTTTCCCTCAGTAGAGAGGCTTTTCCTGGAAGGACCAGTGAAGTTTCTCCTGTACTGCTACTTTTATTATTAGTTCAGGCAGATTCATGGAAGCAGAGAGCAGGGAGCGGTCCATTTCTCAATAGAACAAACAGTATATTTTGAATGTAGAGTCTTAATCCCTTAGATGGAATCTATTGGTCTCCTTGCTATATGTCTGAGATCTTTAAAGCATGTGTGTACCCAAATAAGGCTCAAAGAGTCATTGGGGAAGGCTGTAGACATGCTTTAAATTTCTCCTGTAGATTTTTTCATAGATTTTTCAATCATAGAATCATAGAACAGCCTGGGTTGAAAAGGACCATAGCGATCATCCAGTTTCAGCCCCCTGCTATGTGCAGGGTCGCCAACCACCAGACCAGGCTGCCCAGAGCCACATCCAGCCTGGCCTTGAATGCCTCCAGGGATGGGGCATCCACAGCCTCCTTGGGCAACCTGTTCCAGTGATTTTTATTTCTGTCCTCACAGAAACAATACAAAAAAAAAAAAAAAAAAAAAAAAAAAAAAAGCAACAACAACAACAAAAACACTTTTGTCAAGCTGGTATCACATAGATGTGTTATGAACCCATTTTGATCTCCTTGTTGAGAGATTGCACTTCAAAGATTCAGACTACTTCAGCTGATTGTGATTTGAGCATGAGCTCAACCCATTGTGGTAGTGCATGGTGTGCATTGTGCCTAATTCTGCACTGTGTGTAATTCTGGTGAGGAAAACAGGCAAGCTGTTGATGTATTGGCTCACTATGTTGTTCACAGCATAATCTAGCACATCTGGGCTCTTGCTTTGGGAATAGTGCTTGGTATTTGTGTTTCTTCATGATGTGAAACAGAGGGTTTGTAATCCATGTAGCTATCACTTACCGGAGATCTCCCTGAACTACAGCAAGCCAGTGCTCTATTCTCTGCTAAGTCTCCAAGCCCCAGCCATAAGTGACAAGCATGTCTGTTATTTCTCAAGTACCGTACAAATGTGAGCGTGTGGTTTCATAAATTAATCTTAAAATAGACCAAGTGTAAATGTCAAAGAGATACTGCACATCTTACATTGCTTTGCTTTCTATAGTTCTTTTATTGCTTTTTATTGCAAGAAAATTGCTGTAAAGCTTTTACTATATTTTAAGGAACACTTAAGAGCATGCAGTAAAATAAAAAAGCTACCTTCAATAAACCTTGCATGGAAACCTGGGCTCTTCCTCAGTGAGAGAATAGATCTGAACTGTTTAAGCTGCATGACAAGAACCGGACTGGAGAAGCAAAATGCTTCGGCCTTGTTTGTCCAAGAGTTATCATGATGGCTGGTGCTGAGACTTGTCTTTCTGGGGCAGCATCAGGTTCAGATTTTGTCCCCAGACTTGAGGTGGTTTAGGCCCAATGGTCAATTTGTGTTGTCTCCATTAAGCCTTTTTGCCTAATGGTGAGTATGTGGATGGGCGAATGGACTATTTTCCTGCTTTCAGTCTGTGTTTGTGTGTTGAAACTCAAACTGGTGGAGTCAGACTTCGTGACTTGATCACTGTTGGGCATTATTTTTAAAAAGCATTGCATTTGAGATGTATTTTAAAAAGTACGGTATCCTTGAAGTGCACAGTGTGTGATATGAAGAAAGAGAGAACAAGGATCTAAAAAAGGAGCTAGTTAAGTTAGCAGTGTAATTGGCATTATGTGCAGACAGATGGGTGCCAGCTGTCTTTCTTGTAGAAACCAAGATATACTGCATGCACTGGAGAAGGACAAGCTACTCGAACTGCTAACTGTTAGCATGAAAAAGAAGATCCGTAAAGATCCTCATGAAGCCTATATGATTTCTTTTTTTTCTCTGAAATAATCAGGACCACATTTGGATTCAGGTGAATGTGTTTGTTTTTTAATTAAGAAAAATGTTACTACTTGAATAATAATTCAAATGGAAAATCATTTTCAGTTGTAAGCTGCCTGTTTGTAGGGCTGCTGAAAAACCTCTGGATACATGATAAAATGAATATTTATTGAGAATCACAGATGGAGAAGGGAGTTGTTATTTTTGGAGCTGGACAAAAACAATGCATGGTTTATTTTTGTTGAAATTCGGATTAAGTCTTTCAGGAAAAGATAACTGGCAGTGGATCAAAGAAAAGTTGAAGACCAGATATTAGAATCTATTAGTTTTGTATCACACGTTCAAACTTGATAAAGCAGAGAGAAGAGATGATAAAAATTATATATATAAATGAAGAAAAGAGTGAAGAGACAGGGCTGAAAGGAGAGGTAAGTTCAATACTGAAATGATAAATAGGTCCGTGTGACTGCCTCTGCAGCTTCTTTCCCTACTGTACCGCAGTCCATAATGCAGTTACACTTGCACTGGTGAGACGCATGTGGACGTTGACTCAATATTCTTAACCTTAGCAGATGGAGTCATTAGACACCACAATATTCCTTCAAATCCAGCTTCTGGAAGGAAATGTTATACAGAAAACTCAGTCTATAATTTCATCAAACATTATAACGTCTAACTGCAGAATATAGCGATGACCGAGGTCATCAAAAAGAAGCAGTTCCAAAATCCACCAAAATTGGAAGCATTCTACAATATGGAACAAGTTCCTTGTTGTATTTTCTAGGGTGAAAAGGCATACAGGTAGTACTAGTTATATGTAGATGTCCTGCAGGATATAATATTCAGTAGTTTGAGCCAAGATTTCCAAACTTCCTAATCCTTATCGAAAGAAAAAAAATGAGCATGTACATCAACAGGACACATTAAACTTTAAAACATAAGTCATTATAATGGCCATTTGGCCTGGTGTCTTTTAGGACATGTTCACAGTGTTAAATTCTAATCATTCTCAGGTGCTTTCATATCATCTTGTTCTTCAGCGTTGTTCACTCGCCCTCGTTGAAAATGGAACCATGCCAGCAGGGAGAGCTTCTAATTGTCGAGGTAGAATCACAGATCACAGAATCACAGAATCACCCGGGTTGGAAGGGACCCCAAGGATCATGTAGTTCCAACCCCCCTGCCCAGCAGGGCCACCAAACATAGACATTCAGATCAGGTTGCCCAGGACCCCGTCCAACCTGGCCTTGAACACGTCCAAGGACGGGGCATCCACAACCTCCCTGGGCAGCCCGTTCCAGGGCCTAACCACTCTCCTAGTAAAGAACTTCCCCCTAACATCCAACCTAAATCTTCCCTCCTTCAACTTAAAACCATTTCCCCTAGTCCTGCTGTTATCAGCCCTTCTGAACAGTTTACTCCCCTCCTGGGTGTAGGTTCCCTTCAGGTATTGATAGGCTGCAATGAGATCACCCCGCAGCCTTCTCTTCTCCAGGCTGAACAAGCCCAACTCCCTCAGCCTGTCCTCATAGGGGAGGTGCTCCAGCCCCCTGATCATCTTAGTCGCCCTCCTCTGGACCCTTTCCAAAATCTCAATGTCTTTCTTGTACTGAGGGCTCCACACCTGGACACAGTACTCCAGATGGGGCCTCACAAGAGCCGAGTAGAGAGGGACAATCACCTCCCTGTCCCTGCTGGCCACCCCTCTCCTGATGGAGCCCAGGATCCCATTTGCCTTTCGAGCTGCCAGAGCGCACTGCTGGCTCATATTCAGTCTCTCGTCCATCAGGACCCCCAGGTCCTTCTCTGCCGAGCTGCTCTCAAGGACCGCTCCTCCCAGCCTGTACAGGTGCCGGGGGTTCTTCCGGCCCAAATGCAAAACTTAGAAGCAAACTTAGAAGCAAACTTAGCAGTCAGATTCATAAAGGGGAAGTGAGTTTGAGCCTCTCAGCGTGTGGCAATTCTTCCGGAACAAGGCAGGCTATACGCAATGTGGGACAGCCCCTTGGCAGACTGATCAATGAACACTTGCACAGAGATGTTGCCTAAGTAAACACAGTCACGGGGTCTTATTTCGCAAGCATTCCTTCCTATCGCTTGAGCAATAATAGGATGCTTTTTGTTCAGTGTACTCTGGGCACACTACTTTGTACACCTAAAAACCTGAGACCTACAGCTTTATGACCCAAAGTGCATAGCATCATCTTTTGCTCAAAATGGATGGTAGGGCTGAATTATTTTCAAACATGAGCAGATAAGAGCATATTTTTAAGAGCATATCTGCCCTGCTGCAAATGTGTTCTGCAGCTCCATACGGTTTTGTGAGTAGAGCACACACAGTACATTCTGTTCTGCAATCTTTGTCTATAGGTTTCATTTCACCACGTACACCTCATATGAATGTTGACTGCTGGTAAATGCTGTGAGTTCTGGTCAAATGTTTCATGATGCATTGCTCCAGAACTGTCCTGGGTACTTTCAGGAAGCATGCAGACCTACTGAACAGTGCCCTGAGAAGCACAGGTCACCTTGGGCACTGCAACTCCATTACTCCTGCTTCTTTAAAAATTCTGCCTTGTTGCATGGAGAAAGACTTCATGTACTTTGTGGTCTTCGCAGCCAGGCAAACAAAGAAGGAACTGGTGAGCAATTGAATCTGAAGGCAATGGAAAAGTTGTAAGCAATCATTTCACAAGTCCTACCTCTGGAGAAGGACCAACCAGCAGAATCTCCAGCCAGAAGGCTTGGGGGGCAGTGTCAAGTTTCTGTATTTCTCCATGGACAGATATATTTATATATCTCTCAATATATATTTCTCTCAATATTTTTCTCTCACATTCTTTGGATCTATGTACAGAGAGAGATTTGTTGTCTAAGAATTACCACTGGAGTGCCAAGGATTATGTGCTTTCTTACAACAATTCTTTCAGGATATCTCTGGAATCTTTTATCCCCTGCAAGGATATATAATCACAGCTCCCTCAGCCCAGGCAAATAAACATGTTGTGAAGCAAGTGGCAGCTCCCCACCATGGAAGAGCAGCAAGATAGCTTGTTCCATGAGTGCTATGCCCTTGCTGTTCATAGCTGCCTTTTGCAACTTTCAGAGAGCCCACCATGGTCAAAGTTTCTAAACAGAGCTGCCATATCATCATGGCGTTACATGGTGAAGTTCAGTTCCCCATTTTTTCCTGTAATGATGGTATCAAGCCAAGATCTGTATCAATTATTCATACACTCTTCCGGAAACCACTCTCCCTGGAAAGACTTCATGAGAACTTGTACATTAACCAAAATGGTAACTTGTGAAGGTCCTGACATTTTCCAGCTTTCCGTGAAGACAAAAATAATGGTTCAACATTTCTGAGAAGGTCATGTTAGATGAGCTGTCCTTAAAGAAAATGCAGGGTCTGCTTGGTAACCACCCCTGAGATATCAGCTCCTGGAAATGACAGCCAGAAGGACCAACAGGGTCTCTATTTTTGAATCAGAGAATCACTAAGGTTGGAAAAGGCCGCCAAGATCATGCAGTCCAACTGACCTGGGAAGCTCTGAATCCAAGGATGTTTTGGAGGAAAAACAAACAAGCAAACAAGCAACAGCAAAACAAAAAACACAACTCAACTTGCAGTCTTTTGTTAAAGTTATCCATATTTCCTGTGGCAGCCCTCATGTTGAGTTTTCTCTCTTTTAAATTACCCAACCCTGACTGAACACTTTTCAGCTTATAATTAATGAGAATTTGCATAGTAAAGCCATGGCTCTTTTGCTAAAAGCCCTGTTTTTTGCTTTCCAAAACAAAGTCAATAACAGTGGTTTCAATTAATAACAGTAAATATTTTCTTGATTTTCATCACGTGTAAAATCCTCACACAGTCTTATAAAAAGCAATTGTGAAATGAAGAGTTCCCTTTTCATCTGGGACAGAACATCATGTGCTGGAGAAGGCCTCAGCACAGCGCAGGTTAAGTATAAACCATTGCAAGATTAATTTTCCTGCCCCTTGTGTTTGTGCTCCTCTTATGTGGTCAACCATTATGAATGCAACAGAATCCTCCATGCTCTGCTCATGATAACTGCTTTATTAAAACTACTGTAATGAATTAATTGTACCAATTCTTGTTTTATTTGGTGCTTCATGGTGTATGTGCACCAACTGAACAGATGAAGATCTGCAAGCAAATGTGATCTGGCAGCACCAATCTGAGTTGCTCTTGCATTTCATCTTCAAGAGTGTAATGGTGATATTGGGATTTGCTCTTTTTCTTCTGAACTGACCTGATTTCTCCTAAGTCCTATTTTCAAACATGCTGAATTTTTCCTTCCCTTAAGAAAAATCTGTTTATGTTATTTATTTGTTTGTAACCCTTTCTTCCATTATATCACTCATCCAGCACAAGTCTCACATCTTCTCTCCCTTTTTTCTCAAGCCACTCCTGCTGCCAGTCAGAAGTGTTGACCGTCGTTCCATTAAGCACAGGACAAGCAATAAGCAGGAATAAAAGACATTGCTGAAACTTTGGTGTCTTTACCTCCATATCACCTATATTTTCATGTGTTTCACACTGTGACACCCCACTCAAGTCCCACACAATTTCTGTGAAGAATTTTCATGTCTTGGTAGTGAAATAGGAAAGAAATACCTTGGGTAACTGTATCCACTGTAAGAATTTCACGCTTCTGCTTCTTAAAACAAGTGACCGAACAATACTATAAAAAAGGATATTAAATCTAAGACAAATAAGGAAATTACTGCCTGCATCAAATAAATAATTTCATCTTTTGGATGAAACACAGATCTCATTCAGGGCTATCTAAAAAACAATGAATGGTCATTGTTAGCCTCCCAGTGCACTTACAGCAATCCATGATCAGCACAAGCTCAGTTCTTCAACACTCACAGGACATATATTTGTCACTGTTTCTCAGAGATAAGAAATTACTTTTTACCAGTTGAATTTAAGTTCAGCTAACAAAAAAGGTAGTAAACAAAAATTTTGTTATCTGTTTTTTGTTTTGCTCAGCTTCTGAAATTCCTTGTTTTTTGCATTGGCAGTTTAAGCCATCCACTGTAACAGATTTAGAAATCTTACATTATTCCTAATGTTCTGGCTCACATAAGTCATTCTTCTTGTGTGGACACAGATCCTTCCCTGTCTGCCGTTGCCATGGGCTTTTCATAATCGCAGTTGTGGTTTTAAATTCCCACATACATTTCACATGCAAGTCCACAGAGTGCATTGTGTTGCATCATATATAAAAAATGGTTCATGACTACAAGCACCATTACAGTTCTGGGAGAAGAAAGAAATCAACTTACTCAGCAATCTCAGGTTTGCTTTTCTCTCTTTCAAAACGTGTCCCCTTCTGACTCAATGCCTGCGGTCTGAGAAGATGCCATAGAGGTGGGAAGTGTTTGTTTGTGTTTTTCCTTGACATCGTTTACTCCACTAGTCATCCCCAGTGCGGTGAGTGACCATGCTTGTGTTCAGCTGTGCTCAAAGCCTTGCACAGAGGCATGGTAGATGATATGTCCTATTGGCTTACTCCCAACAAGCAGGGGAGTGACTGGTAGCTGAGCAAACTTCTTGAGCTGAGCTGCTGCTTGTGGTCCACTTGCCCTGTCAACCATCATCTGCAGAAGTGCAATTTGCTCTCTACAACAACCTGAAAGGAGGTTGTGGCAAGGTGGGGTTGATCTCTTCTCCCAGATAACAGTGATAGGATTAGAGGTAATAGCCTTAAATTGAGCCAGGGATGTTCAGGTTGGCTATTAGGAAACATTTCTTCTCCAAAAGTGTGGTGAGGCAGTGGCACAGGCTGCCGAGGGAGGTGGTGGAGTCACTGTAACTGGAGGTGTCCAACAAAAGAGTAGATGTGGCACTGAGGGACATGGCCTAGAGTAGTCACAGGCATGGTTTGTCTGTTGGACTGGGTGATGTTACTGGACTTTCCAACCTTAATGATTCTATTGTTCTCTAAAAGAAGTACACATGCTTCTGTCTTTGCATTTCAACAGTGACCTGACTGTTTTCACTCACAGCAAACAATCTGCACTGATGAAGCTGCTCTTTGACGCACCGTAGCATGCCCATATGTATTTTTATCCATGGGTAATAAAAAGAAAATATGAGACTTTTTTCATTCTCTATTGTGATTTTAGAGAAGCATTCAGATATGGTGATGGTGAGACTATCACTACTCAGCAACTTGGATTACCCTCCCCATTTCAGTGCACAGAGACAGAGACGCTTTACCTCTTCATCTTTCAAGACTCAGCTTTGCAACAGTCTGCCTGCACTGCTTGCCCACATTGCATCATATGTTACATAGAGAGTGCCCAAGGAAGGTTTTCTCTCCTAAACCCAGATCCAGCAAACCCCACTTTTTTAACAATCTTCTCTTTATTCCATCCCTCTCACTCTACAGCAATGTTTCTGTGCAGATGAGGTGACCTGCTGCCAGCAGCCTGTGTACAGCACTACTGGGCAGGAGAAGACCTCTCCATTTCCTAGAAGGAAACCACAAACCCAGGTATGATGTATGCAGTGATAAGGATGGCCAGCACAGGGAGAGCCTTAGCCAGCCCTCCTGTGCTAGCTCTGACTCTGGGCTGAGGGCAGGGGAGGCACTGGAGAGGATAAACATAGCCTTCTATTGTTTGAAGTCCTTGTGGCTTATTGCTGCTAGCTCTGGGCCTTTCCAGCCCCTTAGTCCCTTGCTGCTTGTTAAATTCTACAGTAAGGGTCTCCTCCTCCTTCTCCTCCCTGTTCTCCCTTCTCCTTCCAGTTTTTGCAATATAATCTGTCTTCCCAGGCTGCCAGGTTGCATTTACAGTGAAAGAAGCTGTTGAAAACTCAGGAGCCATGGGACAGCAGGGAGGCAGCCTGACACCAAGCTGTCACTGCTCTTGCAAAACAAGCACCCCTCCATGACAGAGTGTATGTTTCTTGGCCTCTGTTTCCCTGTTCCTCTCATGTACCATTTAAATTAATATATGAAAGCACTTATTTCTCTGGAAAAGCCAGCAAGTGTTTGTATTCTTGACATCTGATGCAAATCAGGCTAGTCCCTCTGCTCAGTCTTACTCTTTCTGTCCTGTCTATTTGGTGTTTCTTGGAGTTGGACAGCTTTTCTTCCCTCTCCAATGCTCCCCAAGAGCCCATCTGGGAACTACACACAAGAACATTATAAATTATTAAAACCAGGTTTGCTCATATCAGTAAGACCAAGAACATGTGTTGGTGCAATAGCTGTGTTTTATTTTGCGTTTTTTTGCCAGTCAGCTTTCAGCATTCAATATTTCTTAATGCCTCACCACCTTATTCTCATGTGAACCAGAGCAATTTACTCCTATTTTTAATCATGTAGAGCTGACTCAGCCAAGCCGAGTAACAGGAATAAATGGCAATATCCATGAGTGCAATTCCTGGATGTCAAATAGCATCAGCCACAAAAGCTTGGACAAGTTCCTCCATCAAAGACAGCAGGACCTGGTAGTCAGTCACCAGAAAAACCTGGTCCTTTAGCTGTCCATAACATAGATGTTCTTGTTGCTGCTCCATGATGCCTGAATTTTCATGAACTGCAGATAATGACCAGACATGTCTTGCTTGTGGAAGTCTTTTGAAACCTAGGTTGGAAGAAACTGCTAGAATGTTAAATATTGTTTGAGATTTTGGTAATTTTATTACGGAGAAAAATCCACCCAAATGCTGCAAGGCAGCTGCACATTGTGGGAAATAATTATCTGGTGAGATGAGCAACAAGTGAGACATATAGGGAATAGCCTGCTCTTCAAGTCAGGAATTTCACAGCTATGCTCCATCATCTCAAGCAGTATAAATGAATCATCTGCAGAGCAAAACCACAGAATGACACCAGCTTCCCCAAAAGTGTCTCCATATATGTATCTGCTAGACTTGCATATTTCTGTTTATAAATAATAATGACCACAAAGTGAAATGGTCTTTTCAGCAGACAGGTCCTAAAAAAATGCTTATCACATCTTTCATTTTTTTTGCTGAGCTACTTTAAACTAGACTTTCGTACTTTCAGATAAAGTATTTTGACTTAAGGTACTGATACGGATGTGTGTGATCACAAGTTTTCTGAGATAAAAGATGACTAAGATCTTCTCTGAAGGACGTTGATTGAAATTGTTAATCTTTGTTAGGACTGAATCCTTGAATCTGAGGACAACATGTTACCTAAAAACTGCACTACTATTTGTAGATACTTGGTTTTGGTCTAGTTTTCAAAAACAAGACAGAGTAAGTTGTTGCACTGTAAATTTACTTTGAATTGTGTTGCCCACTTCAGATGTATTTTGCACTTTGTTTTCAAATCACCTGGATTTGCAGATGTATGAGGAAAACTGGTCACTAATGGCACATACAGATTGGAGACCCAAATCATTGCCTTGTGGAGGGAAAGTCAGGTCCCAGTGAGTGCTGATGGGCACACAAACTGACTGGCTGGCACCAGTTGTACCTGAGCAGAAGGATAGGTTGCACCTTGTCTGGACAAGGTAGTCATGGGTGAGGTGGGAGCAGAGGATGTAAAGTGGAGGGAAGGAAAGGGCTGGAGTAAGGTAGAGATAGGCCATGAAGGACCATGAGCTGAAGTGGCTGTAGCAGAGGGGTTTGTGTGTATGTATGTGCATGTTAAGAGCATAAGACCAATATTTACAGAAGAGCAATTTGTGCTCGTTCTGCTGCTCACTAAACAGCTTGCTATCGGATGGCTTTATTCACTGAATGTAATTAGCACAGGTTAATTGGTAGGTGCAATCTTTTCAAAGACATCAAACATAATTCCCTGCATTTTTGCTCTATTTAAATGTGATTAATGTCAGCTTATTCTGGGAAAATGTCTGGTTGCCATTAGTTGTTGGAGCGTGTCCAGAGGAGGGCCATGAAGATGACCAGAGGGCTGGAGCACCTCCCTTACAGGGACAGGCTTCAGCCTGGAGTAGAGAAAGCTCTGGGAGGACCTCATAGAGGCTTTTCAGTACCTGAAGGGGCCTACAGAAAAGCTGGGGAGGGACTTTTTAGAAGGACATGTAGTGACAGGAGAAGGGTAAATAGCCTTAAACTGGAAGAGGGTAGATTTAGACTAGACCTCAGGTAGAAATTCTTTACAGTGTGGATGGTGAGACACTGGAACAGGTCTCTCAGAGAGGCTGTGGATGCCCCCTCCCTGGAAGCATTCAAGGCCGGGATGGATGGGGCTTTGAGCAACCTGGTCTAGAGGGAGATGTCTGCCTATAGCAGAGGGTTGGAACCAGGTGATCTTAAAGGTCCCTTCCAATCCAAACTGTTCTATGATTCTTTGATTCTATGATTCATTAGAGACTCCCATCTCCATTGCGTAAGTGAAGACTGTTGTGTAGTAATAGTCTGAACTTATATTTCATATAAAATGGTTCACCTTATCTGACAGACCTTCTTTTTGGCTGCTGTACAATGATCTGGCAAAGGAAGGGCTAAAATCATCTTAATTCATGAGTTTGGATGCTCAGAATGCAGTGCAGGGTCTCCAGAAAACCAGACTAGTGCTTTTGTAGCCCAGACAAGGGCATCTAGTATGAACAGAGATGAGTCCTTTCTCTTGACAGTAGCTAATGATATTTGCATTATCAGCCTGTTTGGTTTATGGATAACAGAACTGTCTGAGGAAAAACAGACGGACGCAAGTGGGTCTGATAGCTATGGAGATCCTTGCAATGACTGTGTTGATCAAATATGGAAACTATAAGACCATCCCAGATTGAAATATGAAGCTTCATGATTCCTTCCCTGTTGTTTACTTCCTGAAATTACAGTAATGTTGTGGATAATGCCTGAACAAAAGAAAATGTGCAACATGAAGTTATGACATATCCCTAAAGGCTGCAGTATGTTGATAGATGCCATCAGCTGTATAGTACTTCTCCTTGTAGAAAATGGCAGTGTGATCTTAAGTGGTTATTTTGTTTTCATTTTTGAGTCATTATTTGGTTAGTGAGAGCATGAGGAAGCCTTAACATCAAGTTAGGATCCTAGTGCTCCAGATCCAGGGCTGCTCCGCTGAGGTTTGTCTGAGATCTGTGGGCAGGAATGCGTGTGCCAGCTCCAGCTCCGGGAGGTCAGCCAGACACCACACATTGCCAGCAGTGACGCAGTGCATGATGGCTGGTTTCCCAAGGATCAAGAGGCTGGGAGAAATACTGAATAGCCCACAGGAGGCATCACATGTTTGGACAAGGCAAAACTGACCTGTGGTACTGTTGCTGACTGAAGTCTTACACTTGACTGCCCTCTTCTAGAAAGGTGGATGTCAACATTACCGCAGTTAGTAACCCTTATCTTACCATTCCGCTTATGAACCCCGAGAGCATGACCTGCCTACATCTGTCTGTTCTTCATACTCCACTGTGAAGACAGCCTCCATACAAAGTGTGACATTGAGATGGGTGTCATGGAAAGAAAGAGGAATCAACCCATTCGTGATTCACAAGCTATCTGAGAAATCACAAAAGAGGAAAAACCTGCCGTATTGTCCACACGAAAACTTGCAAAACACACTGTGTGAAGACTGCAGTTATTTTGCTGCTGACTGTGCTGAAAGACACCTTTTGTTACCCATGAGAAATTTTATTTCAGGCAGAGTATAAGAAAGTCATGTGAAGACATGAGTGTAAGCAAACTACCATTCGTCAGAAAAAGGGAAATTTACTCATATATTTAGCAGTCATTTCCCCTTTTTTGGGAAATCCAAGCGCATATTTTCTTTCTCTTTGCCTGTATTTCCCTCATCCTCACTCTGCGGAAGGAAAGAAAGATAGACCTAAAATGTCACTTGGTTTTGACACAAATTTGATTGGGCAACGGGAGACAAATTTCCGCTGTGCCTTCAGTTAAGCTCTATATAACGTCCATACCAGCAATTTCATTCTCACATCTTTTCATGAGAAACTAATGGTTGAAAGGATGCAGAACCACAGGTAAGTGAATCTTAACATAGATCTGGGAAGGAAAGCTATCCCTAAAAGCTTCTGTTTGTGTAGGGCCCATGGAGACTGCTTGATATTAAACTGAAGGGACTGAATTAAATAACCAAGTATTTTGATTAAGCTAAGGATATAAAAAGAGAGAAAATCTCCTCCTACAGTATGTTCCTTGCGTACCTTTGGGGCTGTTAATGCAGCAAAGGGAGTCACAAGTTCCAGATCCAGGTACGGCCCTGAGAAGGGATACAGCTCCACATCGGTGTGCTGGAAATGAGTGAAGACCTTGTACTACAGGAGGCAACTCAGTGTTATAATGGTGTATTATTAAGTAAGAGATTGACTTTGTGCTAGCCATTGTGCTCACGACTGTATGATGGCTAATGAATGACTTGTAGCAGATAGTTTTGTTTTCCCCTGAGGTCACTGTGCCAGATACCTAGGACTTGTTGTTCAGGGCTTTTGTCATCATTTGCTTGCACAGATTGTTATGGTGTTCACATGAGAGAACTCACGTGTCCCAACAGCAAGGTGGGTGTGCACACCATGGGAGTCAAAGCTGTTGTCTCAGGAGATAAATTTGTTGGAGACACTGAGAGCTTGGCTCTCTGGTTATACTGTTTGCTTGCAGATATGTGCTGCCCGGCCTACTTTGGTAGCCACAGTGGAGAAGATAATGTGGCAGAGGATTAATGAGGGCGTAGAGCCTTAGCAGAGACTTGAAGAGTCTGCAGTACTGCAGCTTTTCTCCTGTGCTTATCCAAACAAGCTACACTACAGCTAAGTTGAAGCATCTGGCCCATGCCTCAGTCACAGCTTATTGCAAAATACACAGAGCTGTATTTTTCTACCCTTCTACCGCGGGGACAGCAGCATCTTGTGGTGTGTTGTTTGCATCTCCCAGGGTAACAGGAAAATGACAGACAAGAAGCATTTGCACTAAGCCAGATGCTCTTGTTCCACAAATTATCTTTTCTCAATTGGGAGAGAAGAAGCACTTTCGTTCATCAAGGCCTATCAAAGCTTTCCAAGTCTGGAGTTAGGAGAAGAATAGTAAACCCTTTAGTTAATGTTGAGTATTTTGATTGTATCTTCTGTGTCATAAAAAACTTGCCTGCAGATTTCAAGACACTTTCCCTCAATCTTCTTCCCATTTCCTCTGGGAAAGAATGCATGGGTTCTTCTTTGCCTTGATTACATGCACAGTGTGTGCCTCTGCTTTCAAGCTCCAGCAAGGGAAAAGCACAGGTAAGGGCATGGGTTTGGTTGTTTTATTTTCTGTCTCCTTTTCCTTTTCTTTAGTATGCCTGGCCAACAGTAATGACTAAATGTCTCTAATTCATATAGAAAACTGCCCAGATCACACCATGTTTTTCCAATACTACTATGAACTGCACGGAGAGCCTGTGGTTCTGAAATGCCCTTCCCCCAGATACAAACATGTGGATTTTTCTGCATTGACACATAATATCACATGGTACAAAAATGATTCAAAAACCATGATATTAGGAAGAGATGAAGATCCAAGAATCTGGGCAAAAGGAGACGCGCTCTGGTTTTTGCCAGCAAGACAAGAAGATTCAGGAGTGTATATCTGTACCAGAAGGTAGGTGTTTAAAAGGAACTTCAATTCACTAACAAGGTTGCTGTGCCTAAAATAGATTAATTTGAGTCTAGCTGTCCTCAGAGCTTATTTGTGTAAGATCATTTCCTTACTGGCTTTATTAGGGAAAAAATACGGAAAGTTAGAAATGTTAAAAGTTGTGTCTCCTATACATATATATATAAACTGAAATCTCAATGCATACTGACAAGGATTGTCATTCTGTAATCTCACAAGGAAGAAGTGTACATGAAAGTTCGCTTTAGCTTATTTTTTGTTCAGTCAGGGCTGCAGTGAGCAGAGGTGTGCTGCAAACAGGGTACCCTGCAGATTGCAACTCCTACATCACAGCTTTAGAGAAGCAGACAGTATTGTTTGCATTTGAGATTGCCTTATAAAGAATACCCCAAGGCAGCATTCTGTGATTCTTTCTTCTTCCCTGTTCCTTTTTCCTGAACTTTACTTTTCTTCTACTTCACGTTTTTAATCAGAATTGGATTGCTTTGGCATTGCTGGAAGATCTCACATGAGACTCAATGTGCGTTTATGGGGCTGGGATTAGACTTGTGATACTACAGTGGTTTGCAATGTGAGCCAAGGCTCTTTCCAGGTCGTTGTTTTCTGTGTGTTTACAGTCTGACAGCCTGCTCTATAGTTTTGAAAGAGGAAGGGGATCTGGTCTTGTGGTGGAGTGAGGAAGGCAGAAACCACCAGTGCCACTGAGGCTTGAAAGCCATATGATATAGGGTCCTTGTCCCTGCCAGCTCCTCCTTCCTGCCACCTCCCAGGGCACGCCTGACAGTGAACACCTCGCTCCACATTATGCAGTATCCATATGCATCCATGGATTCCAAATGTAGTAAAATGTTGTGAAACCCGTTTGAGAAACATATGCAGAGGCTAAGTACATAGCTTCACCGCTAACATTGTTACAGAGTTGATAGAATAGAAACAAACCCTATGTTCATCTCATATCATTGAAGTAAAACATTTCTTCAGCATGCTATGAAATGAGGGTAGAGGAAGAGGAAGAGGATGCAGCTCAAGCACCTGTATCCCCCAAGTGACATGCATTTTGATCCTTCCTGGGGCTGGAAACAATTGCCTCTTGGGACCAGGAGAAAGAAATAAATACTGTAAAACTTTGAAACCTTCTTCCCTGCGTAAAATAATATGTCCTCAAGGAAAAAGCTGCTGGCTGCACAGTAGTGACTGCAGATGTATTTTAATACACGCTTTAAACTTTTTATTTCTCCCTTACATTGCAATCAGTGTTCACAGTCAAGACCTCTGCCAAAGAAAGAAGTGGAGAGTTTGTGACATATCTGCTAGTATTTAGGTGGAGTATTTAGGTGTTGTAAAATCAAAAATCGTGACTTAGTCTAGGGTGGCACAGCAAGCTTAGTTTACACAAGAGAGGAAGAGATTTGAAGGAGGACTAAAGAGCCACTTGAGCTCTCCTCACCAGCGTTGTGTGCTCATGTCTACTTGCTGTCTTCAGGAACTCCTCCTATTGTGCTGAGGTGTCCATCCACCTCACGGTTGTGCAGAAGGCAGCTGCTCGGGACATCGCCTATCCCCAGGTCCTCTTCACTTTCAGCTCTGGGAAGCTCGTTTGCCCCAACCTGTGGGAGTTTACAACAAACAGGACAAACACAGAGCTCCAATGGTACAAGGTAGAATTTTCAATTTCTCTTCATGCAAAATCTAAAACACTGTCTCATTTGTAGACGAACATCTATCTTCACTTTCTGTTTGTCCGGAGCATTGTGTTGTTAAATCATGAGGAATCTGATGTTGTAGCATAATATATTGGGATTTATGGGATGGGTGTATGTATTTTAGGAAAGGTTCTCTGGGGTGGGTTCATTGTGGTCTGAAGTGCTCCATAGGGAGTGTTTTAAAGTCCAGCTCACCTAACCTGATTCCAGGATAGCCATTTCAGATTAGGCTTTTCTCTTTGGTGCTACGCTTCTTTTAACAGCCCCTGTAGGGAATCCCACAAAGTAAGACCTCCTGTGTGAGCTGTTCAGAGGAGATAGCCTTCAACGATCAACTGGATTACAGCATTCTGAGGTACTGAGAGCAGGATCATCACTCAGAGCTTATCATGGTCTCCTGTCTCACTTGTTGGTCTATGGCCTTCCCCACAACTTGTTTCCTGCCACAACTCAGAAGAGCTATCCTGCCTTCCAGAAGGAGGGCTCCCATCTGTGTGTGAGCATTAGTGGGACAGAGCAGAAATTTTTCACAGTTTATGAGATCTTGCACGATCAGTTATAGTGTTATGAAGGACTGCATGACATGCTATTATACTGAATAATATTTAAAGGGAGCTTATAAGCAGGAGGGAACACAAATTTATACATGGTTTAGATTATGATAGGACAAGGGGGTATGGTGTTAAAGTGGGGAGATTTAGATCGGATGTTAGGGGGAAATTTTTTACTCAGAGGGCAGTGAGGTGCTGGCACAGCTGCCCAGAGAAGCCGTGGTGCCCCATCCCTGGAGGTGCTCAAGGCCAGGTTGGATGGGGCCCTGGGCAGCCTGAGCTGGTGGGGGCAGCCCTGCCCATGGCAGGGGCTGGGGCTGGGTGGGCTTTGAGGTCCCTTCCAATTCAAATCATTCTGTGATTCCATGATGACTGAAATGTATTTGTCTTAGAAGAGTGCCTCTGAATGTGCTCTTATGAGGCCATGTACGGAAAACAATATTGTGAAAACCTTTATGATTACCGTAATTTATTTATCTTAGAAGAATGTCTTACGTGATTGCTCATAAGAGGACTCAGGAAGTAACCTAGTGTATTTTTCCATTTTAAAATGTGTGTTACTGGAAAGATATGCTAAAGTAGCAGTTCTTCATACTTCATATAATGACTCAGAACCTTTTGGTGAGGAAAACGTATTCATAGAACTTGAATTATGGTGGGAAAGTGAAGCTGCACAGATTCAACAGTGATCAGCACACTTTTTGTAAGAGAGAGACAAAGATAAATAATTTTGTCTGGAGGTTACACAGGGTTTACCCACACCTATCTGAGCTGTAACATAAGTTGTCCTTTCTTCAGGATGCTCTGCTTCTGGAAGATGACAGTGAAAAATTTGTATTTCTGAAGGAGTCGTCTTCTCTGTTCTTCACGTCTGTATTACCAACAGACTCTGGCTACTACACCTGCAAAATGACTTTTCCATATGAAGGTGACACATATGAAATCACCAGAACAATTAAACTGCAGATTCTTGGTAAATACTGACCACTGAGAACACTTAAGAAAGCTTTTGCAACAGATGGTTTGCTGGTGAAATCAGGGAGAGGAGCTCAGATTCAGTACTGCCAAGTAGGGTAGAAGGCATACTGGCTTTTGATGCTGAAGCCGGGGGGTTTCCAGCAGCATGGCTGACATAGCCCTTTGGCTAACCTCAGAGCTTGCCCTGGCATTCAGCAGCAGGAGGCAGAACTGGCTGTCGCAATGGCAACTGCCTGCGGTCTTAAAACCGAGTAATTAATCTCTCAGGGGGCTGGAGGTCGATAAGAACGACTTCAGAGGGCTTAGGAAATAAAACAGTGAGTATTCTCTCCAGGGCTGGGGGAAAACCGCTGTTCCTCAAGGCGGCTTGAGCCGCTGGCCCGGCTGCTGCTGCTGGGCGCCCGGCGGGCACCAGGGGGCGGCCGGAGGCTGTGGCACCCTTGGGCTCGGCGTTACTCCGATCCCCTCGCCATCCCTGCCTTCCTCATCCATCACGCGGGGTCACGATGCCGGGTTGGGCCCGTCTATCCCCGCTGACAGAGTCTCTGGGTGGGTAATGACTCTCCTTGCCGCGGAGTTTAGAAACAAACTGCTGTGTGAGAAGTGCAAGATGCTGAGCCGAGCAGCACCTTACAACGCCTGTTATTTCTGTCGTGGTAGCACTGACTCTGTTCTCTCTTTGTGCAGAACAAGAAAAGAGAATTACCCCCATAATTGTGTATCCAACTCAGAAGACAACGTCAGCTGCTCTTGGTAAGGATCAGTATTATTTTGAAAGTGTCTAATTGGAAGAAAATTAGAGCAGGTTCCCTGATTTGTACCCTGATTTATTGGTCTCAATTATATTAACTGAATGTTGGTGCTGTGGTAGTTTTTTCATTGTAGTTTTTCCTTCTTATTGTCTGCCATAAGAAACTATTTTCATAACATCATGGAATCAGCAAGGAAAAGACCGCTAAGATCATCTAGTCCAATCATCAGCACATCACCACCATGCTCACTAAACATGTCTCCTTGTGCAAACCAAAGCAAAATAGTTGTAGATTTTAGCAACAAAGCATGAAAGGTATGTTTGCGTGCTTGGATCAGCTGCTCAGAATTCCTCCTTTGTCAAGAACATGCGTTTTTCAATATTCCCCCAGTCAGCCCTAGGTTGACAGGTGGCTTTGAGTGAACCACCCAGTTGAGAGGAGACATTTTTCATTGCTTCTTAATGTTTGAACCAGAGAGTTATCTATCACTAGCTAGAACATTTCTTGCAAAAATCTCAATTTTTCTTCAAAGATGATGCTGTAACAATGCATTTCACAGAATCACAGAATCACAGAATTGTAGGGGTTGGAAGGGACCTCCTGAGATCATCGAGTCCAACCCCCCTGCCAAAGCAGGTTCCCTACAGTAGGTCGCACAGGTCAGCATCCAGGCAGGTCTTGAACATCTCCAGAGAAGGAGACTCCATGACCTCCCTGGGCAGCCTGTTCCAGTGCTCCGTCACCTCACTGTACAGAAGTTCTTTCAGCATTGCTTTCCCTCATTTTAGAGAATGCCATGTATATCTGACACTAAGGTCTCCTAACTTGGGTATTATACACACAGCTATGTTCCATGAGCCTTAGTTTTCACTACCACTTTTCTTTCTGCAAGTGTAACACTGTCTTTCTTTTTTTGCCTGTCTGCCCCATGGAGTGTACTGTATTCTCTTCAGAATTACTGTACGATTATTGAGCCAAGCGTTTTCCATATGAAATAAATATCCACCAGTGTGGATAAGGAGGGCTCCTTATCCTTAGCTCAGAGTTGCAACAATTACAGCAACATTTCTGAATTTTTGCATGGTCACGTTGTCCCCAAGGGTCTCATCTAGTACTGAATGTCCTCATCTGCATCGCTGTGGGTTAGAGCAATTGCTCTGGAGCAACCTTGCCCTTTGAACTGCAAAACAGCAGAAGGAGCATAGGAACATAGCTTTGTCTCCTAAGAAATATGTATTGTACGAGGATTGATAACTGCTGGAATGGAAAAGTAATTTGCTAAGTAGTGGAAAGGACTGCCAAACTGAATTGTCTAGCTGCCAAGGGGTAGGGGAGCAAATGCAAGCTGGGGCTTAACATCAGTTTTCAATGTAGTAGTGCTTGACATGTGTGGGAACTCAATCTCCCATGGGATGCTCTGTTCACCAGGAGAAAGAGTAGATCTCAACATATATCTGAACGTTTTTTTAATCTTCCTCTGCCAACAGGCTCCAAGATGACTCTCCCATGTAAAGTATTTGCTGGACCAAACAGCAACATCTATACTGATGTGGAATGGTTAGCGAATGATACCACGATCGATGTGGTTTACAAGCAAAACAGAGTTATGGAAGGGGAACGACAGTAAGTCGGGTGAAAGTTCTTGTGGTTGTGGTGCAACAGGGGCTTTCAGCTGGATGCCAGGTAATGAAATGGGATATGGAGAGCCCAGAAGTGCAGGAGAGAGCTGAGAAAAATAAGCAAATGAAAACATAAAATCAACAAAACAAATAAGTGCAGATCAGCCCAAGCAGGTCTTTATACTGTAAATGAGCCAACAAAGAGCCTTACATTGAAGTGCAGTTTTGTGGGTAGCTGAGCTGATGTATGAGTTGACTGCAGTGATAAGCAAGGGGCCTTGATCCTTCCCAGTGCCTGTCTTATTTCTCTTCTTGCCCTGTGCCAAGGAAACGTCAACATCCTTGCCTTTGCACCAGCCCTGGCATTCGTGTGATACTTCATGAACCTCTGAATACACTGAGATAGCAGAAAACTGTCTGTGTTTTCTGGTTTGCACTTTTTATTATTGTTATTCTAATTATTGTTAATTTATTTATTGTTATTTTTCCCCTTAGGATTGTTCCTTTATTGTTAGTTAATAGTTAAACTGACTCTCAAAGATGTCCAGAGAGTGCTAGTGCTGGCACCAGGGCAGCACCAAGCAGGATGCTGGTGGGAGGGAAAACATCCTCTTGCCATGGTTCATTGTCTCTCCCTATCTTGAGCCATTCTCTGAGTTGCCTCATAGCTGCATACCTCAAGACTTGACATTTTGCCTATGCTGTTAACAATTAAACTGGTCACTCACCAGATACGGTTTGTCCAAACCACTCCTGGCTAGGTATTAGGACTTACCATGATGCAAGAGGCATTGGCAACAGGATCTGGGGATATGGCATCCCTATTTTGAGGGGCAAAAGTGTTTAATATTTGTGGATGTGGGCTGTTTTCAGCCTCAGGGCTACATAACAACCTGGCCATGTGGAGTTTATTGCACAGTTACAACCAGACGTAACATTGACAGCTGGGGATCTGAGCCTTTATGTGCTTTGTTATTCCTTACAGCTTGACTGAGTATATTAATTTATAATGTTGTTTACATGAATAAATGAGAAAGCCTTGAACTCATGGTGAGATGCCTTAAAATACACAGTGGAACAGCGGGAGCGTCTACAGGATTCAGAATAGAACAACACATATGCTTTCTTACTTAGACCTGTATTGCTGTTGCCACTGCTGCTGCTGCTTTTTCTGCTGCTACTATTATACATTACTACATAACAGCATGAGGAGGGAGGCTACATCAGCTCGGGATCACAAAGAACCCATGGTATGAAGCTGCCACAGTTCTTCTGGGTTCCTCCAGAGGCACTGCATCAAAACAGGTCAAATATAACTGGAAAAAAAAACAAAAACAAACAAACAAACAAAAACAAAAAACATTTTTCACAGAAGTCTGTGTCAAAGCACCCACAGCCAAGTTGCTGCCTTCCTGTGGTACTGACCCAGGATGTGTGCACAGGCAAATCCATTGTCATGGCGCATAGCAAAACCATGAACAAATCATTACAGAGCAGCTGGATAAATTCTCCATCAGTGACTAAAAGACATCCAGAGATAATATTCTAGAATTATTCTGCACCTAGAAAACCACTTTTCAGTAGTTGCACTGATGGAGAAATCAGGCTAGAAACTTTCTAGACAGTTGCTTGTACTGAAATCTCGGTTTTGGGTGGATGATAAGCAGGTATGGTGGCTCAGTTTGCTGAGAGAGGGGCTGCAGGTTTGTGTTTTACGTATGCCCTCTCCCAGAATCAATCTCATAAATTGAATAGGTAATCAGAGAGTCAGAGAGAAGGAACAAGATCCTTCCATGATGCTGTGTGGGGAGCTCAGTTATACACAGTTCTGCTTGCATTTCTTCCCTGCTTTCATTTTTGCAGGACAAATCTAGATCTTTTTTTCCTGGAAGATTCAGTGAGTGCAGCATGGGTACTGAATGGAAAGGAGGAAACTCAGTGAGTTGGTAGAACTAGTCTGGGTGACGCAGTGTCCTGTAAGGCAGAGGAGCTAGTTCAGAAATGAGTAAATATCCAATGCAGCTTCTTGCAATGTGCTGTTAGAATGAGCCCACCATAGAGAGCTGATAAAAGGAACTCACATTTAATTTTTCTTTTTCTTCCAGAGAAATCACAGAAAATGGTGAGAACTTCATTGAAGTTC
Organism: Lagopus leucura; assembly: GCF_019238085.1. Taxonomy (NCBI): domain Eukaryota; kingdom Metazoa; phylum Chordata; class Aves; order Galliformes; family Phasianidae; genus Lagopus; species Lagopus leucura. The sequence continues at coordinate 46,593,043 of NW_024962262.1, read as the reverse complement.
CACTGATTTTTAAATCTGTGGAAGAAGTGGATTTTTACACAGATTTTAAGTGTCTGGCCCAGAACAGATATGGATCCCAAGTACTGCCAACACGGGTCAAGCAGGAAGGTAACTAATTTAACTACTTATCTTGGAGAGAAACAGGCTGCAATTGTTATACTTATTCTAAATCTAAATTACAATTGAAGTATTTTATGCTTTCAGACCTTAGTATTAGTGTGATAATTGCTTGGGAGATATTGGTTACCTCTTTCACATGTAGACTCAAAATGCTCAACGTTTTAGAATAGTCTGTTCACAAAGAACACTTTCTGTAGGTCACTTGCTGACATTTTCCACAGGCATAAAAATCTGTGCTGGTATATCTGTTCGCTGGATAAGGTTCAAATATAGATACATTTTGTGAAATGATGGCTCCATTGAGATTACTGGCACACTCTCACTGGATGCAACAGGGACAGATCTTACCCAGTTCCTCAACAAGTAGGAAAAAAAAAAAGACAATAGCAAAATAAAGATCAAAGAGTTCCATTTCCTCAAACTGCTGCCAAAATAACAAGAAATATAAATAATGGTGGCTGTTGTTATTTTGGTTCTTAGTGATGGAAAGAGAAGCCCTAAACTCAGTGCAATTCATGTTGTGACTGTTGGCTAAGAACCAGCTGTAAAAACAGTATGAAGCAATGCTAATTGTTTCCTTGCATAACACTGATGAATCACCAAAGCTTGCTCACACCGTGTTAGAAAGATACATGAACAATTACAGTCTTCATTATGAGTTGTATCTCATAACCCACGCCAGCATCATACGATGAGGGACTTGTATTCACATATCTATACAATGTGCTGCCCAGGTCTTCCATGAGCTACACAAGTATTGCTACAGAGGAGGCAACCCATGAACCAGTATGGGCCTGCATAATACAAAACTGAGGAAATCAGGTGTATTTTGGGAAGAAGCTCACAGTCTCATCTTGATCGTTAATAATTTTTCAAGTGCTCTTGAAAGAACAGAGAAAACTGTTCACAGAGGTTGAGTGGAATAGCTATTATGTATTCTCTTTCCATGCGGTACCTTTATTTCCTGCTTGAAGTGTCGCTGCTTTCACCAAATTAAGATTGAAAATATACAACCACCCCGAGCAGGGAAGAGCCATGTGTACACAAAAGGACTGAACTGTAAATTCTCATCTTCCATTGTTTTCCAATGCTTTCCTCCCACCCCAATAAACATATGTCCCAGAGCATCAATAGACCTCTTCCTTTCAGAAGCAGTTAGCCCTGCTGAAAGGTTAATTTGCAGACATCCTTTTTAATTTGGCTTCTCCTCTTCCTCTTTGAGCATAGAGAACCATGTTTTCTGATAATACGTCATTTCTTTACTTTTCCAGCTGTCGGCTTGCCCTGGTACGTTGCAACAATTCCAGTCGCATTGGCCTGTGTCTTCCTGGCAGGAATATGCATACATAAGTGCTGGAAGCAGAGAGCTGATAAAGGATATACAATAGCAAAGGTTTAAGATCTGCTTTATTCTCACTGCCAACAGTGAAAAGTTCATCCTGGCTATCTTTCATGTGAGACACAGGGATACATTTTGGACCAGACACACTTCTTTTCCAGATGGATGTATTATCAGCTTTTTTTCTTCTTCTCCATGTCTTCCATGATTTGATTAAGTTAGAAATATGTTTGGGGGAACCTATTTCTATTGTTTTGTGGCTAGGCTGTGACTTACCGCATTTTGAAATGCAGCGTCCCACGTACATGCCCTTGTTATGAGACAGGTAAGGAAAGTTAGATTATTTTCTCCTTTGTATTTCCAATAGTTTTATCCTTTGGGGGAAGGGGAGGGTTGGGGGGGGGGAAAGGTGTAGAGAAAGCTGAGAACCTTAAAAATATATATATATATATATGCAAAAACCCAGTTCAGTTCAGTTCAGTTTCAGTTTTGGATACCTCCATATAGAAAGGGAAAGGTGCTGAAGCAGGTCCAAAGAAGGGCAACAGGGCTTGTGAAAGGCTTGGAGAATATGCCCCATGAGGAGAGACTGAAGGAACTGGGGCTGTTTAGACTGGGGAAAAGGAGGCTGAGGGGAGACCTTATTGCTCTCTTCCAGTATCTGAAAGGTGCTTACAGTGAGAGCTGGGTTGGTCTCTTCTCACTGGTGACAGGTGACAAGATGAAGGGAAATGGCCTCAAGTTGCACCAGGGTAAGTTTAGGTTGGGTATCAGGAAACACTTCTGTACAGAAAGGGTTGTTAAGCACTGGAATTGGCTCCCCAGGGAGGTGGTTGAGTCACCATCCCTGGATGTGTTTAAAAACTGTTTGGATGTGGTGCTCAGGGACATGATTTAGTGGAGGGTTGTTAGAGTCAGGGTAGTATGGTGACATTGTGGCTGGACTCCATGATCTTTAAGGTCTTTTCCAACCTGAGCGATTCTATGATTCTGTGATTCTATGAAGCAATAAGAAAGCTATCATCTCCAAAAGGGTTAATCTGCACCAGTGTAAAAATGTAGTTTCCTTCTGCACCCAAACTCACTTTATTTTTGCTTTAAAAAGCCTATCTTTCTTTTTTCCAGATCCTAATACAATTGTCATCTCAACTGTAAATCTATGAACTTTTTCAGAATTTTTTTTTTTCTTTTACCATTCAGATTGTTCTTTACATTAATTGGTTGTCTCAGAATATCCCTCTCCCAGAGATAACTACCTCAATGTAATGGAATAACAATAGTGTACACTGGAGAATTCAGCTCTCTTGCATCTGCCAACATCTCATATCCAGAGATTCACAGGCAGCTGTAACGTTGTTATCTTTGCCAAGAAAAGAATTTGGATAATGTTTTAGTGTTTAGAAAGTCATTTGACTGATACAAATAAAGTTTTATTCCTGGAAGTGATTGGACAAATTACCAGTAATAATGGACAGTCTTGTCCTTTGGTCTTCCAACTTCTGTTGCTGGCCTGCTCCTCCTCTCTGATATGAATGTCTTTAATGATATGAATGTCTTTAATAGATTCCTGTAAAAAAATGTGCACCATGATGCAGTTTTGGGAACCACGCATCCTTTACAGTGAAGTATGCAGTCATGATGCAAAATGCTGCCCATTTGGCTTTGTCTAACTGGATTCAAGTCTTGTTAAAAACCAGAAGGGAGCAATAAGTAATCAGTAACCATGCTGCAGTTTGAGAATCAAAATGAGTAGAAGAACCTGGTTGTTCTGTCTTCCAAGCAATACACAACAGTGGATAAGTAGTTCCATCATATGTATTATCTTCATCTGCATAGGAGGGGAAGAGATCCAGCTTTAAAATTTAGATCATTACAGATCCATAAGTGACGCCTCTCATGGACACCAAAGAAAAAGATTTATTTTGGTAGTTCACCACAGACACTTTTCAAACTCAAAGAAAAAATAATCAGGAAAATGCTGGCTCCAAATAAACAAATTTGTAAAGTAAGAATTTTGGAACTGCATGGAACCAAACTACAGAGATGAACTACTCCCATTTGTCTGGGAGAGGCCATAATCAAAGTGCTTTCCACCACCACTTAAAGTTGGCTCTGAATTTACACCCTAAAAATATTTGAAGCATTTCAAAGGAAGGATGTGGCTTGAATTAAGAAATCCTTAATTCTATTAGCAGGAATTGTCACAGCTTATGAGATTCAAGTCATAATTTCTCTTCAAATATTCTAATTGTTTTCTGTGAAGATACAGGAGTTGGATTTCTGACAGTTTGAGTCAATGACAACCAGACAAGACCACAGGAATTATTGTTTCCAAGTGCAGGATATTAAAGATGATGAGAAAGAATACATATATTTTATGGGCGGATGTGAAAAAGGTGGCTGAGTGTGCTGGAAAATGTTAGTTTTCTTGCATATCTATTCTTTGAAGGAAGAAAAATTCTGAACATTGCTGGAAGGAACATGAGATAAGAGAAGGTTTTAGGTAAATCAGCAGTGCTCTTTTTCAACAATTTCTGTTCTCTAACTAGAGAATTAGGTTTTTCAATAAATGTAACCTTTCAAAATGTAATTTGCTCTTCATGTATGCTCTGTGAGTCGCATGATGACACATCTGGCTGCAGGAGAGGAGTTGGATTTCACTCAGTAGTGGAAAAGAAGTGGAACTTGTTACATGGAGTGCTGGTGCCAGAGAAAGTTGATACCTCAGACTGTCTTCCAAACTGGAGAAGGAAGTATGAATGTGAGATAAAATTTGGACATAAGGAGATTTGTGGTTACTCAGTGGTGCCTTGAATACAAGGGGAATGTAAGGAAAAAAAGGATAATCTTTTGTTAAGTGGTTTTTGCTCATTCAAACAAACTACACAACATAAATGTTTTGTACTGATGTAAATAATTGTAATAAGGTCCATATGTTCTTGAAAATATTACACGAAAAAGGAAAACTAAACAAAATGAAATGCCAGTGTGTGATTTGGGTAGGAAGGTAAGTGTACAGTGGCTGTCTAGGAGTGCCACACTTCTTCCAGCAGAGAAGCTTGTCCCCTGGCAGCAGTGACTCTGTGGGACTGCAGAGGATGGGCTCAGTCCTACAGCAGCTTCTGCTCTTACTCTGCAGTACTGCCTTTTCACACCAAAAGGCAAATTAATCTTTATGGACCAGGTTCCTTTCCTGACTGTTGCCACTGTCAGAGCTGTCTCTGCTCCTTTGTCTCCCAAGGGATTGGGGTGGGATTGGGTAATAATTCTCTCTCTAGCTTCCAGACTTTGTAATATTTGGTCCCTCCACTGACCCTTGAGGCTGGAAATATTCAGCAGGCACCAGTGAACGTCAGTGGTGACTTTTTCTGTGCATTAAGGAATTCAGTGACACGCCTTTGCTCCATCCACACTTCCATGTCAGACTGCATTGTGTCAGATTGTCCCTCTGCTGCCATCTGTCACATGGCAACAACACATAACGGAATATTGGTGGGAAGGTTCAACCCCTACTGCCATCCCACCAACATCTGCCTCTGACATCATGGGCCAATAAAATAAAACAGGAGACATTACTTTTGGAGCAGCCCTCATAAAATATGTAATAATATCATTACAGTATATAAGTAACAAAACTTATTTTAATTGCTAATATTGTTTATTTAAACATAAATAGATAGCAACAAAAGCATAAAACCAGTGAGATATTTGACCCTTTTAATGCGAAACCAGTGCATCAGGTTGATTAAATGGTTGTGATTGCAATTCTTAGGTGTTCATCAGAGAATTTTGGTGAAATTTTTGCTCTTCCTGTGCTTCATCCATGAAAATAGTTGTTCAAATGTACGTACTGCCAAAAAATGATGACAAAAATAATGTGTGACTGTAAAGGGAGGGATGTATTTCTCCGATATTTTGGGTGTTATAAAAGAGACACATGTAGGAAATGTATGATCAGATTTTTGAGTTGAAAATCTGATTGCAATTCTATACACTCTTTTTGAAATTTTTTAGGTAATGTATTTATATCAACTGAAAATGGAGTTGCAAATATACAAAAAAAAAAAAACTGATGATTTTTTTGGCAGTCTTGAAACTTATCCTCAAATGCCTTCATCACAGTGGAAAGAAAAACTGCATATTTTTTGCTGTTCACAGGTGTGTGCTTAGACAATATATCATAATCCATAACATTATTTGCCGTCTCTTGAGTTAGCACTGCACTGTGCCTTCCCCATGCTTTAATTTAAGTTCAGACAGTGCCAACTGCAACGATGTGTGGCTGTTGCTGAGTGATGGGTGCACACTCAGGGCTGGGCCAGGCCACATGTGGCCCTTTGTCCTCGGGTTGGACATGCCTGGTTTAATGAAGTCTAATGTATTTTGAGGAGAAAATATCCTGAGTCTCAAGGCAGACTGAGTCTGAGGATTTAGTTGTACCTATTAGCTTATAATAAAACCTGAAAAGAAACACACTAGAAGAGATAGTCTCTTCAATTCCAGGGCCTAGGGCTCTGCACCACAACATTTCTTTTCAGAAAAATCAATGATGCAAGGAGGGCAAGGCCACCACATTCATGGGACTGTGTGTGTCTGCAGCATTTGTAGGTAGAGCTCATCTGTCTGCAACAATTTCAAAGCAACATCTACAAAGGGAAAAGCCTGGTGTCCTGCAGCCTTTGTGTGAGCTAGTTTCCAGAATAGCATAATTTTCCATGGAAATAGTTATTTTCAGGAAGAGTGAGTTTAATTAACAATAATTTTCTTGTGTTACTTACCATATCTTGATACCAGCTGTCCATTTAAATGGAAAACATAACTACTGTTTCATCTAAGTAGCAACTGAAACAATGTGAACACAATTTGGAGAGCAGTGAAGAGTCTGCTGATTCTCAGGCAAAACCCTTGAATAAATGTGAGAGCAAGTGGAAATAAAAATCAGACCTATGCACAGAGCCAACTGTGGTAGATCAAGACAAGAAGGTTACAAATATTAATTTTACAAGCTGGAGGGGGGAAGTAAGCAAGAGAAAGCACAAGAAATGCAAAACACCATTGCCAGAAATTAGGCTTTAAATACAGGAATAACTGATGACAATGCTTGATGATTGTTTCCAGTTTGCAAGACAAGAAACACAGCAGAGCAAAACAAAATAAGGAGTTCATTTTGGAGCTGAGAACTCCCTGTCCTCTCCTATTGGTTATAGAAAGAAATAGTAGATTTAAGCCCAGAGACACCCTTTCACGCAGCCAAAGTTGATGGACTTTCTCAGGAAATGACTCTAATGCTGGCAGCTCCCTGAACAGAGCAAGGACACGAGCTCACACCAAAGAAAAATACTGCAAAAAGTTGGAAGGCAAGCACAGATGGATGTACCCAACAGAAAAAGAACAGGCTGAAAATGCCTGACTGATGGAAAAATACTTGCGGCTCACGGAGCGGTTCATGGCCTGGAGAGCAGCCATAGCTATTACAGGAAGAAAAGAAAGCTGCAGTGTTTGTGGGGCAGGACCAGAGCCTCCTTGGGACTGGAAGGTCTGCTGTGTGATGGCAGGCAGTCCCAGGGCTTATTCTCCGTGGCAGTTTATACATTAGCTGATATACGTGATGCCAAGGTGCTCAATAACACAGATCAAATATAGCAGTGGTCAGTTTTTCAGGAGGGACGCGCTGCTGTCTTCCTGAAGTTCCTCAAGGTAGAGCTGGATGCTTAATAACAACGGGGACACTTTCAAAACCTTACAGAGACTCACCTATCAAAACTTGGGACATTCACCCGTTACTGAATCCTTAATGACAAAGTCTAGTTTGGCTCATTTGATTGTGTGTCCCTCCCCCCAATGTTGGGTCTTTGCATAAATTGAAATTATCTCAAAATCTGATTACAGCTTCAGGCAATGTGCTCTTCTGCCATGTACTAACAGAGCCTCTCACTCTCAGTCCTGATAAAAAGTATAAATCCTCTCTTTCCGTTCTCTCTTTCTCACTGCTTTTACTGTTTGTTCATTTGATACATAGCATTTTACTTCTGTGTACTTAAGTTTAATAGACCTGGAAGTCTTGGTGGGCTCTGGTTTCTTTGTGGACAGTGCAGAGTGACCAGCTTTTCTGCCTTCTGTGTTTTCATGGTACAGATACAGAGGTCTTGTTTTGCCTTAGATTACTGAGGATTCATCCATCTGCTTAGCTGCAGGCTAAATGAATCATCCTGTTTGCTTGTTCTGTCTCCTAAATGCACTTTGCCGTAAGTGTTAGGGAGGCCAGACTATGACTGGAAATAGTTGCTACCGTGTTAGTTTACTTACAACAATTATAACTCTCAACTGATCTGTGGTTTTCAAGCTGGGGACAGAGATGAACTGAATAAACAGAGAGTATCATTACAAGTTTCCTCAAAACATTGCTACCAATCTTTTCCTTTGGACTAGGACGTACCATGACTGGTTGTCAGTCAACTCAAGTGTTCTCCAGAAGAGAGAGTCAGCTAACGGCAATGGTTTCTCAGCTCTTGTCACTGTACCCTATGTAAACTGTGAACAGTGAAGACAAGAACCTCTTTCCTGTGGAAGAGAGGAGCTGTCTGTTCAGGGGAGAAACAGGTGCCTTACCTCTGGCCACAAATTTTAGTTGACTTGCTGAATGTAAACCAGTAAAATGTCTGAGGATATAATGTAGAGAAAGGTCACAAATTCATGTCTTCACGTATGAGGGGCAGAGTCCTACATGACTGATTGTTCATTGTTAGGAAAGAACAGATAGGAAAATGCTATTTATTTGTTTATTTTATCACACAGACACAGTGCCATTTAGGAAATATGGAATGGGGGAATGTAAGAGATGGCAGAGAGTGATTTCCTGCAGGGAGGGCTATGAAGTGCTGCAGACGCAGGGGGGATGGAGATCTTGTGCATGTAAATATTCCAGGTAAAGAAGATAAAAAAATGCATAACCAAAATTACGCTGGAAACTAATCACTGCACAACAGTGAGGTCTTGAAAGAGCTTCTCAGCAGGAGTAAAGGGGAGGAAAATATGTGACTTTTAATGTGAAGCTGGGTATGTCTATGAAAATGATTCGATGCACATTACAGCAGGGAGTCTTCCTGCAAAGCTACATTGTTTCTTGCAGCTATGTACACTTCATTTCCATTATTTAAAAACTCTGGAGAGATGCAGATACAAACTGACGCCTAAGTGTTTAATTATTGTGCAATTGTTTCATTTCCTCAGCTAAATCTCCACTGAAAAATGTATACAGCCCTTTCAAGCTCTTAAGAGATGGAAGTAAAAAGAATTACATGCTACAGACAATTACTGGATAGCTTTGTAGTCATGTCCAATGACCTAATCTGCTTTAAGCTCTTCTTGAAGATGCCAGCTGCCCCTGGAAAACAGCACTTAAAGAGTCTGCTTTCCTATTGGAGGGACTGATCCAACCTCTACACAAAACCGTGTTGTAAGAGATGAGTTATCTCTTCCTATGACCCAAGTGCCTGTGTTACGCAGAGATGAAGAGGCCCTCAAACCCTTTTCTGCTCTCATTCACTCCATCTCACAGATGTAACTTTTGACTTGTTTATTTTAAGGCTTAATGGCTGCTCCTGTGGCTTTCACACTTGGTGGTGCACTAGAAACCACAATGGAGAAACACTGACATGGTGAGGGTTATCAGGAGCTCCCCATCAAAAGCCCACAGTGTCAGCATACTATGCAAGCAAGAGTGAAGTCTCTATCAGCAATGTCAGATCACTAGAAACAAGGAGAAAAAGGTGCAGCAATGATAAGTCATGGTAGCACCTGATGCACAGTCCTGGCAGTGAGCCTCTGGGGACAGAAACCAACTGCTGAAACATCACTGCTAGTGGGTTGGCAGAAGTATGTTACAGCTCCTGGGATCCCATTACCGGATTATAGTCTGTGCCTGGATATTATTTTTAAACTGAATTATAAAACAGAATATTGATTTATACAGATGTAACACTGGCCCTTAAGTCAAATCTGTAATCATCAGTCTACTCACTGATGCCAGAACACACTGGCTATCCAGAAGCAGCCTGAGCATTGGTGTGTATACTACTCATCAGTTTTGCAGTTTAGGTATACTTCTTGGAATATTTAACATTTGCATTCATTAGATTTCTTTTTTATTAAGAAAGGAAATCACATCCCACTTCTAAAATGACATTTATAAGTGTATTGTGGGACTTTAGTCATGTTATTCTTAAAACCCAATTGTTATTATGCAACACTTCAAGGAAGTCTGAGTATGTTACAGCTTGTTTGTAGAGGCAAAACATTATTTAAATAGATTATCCTTCATGTCATGTCTCTCTAGGGAATTGCTCTAGTTTCAGCACTTATGCTTTTTCATCTTCCTTTCATCTGTTATTTTTGTAGCATGTATTTCAGCAAAGAGGATGTGGGGAGATCAAGCACACAAGGAGATAGGCTCATTCTCTCCAGCTGAATGCCCTCACCAGTGTTACAAATACAGGTGTCTCCCTCTGGGCTCATTGAGCCTTGCTCGCAACTTTGAGGCCACTTCTACATGATAAGGTGTGTGCAGGCCTCTTACAGCTGTATGAGTTCCTCTGAGTGGATGCTACCCCCATTTACCTGCCTTCCAGTGAAGAGCACTCATTCAGGAAACCTAGAATATACAAATAGGACTTATGCTCCCTCATGGAGAAGGGGAAGAAGAGCAAAGAGGCCTGTCCCTGTAAGCAGTAGTCTTTCTCCTTTCTCTCTTCCCAAGATGTCTTGCATAAGAATGGCTGAAAGAAAACTCCATTGCATCTTCACAGATCTTACCTGTCAGGGGAGGTTCAGGTTGGATATTAGGAAAAATTCCTTCTCAAGGAGTGGTTAGGTATTGGCACAGGCTGTTCAGGGAGGTATGGAGTCACTGTCCCTGGAGGTGTCCAAGAACGATGTGGATGTGGCACTGAAAGACATGGTCTGGAGTAGTCCCAGACATGCATTGATGGTTGGACTGGATGATCTTATTGATCTTTCCAGACTTAATGATTCTGCTATCTTTCCCTCTGCTCCACAGGCAAAAGGAGGAGATGTCATGTTGTGGGCCCTGCCATTCTGGATGTGGAAAATCAAACAGAGCAACCTGAGTGGAGATGCCAGGTCTTGGTGTTTAGTGTGCTGCAGAACAGGACCTAAGAGTCCCAAATTTGGCAGTCTTGACAGCAATCTAGAGCTTCTGGACACCCAACTCTTGCCTTCAAATGAAAGCAGTATGTTCTGTCATTGAAAGGAATGCTGGGGGCAGAGAAAAAGGATTTAAAAAGTGGCCTGCTGTCACAGGTTTATTGAATCAAAACATAATTGTAGCCTGAAATAAACAGGTTTTTGTTTAGGGAGAAGTGCAACTCCTCTAGCACCCATTCTCTTAAAATGGGAATTCTCGTCAGAGTGGCCAGGTTGTCTGGCCTTCCTGCCCTCCATACCCTGCCTCTCATATTTCCTCCTGTGAGACAGGAGAAAGCCTTGTTATAGTCGCAGTTCGTGTTCATCTGTAATCTCTGCTTTGGGGTGTTTTTTGTTTGTTTGTTTGTTTGTTTTAATTTAGTTGAAATCCCAGGTGATGTCAGCTCTGGCTTCTGCTCTGTGCACACATGTATTTAGGTGCAATCATTTTGACTTCTGCCTGTACTAGGGTCTGGTATGTTTCCCAGGGCTGAGGCAGTGCATGTTGTCTTTTGAGATGGGAGCCTTTGACTCCTTGTTGTTTATCTAATATGGAATTGGCACATAGTTGAGTTTTCCAACACAAAACAAAACATGTCACTGAATCATGGATGCCTGTGGCCATATCCTGTCATTCAACCTTTCCATGTGAGTTGAGTGCAGGTTTCATGAATGTGGTCAGAGACCGCAAATTATTTGTGCATGACTACAAAATACTCTGAGCTGAGGTATATCTAAAGTGTTTTTTTTTAAATGTAGTTGTTGATAGTACCGTATTCTCAAACTTCTACACTTCTCATGTCATTTAAACACTATGGTTGTGCAGGTAGTTAAATGTCAAACTTGTCATGAAACACAGCATGTTGCCAAGATCAATACAATTGCAGATTTTAACTCGGTCTGAACTTGTACATTCAGGACTGTGTGTATGTTTTTGTTGAAAAAAGGGGGCAATTTTAGAGTTGGCACATTTATTTTTTCGCTAGGTGTAAGTTGTTTGCTCACCTTTTGACCTCCCTGTGTTCAAAATCCATTGGCTTTCATTACAGTTGGTTTTATGCACAGAAATAGACTAAAACCAAATATTAGTGGAGAGCTTGTACCTTATAGCTTGGAAAGCCATTAGCATAGGGGACGTATGCTTCCCTCTGAAATATTTTAGACTTTTGCAACTTACTATTCAGCAGTTTCATACATTTTTACATAATAATAATAATAAATGAATACGAGTTAGTTGCTGACCTCTCACAGACCTCAGGATGCTTTACAAAACATGACAAACGTTGGAATCTCCTGAAGACTTCACTAGAACCTTGGGACTCTCAGAGTTTAAAGGCAGGGTCTTGCACAGATTTTCAGAGCTGTGTTTGCACTATGGGCTTAAGGATCTACTTCCTATACTTCATAGTGAATGCACAAAAGGGTAGGATGGAGAGAAAGAAAGAGTATGTGCAACATTGTATGCATGTTTTCCTTTTAAAAAAGCCATTTTTTTTAAAATTAAAACTCTCAGTGGTAAGGTGAATGTTTGTCACGGATTTGACCAGATCAATCTATGTCCGTGACAGGGGCGACAGGCCTCTGCCCTCCCCCCTCCACCCCAGTCCCACAAAAATGGGAAGGAAGGAAGGGAGGAAAAGAACAGCGGCAACAATCTATGGAGGAAAACTTATTTCACTATAATATTGGAATACAAGATAACACAATATATACAATTTAATTGCAATTGAGATTAATAAATCAGACGAGATGAGAGAGAGAGAGTTCCCGGGACCGATTCAAACCTGAAAAGCTTGGAACGGCTAGGAAAGCACCTCCAGCACCCACTGCCAGGCAGCAAGAGAGCGCCCCCCCCACCCGGAAGGGCCAGATCCCGTGACTGCTGTAATGTACAGGGATAGGTAGCTGGGATTGGGGCAGTGACACTTTAATGCCCCGTACACTACATGATGTTTTGATGTGGAATACTGAAACCCAAAAACAAAAAAAAAACAAAAACAAAAAACATGGAACCATGACAATGTTATCCAAGCCAGGCCCAGCTGAAGTCAAAGGGATGGAGGATGCAACTATGGAAATGGTGCAACAGTGTATACCACTTATTGTGGGTAGACACAGAAGGATAGCACCATTTAAAATTGCTGATTGTGGTTTATGGTTATTTCTACTGCTTGCCACTTACGTGATGACTCTTTACTTCCCCCAACCCCTCCCCTGCTTTTTGTGACTCCCGGCTCAGTCCCCTCTGCCTACACCCAGGCACAGTCTCTACTCAGGCATTTTCCACTTTCTTGTTGCTAATTTTTTTCTTGCAATTTGGCTATAAGGAGGTGAAATCACGCCATATGTTCTCACTCAGTATCTCTCCACTGCTTTCTTGGATTCAGATGAGAAGGAAAGCTTTTCCACAAGTATCTGCCTGTTGATGACGACTACTTAAGCTGGAAAATATCTTCCCAGTTCCCATAAAGAGGTACTTTTCCTTCCTTGACTGAGAACAAACCTGTGCTTTCAGTTTAGGGTGTAAACTGCTGTTGAAGGCCATTTGGTTCTCAAGTATTTTGCAGAAACACTTAAGCATTTTACGTCTCAATCTGCATCCTTCAACAGTGCATACTGGCACATCCCTCATGATTCAGGGTACAGAGAGGAGAGACTGAGCTTAGCTTTGAAACACACCCTCTCATCCGCAACTCAAGACAAAGACTATCTGCCATTCTCCTTTCAGACTTGTATCAAGCAACCATAATCTAAAAAAGCATGGATTTCTTTCCAGAAACAAGGACAATTGCTTTCTTCAGATAAAAAGATGTTCTCAATTTCCTTTAACCTGTGGGGCTGATTTACTTGTTTCATTCCTGACACATAAAGACACCATTAGAAAAAAATGGAAAAAATGTGAGAAATATATTTTGTTAGCTAATTTCCTGCTCACCAGATTGTGTCAGAGAGATAAATATGTTCCACGTTACAAAGGTCTTCCAAAATAAACATTAAGAAACTTGAGTAGTTAATACATAATTTTGAACTAATATTTGCTGTTTTATTATTTTAAATGGATTACATCTGAATTTATTTTATGCATTCAATTCTACACATATATATAATAGCATATATATACTATATACAATGTATGAAAGGCGCAATTTATCCCTATAGTTTTATCCCATGTTCTTTGTTACATTATCCTCCATTTTTGTACAATTCATTCTCTCTTCTTTTTAATATCTTACTGTGAAATATTTTAGTGTAATTTGGCCTCTTAATAATATTGCTGGATTACACTGGATTCCTGTTAAACGAAGATACACTGAGAAAGGCAGATATCTTCAATTCAGCTTGTCAACAGTCTTCCTAAAGTCCAGAAGGAGTTGGAAGAGAGACTTGTCTAATGTTTTCAGGCAAAAATAAATAGGGAAAAGAGTAAATTCAGTCTCACAGTAAAAGCAGAGAGAAGGATTTGCTGGCAGAGGAGGTCTGACTTTTTGAAATATCTCTTGAGAAGAAACAGATGAGAATATGGGTGATCCAGCAAGCTCTGGGAATGTGTTAGGGACAGATTTTCATTTTAGAAACAGAGGAACTTAATAGATAATGAATAGTAATTAAATCTGTTTGAAATTCAGGCTGATGGTGAACAGTAATCTGAGTAATAGGAGACCATAAAACAATAGCATCATAAATAAAGGAAGGAAGCCATGACTCAATGTAAGACAGACAAGTAACATGTCTTTGGAAGAACTTCCAAGGAATATCAGAGGAAAAGAACACAAGTAAGAGATAAAATCTGATTAAAAATAAGGTCATGTCATATGAATTTCCTTTTTTTTTTTGAGAATAAGTAGCTTCATTTTAAAGAGGAAGCAGCAGCTGTGATATAGCATTTCATATTTAATAAAAGTTTTGAGCATTGCCATAAGTAAGCTAGAGAAATGTGGATAAAATAATGTATGGCTAATGCTCAACTAGTTGGAGAACTGTCTTGTAGAGTAATCACCAAAGAATTTCTGCCAAAATTCAAAGCAATGTTGTAAATTTAATCCCTGTAAATGGTTTAATTCTGCCTAATCTTATGGACTAGAGGGTAGCTTGATGAATTTACATGTAAGATAAAGTAAGATGGAGTGGAAGCACAATGAGGTCAAATTATACTGACTGGTATGTGGGGTAATGGTACAAGACTGATAAGTCCAACCATCACTTTCGTGGTATCTGAGAAACTGATGAAGCAATAACAGCTTTACAAGATACACGGAAAACTAAGGTCAGCAGAAGTCCAAATGAGTCAATAATGTAAAGCATTACTTTTGCAACTCAGACAATTTGTACTAACAAGTACTAACACTGCTCTTTTTAATACAACATGAGAGGTATTTTTTCCGTTCTATTCTTAGTGGGAAGATCTCATCTGGCATTCAAACTTCATCCAGTTTTGGAATCATGCTTTCAGAAATTTGCACAAAAATTGAAGACAGTCCAAAACAGAGATCCGTGAAGAGTTATGGAATATAAGATCTATTGGCAGTGAATTTAAACAACTGAATTTGTTTACGTAAGAGAAGACTGAAGTCAAATTAATGACATGATAACATGCTTCAAAAATGGCAAGAAAATAATTTTATTTTCCACGTTCACTGGATTAGGACATTAGTCTCTTCAGTTTAGCATTGGAAAATAAACATCTAAGGAAAGAAGGTCTACCTGAAGCATGGTTATTTTTTTTTTTAGTTTAAGTGCAGAAAGACCCCATGATGCATGAACTATGGCATCTTTACAAAAAGTTGAACATCCCTTAAGATGTGGCAGATGAAGATTAAACATAAGCAAGAAATTTTTCTCTCAGAGAGTGGTCAGGCACTGGAATGGCTGCCCAGGGAGGTGGTGGAGTCGCTGTCCCTGGCTGTGTTCAAGAGGCATCTGGATGACGTGCTGCGTGATATGTTTTAGTGCTTGTGGTGGCAATGGTGATGAGGAGACGGTTGGACTGGATGATCTTATAGGTAGTTTCCAACCTTGTGATTCTATGATTCTATGATTCTATGTACTGACTTTGCTTCAGGACGAACACATCACTTACACAACTTCATAAAGTCCCATCCCAACATTTTCATCCAAGTTCCTGTGCAAGGGTTTGTGGAGTAAATGGCAGCAGTGTACCTGTGTGTGAGTTAAACACATCAAGTCCTTCTTTGAGAAACTTCTTTCTGTAGGTCCAACACCTTTATCAGAGTTCTAGATTATTTTAGAGCAAACCTTTTCTCTGGGTGCACCTAAGCAGAGATAATTATGATTCTTTGTTAGCCTATTAATCCAGCTGAATTTGCCCACTGAGCTGCAAACATTCCTTAAACGGAAAAGTTTAAGTGAGCAGAAATGATTGTAACTCTGTAAGGCAGAGCTGTGTATCTTCCAACAGCCTCAGTTTTCCCATTTGTTCTGACTAGGGATGGATGTGTGTTTAATGTCTTCACAGAAACTTCATGCTCATTTTCAGTAATTTGAGACTGCATTTTGCTGCTGAATGTTTGATCACAGTATGGCTTAAAATCCAGTTCTTCGGGAGACTTCAATGACATCTGCAAATGCAAATATACAAAATCAATACTGGTGTGTCTTCTGTATGTGACCTCTGTAAGTCTCTGGACGTAAATACACATCATGTGTAAATACTTACTTCAATGATAGTTCAGGTTCACAGATCAAATAGCAGTATAGTTACATATATATAGTTACATAACCAACTTTGTGGTTTTGCAATTGCAAAACTCACCTGTATTTAACGTTTTTTGCATGTGTGTATAAGCTTCTAATGTGCGGTTATTGCTTTTTTTTAAACCAGGAAAACACTGCTGTTTCTTCCCTTCATTGTTAGGATATTTTGGCTACAGAAGTTTGGACGTCAGCAGCAAGTTAACAAAAAAATTAGGGTATTGACACTCACACTTTTGCAGTCATGCAGCGTGTAAACTTGCTCAAGGATTTCCTACTGAATTTGGCTGCTGCTTTTCCTACTGTAACTTTGTAAGAGGTTTCACAGAAACTTACTTGCATTTTCAGTTACAGGCACTGTAAATTGCCCAGTATTATATATTATTTGCAAGGAATTAGAAGGAAAAGCAATTTAAAGCTTTAAAAAAGCGAAACAAAACAACAGTCTGGAATTTGTAGTTCAGAACTACAAGGCCACAGTCAAAGTAATGGTCATGCCGTCGTAAGAAGTATCTTTGCTAATCAGACATTTGCAGGAACTTTAGCTAATGAAGCCAATTTTAATGTAAAATTCGTGAGTATAATTCATTTCTTTCTTTTTCCTTTTAAATTTAATTAGCACTTTTAGATGATTCATGGAACTTTTATATGCCAAACTTGAAAACCAGCTGGAAGAAACTGGAATTATGCATTAGGAACAAACATAATTGGAATGTGATGATAAAGAAGTTTTCCTCTGCTTTCTGCCACAGTTCTTGGAGGGTTAAGTGGCAAAGGCTAGCCTGTGGCTGTAAAGCTACAGCTGGCACAAGCCATGTGAAATGCTGTGCCTACAGCAAGCATGTTGGACTGGGGGCCAAAGCAGAGTTTTCTAGAAGATCTCTTTGGGAGGAAAACAGGAGATGGAACCTCCTACCGCACATGTGCCTTCACTGCATATCTTTGCTGAGCATAGCATGGACTCAACAGTTGACTCACCACCCAGACATGGCTGAAATGCCACTAAGGATTAGTCAAAGGCTTGGTGAATTTTCTGGTGATGGGAAGCCAAGATTGGTGCTGTGTTCTTCCCACCCCCCCCGACGAAAAGAACCAAGGTATGAGAGCATGGATCAGCTTTTGACTCAGTGATGCAGAAAGTGATGGATTGTGCTGGGAATGATCTCAGAGTTTTCATCAGCTTTTCTCCTAAAAAATGCTAATAGAACCATGACCTAAGATATCATATAGAAAAATTGTTCAGTAGTAATTCAACATAACACTGGCTGTTGAGGGAATTTGGCCTCAGGCTAATTGGCTCAAACCTGAAAAACACTGAGATGCAAACCTGAAAAACACTGAGATGAGAAGTACTCTCTTCCTTTCTGGAGAGAAATAATTTGCATCTGTTCCTAAGTGCTTACAGTCACCTCCTCAGTTCATCCCCTGTCTGTTAATTGCTGCTGACCAAAATGTGCCTGTCATTCAAGCATTGCTCTGCCCCAGTCCTGCAAGACTTAGAGGCATCTTGGGCTGTGTCTTTCAGAAGTTGCTTTACTTTTGAAGAAGCTGAGACAGGAATATGATGCTTTGACAGCTTTGGTAGTTGTATTTAGTTAAATACCTGTGCTGCTGTACTCTTCAGATAGTACTAGTTGTGGCTACAAGAAAAGCAGCCCTGTTTCAAAGCAAAGCGGGACTTAGAGTGAAGTGCAGAGCAAGTTTAAGAAACTAGTGCCTGGAACTGTGATTCTGAAAAGAGAAGAGAATGTTGGCTTTGTGAACATTAGCTGAAACATCTCTGTGCACACATTTCCAGCAGAGCCTAGGTTTCTCAAGTGCAATTGTGGATTGCTATTGTGGGCTGTAGTGTACACAGTATCTACATATGCAAGTAATTGTAGTATTATATAGTATCTGTAATTGCTGGTAAGTGTGAGCAGTCTCACAGTTACGTATAACTTCTTTTAATACCTCAGGCAGGATTACAGAGGAGGATGGTTTTCCTTTATGAAAATATGCATACTTCAGGGTCTTGAAACCTATCTACAACATTAATTATCCTCCAGTTTTCAATCAACACCTCTCTGGAGGTGATAGGAACCTTTCCAATGATGTCAGGCAGAAGTAGCTCCACTCTGTTAGCAGAAGCAGCCATGCATGCCTCACTGGGGTACATAGCACCTTCCAGTGAGAAGAGGAGCTGAGGAGTGAGCCTGGCTTTCAAAAGTGAAGAAAAAGAAGCAAATAAGTCTTTGGGAAGAATTTTCCTAAAGAGCATTTGGCTGTGACCTGTGACTGCTATTACTTTGAATGGTTGTTTCTGAGAGGGAGGGAGCCTTAGTGCTCTCTTTTCCAGTAAACCCGATTGCCCAAAGCTCTTGCACAAAAGGCTTAGAGCAAACACGACTCATTTTGGTGAACAGATTGCCAAAGCAGTTCTTGCATATGAGGAGTCTCGAGGTTGATCTCAATAGTTAGCACATGCAGTCAGCAACCAGAGGGGACAGGAAGGTGATTGTCCCTCTCTATTCTGTCCTTGTGAGGCCCCATCTAGAGTATTGTGTGCAAGTCTGGGGTCTCCAATGCAAGAAAGACATGGAGCTGTTGGAGAGGGTCCAGAGGAGAACCACGAAGATGATCAGGGGACTGGAGCACCTCCCCTACGAAGACAAGCTGAGGGAGCTCAGCTTGTTCAGCCTAGAGAAGAGAACTCTGTAAGGGGACCTCATTGCAGCCTTCCAGTACCTAAAGGGATCCTACAAACAGGAGTGGAGCCAACTCTTTGAAAGGGTAGATAACTGTAGGACAAGGCGAAATGGTTCTAAGTTGAAGGAGGGAAGATTTAGCTTGGATGTTAGGAGGAAGTTCTTCACTGTGAGAGCGGTAAGCACCTGGCACAGGCTGCCCAGAGAGGCTGTGGATGCCCCGTGCCTGGAGGTGGTCAAGACCAGGTTGGATGGGGCTCTGGGCAGCCTGGCCTGGAGGCTGGCGTTCCTGCCTGTGGTGAGGGTGTTGGAGCTTGGTGATCCTTGAGGTCCCGTCCAACTCAAGCCACTCTATGTTTCTATGGTTCAATGAGTCTTGTTCCTGTTTTCTGGGATGATACATGAGCAGATGCCACACTGAATGTGGATAGGACACACAGTTTTTAAGGGAGAAAAATACTTGAGGCATACAGCAGGGTGCAACTCTATTTGCACTTAAAAAGAAGAGTAAAGTTGCCATCATCTTCAGGCTCTTACTCTGCATATGTATGCACAATGAGATATGCACTGTTAGCAGATATGTATATGAATGATACATGACAATGAAATAGTAGGAAAGCAAGATTTCACTTGACTTCTGCTATATGGGTTTGGAAGCTTCCCAATTTCCTTACCAGACCTTGAAATACATAACTCTTACTTTGCTACTACATCTGTGTAGCTAAGCAAGATGATGAAAGATTTCTTCCTGAAGGACATGCGACCGCCACTCCAAGGGTAGGCTTTCCCTGCCACAACATGTGCTTGCATTTGGTTTGCATGTTACTGCAGAACTTTGCTTTGGTTGTGACTTGGTTAATGTCTTGGTAATTAGTACTGGAAGCAGTAAATCAGCCCTCAGTACTTTTTTTCTCTTCTGTTTGCCCCTGTCAAATTAGATAAATGGCAAAAATACAGAGAGGACTTTGTTTTGTTTGTTTTAGCAGGCTCTGCAAAGGCACACAAAGTGGACTGCACTGGTTATGCTGTTTTGGATCACATTCTGTAGTGCAATGAGTAAGCACTGGCACAGCTAGGCTCAAATTGGTGCTGTTCTGAAAGTACATGTTTTACAGATGTTGGAGAGAATGAAAGTTACTTAAGTAGGTGGCTTCATACAAAAAGATGGCAAGTTTTCTTTCAGTATGGGAGAGGCCAATGTAAGTGAAAATGGTTTTCATAGTTGAGATTTAATTACAAGAAAATGTCAATTTATTAAAATGTAAAGTAATTATAAAAATCAATTCATATTGTCCAAATTAATTTCCAGAAAGAACTTTTGCCCAGAATGTCACTAAGTTTCTCCCAAAGTAGATAAATTTGAGATTGAATTCCTCCCACTGCTGAAAACTTGGCTTTTCTTCAGGAGATAACACATTCTTTAGGCTTCCTCGTGAAAAACTCACCAATTTTTCATCTCCAACACAATGTAGAAAGAAGAGAAATATCAATGAGAAAGCTCATTGAGATCTTCAACAACAGGAAGCTTTTTGTTTCCTTGTAAATTCTCTGGAATTTGGAGTGATGCTCCACAAACCTTTTGTAGACACTGAGATAATTCTTTAGTATCTGCTCTTCCAGTTCATGTCCAGCTTCAAGGAATTGTTAGGAAAGTATGGATTCCCACAGATCTTTCTTCATTTCCTCCCAATTTGTGCTGATAACACAACCAGGAAGAGCAACATTTTCACAACTCACTTGGCCTTTTCAAACTGAGAGTTGTTCACCGCTTGTGGTATCTGGAATACTGATGACATGGAACAAGCTAGTGTGTATCACTATGAAGCACTAGCACTTCTTGCAACTTCAGGTCTGGCACTCACATGCACATCAGCTCCAGAATGGATGCAATTCACACCAGTGTGGCTTAACTGTCAGGGATCTCCATGATGAGAGATCCCTCTGAGTCATGAAAAGTACTGGAGAAAGTGAGAGGTAGAAGATGTGTTTGCTCTTTCTCACATAAGCAGAGCACAGGGTGCCCAGCTGAATTATAGAGTGACAGATAAGGAAAGGGTAGCTGAGTGTTTCTCTTTAATCACAGTGTGTCTTTAGTACTTAGTGATTAATGTCCAAGTCATATCCACTGAATGATGTGGAAGCAAGAAAAGATAAAAAGTTTAGAAGGGATCTAGACAAAATGATAAAGGGAAAGTGAATTAGTCACCACTGAATGGGACAGTCAGGGTATGACCCTTGATGGAGAGGATGCCTGAAATGCTGTTACTGGAAACTGCAACAGCAAATGTTTTTCCAAGCATCTGCAACTGGCCAAAGTCAGAAACACGAGATTTTCTTGGGTGCTGGATGGCTTTATATTTCTGTTCTCTGTCACGTTGTCTTTAGCAAGTGGTGGTTTTAAACACTTCTGTTTTGTTCACTCACAAGCTACATACTTCAAGCAGCAATTGCTGGAAAAATGAGGATTAGCTTCATTGAAAATAGATATAAAATCAACATGAGATCAAATAATGTCTAACCTTTGCATATCAACATGAAGTGGGAAGGCAACATAGCAGAGAGAAGATATGAGAAGGTTTCAAGTGCACTTTAAATACGAAAGCCATGAAAACAGACTCGTGTTCAGTTATTCACTGCTGAGAATGAGGTTAAAACAACCTAATGTGCCACTTCCTGGTTATTGTAACATAACAAAACAGTTCTGCTGCTTCATAGAAACACAGCTGCCTCAGCTTCCTGTTTGGATTTCCTAAAGGATACAAGCAGTCCATGATGCAGCATAATGAAGGAGTTATCACCCACACAGTGCTCTCTCTCTTCTGCTTTGGCTCTTTCTCAAACACTGCAATAAGTCTTAGCATTTAAAAAAGCCAGACAGTGTGCTGCCTGTGCGCTTCAATATTGGTCACCGCACACGTTTGTACACAGCACTTTCTAATCTTTACCAGACAAACGGGCTCCAGTCATTAATTCAGTCACGAACTGACTTTAAAGGACCAAGAATAGCTGTGCATGCTTTGCTGGAAGTTGGACCTGTCACCCAAGAAAGAAACAAAAAAGAGAAGGTAGAGATCCTGTTCTGCTTTTGAGAAAAAGATCTTTGCTTTGGGTAATGTTAGCCAAACATTTGGCATTTTGTGAGTATTTCTAAACTGAAAAGCTTTCTAATGATGTTCTCTCATTAGGACCAAAGCCAAAGCTTTTGGAAAGCAGCAGAGTTCTCCTCTGATCATAGCTCATAGATTTGGGATCAGATCTGCAAGCAGTAAATATAAATATAGAACTGAACTAATATTTTGTAGGGATTTCTCATCTGTGCAGGCATTATAATGGGAACATACAACTAATTGACTTAATTTAATGTGCATGACAATTGTTTAGGGAGACTAAGTACAATCTCTATATCATATGAGGTATGAATACCTGATAGGTAAATGCACAGCTGGAATTCTACCAGATATATTCCAGACATCTTCTAGGGTAAAACCAACTGTCCCCTCCAAGCAATGACAGTTGCTGACCGTATTTTTTTAAGATTACCACTCTAAAAAAATGCACATGGATGATATCAATGTTTTTCTTGCTCTGTACAGTGAAGATCAAACAAGATGTGTGTCAACTCTTCTTCCTAAAAATAGAGCAAGCACCCTAGTGAGCAAAAGATGGAAGAGATTAGCGGTCTTTTGTAGATGTTGGACACACTGACCCATGTGCACTACAGAAACTGCCTTCAGGGACAAGATTTAATGTCAGCTGTGCCATGTTAAACACCAAGTCCTGCATGGGATAGTCCAGAACTTTAAGGCTGCTTGAGTTCATGTGGCCCATACTGTCAGCTCAGATTTGCTCTCTGTTTTCTTATAACTATAAACACGTTAGTGTGTTTAAATTGTCATTATAGCACAACATTGCAGCTGTGATATTGAAAAACACAGAACGACTTCACGACACTGCTGAGAAGAGTTCAAACTCATAAGCAATTAAAACTTTGTATAGTGGTCCTCAGTCCCCATCAAGTTACTCCACTGTATGTGTGAAAGTGTGAAATTTCATGCAGCATGATAACTAGAATTTGGACAAATACTTGAACTCTTAATTAACTAATCTTTTCAGTCTCTCTATGCACTCAAAGAAAGCATGAGCTGTGCAATTCCCTCAAGTTCTGGATTTCTAGGCACTCATATGGTGAATCTAAAGGATATTGTTTTAACCCTCAAAATGAGGTTTATTTTCCACAGAAAAGAACGTGGGAATAATGCCATGTTCTGAGGTGTCTCCCTGGCGTGGGTTCAAAGCACGATTGGGACCTGCAGCTCCTGGGCCCACAAACCTTGGGGACAACTTCAGGACACGAGTCAACTTGAATGATCAGTCTCTTCTCACAAAAGCAAATGCAAAATGATTATGAAAGGCAAGGGGAAGACAAAAGTAGTTGGAAGCTTGTTTAAAATCATTTCACAAATTGTGGTCTTCCCCACAAGAGTCAGTCTGCACTGTTCAGGAAAAGTTAGTCTTAGAGTTGTAATGTGCTCTTGATTGCCATGCCTCACAAAAGAGGTTCTGTTTCTACAACTATTTTTTCCTGTGGTTTATGTGGTTCCATTACTGTAATATCTTCACCTTATCAAATCATACCTTATAAGACCTTTGTGTTGAAAGAAATGCTGCCATCCTTAAGGAAATATGAAACACTCATGAGCAGTGCCTGAACCACCTCATGGGGTTTTCAGGTCCATTTTCCATCCCAGTTTTGGGGACTCAAGATCACTTATCTCCTGAAACTCCAAAAATAACATGTAATCTCCCACTTCTGTTGCTTTTTTGACCTACTTGGTTAACCACTGTTCAGCATCCTGTGGGTTGTCTCTAAGTGGCGGAGAAATTGATGATGGACTCAGATATCTTTGGTGACTTCTTTTTGTTCATGTTTTGCAAATTAAGTTTTATTTCCTTACCACAAAAAGTTTTGCATAGGAAACTGTATTTTTACTCATGGGTCTATGTCCTCTTTCATTGAGTTTTATTTGGTTAGGTTTGTAATTAAATTATAGATTGAGATGTGATTGTGCTTTTAATTATATGTTGCATATCTGCTATATATAGCACATCAAATATTAGCTGAAATTTGGTCTTTTTTTGAGAAGTTTGCAGAAAAGAAGAGCTTTAGACTGATCACTATTGCTGACCATGGTTTTTGATCCAGTGAAAACACAGAAAATAGCATCAAAATATGAAAATATGTTTTGTAAACCTGTGAAAAACTTCTTCAAAAGAGTGATCAGGCACTGGGGTAGGCTGAGCAGGGAGGTGGTGGAGTTGGACGTGTTCAAGAAACAGGGAGATGTGTTACTGAGGGGCAATTTTTGTGGGAAATACTGGCAGTAGGTGCTTGGTTGGACTGGATGACCTTGGAGGTTTTTCCAACCTTAATGATTCTATGATTCTATGAAATGAGACTGCCCAACAATTCTGTGTTGAAGAAGAGCAGGAAAAAAACCCATGGTTTGTAATCTAACAGTACATATATATTTTTTTAATACAAAGCAGAAAACCTATGAGAGTAGGGATACTGATTCTATCTGTTTGTTGGTAGTGGCCTGTAGACTTCAAACACTTTTAAATCTGACTGTTGACCTTTCCAGACAGACGCTGTGTCCACTTGGGTACACGCACGGATTTTGTGGTTGTTTCTTTAGCAGTCTTAGCCTCACGAGTTCTTATGGGCTCTGAAGCTCCGAGTGCCCCCTCTGTGTGGGCTGTGAATATATTTTGTTTTACAAGCAGCTAATATGCTGCAGGCTCAGGATTGTGAAAGAGGATGGAAGAGTTCCAACAGTGAATAATCAGAGAACTTCAAGCATACGCTGTCTAACAGGAAGCTCTAAATGTGAGCTCAGGGAAAGGAGAGACTAAAATCATGAGGCTTTTGGCTTGGAGAAAAATGTGCACAAAGGTCAACTCCAGAAAAAGCTGAACACAACATAGTAACAATTCTTGATCAACCTCTTCTTCTATGGGTTTTCTGTGAGCAAAATCCACGTATATAGGCTTTAGGGAATACATGGGTATGGCAGAGCAGTAGAGCAGTTAGGGCTTTTTTTTTTGCTTTTTTTCTTCCTGAAGGATGCCATGGTTTGTTCAGAAGAGGAACCCTAGATGTCTGAATGAATTCAAAAGAGATCAGATGAAGTATTAAATGTATGTAGGGCATAAAATAAAATTTGTGTGACAAAGAGTTGCAAAATGAAAAATGAAGAACCTTGGTTTTGGTAGGGATTAGATTTGGCATTTCTCTAGCTTCTCAGTTTGCCTATCTAGATGCACAGATGTGGGGGCAGAGATGCAAAACCTGTTGTTCCCAAAGTGTCTGCACATTCTGTATGTCCTGTTCCTTGATTACTCTTTTCTCCTGACTTCCAGCAGGCTGCCTGCCCACCTGTGTGCTTTCAGAGCTCTTGCCTGTGTAATCAAAAGGAGTCCAGTCATCACCTTGAGTTATTTTTAACCTTTAGCAAGGAAACTCTTAAATAATGATGAAACATACTGTGACTGAAACCAGAATAAATGTGGGAGGTTTTAAAAAAACATACTCAAAATGACCCATTTCTGTTACATGTGTCTTCTCTGTTAGTCTTAGGTTATATTTAGACATACAGTTCAATGTATAAGCTGTGTATTAAAAACAATGTTATTGATACAATTGATATAATTCTGCTTGTAGTTTATCAGTTTTCATTTTAAATGCCTATTATTAGAGAGTGTTCAAAGGAACATATGGTCTGGAAATAAGTCTTTGAATGTTGCAGGAATAGCGAACTTCTTGGGAAGATAGTATTTCTGGCTCAGCCTTAGAGACTTGCACAGAACCACTACTTGGCCATGGTGACAGTAACTAAGTTCGCAGCACTGTGCCTGGCTGAGGTCTCCAGAGAACAGACTGAATTTGGAGGAGCCAGAGATGTAATTGTGCATTGTGTAAGCACCTTTAACACAGTCTGAGTTCGGGCTGATTAGAAATGCTGTGTACTTATATAGGGTCTACCTGGAGATGCTGACCCTTTCCAAAGGGGCTTTTCTAGGCAAGGAAGATCCCAAGCTATCATTTTTGCCTGAAATGAAAGCAGATGGAGATCACAAACTCTGTTCTAGGAGGCTTGAGCCTGGTCATGCCAGAGAATCTGGCAAGAAAATCTCCCATGAGATTTCCTTTTGGGAATATCAGTGACGTAACTTTAAACCTTTCTACGTGTCATTTGTAATATCGTTTTCTCTAGAATAAAGATGTAGATGCTTTTACACAAATGCTTATCAAATTTTCATGGTAGAGTACCACGGGCACCTGCAGAGGAAGTTAGTTTTCAAGTATTGGACGTCACATAGATGTTCTTTTTTACAGTGAGAGATAAAAAAGATGTAAAAATGTAAAAAAAAGGAGGTAGAAAGTGAACACTTTACAGTGCAAAGATTTTTAAAAAGTTTTCTTTTACACATCTGACAAGGAGCAGGTAGTGAAGAAGACTTATTTTGGTGACCATGCTCAAATTGCTAGACTCAACAAGAAAAAATGCTGAGTAAATTGTTCATAAGCTTGTTCTGTGTAAGCAGTCACTCATATTGCAATTTATAATTAGGTCATTCATATTGTAATTTGTATTAGCTCTACATTAATATGAATTTCTATTTAATGTAAATCAGTTCTAAAAAGTTCAAATTCATAGACAGGGATGGTCATACCTGGCAGACATTTTTCCCTCAGATGAGGAGGTGCTGTAACTATCAGAGTCCCATGGCTCTGATTAATAAGCAGCCCTTCAGGTTACCACTGCCAAAGTTTTAATCCCTGAAGTAAAAACAGGAGAGGGTCATAATTCATTTATTCTTTCTGACTCTGTTTTCAAACTGCTCCTCTGTTAAGATGATTCAGAGTTGTCCAATTTCCATTAATCTTAGTGATCTCAAACAGTAATTCGGGTTAATCTGGTGACTCATTTCAGAGAGCTATTTTGGGCTCTAATTGGGGAAAACAAGTTCGACATCTAGTATCTCAAACACCTCTGTTACAAGTTTGTTATTTCTGCTGCATGCACATGCCAAATAAAATCTTGGCATCTCAAATGCAGATTTTTACATGGCATCTTCTTCAATTCTATTAAAATAACATACATAAGGAACATCTTAGACATAAGGAAAAACTTTTCCTCTCAGAGAATAATCAGGCACAGGAATGGCCTGCCCAGGGAGGTGGTGGAGTCGTCGTCCCTGGCAGTGTTCAAGAGGCGCCTGGATGAGGAGCTACCGGATATGGTTTAGTAGCTTGTGGTAGCAGTGGTAATGGGTGGATGGTTGGACTAGATGATCTTATAGATCCTTTCCAACCTTGTGAGTCTATGATTCTATGATTCTATGACAACAAGGCCTAGCGTACTATCTGCTACGGGAGCAGATGGGGTAACTGGATTTCTTCCATTTCTTTGGGAAAGGGTTTTGTTGGTTTTGCTTTGTTTTGTTTCACAGTTGTCATGAAGAAGGCATCAGCTCACTTGGAAATTCAATGTCACACGCAGAGCAAAAGTATTATCTGTTGTATTAAGCAGAAATGAATTTTATAATTGTTTTTCTCTAAATTCCTCTTAAGGGCTCCTGAACAGTACAAAGAAGTCTCTTTCATGCTCTGATGTTTACTCTGATGGTGCTTGTTTAAGACATATAAAGCTCTTGGAAAGGGATGAGGAAGAAGTCAAGAGTTTTATCACTTCCTAACATTTTCATATTTATCCACCCTTCCTGCTCCATTTTTAAACAGGCTGTGGAGTGACCTGACTCCCAGTTCCTTCAAGAAACACATGGGGCTTATTATTTTAATTTGTGCTACTCAATGAGTTTTCCTGTTTGTGACTTTCTCTTGTGTAGCAACACAGAGGGTTATTGCTGTTCACAGTTACAAGGGCATGGCCATAGCTCCAGCTGCTTTAGATGATCAGCCTACAAAAATCCTTCAGACTTGAGCAAAACAAACTTCAAAAAGAAAACTAGAAACTTCTTAAAAATGCAGTGCACAGCTGTTGCTCTTTCTTTTTATTCTCTTGTGTACGGAAGCGCTTAAGATAAAAGCCCTCGTTTAAAAGACTACCTGATGGTGTTCAAAAATCTCTTTCGAGGTAGGGAGTCTACACATGTACATGCTCGTTAAGGAAAGTGGCTTATAGGCACCATCCCACAAGCGTCTCCACCACCTGCATGCTGCCTGGCACACTTCTGCCTCATGCCAACCCGCGCCTTCCAGGGAACACTTGGCTGTGATACAGGAACAAGGGCCATCTAGGGATTTTTCCTATTCAATAGTGAAACTGAGGACATCCTTGAGGGCAAAATATTAATTTATCTGTAATGGAAAGAGTCAAATTCATCTGTGATGGTATAACCTGGGATATATAGGTATATAGAGCACTTTTCAATTTTGTTGTCAAAGTTGTAATGTCTCACAGCAGAAAAGATGAAAGGACAGGACAAGAATATGGCAAAAGGTGAGAAATGCAGCTTTGAATCCTACAAAGTGATTCTCCTTAGATTGGACAGAACTGTAATATCCAAGTAGGAAAAAAAAAAAAAAAAAAAAAAAAAAAAGTTTTGCACTTAAAAATAATTTGTTCTATGTGCAAACAGAACCACTCCCCAATCATCACACTGTTAATAAGAACAGTATCAACTAGGATTACCATAAAATACAATCTGCATCACTTTTATGTACAGCACATTCTTCCTTTGCAGCATTCATAAAGGCATAAAGGTTGCTTGTTATTATTCTAATAGAATAGTTCAGTTGGAGGGTGCCTTCAGACATCATCTAGTCCATTAAGGCAATTACATGATGACTGTGTTAGGGTACACCCTAATTAAGGGTGTGGTAAATTTGACCAGTGTTGGGCTATGAGGGCACAGCAGAGATTTTTGCTCAGTTTCACTGGGTGTGTACACAAACACTTGCTAGGAGGAGGAAACATTTTCATCAATTAGATCTGGTATTTCAAAGGCGACCTCAATTTCTCTCCAAAGTCTGAAGCACGTTCAGGCAAAGGGTGAAGCGATGCCCATGTGAGGGCTGTTGAACTAAAAAGAAAAGGTGGGAGCACACTCAGATGGCAATTTTGGGGCAAGCCCCTTAAATCAATACAGAGCCGTGGGCACAAGATGACGTGGAGCTCTGAGCCACTTTCCTGATTCTGTAGCGGTAAGCAGATTAATGAAGTGTCTACAAGGGGTGTGAACATTGTGAGAATTTGGGAAACATTTAAGTCCACAGACAATTTGTCAGTGACCTTGGGAATTGCCCTCAAGTCAAAAGCTATTGTTTAGATGTAAAAATATACACTGCTTGAAAACAGAGGAAGACGATTTGGCAGCATGTTCTCTTTTCTCCATGTCATACTCGAACTAAGGAGATAAGACAGGAATCTCCAGCACATCCCTTTATTGTTGTACATTTTTTTCACTTAGCTGGAAATGAGGGAGAGGAGGACCAAGAGTTAGATCCAACACTATCTCAGGAAAATTGAAAATAATTTTACTGCTCATAATTTGATACACTAACACAGGCCATTTCCAACTTCTAAGGGTTTTATATTTCTAAATTATAAGTTATGCATGGATTAATAAACTCTAAGGTATGAAAGAGAGAGGAAAAACATAGGGTGGGGAAGGAATAGGATGCACTGAAGATAGGATGATGACAGAAAGTACGTTTTAAGATTTAGCCAAAACTGACTGAGTACTGACAATATTGTTGCATGGTTTCAGTAGTTATGTTATAATCTGGACAAAATCCCTCTCTGCTGAACAGCTGCATTTTATATTGGATAAAAATGATCTCATTTATTTAGCTAAAACTATTGTCTAATGTGGCTTGCTGCAATGTTGGAATAAATTTCTAGATTAAAATCATTGTCATAGTTTACATTTTAATTATGCAACTTTGAACTTATGCTCCCTGGTCTACAAAGCAAGAGCTTTTTAAGCTTTTTGAGAGGACTTTTGCTCTCCTCCTGAGTTCAGACTAAACAATGCAATTTTTCACATGCACCTCTAGTAAAATGAAGGTAAGAAAATATTTATGTTTGAAATTGACTCAGCTGTTTATTCACCAGTGACCTATTCAACATGTACAAGGCATGGCAATGCATAAAACAAGGCCTCATAATGAGTTTTGCATAATGAAAGTAGACTGTTATTTATGATAAAGATTGTGTGAAGGAAGCACTTATGTAAATATACCAGCTCGCTTAGCATAGTGTAGAAGAAAAATGTCCCAACAAGCCATTTGCACATCAAACTTCAAAGAAGGAATAGTTATGTCATTACAATGGCTATAATATTAAAATATATGCTGAGATAGGCTATGATACATGAAAGAATATCTCCTGTTTATCAAATAAGGTTGACTTCCATCACTAATTGGGTCAGCAAACCACAAGGGCAGATGTTGCACTTCCTCTTCAGAGATGTTATTTGGTGGCTTCTCAGAAAATTATGGCCCATGTGCTTTACAGAAATTCTTTGAAACGCTCCAGAATAATTAATGCTCCTTTTGTAGCTATCATCTTCCTTCTATTCTGCTTTTCTTCTCCTTGCCTCAATTATTTCCCTTTTTCTGTCATATTAACACAAAATTCCTTTTTATCTTTCATATATTCGTTTGTGACTTCAAAAGAAATGACAAAGTTTTTTTTTTCTTCTTTTTTAACAGAGATATCTTTTTCAGTAAGTTCTCTAGCTCTGCGTTTGACTTCCATATACTTTTGCTTATTTCTCTTTCATGTTTCAGTTTACCTAAGAAAGTTACACACACATGGTGTTTCTCTACTCATGTCCTCAGTGTTTTACAGGTTCAAATGCACCTTCTCCCCTCTTCTTTCTGACATCATGTTTGACTGCCCATTCTTCTTATGCAGATTCTTTAATCCAGCCCATTTATTTTGGTCACTGTGAGAAATTAGGACCTTTGAAACTAAGGTCCATAGAATATTCAGTGTTGACAGATTGTTTACATGGTATCAAATCCTTGCTTTTATAGAAAATGGAATTTTTCACAAAACGGCATTCAGAAGAGTCTTTTAAGTCTTAGCAATATACAGAACTGAAGGTTTTGACCTTAGTGAACATGCTGCATTATTTTATGGCTGTTAGTGCTGAACACAAGAACAAGTCTGTGGACCAGTAATACCCTCCAGTCTAGGAAGAATATTGAACACTGCCTGTATTTCTTATACTAACATACGATGAAGCTGAACACCATGAGAGAAACCTGTCTCTCCATGCCTATCCTTTCTAGGTTACTTCAGTGCAGGCTTTCCCAAGAACATTTCCCAAAGACTGTTTTCCCACTAGGCACCGCAGTGACAACATGCAGAAAACACATTTATCTTTCATATGCACCTGATTTGTAAACAAAGTGTTTTGGCCAGTTTTCTTTTAAGCTGTTATAATTGACTTGCATTAGGCTGTGAAAAATGCTGCTTCTACTGCTTTTAATGCTAGGAATAGGAAAACAGTGTTTATCATTTCTGCAAAGCACTAAGCAGATTTGGCCAATTTATAAATTGCTACGTATTTCATCTCATGCACGTTCATATTTGCTAAATATTACACGATTGGGCCATTGAATAGTTTTCTTTTAGGATGCCCTTTTTTCTGTCTATGCTCCAGAAGATCAGTATCTGTGACACAAAAATGCAGTGTTACGTTTTTTGCAACATTCCCACTGTAAGTCATTGATGTTGTCCCTTTCCAGAAAACCTAGAGCATTCTAAGTCCTCACCATTGTAGATATCACTGTAATGAAGGTGAGGAGGCAGCTTGTAACTGCTTTACCCAGGGCCATTGCCTAATTTCTTGCAGATAGTAGGATGCATCTGAAAGCTGTCCTAAGCTGTAGGTCCTTCAGGGCAGACCACTCGAAGCTACTAGACAACTCTGCTTCGGTTATACCTTTTTTATGCTGTTGCACCTTCTCTGCTCTGGTTTCCTAATGCCAACATCTTTAGGGCTAGTGTGTTCTGAAAAGTGCCCACTGTAGTCAAAAGGAGGAGCTTGCCCAACATGGAATCCCCTGGATGGGCATGAGGCCTCCTCTGTGTGGTGTCCAGCACGCAAACCAAGCTCCTTCCCCTTCCCACCACTCACATGTGTGCTTCGATAAGTAACACAATAAAGCTAACAGAAAAGTATGGATCAGATTTGTCATGTTTTCACTAAATTAAAAGATGTGCTTGAAAAGCTGC
The DNA here is from genome assembly GCF_019238085.1 of Lagopus leucura. NCBI lineage: Eukaryota > Metazoa > Chordata > Aves > Galliformes > Phasianidae > Lagopus > Lagopus leucura. The sequence goes on along the minus strand of NW_024962262.1, from coordinate 46,560,713 downwards.
TTTCAAATAATGAAAAATGAACTGTAAGAAATTTATGAACAAAGTGTATTTTGCCTGTTTTCTTTTAAGATGCTATAATTGGTACGCATTAGGCTGCTCTCAAAGAAGGAAAAAATGAAGTCGGAGGAATTCTATCAAGTGCAATGCCATGGGAAAATAACAGCTGTGTAACTCGCTGGACCTGTCTGCTTTACTTTCTAAAAGCAGAGGAAAGTCTGATCAGCAAGAATATATATGAGACAGCTCAGCTAACATATACTTTGGTCATCTGCAATACTGCTGAGTAGCATGGCACAAACGCCACACAAATGAAGGGTGGGAGGTAAGGACAGCACTTATTGTTGAATCATGTAGACAAAAATGATTGTCTCCAGCTTGCCTATACGTAAAGTGAATTTTCACCCTCAGTATGTCCTGTTTAAGAAAAGAAAAATAAATAAATTAAAAAGGCATATTATTGTGGTTTGATTCCTCTTCCCTCATTCAGACTTCTTAAGAAGAGGAAGAAGATGAAATCAGAAGGAAGTGAAACTCACTCATCAGCTTGCAGCATAAGGAAGGCTGGGAGAATTCAGAGCTCAGAACTTTTTCTCCCGTTTGATCTAGGGAGGGAAGAAATTGATGCCTCCCATGATATCACCTTCCCAGCTCTCCAAAAAAAATGGCCAGAAATCTGGCCAGAGAGTAGGAAGTACCAGTTAAATGGTAGTGCCTAGCTGACATTCTATATATCTTCTTGCATCAGACATTCTGGTCATCCACATTACGATAATATCCACTCTGATGGTGAATTATCATCAGCATTAGAAAATGTTCCAAAGGAGATAGTATTGAAGTCACTTGTGCCTTCTATTTGGTTGTTCTCCTAAACTTGCTATGTTGTTCGGTGTCATAAACTTGGATCTTCCTCATCTTGTTACATCTTCTTTGAACTGGAGAAATGCCATGGCTGCTGCCATTGGTTGAGTCACCATCCCTGGATGGTGTTTAAAAACAGTTTGGATGTAGTGCTCAGGGACATGATTTAGCTGAAGGTTGTTAGAGTAAGGGTAGTATGGTTAGGTTGTGGTTGGACTTGATCATCTTAAGGCCTTTTCCAACCTGAGTGATTCTATGATTCTATGACTGGTGTTGAATGAGATGGCTCTGAGGTCATTACTTAAAAAAAAGAATTAATCAGTTGAAGTTTCATTCCATAATGAAAGTAAAAGAAATTACTGTTCAGTGAAGGAAAGCAACCTGTTCACTGGTAGCCTACCAGGTTACATTCTTATACAAGCTTTCTTTGCAAAAAGAAATACAAAAAACACTCCAGACAAATCTACATCATTGATTTGATGCCCTTTGGAATCTGTAAATAAAGCTGAGTTCCTTAATATTTGCTCCTACTCAATCTCCCTGAATATTTAATTTTTATACTCTTTGATACATAGAATCATAGAATATCCTGAGTTGGAAGGAACCCATAAGGATTATTGAGTCATAGAATCATTAAGGTTGGAAAAGGCCTCTAAGACCCTATAGTTCAACCATCCAGCCACCATCAATGTTGTCACTAAACTTCATTTCATGGCTTTTATGATTTTTGTTATTGGTTTTCCACATCATAACATCATGTACTGCACTAGGAATTAAAGACTTAATATTCCAGTTCTGTGGATTGTTGATATTTCCAGGTACCTGGTTCTCAGAAGAGAAGAAGAACCACATACCCCAGAGGATTTTTCATTTCTGTTATCCATTCAGAGGGAAAGATAAAGCTGTTTGCTTGTCACGAGACGTCCCCTTTTCCCTTTCTGCTCATCTCCGCAGCATGTGTGCTCCCTAGCCATCTTGCCTTCGGCATTAGAATAAAGCCTTTGGTTTTGAGACAATCTCTCTCATTTTATTTGATTTATTTGGTTCTGGGCAGCCTGGTTTAGTGGTTGGCAGCTCTGCCCATGGCGGGGGGTTGAAACTAGATGATCTTTGAGGTCCTTTTCAAACCAGGTCATGCTATGAATATATGATTCTACAATTCTTTGGTTGTATTAGCTTCAATTCTAATTATACTGTATTATACTGTGTTATGTTGCATTCCGATATCTTATGTAGTAAATTAACTTTCCTCCTTAGATAGTTGACACTTTTTTGTTTTCAGGCCCATTTCCCCATCCTTTTTCCTTTTCCCCCCTCCCTTTTTCCTGGGACAAGGTTCCATGTGTTCCCCCACCCCATTAGTCATGGAATCAGGCTGAACCAGTCTGTAAACAAGAGACACTTTTCCGTACATCTGCTCTTTCTTTAAGCATCTCCAGAGACGGTGATTCCCTGGGTAGCCTGTTCCGATAGCACACCACACTTTCTGAGAAGAATTTTTTCCTAATATTCAATCCAAACCTCTCCTGGTACAACTTAAGGCCATTACTTCTCATCCCTTCACTAGTTATGTGGGAGAAGAGGCCAGTTCCCATCTCCCCACAACCTCCTTTCAGGTCATTGTAGAGAACGATAAATTCTCCCCTAAGCCTCCTCTTCTCCAGTCTGAACAATCCCAGTTCCCTCAGCCACTTCTCATAGGACTTATGCTCCAGACCGTTGCATCATAGAGCCCAACTCTGACTCCACACAGGATCACCCAAAGATAAGACCATATGTCTGAGAGCAGTGTCCAAACGTTTCTTGAACTTCAGTAAGCTCGATGCCATGAATTCTGCCCTGGCAAGCCTGTTTCAGTGTCTGACCACCCTCTTAGTGTAGACTGTTTTCTTGGTACCCAATCTGAACCTCCCCAGTCAGGCTTCATGCTGTTCTCTCAGGTTCTATAGCTGGACATCAGAAAGAGGAAACAAGTGCTGTCCCACTGCCCCTCTCATGAGGAGCTTTAGGCCACTGTGAGATCTCCCCTCCTCTTCTCTGGCTAAACAAACCAATGAATTTCAGCTGCTCCTCATATGTCTTCCTCCCTAGACACTTACCCATCTTTGTAGCACTCATTTGGATGCACTCTAATAGTTTTAGGTCCTTTTTGTACTGTGACACAGAACACTGCACACAGTACTCAAACTGACATTCAAGATGTCTGCTTCATGTATAAAAATAATCCTGTTCCCCAAATACATGCAACTCAGTTGCCTCAAAGTAAATAAAGAATGGTAAAATAACAAAGCTCGATGACATATATCTCATTCTCTAGCTCCACTTCTACATAAAATGGTTAACCTGTGAGTCAAAGCTGTGGTTACTGTTTGGATCTCTCCACCCTCACGTCACAGTAGCCACTAGACACTGGAATTACACATTTGTATACAGATTCCATTTCAAACATGTCATAAACATCTTAAAGCCTACAGCTGATCTTTTGCAGGGGATCGCAAATAAACTTTTTTTCCTACTTACAAGCACAGCCTTGCTTTACTTTATAATGGCATTTCATTTCACTTTTCTGTCTTTCTTCTTAGTATATCCTTATAACTGGCCACAAGTTTAAATGCAAGTCAGTGGTTTTAGCTTACCGACTGGATTTCTTTCTCTAAATCCTTCTTACTTCCACTCCTTTTTCTCTGCTGATACAAACTCTTTTCGGCATTAGGCCATCTTTTCCAAAAGGCTGAATCTGACTGCCTCTAATAAATGCAGGTCTTGCTCAAATTTCCTTCTTTTTTTCTTTACGCAAATCTGTGTTCTGATAGTTTCAAAGGTCCAAGACAAAGGCTGGTACAATAATACTTCCTATATAAATAAAATTATCAAAATACAAACACATGCTTCTCTTATAACAGGGAATCAGGAACAGATTGTGTAGTCTCCCTTGAAAGACGATGCAGAGAGTCCTCATTCATTGCTATTATCACCCATGTCCTCCTATATAAACATTTCTTTTAACAGCTTTCTGTTTTAAATGCATTCCATCTCTCTTGGGCAAAATATTACAATTCTTTCCCCATTACTTTCTATTATGGGACAAGAGTAGGATGCAATATCATGAAAATTATCATCATAAATAATATGTATTAAGGTAAAGTTCTGTTAAAAAGGCAAAGGGCGGGAGAATCAGCAACCTGTATAATTAAAGGGATCCCTTTTGCTTCTGAAGTTTGAACAATACAGGAACTTAGTATTTGATTTCTCAATGGCTTTGTCTTGATGCCATAGAGATAAAATGAAAGTATTTATATCAAATATGTTCTTAAGCTGAACTTTGATCCCTCTCTCTGAGAGTTATCAGGAAAGGTCATAGCACACTCTCAATTCGCCCATCATTCTGTCATCCTGGACAGCCTCTAGATATCCCTCTGAGTTTATCTCACAACATCTGAAGGTACCATTTATGTTTGGTCTTGCAGAGTTTTGTGTGCTCTGAACAGTGGCCTTCATCTGTGCAAGATACCATACTTAACATAGTTATGGTTTCTACAGGATGAGAAGCTGGTCTGGAGAATGGCCCTGGCAGGAGACAAAAGATGTAATATTACATATATTCAATTCCCTGATCCAATTTTGAATACTCTTAATGGTTTCATCTCCCTAGTGCAGACTAAACGTCTTTTACATTTTTTGTGCTTCTATCCTTGCTCTACTTCACCACACAGCAAAATGGAATTTCTGAGAGTCAGGCTGTGTATCCACCTCTGCAGACACAGAGAACTCACGTACAGTCTAGAGAAAAGACAGAGGAGATGGGAACACATGGAAATCCATAAAAGGCAAGAAATTGATTTCAAAGTATGTCAAAATAAACAAAATTTGTATTGGGGCATGGCAGCTTACTGTGCCATCTGCTTTTTATTTATTGTGGGTGGAGAGCTGGTTGTGATTACAACGGCATAGGCAAAATATAAACCATAGCCCATGAATTCAGTGAACATAGCAGCAGTATTCTACTACTGCTTGCATATCAGCTGCTAACACAAGAAAGCAAGGACTATGGGAACAGAGGCAACTACTCAGGCACTATTTAGCTTGGAGAAGAGAAGGCTCTGAGAAGACCTCATTGTGACCTTCCAATATTTGAAAGGAGTGTATAGGGGAATACGTCTGCTTACGAGGGTGGATACTGATAGGACAAGGAGGAATGGTTTTAAACTGAGACAAGGGAGGTTTAGGTTAGATTTTAGGAGGGAGTTTTTCACACAGAGGGTGTGATGCACTGGAACAGGTTGCCCAAGGAGGCTGTGGATGCCCCATCCCTGGAGGCATTCAAGGCCAGGCTGGATGTGGCTCTGGGCAGCCTGGTCTGGTGGTTGGCGACCCTGCACATAGCAGGGGGTTGAAACCAGATGATCATTGTGGTCCTTTTCAACCCAGGTCATCTATAACTACAAATATGATTATTTCTACTCCTATACCAAGGTAGCCCTTGAGCATAGAAAAAATATTAAATTTTAATTAAAATACAGCACAAGAGCTCTCCGTGGCTCTGTGATTGTTGAAAACAGCATTTCTTTTCCCCTTCCATTTCCAAAGTGCCAATGAATGGCTATAGTCCCGCTGATTTTTGTATCTATATACACACAGAATGAATGTCTCTAAGGGAGAAATAGTAATGCTATGGGAACTGGGAATGCTTAACACCACTATTTTCATTTGCCAACACATTTTAAAATATTTCATTGACAGAAAACCATCTCATAACCTACTTGTATATTCCACATGGTTACTTTCTTTTGAATGAGGAGAATGCCAGCTCTCCAGGCAATGTTGAGTTTTAGTGCAGAGCAAAAAACCTACTGCAGGTACTACTGGAAGAACAAAAATTTCTAGTTCAAAATGAAGTGCAGCTCATAAAAGAAATTGTCTTCTTTCTCTTCTGTAACATGATCCAGTAACAAATAACAATAAAATTAATTTTAAATGCACAAAAAACGTATCATAGATGCTATAGGCTGTTCAGACATGTCTGAGTGGAATTACCTCCTCTAATGTAGACATCCAGGGCACAAGTAGATGTCTGTGGCTCAACTAGTTACTTGGCTTCATGCCTGGTGACTGGAGTGCAGTTTGTCTCATTTTCAAGTGTCTCTTGGTGGCCCCATTTGGAGCCTGTGTTGAGATGAGCTCTAACCTTGGTATTCAAGTTGCAAATTGTGAAAGGATGAGGGATGTAGGGACCAAAAGTCCTGAGGAGCTTGCCCTGAAAGGGAGGTGATAAGAGAGATACATACTGCTGGGAAATAAGAAGGAAAAACAAAGTTAGAAGGGTGTGGTAGTGGAACACTGACACCTCCATAGTGAGAAAATTGTTTTTAATTTCTGCTTTGTGTTGTAAGATACAGATAGGATTTAGGAGAAACAGTTATTCTTCAATAGTTGGTTTCCTTGTGCTAAGGTGAGAGAGAAGTGAGAGAGAATAGCAAGGTTACTCTTACAAAGTCTGAGCTAATGTTTGTGTTTGACAGACATGTGGAAGGAAGAGGGAAGAAGCAAAAAAAAAAAAAAAAAAAAAAAAAAAAAATTTGAATGCTGTTATGAATGCTGCTGATGACTAAAAGTCTGCTGGCAATGGGTGTGCCCTGACTGATGTGCTACAATGAACGACAGGGATGCCATAGGGAGGGCCCCGCCATAGTTAACCTTTGTTTATGTGTGGGAACTGCAGTTAAACTATGCCTCATAAGTTTTAAATCTGTCTGTTTTGGTGGTGAAACAATTTTAACTACAGCTAATATTCTGGTGTTGAGTAAAAGCTATGGTACCACACAACCATAGTGGTCTCATACCACAAAAGTGTTCATGTTAATTTCTTTCCACATGTACTGATAATTAAATGACTGAAATCCAGTCCAATTTCACTTCTTATCTGATTCTTGTCCTTCATCTTTGCCCTTGGCTCCTCTTTTTGCAATTTGGGTTTATGGTAGAGCAAGTAGTAGGTAGTGTAGTCTAAAATGAAAAAACCTCTATGTCAATTACTACATTTTGGATTTCAGAATAAGTACTAAAGAATAGTGGATAGATGCTATTGGGAGAGAAGCACAAATTCAACAATATGCCTAACTTCTGAGGCATTCTTCCCAGACAGCCTGAAAGCACCACTTTTTTAAGTGAAGGAATGTATTGTAATTCCAGCTGCATTCACCACTCTAGATTCTTTGGTCTTTTCCTAAGGGTTCCTTGCAATTAGGCTAGCATTGGGTCCCAATTCAGTCTGTACATAAAGCTTCTACAGACTAATCAGTTAAAAACTTTGTTTTCCTTGTGCATGCAACTTGGGCATTACCTGCATCTTGGGCATTATCTGTCCTTACCTCAGCTCACAATTTCTCACATTTTCACCCTTCTGATTCTCTCCCCTATCCCATCCATTAAAGAGCGTCTGTATGGTGCTGAGCTCCCTACTAGGGTTAAACCACAATTGGCAAGGTGAGAAAACAAAAAAATGGAAGATTTTGAAACAACTCCATGACAGTGCCATCACAGAACATCTGGAAATGCATAGAAAAGACAGAAAATTGGCTGCTTAGTAAATAAAAAAGAAGGCAAGTATCCTGCCGAGTGTCTGGAAGCAACCAAGGCTTCATTTAGCATAGTGATTTATGTTCAGCCAGTTAGAATTCAGCCCTATGAAATACAATAAATTATACTCCTAAGGCAAAGGGTTCATTCTCCAGTCATGAGAAATAAATTGCTGTACAGCATTTTTTCACCTATTTTCTCATGAACATTATCTTCCACACAGCTCCGATTTTGTTTTTCTGGCTCTTCTTTCTTTTTTTTTTTTTTCCAGCAAGAAATGTCATAGCTCAGGCAAAAATAGCTCAGTTTTCTTTTCAAGTGTCTTATGCTGTTCCAAGGCCATAGCTTTCATGGGTGGTAGGAGAAAACAACGGTACTGTCATTTCTACCTGCTTCTGTGGCAACACATCCTTCTCTCTAATCTATCTAGAAATTACCAAGAATTTTCAGTGTCTACTGGGACAGAGGTTTATTTTGTAAAACTCAATCCACAGCAAGTTACTGCTTCCAGAGATTCAAGTATCATATTTCAGAATCTGCTATACCTGTGTGCATCTTTTTTGCATTCTCCTTGCAATTCAGAGGAATTTGTCACTCTAGTTCACTTGTTGCTTTTGTTAACATAGTTTTTGTGGTTTTCTAGTAAGAGACTAAATAATCTGATTATGGACATGCAGCCTTTTTTTCACTTAGTGCACACTCTGTTGTGTGCTGCCTCTTTCTGGCTGAAAAAGACAAAATTGAGGATTCCTCTGCTACCATTCCAGGTTCCTTTTTCTGTATGTTGTCCTTTACCATATAGTTTTTAAGAGCAGTTTTTGAATGCCCATTGTAAATAGGAAATTCCAAATGCAGAAGCAACACAGTCTGATAGAAATAAGAAGAATTGCTTTAAATTAAAAGAGGAAAATTTTAGGTTAGATGTTAGGAGGAAATTCTTTACTCATAGGGTGGTGAGGCGCTGGCACAGCTGCCCAGAGAAGCTGCAGTGCCCCATTCCTGGAGGCTCAAGACCAGGCTGGATGGGGCCCTGGGCAGCCTGAGCTGGTGGGGGGCAGCCCTGCCCATGGCAGGGGTTGGGGATGGCTGGACTTTGAGGTCACTTTCCAACCCAAACCATTCTGTGGTTCTGTGAAGTTAGATGGCTACTTCATAACAGCAGATGGACTGTATTCACTATAGCTGAAGACATTTCAAACAAATAGCTGGATATGAAGATTAAATTGCTGCATCCATCTAAAAGAGTTCATAGCAAATTACTTACAGTCATTTCAACTGTACTTTTGCTGACTCCAAGAGCTTTAACCCACAAAGCAGGATAACATCTTGAGGTGGCTGTGCATCAATAAAGAGATATAAACTTGTGAAACCTGATTTTCATTTCATGGACCCATCTGTTGGCTAGTGAAGCCATCACTTTCTTTGGCTTTGATGATTTTTTTGCGTGCCAACATACTGTCTCTACCTCAAAGAAGTCTTAAGGATATCAGTAATACCTCTGCAAGTCATTCTGGCATCTGACTTCATTTCATACCAGAACTACTGAGGTAATGTTAGTAATACAAGTACTGATGATTTACTTAAGTAGCAATTGGTAAAGTCAAAAAAGCAGGGATTTGGAGGACCTCCTAGTTGTGGTGGGTTAAACATTGCCAGGTTAAACTGTATACACCGACTTACATTTGGGAATGAACAAGGCTATAGAACTTCTGCATGCTGAAGGCAAAAAATGAAAAATCCCCAGCAAATGTCATCATTTCTCTCAGGAAGCAGAGAAAACAGTCACAGAAAAGATAGAACAGAAGCATCCTGTCACTCTGTAAATAAATCCACAGTGATATGCATTTATCTGGGTGGATGGAAGGAGAAAGGCACTCCTAGCACTGCTTGCATTCCTGCTTAAGAGCTGCAGTAGCAGTCACACAACTGCTGAAATCTTCTCCACTTAAGCTGCAGTTACACATGGGAACATGGAGAAGTGATGAAAAATCTCTCAGCTCTAGTAGAAAAAATAAGCTTATTTTTTATTTTAAACAAAATTCCAGATACTAAAAGCTGTCTTTTGAGATAGTTGGTGTGTTCAGGCTTTTCACCTAAAATGTCAGTTTGAGATTTTTTGCTCTAATCTGTATAAATTTGCTCCGTGTGCTGACAGATACACCTGATCAAAGAGAAACTATTTCCTTTGTGTGGAAATACTGGACAATGGGCTGAACACATGAAAACATGCTTCCAGTTACTGCAAAGAAAGTACTGAGGGAAATCCTGAGGAGAATGACTTGGAGGTGTTGGATGTTGAGAAGCTCAACATGAGCCAGTAATGTGCACTTGCAGCCCAGAAAACCAATTGTATCCTGGGCTACATCAAAGGAAGTGTGACCAGCAGGGTGATGGAGGTAGTTGTCTCCCTCTTCTCTGTTTCCTCCAGGAGTACTGCATTCAGCTCTGGGGCTCCAGCATAAGCAAAATGAGAAATTGTTCATTGCAGGTCCAGAGGAGGGGAATGGGCTGTCCTGGGAAGTGGTTGAGTCACCATCCCTGGAAGTGTTCAAGAAACATTTAGATGTTGCACTGAGGGACATGGTTTAGTGCAGAAATATCTGTGGTAAGTGGACAGTTGGACTGGATGATCTTAGAGATCTTTTCTAATCGTGGTGATTCTCTGATTCTATGATGTTCAGAAGGCTGAAGCACTATGAAGACAGGCTGAGAAAGTTGGGATTATTTAGCCTAGAGGAGGCTCCGAAGAGCCTTCCATTATCTAGGGCCTATGGGAAAGACGGGAAGGAACTTTTTAAAAGAGCATGAGGTGATAGGACAATAGGTAACGGCTTTGACTGAAAGAGAGGAAATTTAGATTAACTATTAGAAATTCTTTACTATGTGGCTGGTGGAACAGGTTGCACAGAGAAGCTGTGGATGCCCACTCCCCAGAGGCCTTCAAAAGCCAGACTGGGTGGGGCTTTGGGTAACTTGGTCTGGTGGGAGGTGTCTCTGCCCACATCGGGGTGTAGGGTGGTCTTTAAGGTCTCTTCCAACCCCAAAATTATGTGATTCAATAAATTCTTGGACTGAGCATCCTGGTGGACACAAGCTCTGATGTTGTTGAAACAGATGTGTTCATCTATAGATGCGTGATAGTGATGGATATGTCAACTGTCATAACTTTCAGGGTCAACAGAATGAATCACTGCATTGCTCTGAATTTCGCCTTGGTCATCTACTGCAGCATACTGAAGGACACAAGTCTTCAGCTACTTTCTTGACGCTGACTGACTTATGAATTACACAGCCTTACTAGCAGCAACCTGCCATCTGCTCAGAGGTCTGAGTCCTGAAGCATGCCCCAGAGGCCTGCAGTTGGAAGCAACAATAGGCTTTTCCCAAATGTACGTAAGCTCAGTACCCAGGTACATTCACACAGTTGAGTGTATAATTGGAGTAACAGATGGGGTTTCTCAACTCATTAGGGAAACCAGTTCTGTGGCGGAATGAGAACAGATATAAGCAAAATTATTCTCCTTTAACTGGAGTCCTACTAGATGTTTCATGATAAATCCATGTAGAACACTCTTAAGAAATCCTAGGAAACATTCTCTCTGCTCTGAGAATGATGCATACTTTGCTACTGAGTCACAAATTTGGCAGTGCTTACGCTTGCGTGTGTTCTTTTAAAATTGTATTTTTGGTTGCTCATGATTAGTTTCTCTAGAATAATGTCACACTTCTCTGAGTTTTTACTTAAGAAGTGTGGTTGTAGCAGATATATCACAATTGTGGAAATCATATATTTCAGTATATTTCAGATAGGGAGGTGTTATCCTTCCTTGAAAAGGTGGGTTCCTAGCATGCTCCCTATTTCCATGCTTTCCTTGTTATTGCCAACTACTAGGGTAGATTTCCTTCTCTGGAACCCCACCTGTCATCAACTTTCAAACTAGTGTGTGCAGCTTAATAGGAAGAGTTGCTTTAATTATTGTGCAAATAAACACAGCATTCCAATATCTCTGTTCTGAGGACTGCTGAAATGGAACGTTCCAGTGTTAGCCAGTCACCTTAACACAACCCTTGATTCGAAAACGGTGAAGGAAAAAACAGGTAAAAATACTCAGTTGGCAAAGATAAAATTGAGTTTGCAAAAGCTTATGAGCACACACGGCAGCAGGAATAGAAAATTACACATCTAGCTTAAAAGGGCTTCTCCTCCAGTAAGTTGGTAAATATTTCTCAGCCTTGCTCTCTGAGAACTCTGTGGCTCAAGGAAGCTCTTCATCCTAATTAATAATATGGAAGAAGCCCAGTAGGAGAATCCCTTCTTTTCTCTAATTAGTGTTAATGAAACCAAGGGAGAAGCAATCTAGCACTTCTACCAAAAAAAAAAAGACCAAGCTTCCCCCTGTGGAAATAGTAATGATAGTCTCTAAGTCTGGGAAAGAAAATATGCTCTTCTGTTTAATAAAGAAAAACATTCCTTCCCACATTTTTTCTAAACAAGTTGATGACAGTCCCTTCACAGTGGTTTGGGAATTGTTCAGACTCCAAAGGGAAGCTTCTTCTTAAATTGTTTGTAATTCATATTAAAAAAGTATGCTTACATCATCTGGAATGTAAATGTAGCTAATGCCTATGGATCTTCAGAAGGTTTGAATAAAAGCAGAGGTGGGAATAGTCAACCACTTCAAGTACCCACCAGACACGTCTTTGAGGAGTGACCAAGAGTTGGAATCAAACTGAAGGAGGCAAAAGCAAATTCAGGGAGGAGAGGGCACTGAATTGAAGAGTAAGGGCAAGGAAGAAATTGAAGAGAAACTTCTCCTTCTCTGGAAAAATTTACATTTTTAAAAATGTTTGAATATGCTTAATGTCATCATTAAACCAATGAATGAGAACAGTTACCACTTAAATCCAGAAGGAAGAAACTACTGTTTGAACTGGAGAAGCCGACACCCCAACACAGAGGTAGAGACAGGTGGTCAAATGAGAGGACTTCTCAGACGGCAAGCAAACAAAGCTCCGAATAGCAAAGCTGAGCTACATCAGGTCACCACGGTTTAAGACAGTGGCTGCACAGAGCCCTCATTCCCTGAGGAATCCCAGGCAGAAGGTCCGTGCACTCAGGAGTGCTGTGCCCTTTTTACCACGGACACGACGCAGCTGGGCAGCTAGACCGGTGACCGGAGCAGGTCAGAAGATTTAGCGAGATCTTCCTGGTCACGGCTTGTCAGAAGCCCTGAGGGCAGCCCGAAGGAAAACACTCAGACCTGAAGCCAACACCTCCAGGCCCGGCGGTGTCACGCCGGCAAAGCCACTCAGCTCCGCAGCCCGTCAGTCCCGCACCCGCCGCGGGGCTCCGCCGGTCGAGAGGCGGCCTCTGGGCGGGGCGAAGCTCCGGTGCGCAGCCGGGCGGAGCAGGGGCTGCCGCCCGGTCGCGGTGCGGCAGGGGCCGGGGCGGCCGCGGGGGTTCGGGGCACGGACGGAGGTGAGGAAGGGCTGCGGCGTAGGGGGGGGGGTGCGGTGCCGCGGGCTGCCCAGGGTACGGCCGTTTGCTGGAGGGCTGCACGAGCAGGGAAGGCCTTTCTTTCCCTAGGGTCTCCCGCGTGCCCCGCGTTGTGCGGCGTGGGCTGGAGGCGGGGCGGGCTGATCCCGCGGCTCCTCGGCAGATAGGCTGAAGGCTGGGTGCCCTGCCGGAGAGCTTTCTGCTGCTTTCAGGAGCGCTGCGGGCTCTGCTACGCTTTGTTTGCCCAGTCCCACAAAATCTCTGCGCGTCTGCTGGTTTTCTAGTTTGTGACGCTTTTTTTTTTTTTTTTTAGGAGGTATTTTCCTTTGACTTCTTCACTATGTACGGGACTATCCAAACGCGGGTAGAAAGTGCGATATATAGAGGAAAAGTGTGGGATCTCACAGCTCAGCCACGCTTCTTTTAGAAGTTCTTAGAGCAGGAAGCAGGACAAAGCTGGGTGCAAATCTTGACGTAGTAAAACACTGCAGAAACGGCTTATTGCTTAACTGTGATCAAGCAAAGGCTTTTATAATTTGTTACTTCTGTGAAATCGAGAGCTTCTTGCCTCCTTCACGCTTTGGTGGGTGAAAGCAGTGCCCTGGCAGCTGCAGGACTCTGCAGCGGAGCCTGAGAGCAGCAGCCCTCACAGCCCCAGACCGTTCTGTGTGCCGTCACAGCGTGGTAGGACTGAATTAGCAGCTGTCAGCTCTTGAGCTGAAGAAATGTTTATGGTTCTTTCCAGAAGCGGCTCTTTAAGTTTGGGGAATTTCTTCAGGGATTTCTGGAAAATACTGTTTGTTGGCTTTGTTCTTCCTGAGCTTGGTAACTTCAGGCTTGTTTGACTTGGACCGCTTGTATGTGCTTAGACTCTCAAAATGCAACTTAGGGTTGCTAAATGAACACTCTTCTTTTATAGCAGTTGTGAAATCAGAAAGCATTAAAAACTGCAAAATTGACATAAGGCTTTGCACAAAAATTGTTTTATAATGCGATTCCCAATTTAGATAATTTTAAGCCAATCCCTAAAGGAGAAATAATACTTAAGTTCCTTTTTTAATAAACTTTCCACCCCCCCACCCCCCGAGAATAACACATTAATTTTTATATTATTCTGCATCCCTTATCTTCTATATTTATATTTTTATCTCTGTGAGCCTTTCTGGGCCACTTAAATCGCTCTTAACTGTTCTCTGAAATCAACAATGAAAAATTTGTAATTTACTCTGGATTTAAATATTTTCACATTGTTTTATATTGACAGGAGCTGAAATGATACAGAAAACTGTTAGAAGCTGCGACTGCAAAATGAGCTCCTTTTACTTGATGCTGAAAGGAGGTACTGTTTTCAGTTTCTTTGAATACTGATAAGATCTCTTCGTTCAAGGTGATTTGGATGCTCTCATTGACTCCAGCTTAATGTGCAGTGGAAATCTGTGCATAAGAATCTTTTGGTTGTGCTCAGATCCACTGATGGCTGGTTCTGTACACCTACAGATATCCATCTTTTCTTTTTTTCCTCATTCTCTCCCCCCTGTGTTGTGGTGAAAGGTGAGGCAGTATGTGCAATGAACATCTTGTTTAGAATCTAAATGTACAGTAGCTAGTGCTTTTCTCAGAGCTGAACAGGAAGTTGGCTTATAGGGATGTAACCACTTTGTAGGCATTCTTTGATTGAGGAAAAACATTCATTTGAATTAAACAAAATCTGCTGAGTAATGGTTTTATACTTACAGGCGTGGATTTTCTGCAGTATTGTAACTTGCAGAATTGTCTGAAAAGGAGGCAGTGAAGGAATAACATTTGTGGTCATCACTATAAACAACCAGACTACCACAGTGGCCACCCAGGTCCTTTTTCAGAGGGTGCTTGTGTATCTTTCTGTGTGACTGTTCAGGACAAGGGGAAATGGTTTCAGGACAATGAGAAATGGCTTTAAGCTGAGGGAGGGAAGATTTAGGTTGGACGTCAGGGGGAAGTTCTTTACAGAGAGAGTGGTGAGGTGCTGGGACAGGCTGCCCAGAGAGGTTGTGGATGCCCCATCCTGGAGGTGTTCAAGGCCAGGTTGGATGGGGCCCTGGCAGCCTGGTCTAGTATTAAGTGTGGAGGTTGGTGTCCCTGCCTGTGGCAGGGGTGTTGGAGCTTCATGATCTTTGAGGTCCCTTCCAACCCTGGCCATTCTGTGATTCTGCATGCCCCTGTACAATGATCAGCTACATTCTGCTTATATATTAAGCATCTTAGACAAAGGAGTTGGGACCTCAGGTAGAGTAGCCAGGTAACAAGATATTGGCTGGTAGAGAATCTGTCTCGCTTTGCTTAGAGACACAAACTGACAGGAGAATAATATGTGATCTGTATGAATTTCTGTAAGGGTTTAATCTTGTCTTGATGGCTGTACTTTGGACAAATACATAGGGTTTTTTGATTAATGTTTGTTTTCTCCCTTCTCACCACTGTTTCAATTAGACTTTTATTAAAACTTTATTGAAAAAGTTCACTCACTTAGATATGCTGCAAAATTAAGGCATTTTACACCTTCAGGCAGTTATGTTGTGTGCTGAGATGCTGATCAATTGCCTTAAATCACAATTTCTGTCTTTTTTCTTCATGACTTATAGACTAGGAGTGCCCCTAGCAGTAATAAGTCCTTGTAGGTAGTGATCAATACTGAAAGCCACTTAAATTAATAGCAAAGTGCTAATAATTGTAGGAATTAGATGCTTCCTAAGCTGTCTTGAACGTTTTGTCATTGTATTGGCCTTTGGAAGAAAATCTTCTTAAAATTTGGAAAATAAACATACAGTTTTATCTTTTGAAAAGTTTCCTGCAGGACAATTTTGCTTATCTTGCTACATGCAGACTTAGGAACCCGATGTCTTTAAAAGCTATTCTTACTGCATTTGGAGTTGGCATTGTGCCTAAGGCAAGTAAAAGGGAGGCTCTGTGAAGAGAGATGTCCTGTAAAAACAAAAAGTTAGGTCCACATATTTTCTGTTTTCAAGATGCTAATTTTAGAAAGTTGAGGAAGTAATAAGTTATATTTCATCTATGCGAAGATAGGAAAGTAACTCGGAAATCAAAACTTATCTTTTTCAGTAGATCAAACCACAAAGATGATTGGTGGGTGAGTGGGTGTTGTTTTTTTCTCCTTTATTCTTAAAGACTATGCGTACATGTTTCCTTTATGCTCAGTAAGTCTTGAACTGAAAGAGTTCTTCAAACTAAGTACGCAGGCAGTAAAGCTGGTGCTCTCTCTACGTAAGTGAGATTGAGTCTCTGCATCCCTATCACAGCAGCATGGCTTATTGCTGAGACTGAGTTAGAAGACAGTACAGGGTTAACCGATAGGTATGTGAGCAAACAACAGTTTTCTTTAAACAAAGTTTGCTATTTCACATCAGTGATTTTAGATCATGTTTCACTGTATATTCCGCTTGAGAAGGAATGTTTGTAAGAACCTTGTGTGTCACCTGAAACCATGCTAGCCAGAATAGAATAGCTCTGCATACTATTTGGTATTGCAACTACGAAAACTGTAGTCTTCTTTGCTTCTTTTCAGAATTTCAAAGATTTACTTTTGCAGTATTTGAACTGGTGGGGAGGGAGTTTGCAAAGAATAGAGCTACTTTAAAAGCTCAATCTCTAGCATAGAGTAATAGTAACTTGGTTATTCTTACCCTAATTTAGGCATCATTTCCTTTTAGTGGGCAAATTAGTCTTAAATAGTAGCTGGTTATGTCTGGCTTTGTTGCTCACGTTGACTCATATGTAATGTCATCTTCATTTTTTGGTGGAAAAAATATTCCCCAGAGATCTTTCATAGAATTTTTGGTCAATCTTTACTGCGGGTTTTGTTGGTGCTCTTTTGTGTCTCCATTGCAGACACAGTGAAGTAGTTGCTTTTATATTTAGGATGTCTGTAGAAGAAGACTGGCTCTGTATGTGCCTACTGTTGTCCAAATCATGTGTTTCATACAATCCCTTTTTTCCCCTCTCATTTTTACAGGTAAACCAAAGCTGCAAGAATTATGATCAGCTCTTTGACAAGTGACAGGAAAACCACATACAAGGCAACTAAATAAAGGCTATGGTATGAGTGCTTTTTCAGATATATTGTCCAAAACAAGTAAATACTTGGAAACAGTTATATTCCAATGTTGCACTCTGCTCCATGTGTCCTATCCTACTGCCTCAGCAACTCTGGGTGAAACAATGTTCTGAAACAAGTAGCTAACATGGCTTATTTGCTGCTATGATGAACTACAGTGGGCATAAAAGTAATTCAAGGCAGTGTGTATTTTTCAGAGAATGTCTTCTCTTTTTCCAAGCCGGTTCTAGCTGAGTAGAAAACTGGCACCTGTGTTCATTACAGTTTGCAATATCTGTTACATGGGAAACCAGATTATTTTAATGCTAGAGGGAACAGTGTGCAGTATAGTCATGTAAGAAAGGCACAACAGCTATAAGCAGACCTTAACCTGCAGAAAGCTATGTCAGAAATGAAAGGGGTTAAATGTTTTCAAGCTGTCACTAGATGTTTGAGGAAGGTCTCTGATGACATTTGCCAAGAAAAAAGAAAAGAGGGAACTTGGTTAAGATACAAAGGTTTCATGAAAAGCCAGTTCTGGGATACAAGGGCAGTGGTTTCTGTCCAGTCTTGCTACTGTTAGGGGAAACTGCAGAGACCTGAGATGTCTTGAAAGTTTTGCTGTTTTTAGTAACCGTAGCAATTCACGTTAGCCACAGTTTACCCATTTGGTAACATTGTCACCCTTAGACAAAATTTGAATTTTTGCTTGCCTTGTAGTTACAGTGTGCTTGTTCTCCAGCAAAGGACTACGAGTTCATCTACTGTCAAAAGTAGTGCTGCCTCAACTGCACAAGCGCAGTTTGAAGAATGAAACCTTATGTATCCCTGCAGTTGTGTCTTTTGTAAATGTGTGGAGAGAGGAAGAGCTTAGTCGATCTTGTTATCTAAATTATACATGAATATCATTGTATGCAAGCATAATTTCATTTATGTGAAATGTTTTTGGGGGGCTTTAACCTGCTGGCAGATGAAAAATACACATTCACACAAGAGTTTTTCCAGTAGAAAATTAGAAGCTGTAGTGTAAAGCTGAAAACTCAGCAGCCTTTTGCAAGCACCAACTATTCCAACGGCTGCAATTTTCCAAGGCTGGGGTTAAACTGCCAAACCCATTTTACCCTCCTCAAGATGACTAATGCTTGTCCTCAATTTTTAAGAGTAATGTGGGGGGCAGATGACAGTGCAGCTTGGAATGCTCTCACCATACTAACGGAAAATAATTTTGCCTTACAGCATAAGATGACATCTACATTTTTGCTTATTGGTCATCTAATTCTAGTCATACCTTTGTTCAGTGCTGGTAAGTTAGATGTGTTTTTGAAATTACTATTTTAAAAAGAAAGCCTAAGAGACACAAGTTGAGTATGTGTAGTAGAGAAGAGGGAAATTACTGTATTTAGTATTTGTTTTTGTTTTAGCATACTGAAAATATTCCAAATGTTTCTTCTTGGATCGAAGCTGTGCTGGGGGTGGTTAGGACAGGCTGGCATAAATTCAGAGTACTGATGCTTTGAGTAGCCTCTCCCTAATTCCTTTAAAGAAAGTGTGAAGAGACTGGCGTCCTTGAAGTCACATTAGCTTTTAAATGCCTTCTTTAAGAGTTGTACTGTATTTCCTGCCCTGAGAACAGACTGGTAGAGGTCAATTAATTAGTAATTTGCTATTACTATTAATATTTTAATGGTAGATCTAAGTTCTCAGTAGAGTTTAGGCTACACAAATTAATATTGTTTATCTTGCTGTTCTTGGCATAAGCAGGCTAATATTAAGGAAATAGCTCTCTAGGCAACTATTTGAATTAGGTGGCAAGATGGTGTTAAGGTAGGAAAATTACTGAAGGCTTTTTTTAAAAAAATCATGAGATGGGCTTTGAATTTACATCATCATTCATCAAAATTTGCAAAATAAATTGCCAGTGGTTCCCCCCTCCCCCGGAATTCAGTGTTGCATATTCAGAAGCTTTTAAAATGTGCTTCATAGCCAACTGGCTGACTCTGAGAAATGGGTATTTTCTAAAAAAATTTAAGCATATAGACTTCTTGATGACTTCTTGCAGTATTTGTTGTTCTCCTGTATTATTTTAAACCGATGCTTAGAAATTCCTTATTAAGACACATGATTGTGTAATGTCAACTTGTTACATAGCCATAATTATAAAAGGATGGTGCTCTGGACAGAGAGGAGAGAAATTGCAAATACAGTAAGGAAATAATATATCGTAGTCAAGATTTCCTAATATAAAAACCTCATCTCTTCAAATTTAGATTGTATTATGTGTTGGTTCACAGACTTAATTTTATTTATGTGGAGATCTTGATCTAATTCCATACAGTCATGTGCTTCAGGTCAGACTCTTCTTTTTTTCCTCCTTTTTTTCCCCCCCTTATTTGTTTTTGGCTTTACAGTCATAATGGCCAGGGTAGTATGTAGACTTCCATGCTGCTACCATTTGCACTGTGTCTTTTGTAGACAGATCAACTAGGAGTCTGGTAATTCTACGTAAGTGCTATTGTGCTGAAATAGGAAAGATGTGAAAGATGAGAAGCTTGTATTGCCTGGCAAATCCCACATATCTTCATATATCATGGTTTACTGTGTGACTATTGCTGACTATGGTAACTGAAGTTTTGACCTAAACTTTGTAAAGTATGTGCTTACTCAACCAGAAGGTACTGAAGAGATAAAAGCAGTAGTCTTCCAATGTTTCAATGGTAAATAATTATGGAAAATTTAATTATTTTAAATTGAAATGGGTATATGGATATTGATACTTCTTAAAAATATACAGATTAAAAGCATTAGTAAGTTTTCTTTCTCTCTCTCTCTCTCTTTTTTTTTTTTTTAATAGAAGAATGTGTTATTTGTAATTACTTTGTTCTTGTTGGAGAACCTACAGCTATCAGTTGCCCAGTAATTACATTGCCAATGCTTCATTCTGATTACAATCTGACTTGGTATAAAAATGGTAGTAATACACCAATAACCACGGAGACACATGCCAGGATCCATCAGAGGAAGGGCTTGCTTTGGTTTATTCCTGCAACACTTGAAGATTCTGGGCTTTATGAATGTGAAGTAAGGTAAGGAGTGAAACAAATGGATTACTAAGGCTTACAGTGTAGTGATATCTGTGGGACTTCAAAGTACAGATGATTTTTTTTTTTTGGGGGGGGGGGGGAAAGTGATCTTAGATTAGTTAAAAGCAATGTCTTGACCATGCTTTTTGGTGTGCTGCCTTTTTTTCTTCCAAATGTGTTGAATTTGGCATTGCAGAAGTGTTTTGTACAGGAAACTTTTTATGTCAAAGGACAATAATATTGACCATGGTGTGGGTTTTTTTTTTTTCCCCTGTTTGTTTTCATTGTTTGTCTTGGCAGAATTGTAAAGTCACTGTAAAAGGTCTTAACTCCTTCAGCTATTCCTGTGTTCATATGGCTGTTTGATGGCAGCAGATGAGAATAACATTTTAATTTCTTCACTGAATGTGATTAAATGGAAGAAGGAGCTATGAATAGCAAACTCTGTATGCTACACACTATCAACGATGTTACACACTATCAACGCATACAGACTTCCTGGATAGCTGTGCAATTCTGGGGGGATCCTTTTGGGGAATTTACAAACTGAGAAGCAGAAAACCATTCTTATATGTCTTAATATAAAAAATTACCAAACGCTATTTGTCAAAAATGAGAATGCATATGAAGAGCAAAGCAGCGTGCTAGACATCTTTAGAGATAGTGAGAATATTGTTTCCCCAGCATTGTTAAAATGATTTACATGCATAGAGAAGAAAGAAAAGAAATAGATTCCTTTCAATTAGTGCACTGGAAATTGCCACTTCAGGTGGTCAAATCTTATTTATGGTGGCTGAAATCCACTGTGTGCTGAACAGGAAATTAATGCCAACAAGGCACATAGAAATTGTTTTGCTTTGTTTTTTTTTTTTTTTTTTTTTTGGTCATGTCTTGCCACATCACACCAAGAACAACAAATGCAGATCTTTTCAGGTAACCCAAATCTTGTCTTACTAGTTTGTTGTTACATGTACTGCTGTGCATACAGACACCAGTTATGTTGAAGGGATTTAGGATGTGATGTAGTAACAGTGATCAGGAAGAACTTTCAGTGTAGGCCTCTTGCTTTAGATTCAGAAATGAATCCAAAATTGAAACAGGGAAGAAATGCAACCATTACAAAGCTAACTAGATATTACAGTAAACACAGATTTAATTTAGCCATGCTTGCTTTGTGTTTTCTCGGGCATTTGACCTCCTAAGTTTGGCTTGCGTAACAGCAGCATGCCAAAAAATATACAGTAAAGCTCAATTGTATTAACTGTAGGCTATGTTTTGTGCATCATGCATTTAAGATTTAATCTTAAAACTTACCAAGGTGCAGCATATTAAAGTTGTAGCCAAGTCTGTGAAAATATGCATCTGTCTCTTCTTGAAAGCATCTCACTTAGCATGCCGTGAAGAAATGAATAGCGAACAGAAGTTAATAATGGCTATTTCTTTATTTCTGTCTCAGATTTCTGTCTTGTAGTACCACATCTCCTGCAGAGCTTTGATACCACAAATTCTTGTTGGTGTTCTGTGAGCTCTCAGTCAGAAGTGGTTTCATGTTGATATTGTACCAAGGTACAATATGGTGTATTTGGTGTATGTCTTATTCAAATGCTTTGTCTCTCTTGTGCTAAAAGTTATCCTTTGCCCCTTCAAAGATTATTATCAGTGAGATTGACCCATTTTCTTCTTCTGTTTACTTCCAGTTCAGCTGAGACTGAAAGTGTTCCAGAGCAGTTATGGTTTGGGTGACCCTGCACTAATGTGTATGGGCAAAGATAGAGCTGAAAACAAAAATGCTAGGTTGCTGCTCTGGGCTCCACAGTGTCAGCTGTGAGAAGTTCTGAATTCTCATCTGGTGAAACTTCCAGAGCAGATTTTACTTCAGTTCACTACACAACATAAGAGGTTATTCCCATCTCTCTTGATCTGGAACAGAAAGTGAGGGAGAAACTGAGGGTGATGTTTAAGAGCTGGAGAGACTGTAGCAATAGTGATAGAGGCAAAGCTGGTGAAGATACTAAAGTCCCTTTAAGTCCTAAAATCTCTTCTCTATAAATTTCTTGACTTGCTGGAAACAGAGGCTGTGTTGTTAATGACCTGACTTGTTTGCTCTTCTCATTACAGGAGTCTTAACCGCTCTAAACAGAAAATTATAAATGTAAAAGTTTTTAAGAATGATGATGGTTTGTGCTTTAATGGAGAAATGAAGTATGACCAAATAGTGAAGAGTGCAAATGTTGGAAAGATTATATGCCCTGATCTAGAAAACTTTAAAGATGAAGACAATATTAATCCTGAAATACACTGGTATAAGGTATTGTACATATCTATTTAAGATATAGAAGGAAATATTATTTTTAAAGTGTGCTATGAGGTAACTGTGAATTGAAGTTTTAGAAAGAAGAAGTTTACTCTACAGTTTGAATATGGCATCTATCTTGCCACAGTTAGCAAGAGATGCATATTTAAAAAGACAATATGTCAACATTTAGGCTGTAAGTTCCATCAGAATCCTGTATGTGTGTTGCTTTTGTTTGTTGATTTGTGAAATTTGCAGTTGATGTAGCTAATAAGTTGGTAGGTAAGGTATGGAGGTGATGAGTTTAAAAACTTGTGTTTCTTTAAATACTAAGCTCTGCATAGCTATTTCAGTTTCTCCGAATATTAGGCTTATCCACTATCATAGAATCACAGAATGGCCTAGGTTTAAAAGGACCATAACGATGATCTAGTTTCAACCCCCTGTTATGTGCAGGGTCGTCAGTATGTTGATTATAGTATAGTATTCTTACGCCTCTTGCTCTGAATCCAGCAAAATATTGTGTAGACTATGCAGACTCGGAAAGGTATAGGTTTTTTTTGTATTGAGGTAAAATTCTAGAGCAGTTCAACTCTTAATTCTGATGCTGGCTTTCAAGTATTTGTATCGATCTATGTATTATATTTGAAATAAAATGAACAGGTGTAGCATCAAGGCTCTTTTGAGATGAAGTGATTCTAAACTGTTTATAGGTCATGGAAAAGAAAGTCACTGCATTTGCCCTTGCCACAGAAGTGATAATACACCCAACATCATGAGTCATTGCTACAAAAGCTCAGTTTCATCTCAGTGAAGTAGAAATGTAGGCACGCATTCTCTAAATTCTGCTCCAAATGTAATGACTTTTAGTCCATTAGCGTGATAAGTCCTCCTAAATCACAGGCATTTTTGATACTTCTAGGAGTGTAAGTCTGGATTTCTTGAAGACAAACGACTTGTTTTGGCAGAGGGTGGAAATGCCATATTGATCCTCAATGCTACTATCCAAGACAAAGGAAACTACACGTGCCGTATGGTATATACATTCATGGGAAAACAATATAATGTCTCACGCACCATGAATCTGGAGGTTAAAGGTAACTACACAGAGGTTTTATTCGCTTTTTTTTTTTTTTTTTTTTTTTTTTCCCCCTCTATTTATTTCTAAGTTATTTGTATACAGGCATAAGCAATCTGGCATGACATTTTTCAGCTCTGTGGGATGAGGACTGCAGATTTTCTTTAAATTAGTTTTTCCTTGAATGCAATGATTGGAGTGCAATAATGCATATTGCTACCCTTGAACATGGCTTTTGAGAAAGAATTGTCTTAGGAAAATGAAAAATCTGGGGTTAGGAATAGAAAGAAACAGTGGTTACTGGGGTGGTGTTCTTTTTTTTTTTTTTTTTCCACAGAAACAAAATCAAACATGTGAACAACCATTAAATCAAAACCGAACAAGTTATTTTTATTGAGATCAGGGCAGCAGAACTTTTTGTAGCCCTGCTGGTCAGTTTGTTTTTGTAGGCAGCCTTAATGGTGACCTGATCTCTACCATGACAGTAGTCCTTTCAGAAAAGTTGGCTAGAGCTGTATTGTCCATCTTCTTAGATTGAGTCACTATTCTTAGGTTAGATGACAATACAAGAGCAGTAGCTTGATAGCAATGAGTCTCCATATTATTGCAAAATGATACAATTCTAGCCCAGTTTAAGTGTGTACTTGTTAACTTTTAAATAGATACTCAACCTAGAAGATTGAGTCATTGTGATAATTCCTCTTTCTCTTCCTTATCTATCTCTCTGACAAAGTTCATTGCATTACTTTTGATCTTGTTTCTGTTTTGTGGTTTTGTATTACATCTATCTAAATTTCCACTGAATTTAAGACTTAAAAAAAATTGTAAGGTAAACTGAAATCTGTCTTGGAAGCTAAAAGAATAATTTAGTTGGAGCATAGCACATCTCATTAGAGATTTTCTACTGGAAATTTGAAGCTGGCAGTAGATATGGTGCTACAATAGAATCATATAGTAAAACAAAAACATTGCAAAACTTTCAGTTAGAGTAAATTGTGAAAATTGTATTGTCCAGAGGTTTCATTTAGTTATTTATTTTCTTTCAGAAAGTCCACTGAAGATGAGACCGGAGTTTATTTACCCAAACAACAATACAATTGAAGTGGAACTTGGTAAGTAGTGAATATTTAAGAAATCATTAAAATTTAGTTAACAGATAAACTCCGTGCCTTTCTGAGATAACATAGTAACAGTTCAGCTGATTTCTGCAAGACTGGTATGTAGACATGTGCATTGAGAAGGGTGGATGATTGAGCATGATTTCTTGCAAGTAGTTTGCAGATAGAATAACGAGTGCACCTAAGATTGGAGTCTCTTGATCAGCAATGCCAGGTTGGATGTGTCCATATTTGATTATGGCCATCTATCCTTTGTACCACTTCTCACTGCCTGTGTCTTGGCATATCTTCAATTCATTGGAAATATGATTATGTATATGCAACATGTTAGGATATTTACCAGATGAGCATTTTTGGTAGCTTTTCTCATCCTGTATGTTTCCTTTCTCTCTACTCTCTCTGGAAAATGGATTTTCCAGATGATTTTCCAAATGCCCTTCTAGGGAATTAGAAGATTTTTGATACTGATCTTTTGTGAAGCACTGAAATCTTAGTTCATAGATATTCCAGATGCTGTTAGTCTTAGAAATTTCTTTAAACAAAAGAGATTCTGACTGGATAGAAGGACCAACTTCTTCCCAGTGAAGACAGCCAGGCAGTGGAGTTGCACAGAGAAGCTGTGCATTCTCTGTCCTTGGAGGTTTCAAAACCCGGTTGGATAAAGCTTTCAAGTAGCCTGGGCTGATTTGATAGCTGGCCCTGCTTTGAACAGGAAACTAGACTAGAAACGTACTGAGGTCATCCCCAATATCAGTTATTCTGTGAGTCAGTGAGCTTAGAGTATAGTATGCAAGTCTTTTCCTGAGAAGACCTATACATGTTTAGATTGTACCATATATAATAAATGCGTTGTACTGATCTAGCCTAGAAGAATGAGTTTTGAAACTGTATGAACTGTGAATTTTTTTTAAAATCATTTTGTACCAAGTAGAACTGTTTCCAATAAAAATCTTTGATTAAAAAGGGCTTTAACTGATCTTGGAGAAATGTGAGTGGCTGTTGCAATTTCCTAGTGCAGAGAGGTCTAACATGTCTGGCACTGTTTTAAGGAAGCAATTATAAATGCTAATAAAAATATTAGCAGTTAGTTCATTAAAGAAGCCCAGAGGAAAGGTTGTGCTGGGGCTCTAGCACCATATGGGAACCAAGGCCAGAGAATCGTGGATTACTCTTAGATACGTCACACTGATGGTAGTCAAACCACTATTCAGGGGTCTGATCAGCTTAGGCCCTTAAAAGGCACTTTAATTTACTGAATGCATAAAGGACTTTTTTAATCCTTTGAGAAAATGGAAGATCAAGTAATTGTCATTCCAGGGGCTGCCTGTTATATTCTTTGCTTATATTAAGATTCGTTATGGGACACCTGTGACTTTTTGTTTAGACAACTACGTTTTAGATGAGCATTTGGATCCAAATTTGTTAAAGCTTGAACATTGTTGATTAAAATTTGCTGTTATGTTATTGCTCGTCGTAACTGATCTGAGGCATCCAAACCAGCTTTAATTACTTCACAGACATTGAGAAAGCAGTCATGCATGGGACTAAAGGGAAACACAAGGCCTTCACCCACAAGGTGGGCTTATTGTAGCTGAAGAATTAACACAAAATAAATGTTTCTTGATGACAAGGAGACTCTTTAAAGGAAGGGGTTTCTTAAGGCAAACTCTATTCTGGAGGGAGAAGGTTGAAGAGAATCTGGGATTTCTATGTAAACCCTGTTCTAGTAATTACTCTGGAATAAACCTTTAGTTCACATGCATGCTTTTGATAGAGACTATCCTTTGGTGGAAGCATCTAGATCTGTGGTTCTAGGAAATGAAACCCTGAGATCATTACATAACTTCTGTTGGTAAAATAAAGAAGGAAAGGACTCCATGAAAGATGCTTCCGTTCTTGTAAATGGAACTGTTTGAGGTACATTCACAATAAATACATTCTGCAACTTGACTTGCTTTCTTAATGCTACTGTATGATGCTCATACTGTAAGATCTGGATTCTTGATGGCAAAGGAACTTACAGATGGGTGAACTTGCTCTGAAAGTAGAGTGTCAGTGTAATCAGAAACGATTCCAGTAGACAATGTTGGCCAAAAGACTCTGATCTGATGTAGATACGCGTGGTCACTAAGAATAGGATGCAGCTCCAATTCACAGGTACCTCCCTGTAAGTGTCTGCATATGTCTTAAGGACTTCAACTTGTGCTGTTATTAATAGAAGCTTAATTCAGTTGCCTATCCGTAGATGTCTAGTGCTGTTTTGGTTGAACTGACTGCTCCAGCTGTGCAGGTTTCCTGAAGATTTAGAGTATTATCTACCAGCACTGTATAGATGTTTTTGAAATGTTATCACACTGTGTACAGGCAACTGATTTGAGCCTGGGAGATTTTTGAGTGTAGTCAGAGGAGTCTGGAGAGCCATTCAGATGGAAAGGCTCAGGTATCCATTCCAATAGCAGATTCCAGTGGAGGTGAACTCCTTTACTAGGTTAGATATTTAGTTCACATGTAGACATGAACATTCAGATACCTACATTTAGGGTGGAATTCACATCCAGATTGGAGACACTCAACAGTGGAGTAGAAATGGATGAGTTTTATGGACTCTGCTTTTTGTAAGGTAAGTGGGTTTTTCCTTACCCCTCTTTTTCCAGCTGTTCCCCTAACACTGGAATCTGCTTTTGTTGCAAGACTTTCAATTGCTGTATTTAATTTTTTTTTTGCTTTGTAGGCTCTCATGTAGTCATGGAATGCAATGTATCAAGTGGTGTGTATGGCTTGCTTCCATACTGGCAAGTTAATAATGAAGATGTTGATAGCTTTGACAGCACCTACAGGGAACAGTTTTATGAGTAAGTTCTTATACATTGAACTTAAGTGCATTTCTGTGTGATGCAATCGGTAGTAATTTGTGGTGAATTCACTGTAAAGTTGACTAGTAGTTAATGGCAGTAGTTGTTCAAAGAACGATTAGAAATCTGCATCAAGTACATGATATCCTTAATGCTTGATTTAAAATATATAAGCAATTTCTGAAAAACACAAATGGAATGAAGCAACTATATTCAGACCTTCAGAAAGTTGTTATGAAACGTACCATTTTGTAAGGCTTATTTATGTATTTACTTTATGCAGCCCTTTTACTAATAGATTACATCTTGTCCTCTGTCATTAATGTGAGAAGGAAAGATATTTTAAGGCCAAAAAAAAAAAAAAAATCACTCTATTTTTATTTGTTAAATTGATATAGCTGTTGATTTTGAAGTACACAGAGGAGAAGACCTTGTTGTAGAATATTTAGGGTTATATATTTTTTTCATTTAGGTAAATTAAGTACGAATTAAACCAGAAAAAACCACAGTAATTTCTTCCAAAACAGAAGGATCTTTGTTTCTGAGTGACTAATTTATACTGTAAGAAATTGTGGGTATGCTGTCTGTTTTATCGTCACATCAACCACTGCCACTAACCATAATTCTTAAAACTAAGTGTAGAGAAGGATGGAGGGGGTTTTTCAACTGGCCATTTCAGAATCATGCAGAACCATTGCTGTCTCCATCACCAGTGCAAAAACTGGATAATGTCATGTTGAATACTGTTCTTAAAATGATTTTTTGTATGTGATTCCAGTTTCTGTTGATGCTGGTTTTCTAATTCTTTTTCTTTTTCCCCCAATGAAAGAGAGGGAATGCCTCATGGGATTGCTGTGTCTGGAACAAAATTTAACATTTCAGAAGTGAAATTAAAGGATTATACTTATAAATTTTTCTGTCACTTCTTTTATGATTCTCAAGAATTTACATCATACATCAAATTGGAACACCCAGGTAAGCTGCCTCATCTTGATAAAATTATGGTCCTTGATGATTACTTCTTAATTAGTTTGACACCACATTACTTGTGGCTAAAACTGTGCAATGTACCTTTGTGCTAAGCGGGCAGTACAATTCAGTATCTTCCTCTGTGGCATCTTTCTCTCATATTCCTTTTCACAGTAAGTTTAAAGAAAATATCACTTGGAATGTGCTTTGCTTTCTCTTGTTTGGTGTTTGGGAAAAATCAGTGAAACATTTAAATTACATTGAAGCAAATATGAGTCCGTGGCAGAATATTGTGCTTCATTTTGCACACTGGCACATGGATCAGAGGATATAGCGTGCACAGAAGAGCTGTGAAAATGGCCAATTCTCTTAGAGAACCAAGAGGAGACATAACTAAGACTGGAACTAGGCCTTAAAAGAAAACAAATACATTTGTGGATCTGATTGTTCTAACTTCACTAACAACGAATGGGCTCAGATGGCCAGGATAAGAAAAAGTTGTTTAGATAATAGGAAAAGATCTTAAGGATGATAGTGAAGCTATGAAATAGTTTGTTTGGAAAGGTTGTGGGATTACTGATGCATGTGCCTTGTCATCACCTTCTAGACTCATGCATGTTGACTGGGAGCATCCAGCTGCTTGTTGGATATCTTGTAATCAGCTCAGAGACAGGATATGATTGATCTGTTGCTGACTAGCCTGAAATCTTTCTTTTTAGTATATAAACCTTATGCTAAAGGTAAAATGAGCATGTAAAACCACAGATTCAATGCTCAAGAATTTCATTCTTTGTAGTTAAGAACAGATGCGTAGAAAAGCAAACTACCAGATTTAATAAGCAGCGACTTATTTTATTTTTTGATTTAGCTATGGAAGATTATCTGGTCTGCTGAGTGGCCAAGCTCACTTGGTCAACGGTGAGCCAATCTTTTGACAGAGGTTATTTTCAAACTGGCAACACGGTAAACAATAATTGACTGAAAGTGGATCAGAGCTCTAGCTTCCTACAGAAGTATAAACAAATTAATGGCTTACCGTAAACTAAGATTGTCAGGGTAGCAATTAACCTCAGAATTTTTCAAATGTGCATCAACTAAAAATTGTAGTTTGTGGAATTGTTTGTGAGTGTGATTTCTTTTTTTCTTACTTGTTGTTTTTTGATGTGTTGAAGACGACAGAGTAGGAGGTTCAGCAGTGGATCTTTGATGAGGCTGCGTACTATGGGTGAACAGTCTGGAAAAAGCAGCATAGTCAGGAAGCCATCTCTGACTTCCTTCCTTTCTGACTGATTAAATTTTGTACAAGAACTCTCACTGTACTGTAACACTGAGATATACATTAATATTTTGGTGTATTGGCTGAGAGAAGCCTCTTTAGTCCCACTGTTAAGGTACCTTTTCTCTGAAAGATAAAATCTGACACGTCAAAATTGTATTTGTAAAAAGTATGCATGAAAATATTTCAGTTTTGTCCTTCATTGTATTTTCTTCTTTTCCAATCCCTTATTGACTAACAACACTTGAAAAAAGGTAGGCAGTTTTTAACATTTCTTTTCTTTTTCTGTTCCTCATCTATAATTCTACTTTCATTTGTTTTGTTTTGTTTCTCCTTTTATTCCATGTTTTACTGCAGTTCAGAACATTCGGGGTTACTTGATTGGAGGAGGAATTTCTTTGATATTTTTATTGTTTCTTATACTCGTTATCTACAAGATCTTTAAAATCGATATTGTGCTTTGGTATCGGAGCTCCTGCCATCCTTTCCTGGGTAAAAAAGGTATGTTTATGTAGCAGTGCAGGTGTACTTTGAGAGTGCTGTGTGTTGCATGGAGCAGATTGTCTCCATGGAGTGTGACTGGTAATTTCTCATGAGTTTTCTCTCTGTTGTGTGCTAGCATTCAGAATAACATTGAATGGTGTGCTGTCTGTAAGAGCGGCATGCTGAAGTTTGGGCCATTTCCAAACACCTGAGAACAACTGCATCAGTAGGGAAACAGAAAGTATCTACTAGATATATTGATTCATTGGGACTTCTGTAAAGTCCTATGTCTGGTCTTTCTGAAGTTGTGTTTTCTGACATATTAAATGTGCTTCTGATCTTGAAATTTGCCAAGTATTTTGTTTTTGCATCTAAGTGGTTGTGTTTTGGTTACAAGAATGATCTAATACTTACATGGCTGCTGGAATTCCAAAACACTCAATTGTCCTATTGCAACAGCTATTTTCTAGATAATTCAGTGGTAATGTTTTTTTTTGTTTGTTGTTTTTTTTATATTTACAGTTGAATAAGAATACAGATCTCTTGCCTGTTTAGATCCAGCATAGTGAATTCTTGAGTCCCATTTCTACAAATATATCAGGTTCAATATAATTATGCATGCTTAGATAGTAGTAAGATTAGATCCCAGAGTAATGTGTCAAGTGGGGGATGAAACAGAACTTAGCAATATGATTTTTGTTTATGTCTTTGGAATTCTTTTTTTAAACTATATTATTCTTATTGCTCATTCTTTAGTTTCAGATGGAAAGATCTATGATGCTTATGTTCTATATCCAAAGAACAGAGAGAGCTGTTTGTACTCATCAGATATTTTTGCTCTGAAGATACTGCCAGAAGTCTTAGAAAGACAGTGTGGATATAACCTCTTTATATTTGGGAGAAATGATTTAGCAGGAGAAGGTGAGCAGTCTGAAAACAAATAATACTCAAGTTTTCTCATAGATAGCTGAAGTAAGCTGCAAAAATAACTCAGGAACAGGGGTCTTTCAATGTCTTTCCACGGACCATTATTTGCTTTGTCTTCCATTTGCGTGTAACAAAAATTTGCATATCAGAACAAGCTATTAATGTGAAAAGGTCATAGCTTTATCTAGGTGTATGGTTTTGGTTGCTGTTTTTATGCAGAACTTCTGAACATCTACTCACATATGGTCAGATTGTGTTGCTTTGGCCAAATCTACTCTTGACAGCTAACATAGCTTGCACACTCTTATCCTGTCCCTATTTATAAGTTAAAGTTGGCTCAAATATCAAGCAGTAAACAAAGCAGTTGGAATGTATGGGTACCATCTTAATAGCTGGAGCACCTCTCCGATGAAGAAAGGTTGAGGGAACAGGGCTTGTTTAGCGTGGGAAAGAGAAGGCTCTGAGAAGACCTCATTGTGGCCTTCCAATATATGAAGGGAGCATATAAACAGGAGGGGCAGTAGGATGATGGGGAATGGTTAAACTGAGACAGGGGAGGTTTAGGTTAGATATTAGGAGGAAGTTTTTCACACAGAAGGTAGTGTCACACTGGAACAGGTTGCCCAAGGAGGCTGTGGATGCCCCATCCCTGGAGGCATTCAAGGCCAGCCTGGATGTGGCTCTGGGCAGCCTGGTCTGGTGGTTGGTGATCCTGCACATAGCAGGGGGGTTGAAACCAGATGATCGCTGTGGTTCTTTTCAACCCAGGTCATCTATGATTCCATTCTATAATTAATTTTGCTTGACCTTTTTTTCTCTCTGCAGCTGTGATCAGTATTACTGATGAAAAAATCCATCAAAGTAGAAGAGTAATAATTATCTTAGTACCAGAACCATCATGTTATGGTGTTTTAGAAGATGCATCTGAAAAACATCTTGCTGTGTATAATGCTCTTATCCAGGATGGTATAAAAATAATTCTGATTGAACTTGAAAAAATAGAAGATTATGCAAACATGCCAGAATCCATCAAATATGTTAAGCAAAAGTATGGAGCTATCCGATGGAAAGGGGACTTCTCGGAAAGGTCACACTCAGCAAGTACGAGGTTCTGGAAAAAAGTGCGCTACCACATGCCGTCCAGAAAACATGGATCTTCATCAGGGTTTCATTTGTCACCATAAGACTTGAATTCTCCCCAGGCAACAACAGAAAAATGACTGACAAAGTTTATGTAATTGGTGATGGACTGACAGAAGGTTGCATGTTTTGTACAAACAATCTCACCCAAGTTTTCTGGATTGAAGGTACTACAACTTTATCTACAGACGTGAACCATATTTTCTTCTGACCACATCAGCAGAATGTCTTGAAATGTCATCAACAGCACAGTGATGGCACGGAAACATTTAGGAAGTACTTAAAGGATTCTTCCAAGAATTGCACTGTGATTTTCTAAAGCATTTTTTAATTTTGTAAAACAATAAGAAAGACCCAGAAAAATACTTTCGAGCAATTGAAGGATGAGTATGAAGGAAATCGTATAAATTAATTATAATTGTGATGTTATATATTGGACTTGGTTGATGCTGGTAAGTGATTTTTTTTGTTGTTGTTTTTTTATGAAATGACATGAATTTTATTTGTTACAAGTTTATTTGCTGCTTTGTTCATTTTGCTCAAAGGTAATACCATCATTGTTAGTGCACCTGTGTGGTATCACCCAAGAGAAAAGGTAAGAGGCAATCCCAGCTTCCCCAGAATGCTGCTCAGCCTGACAAAGAGTAAATTCTCTTTCCTGATCTATCTTACATTTAAAGAACTGCATGGTTCTCGGCCCCTAATGCCATTCAGACACCATTAAAAGTATCATTGTATTGCTGTTCCTAGTCTTAAAATGTTTAATGTCCAGAAGACTTTTATCTTGTTAAGTGCTTTAGTATATTTGTCCTTTATTACCATGTGGAGCTACGAGGTCATGACTGATTCTCTCATGCAGACTAGAGAATTGTTGGCTTTTTGTTGGCATCTCAGGGACCAAAGGTGCTTCAGGGCACAGACTACAAAGCTGGGTTGTCCCCATGTGTTGCTGATGCTGGAAGTGAGCATGTTTCTCCTCCTGTTCCCAGCCAAGGTGCTGGCTCCAGCATTTGTCAAATCTGAAAGCTTATGCTACCTGAACAGGCTAATGTGGCAGAGATGCTTTTCTGTTCTCCCACATCAGTGAGTTTATCATTCCTGGAAGGGTCATTGTGCAGTGGAAAAGGAAAAAGGATAGAGTGGTCATGCTTGGTAGTGCTATATGCATTTAGAAAATAGAGCTGAAATAACACTGTTGCCCAGAGACGGCTGGAGTCCAATGGGTTTACATGAAAACTGTTAAAACTTATTGTGGATGCTGAATGCTTTTTCTTTCCCTCTTTCTTACTTTTGCTTTTTTAGCAACTTTATGTACAACATGAAATTGTTAACTCCGAAGCTAAGACTCATGTGTGGACAGTGATGCAGTCTGTAATGATAAATTCTCTTGAAGGGGGATTGTCTATTTTCAAAGAAATCATCAAATTTAGTGTCATGTTTGTAGATAGAAGATTTACAGGAATAAGAGATGTGGGAGTTAAACCATCTGTGCTTTTCATTTTCTGCCCGAATTTCTACTTCTAAGTTAGAGATTTAGTTTTGTATGGAAGCTTCAGTGTTTATCTGTTACAAGTGGACTATGTAGTCTAAGTATAAGGCATAGATGGTTCTTGAACAAACTTAGAAAATTTCAGTTTGGTGAACTCTATGCCATCTGAAAACTAACTTGTGGTTCAAGTTATCATACACAGGCATTGCTTGGTTTTGCTGCTAGTGACTT
Source organism: Lagopus leucura (assembly GCF_019238085.1). NCBI lineage: Eukaryota > Metazoa > Chordata > Aves > Galliformes > Phasianidae > Lagopus > Lagopus leucura. The sequence goes on along the minus strand of NW_024962262.1, from coordinate 46,526,756 downwards.
TTGATTATTAATGAGTTCCTTTTTAAAAACAAACAAAAAAATGTTCTGGGAAGATAAGTATTGAACTGTTTTTGTGATTGTTAAAATGTAGGTGTAATGACCAATTGCCTGTGTTCTCAAGGAAAAAATATGACAGCTCTGGTAACATTGTGTGGGTAGGGAAAAGGCACAAGGCTGATTAATAAACTTAAAGTGAAGATCTGGTTTATGTAACAGTTGCAAAATAGCTAGGAAATTATGCATAAGGGAGAGAGAATTGAGAGAGAATTGAGAGAATGAAGGAAGCAAAAAAAAAAAAAGAAAGCTCTGTAGTTGTGCACACTAACTCCTTTGTGATTGTTTGCTCTAGTGTTAATAATTGTCCTAGTATAGAATTTCAAGACAAGGCATCTGATCAGACTGTGATGGTTCATTTGCAACACGAGTTTCGGATCTGCCTTTAATTTCTGCTTGTGATTCTGGATTTCTGTTTGTGTTCATGTCCTCTTAACTTCTGTTTTGCAGAACTTCTTTTTCCCAACTCAAATTTCAGTAAATCTTATTACATACTGCAGAACAGTCAGCTTACTACTATGTAAAATTCCTTTGCTTTCCAGGCTGTTCTCACAGGCTGCTGCATTAGGCAGAAATTTTTCCTTTGAATTGATCCTTTGATATCTCTGATACCACTTTTTCATCTGAAAAACTTATGTTCTGCATCCTTCAGAATTCTTCTACTCTTTGAGTACCGCTTCCTTCATTTTGACACTGTAGTGTTATTTTTTGTTTGTTTTTTTTTTTCTGTCATTGGCTCTTTTCTTCCTTCCCCATCCTCAACCAAAAGAAACTGATGGTCTGAGGTGCCATCCCTCATAACTGCCATTAGGATGACCATCCTAATAGTGGATAGTGGTGACCTTTGTGTTGTGCCTCACAGGTGACAAAGCCAATGGAAATAACTTTCTTTCCCACTATAAGTTATTTGATTACTTTGGTGTATGCTGGAAATTTGATATTCTCTGCCTTCTCAGCTTTGTGAGCTGAGTGTATATCTGACCAGAATGGTATGAGGGACAAGAGGGGGGGAAAAAGTATATGGGAAATGTCAGGGTATTTCCAACTGTTTTGGTACTGGAATATTTTATCAAAGAATGTCATGTATGTATAGACCAATTCACACTCTTATCTTCTGTTCTCATTCTGTGTTTTATTCTAGACAGAATTGTCTTGGGAGAAACACTTCTGGTCATGAGGTGTCACATTCACATAGCTGTTGCACTAGATCTGCTTTTCAATATAGTGTTTGTTTGGTGATAGTCCATCATGGTAAAAGAGCCTTGAGATCCATCTCAAGTTACTGAAATTCATCTGGACAAGGTGAATGTGCTAATTGGTATGGTTCACATTGATAAAAGAATTTAGTGGGACAGAAGCTGTATGGTTTGGTCTTTTGTCAGAGGATCCCAATATCAAATGTGAAGACTAGACACTGGAAGTATCATATTTTTACTTGGAGGACTAATATTGACTTTGCATTTCCACCTTGACAGTTTGCAAGCCAGCCAACAGAGTTCCACCAACCTCTGGCCTCTTCAGTTTTCGTGTTTATGAAAAACTGCTACTTGTTATGCCTTCCTTTAGTGGAAAGTTATTTTACTGAGCCAAAATACTGTTAATTGTTTGTTTTGATATACTTGTATGACTGAAGTTTTCATGTGTGTTATGTAAAGACACTTTGAAGAAAGGTTGTTTTTAATTCAATAAAACACTACCTAATTTTTTTCTTACAGCGTTGCTTTTTTCTCCTCATTTCTCTACTAAAGCATGCTGAAAATGAACAATAGCAAACAGCTGTCTTAATTTGAAGTGTTTTGGACACACTGCTTTATTTGTATCATATAATCATAGAATCACAGAATCATGGAATGGCCTGGGTTGGAAAGGACCACAGTGATCATCTAGTTTCAACCCCCTGCTATGTGCAGGGTCACCAACCATCAGACCAGGCTGCCCAGAGCCACATCCAGCCTGGCCTTCAATGCCTCCAGGGATGGGGCATCCACAGCCTCCTTGGGCAACCTGTTCCAGTGTGACACTACCCTCTGTGTGAAAAACCTCCTCCTAATATCTAATCTAAACCTCCCCTGTCTCAGTTTAACTATTCCCCTCTTCCCTTCCCATTTGCACTGCATTCAATCTGCTATTCTCAGAACTGGGCAAGGGGGGAAGAGTCTCAGTAACTACTGGGGCAAATCTAGGTTGTCTCAGTACAACCTTAGCACTAACCACCTCACTCTGTCTGGGTAGCCAGGAGCTGAGAGCTTGTCTTTGCCCTGTCCTGTGCTTTCCTTGCAGGGAAGTGAGGCTAGATCAACTCCAAGCCTGCAGCATCATGCACTGGGAACAGCACAGTGATTTAACATGCTGAATCCTGATGAAACAGTTGAGTTTCTCATCTTGCTTAGGAATCTCATTTTATTTTTATTATTATTTTGAAAGTTAGAAATTTCTAGCATTAACATATTAATTGCTAGCCGAGACTTCTCATTTTTCCTAGTTTGCTAGTAGGTCCTCCTCCCATGCAAGTCTTCTCAAAGTGGTTATTGTATTGGCTGGGACAGCACACAGTATTTCAGCTGAAGGTGAGCTAGTACCCTATATTTTGGTAGGGTGCTAAGAAACGTGTGTGTGTGTGTGATGGAGATGGTGATCCTCATAATAGTTGGTGGGAGTAGGTACAGGGCTGAGCTCTGCTGCTTGTACCATTCAGTTATTGGATGTACCAGAAGGATCTCATGGCAGCAGAATAATTGTAGCATATTGATTGCAATGGAAGAAGCCTTCAGGCAGCTCCCACAGGTCTCAGGTTACTTGGGAGAGAAGCAGTTTTTTTGTCATATACCACTTTTTCTCTTAACAATAGGAATGATGAACAGTGCTATCTGTTTTAAGGACATCGGATAAAGGCTGTAAAGTCTTCAGTGCTGGCAGACCTTACCAGGTCTGTCTGATGTGGCAGAGCTCAGGGCTTCCAGCATCTGAAGAGACATACAATTATCTGTGAAATCTCTTATTACCTTTTCAGATTACCTCCAATCAGCAGTATTTTAATCAACATCCTGATTAAGTCAGAATGCCTTTTTTACTAGGACTTATGAATGCTTGCATCAGTGCACTGCAGGATGCAATAGATACATCCCCAACTCCGTTGAAAATAGTTCTCCCAATTTAAGACAGCGTTTTGTTTTGTTACTCAACTGGTGACTTGGATTTTCTCCTTAATCTGTGTTTCTGGATTGCAAGTAGTTATTTTTGTATAAGAATCTAGTGGTGTCACTTCTGCATGTACGAGGAGCATAAGCAAAATAAGCAAACACTGTTATGAGCCAGGCCTCACACAATTCTCTTTCAGCTTTTGTGACACAGATAAATCACACAGAAAACTTCTGTGTGTTGTGCCGAGAGCACTAATTAAAACATTGATGTGAAAGCAATGGCTGATCCCATGGCAAGATCCCTGTGACACTAACTACCACCATACTTTAGCTGTTCCCTTTTAAAGTATCTGCTCCAGCTTTCCATGAGCTGCTTCACAGCCAGCCTTGCAGTCAGGTTTTGCAGTGCAACTCAGCTTTTCCTGCTCTATCTTGATAATTGATTTCCAAGATGAAAGTGATAAGGATATCAAAGAGAAATAAAAAACAGCATAACGTGATGTGACTGAACACTGTGACAGTCCACTTCTGTTTTCCAGTGATATATATCTATCTAAGTGATCTAAGTGATATATATTTTCTTGCACCTTACAAATTAATTTTGAATATTTATTTGGCGTCAGATGTTTTTCTGTTCTCCAATTGTATTGTGCATACTTTTTTATTGCTGAAAAGCTTGTCTGCTCCTACAACTATTTTAGATGGTCCACAGAAAGATGCTGTTTCTTGAAGCAGATCTTGCTGTCTTTAAAGATTGCTAGCTGCTGGATCTGTAATTCCATATGTCGGTTACTCTAGAATTTGGGATAGAAATAGTTTTGCCTCCCTGAGCAAAATATGTGGAAAACTTAGCATTTTGCTTTCTTCTTAGTTATCATAATTTCTGGGATTGTGTCTTCATTTCTATTAGCTCTGCTGCCTTCTCACCTAGTTGCCAATACTCTTCTCAAAGCAAGTGGAAAGCTTAAATTATTGTTGGGGCCACGTGTAATTCTTTTTTTCATTCTGATTGCACTGAAGACCTATTTAACTGGGCATTTTTGAGCTAAAGAGCATCTTATTCAGTGTTTTAATTTACCTTAAATATGAGCTCTGCCTTATTTTTGTCACTTCTCATGGTTATGAGCTTGAAAATGGGTCTTGTTAGTTTCATGTCTCAATTCTGAAATGTTTTTTGCCAAAACAAATTCCTCGAGGTGAGTTTTAAGCTTCACACTTGTGCAGGTAAAGAGAGAGGATGTAGATTTGTTGAAGGGGTGAAAATGAATAAATTATTTTCTGTGAGAGGGAAGAAAAGGACAGATTTGGCTATAAAAAGAGGCCCCAGCTCCTTTGAGAGAAACTGGATATGTACTTACCAGAAGTACAAATGACTTTCTATGCTCTACTAGTGAATAAATTGTAACTGCAAGATGGATGTTTAATTACCACACCATGAGTGCAGAAATATTCCTGCAAAATGGATGTAAATGCTTAAGCCAGTTGCTCATTGTGGAATTGTTCATTAAAATGGAATTACACATTCTTAGCAATGAAAGAACATTTAGACAGCTTTGACATTCTTAATAAGCTGAGTTTGGATGAACGATATTAAGAAAGCCTGTTTCCTGCAGCTTTAATCATATCTAGGTAGCTAACTGCAATGACATTTTGCGATATATTTTCCTGTAGACTCAACAAGTTTATACTATCATATGTGTAAGGATATTCTGAATGTCTTTAGCAAAGGTTAAAGTTCCAGAAAAAAATACATAAAGGGCTTTAAACTTCTGCTAGCTTTAGATTTGCTCTGCTCAGTTTCTTTTGAGAAAGAGATAGTTGACTATGATTGGCTACAAACTATATAGCTTTGCCCTAAAAACTCTTCTGGGTGCTTTAGAGATACTGTGTGACTATAGTCTCTTTTCATGTGGAAGGGATTTACCCGCACCACATAACACAAAGTGTATAGAATTCTGTAATTTCCTTTTTAAAAATAGCAATTACATTTGCTTGCCAATGTCACAAGTCCTAAAAGGAAACAAACAAAAAGAAATATTCCCCTACCCCTAAAAAAACTCCAAAGGTCAAGAGTGCCTTGTGCTAGTACCCAAGGTTAGACCTATACAAGTAAGCATCACCTTGATTTTTGCAGGGTAAATCAAGCAGGTGTTCAGGACATGGTGTCCACCCAACGTTATTGCCAGGCAGCTTCCTTCCCACCCATATGTAAGTGAATATTCTTGCTCCTGCTGACTGCACTATTTCTGATACAAACCACGAGAGCCATCGTCCTTCTTGGCCACCTGGGCACACTACTCATGTTTAGCTGGCTGTCAACCAGCACCCCCAGATCCTTTTCCTCCATACAATCTTCCAGCCACTGTGCCCTAAGCCTGCAGTGTTGCCTAGGGTTGCTGAGACCAAAGCGCAGGACCTGGTTGCTGCTCTTGATCTTGCTGAACCTCATACAGTTGGCCTCAGTTTACTGATCCAGCACGTGTCACAGCGTGCCTCCTTCTAACACCACATCCCTTGCTTTGGTGGAGGACAACATGCGCAGGCATAGCAGGGCGTAAACTCTTATCTGTGGTTATCATGCGGTGAGCAGGATGGCAGATTAGATTATGTTTATATTTGGTAAACACAGCTTAGAAATAGTACCTGAAAAAGCATGGAGGGAGGAGTAGGAGAGGATTATTCTCCACGGAGAACTTTGTAGCTGGTGTAGCAAACATGCTTAAACAGTACTTCTAGCAGGGATGAGAACCTGTCTTGGCAGTTCCACAGAGCCCAGATTTCTGCTCGCTTTGGGAGGAACCTTTGCTCTGCCTTGCTGTTTGTTTTTGGGTAGCTCAGTCAGTGACAGCACAGTGTTAGAATGCCCGTGTGATTTTGTTCACGCTTCTTATTCCAGCAGCGGTACATGAGTGAAGCAGAGAACCGAAGAAACCTGGTGCAGCGCTCCCAGGGCAGCAACGAGCTTAGTAAGTTCTAAAGAAAGAAAGAAAGGAAGAAAGAAAAGAAAAGAAAAAAATCAAAAGCAAATCAACGAGTGATGGCTTGTTGCGATCGCAGCTGAGGCAATCGCACGCCGGGAGGGGAGGGGAGGGAAACTCAGAGCTGACGTGGGGCCGCCTCACCAGCGCAGCCAGGGTATGGGAGGTTTCTCTGGCTGCTGCTGCCGCGACACTGGGCTTTTCCGCCTCTATCAGCTCCGTACGGCCGGGCCGAGAGCCCAGCGGAAGGCAGGTAGCTGCGGGGCTTCAGCCGAAGGGCTTTTTCGAGGTGGGAATCTGTCACTGCGCTGGGCGGGAGGGAAGCTGCCATCCCGATTTGGGTTGTTTTAGATCCACGTGTGGTAATGGGGTGTCGGTGGTTCATGGAATAACGGCTAAAAGTAGATGGGGGCGAGACCCTTAGTTCTGTAACTGGCTCCGTATAGGGGTGCTGACACCGCTCTTGTGTGTGTAACAGTGGGGAAAGAACGCAGGGGTTTCACGACCGTTTTTCCTGTATTAGAGGGGAGAGGCTTGATAAGCTCTTGTGAAGACTCACAGCAGTCAAGTAGTCAAGAGAAGCGGATAAGGTACACATGCTGAATGATTTATGTAAAAGAAATGTCTGTTAGTTCTCTACTCTGCCCTGATGAGGCCTCACCTGGAGGCACTGTGTTCAGTTCTGGGCTTCCCAGTACAAAAAAGACATGGATCTCCTGGAGAGAGTCCAGCAAAGCACCACAAAGATGATAAAAGGCCTGGAGCATCTCCCAGATAGGGGTCTGGTCAGCCTTGAGAAAAGAAAACAGAGGGGATCTGATCAGTGTCTATAAATATCTAAGGTGAGGGAGGCAAAGGGACGTGGCCAATCTCTTTTCAGTGGTGTGTGGTAATAGGAAAAGGGGAAGCGGCCACAAACTGAAGCATAGGAAGCTCCACACAAATGCGCATAAGAACTTCTTCATGGTAAGGGTGACAGACACCGAAACAGGCTGCCAAGGGGTTGTGGACTGTTGCACATTTTAATCCATCCATGCATTTGAATAAGGCAGTCAAAGTACCTGAAGTCTGGAGCAATTCCTGTGAGCCAAAGTTCTAATGAAACTAGGTGTCTTGCTTCTTCTTTTTTTTTTTTTTCCTTCGTTCTTTTTTAATTGAGCAGATCAACTTTGAAAGGACTAAACAGCAGAGGAACAGGTGGCTATACTAACTTAGTCTCAGATTTTTATGAAAATTTTGCTTTACGTGTGTTGTCATGTATGCTGTCATTGTAATTCAGTTGCATGCATCAACAGAGACCTTTCTTTCCCTGTCTTTGCCTCAATTGATGAGATTTTTTTCTTCCAGGCTGAAACTCTGTGGGCATGGCCTTGGATACAAGGAGTTTTTTCTCCTCTGGAAAATTTGGGCAAAGGTAGCACCAACTGGTTGCTATCCTGAACAATAAAGCTGTATAGATCAATTGCAGGATCAAGATGTGGACAAAATGGCTGAGAAAAGGAAGAAATTTATCTCTTTGTCATGGCAGAATATGGTGGGTAAGACATTTTCACTTGACTCTGCAGTCATAGTTTATTATTTTCATTATGACTTATGCAAAGAGATGTACAGAGCAGAGCCTAGTTTTCTTGTCATTTGTAACTTCCATATATATGATTTTTTTTTCTTTATGAAAAGTCAGATACAAGTGTGGGTCTCCTCAGAAGAGTTCATTTGACTGGTTTTACATAGTGCTATGTATTTGCAGCAATTCTGTGTTGGAAACAAGATAAGTTAAAAATTGAAGTATTTAGAAAGAAACAGAATTTATAGAGAAATAGATTCTGAAGAATAGTTCTTCAGAACATGGAAAAATATTACTTTTGGATAGTTTCCATGTCCACTCTTCGGGGCAAAAAACTGCTTGGGAAAGAATTTGAGGAAGAACGATAAAGTAAAGTAACACAGTAATAAACAGAACTTTTGAAGAGCTGATCATGAAAAAGTTATAAAGACAATACCTGGTCATTACTGAAGTCCATTCAGTCCTAATTTCTCTTTAACCTGTTTCCATTAAAGCATTGTCATCTTCTTTAAAATTTAAGTATAGAAAATTTAAGGATTATTGTCCATTACAATTTGTGAAGAAAGTTTTTGTACAAACACACGTGAACTCCCTCTAGCGATTTGGAGCCTAGTGTGTTTCTTGTTATGTTCAGCATTCTTTTGAGGGACGACACCCCTCCTTATGAGCTAAGCAAGAAATGACGTGCCTGGTAATTAGAGCAGAAATTTGCAGCGAGGAGGTAGGGAAAAGAAAGGGAAGAAGGAAAGCAGGCACTGCAAGAAGCAGTGAGTATGACTCAATGTGTGGCATGCTCCTGAGTCAAATTTGTGAAGAAAGACACAGCAGCTGGAAGTGTCATCTTTAGCTGGTGATAGCTGGTGAAGATTTTTAACAGGACAGGATTATCTAGATTGTTCTTCAATTTGAATGACTGCGTTTTTGCTTTTATAGTCTTGTAAAAAAAATAGGTATCTGCAGCAGGTAGCTGTGTGGAAACTTGTAAAAATGGAACTAGCAAAAGTGTTGATAAATTATTATGAAGTAGTATAGAATACATCATAGATTTGCTTTATTGATCCATACGGCACAAATATTTTGAAGACTGGATGCCATTTCTAGTCTCCCTTCCTCCTCTCAGACAAGCTGTGGTGTACCTGGAGAACTGGAAATAGTTGAGGTGGGGAAGGAGTTCTGGTGGTCACCTCATCCAACCTCTGCTTCAGCTAGGCTACCCACATTAGAGCGCCTAGGCCTACATCCAGGTGGCTTCTGGAGATCTCCAGGGAGATACAGAAGAGAATGGTAAAGATGACCAGAAGTGTGAAATCAGGTTCCATCTAAGGGTCAGTTAAAGAGACTGAGATGAGCCCAGGGAAACAAGAACTGGGGAGAAGCTTACTGGAGATGTACAAAATCCCAAGTGTGTGACATGCACAATAGGAAATATTCACTCATATTTTTTTCTTCATTCTTCTAGTACAATCAATGGGGGCTGTCAGGTGAGATGAGCAGGTAACATGCTCAAAATAAGCAAAGGCTATTCCTGTGCTTTCTGTGTCAGTATATGAACTTCAGGGCTCTTTGCCAAAGGATGTTTCTGAGCTCAGAGGGTGTTACACTACATTCTTGGGAAAGAATCTACTGAGGGCTACCAGCTATTGAGAAACTAACTGCAATGTCATAAATTGATGAAGTGAGGGAGACTGAGAGGAATGTCTGTATTCTCATTCTTTTGCACTTTTGTTCTCAAGTCATCTGCTATTGACCACAACTTGACACAGAATGCTGCTTTAAGAGGGGGCTTTGATCTTGCTGGTACAGATGTTCTTACATATACTTCCCCTTTATGTTCACTCAGAAGTTAGCTTTTCAGTTCTAAGAAAATACATGTTTTGTAGTGGGATGGCTCTGTAATTGTTGCTTTTTAATCCTGGAGGTGATTGTGTTTTCCTGTAAGGCAGATAGTTCCTTTTACTATGCTACACCATGTAACTCATGTTGAAAACCTAGTGTAAGAAAAGTACAGTTTATAAAAGACACCAAATTGGTAGTAGAAACTGTAATGCACGTGTGGATTTTCATCTGTGGAAGTTTATCTTGGAAAGCACTAATTTAAGAGTTTCTTTCCTTTTCTGTAGGGAAACATGACAGCAAAAATACTTTCCTGTAAGATCACAACAGCATTTCTTTCTTTAATTATTGCAGGTGAGTTAATTGGTGACTACAGAATGTCTTATTCTGAAATTTAATTTTTCACACAAGTAATACTGTTTTGTTGTTTGTTTGTTTGTTTTTTGTACAAACGGTTGTGCATGTCAGTGAGGTTTTTTAAATAGTTCTGAAAGCAGAAGCCTATAAAACATGTAAAATGTGACATTATGTGTAGCAACTACATAACACTTAAGTTGGAAGACACCTCTTGAGAACATTTAATTCAACCTAATTGCTCAAAGAACAATGACCACAGAGCTGTTCAGGGCCATGAGCATCTCCACAGTGTTTGATCAACCTCTCTGTTTAAAAAAAAGAAAAAAAAAAAAAAAAAAAAATTTCTCGTGTTCAGATGGAATCTCACAATGTAAGCCCCTTGTATCTTGTCCTGTCAGGGGGCACTGCTGTGAAGGATCTGGCTCCCTCATCTTCATTCTCTTTCATCAGAGGTATACATTTGCACATTGATAAGGATCTGTCCCACTACTGATCATCTTCTCCAGGCTGAACAGTTCCAGCTCTCTCAGCCTGCCTTTGTCTGCCAGAGTTCCACTCTCCTAATAATCTGGGTGGCCCTGAGCTGCATTCACTCCAGTAAAGCCATGTCTTATGCTAGGAAGTCCCACTCCAGATTTGTCTCACCAGTGCTGAATGAAGGAAGATTGGTCTCCTTCATCCTGTGGATGATGCTCTTCCTAATGCAGCTCAGGACACCTTTAAGCCACCTTTACTGTAATGGAGTGTTGCTGGCTTATGGTCAGCTGCTTTCCTGGGTAGTCTCCAGTGTGTGCTGGTGCCTGGGGGATTTCTCCTCCTATGCAAAACTTTGCATTTCCCTTTGTTGAACTGCCATGAGGTTTCTCTGAGCCCATATCTCCAGCCTGTTGAGATTCCTCTGAATGACAATGTAACCTTCTGGTGTATGAACTGATTAAAGGAATTGTAATTCTAATCTTCTTAGAATCATAGAATGGTTTGAGTTGAAAAAGACCTTTAAGATCATCTAGTTTCAACCCCCTGCTATAGGCATTGACACCTCAGACCAGGTTGCTCAAAGCCCCATCCAGCCTGGCCTTGAATACTTTCAGGGAGTGGGCATCCACAACCTCACTGGAGAACCTATTCCACTGTCTCACCACCCTCACAGTAAAGAATTCCTTCCTAATATCTAGTTTAAATCTACTCTCTTCCAATTTAAAACCATTTCCCTTCATCCTGTTGCTACATGTCATTGTAAAAAGTCCCTCCCCAGCTTTTCTGTCAGCCCCCTTCAGGTACTGATAGAAGTACTTGAGGAGAATGGTACTTCGACACGTATGAACACTCTCTGGAAGCATTAGCTCTATCTTCACTGATGGTGAAAAGAAAAAGAAAACCAGAATTCTTGGGAAAGAGTAGAAAGTGAAGCTTTTTTATGCTACAGGATAACACCATAGTTAATGTGCAGCAATTAAACTACAATTCTGATTATTCCATCTCAGAAAGATTATGTTAAGAGAAAGTAAAGAGATGAGTGACAATATTCTTTGAAGTGGATGGCCTCTGTATGAGATGTCATTAAATAAATGAAGAGTCTGAGGTAAAGATGTGGTATCTGATAGAGGTCTGAAAAATAATTAATACTACAGAGAAGGCAAATAAGGGAATATTTAGGTTGCCATTTCTCATAACAAGAAATGCATGATTTCCAGTGAAATGTTAGAAGGCAAGAATTTTGGGCTGCACAAAAACTTTGATGGCCATGTCTGGCTGTTCTTCTATTGTAATGAAATGAGAGTACTGACTCTGGAATGTGATCAGTATATCCACAGTTGGTGCCTATTTTCATTGTACTGACAAAATCTCCTGGTGTTGCTTTTTCCCTTGTAAATCTTCCTGGATTCAGGGAAAGAAAATGAGTTCATTGGTAAGCATTTGAATAATTTCTCATGAAGCAAGGGGTGAGTTGAAATTTTCTTTGCAAGTTTAATATTTGCAGCCTTTCAGTACCTAAAGGGAGCCTACAGAAGGGAGGGGAATCAACTCCTTGAAAGGGTTGATATGTGTAGGACGAGGGGAAATGGTTTTAAGTTGAGGGAGGGAAGATTTAGGTTGGACATCAGGGGGAAATTCTTTACCCAGAGAGTGGAGGTACTGGAACAGGCTGCCCAGAGAGGTTGTAGATGCCCCGTCCCTGGAGGTGTTCAAGGCCAGGTTGGATGAGGCCCTGGGCAGCCTGGTTGAGCATTAAACGTGGAGGTTGGTGGCCCTGCATGTGGCAGGGGGGTTGGAGATTCATGATCCTTGAGGTCCCTTCCAACCCTGGCCATTCTGTGATTTGTGCAACTAGAACTTTAACTTTCTGTGTCCCCTTAGGATATCTGAGTACTGCAGGATTTACTTCAACTATAGATAAGTGAAAGTAATAAATAAAGACACTGAATGTGAAATTTGTGCATCCACGTGTATGTGTTCTTGGAACAGCCTGGAGAAATACGAGTACTCTAATCATATGCAGCTGAAATAAAGCAGACAAATGATAGTCTATGCAAACAAAGAGATCCTGTTGAGTGTAAAGTTTATATTCAGAAAATAGCATTTCATTTCAATGGCATAACTATATCAGTATATTATTCAATAATGCTTTGAACTCTGAAGACACAAGGTTGAGACAGTATTGTTAGATGACTTAAGAATGAAGGTGGAAACTCAATACACTTTGTAAGTATGATCAAGAAGCAAGTTCAGTGTTTTGTTTCACATTGTTTGAGATTTTCTTTAATGTTTATCTCTTTCCTTTAGAGAAATGCGGAGCTTATGATGTGATGTTCAAGCATAGTCTTGTGCCTGATGGGCAGCCTCTTGTTATTAAATGTTCACTGGAAAAGAGCTTCAATTTTAAAAGTGGAGACTGCAACTTAACATGGTATAAAGTTGGTAACCAAACTGCAGTGCCTAGAGACAAACTTTCTAGAATTCATCAGCAGAAGAGTTTAATTTGGTTTCTCCCTGCAATATTAGAAGATTCTGGAAATTATGAATGTGTCATAAGGTGAAGGTTAAAAAAATTACATTGCTATAGAAATGTGTTGCAAAGAGAATAACTTTTAGAAAGAAAACAGGGTTTGGGGGCAAGAGAAATGCTATTTGAGAGAGTATGTTCACTAAAACTGACTTTATGTTGGGGAATGGAAGTGCTTTTTTTTTTTTCTCTACTTGGTAAAACTTGTAAAAGGATTTGTACAGTTCTGGTCCTCTCTTTCTTCTCCTAAAAGAATACTGTGTATTTTCAAGTTGGAAAATATGTCAAGTATCTAATTTAATTTAATTATATTAGTTGCAGGAATTTGACAAGCTGCAGCAAAATGTCTACAGAAGTAACAGTTTTTGAGAGGACCAATGGCTTATGCTTAAATGAAAAATTTGCTGTAGAGGAGGTGGTATTCACTTCATCATCTGCAAAGCTTGTGTGTCCACACTTGGATCACTTCAGGAATGAGGAAAATATTCTACCTGTTCATTGGTATAAGGTAAAAACAGCCAGTTTTATCATAGAATGGCCTGGGTTGAAAAGGACCACAATGATCATTTAATTTCAACCTCCCTGCTATGTGCAGGGTCGCCAACCACCAGACCAGGCTGCTCAGAGCCACATCCAGCCTGGCCTTGAATGCCTCCAGGGATGGGACATCCACAGCCTCCTTGGGCAACCTGTTCCAGTGATTAGAACTATCACAGTGGTCAGTTATTTAAAATACAAATAACTGATGTTTATGAGTTGTAGTAGAAAAATTACAGATTTATTATAAATGTTAAAAAAAAAAGAACTTTTAAAAAAATTGGATGAGGGAATTAAGGCATTTCACCTTGTAAAGGTGTATACAGTTTTTTTTTTTTGAGTAACAGAGTAGAAATTCAGTTTAAATGTAGGAAATGTTAACCCATATATATCCACTAGATGGCACCTTTATACGTGCTAGCAAAACATCCATTTCTTTTGTTTGGAAACGGATTTAGTATGTAATTTGTGAGGGACAGCATATCCACTGTGCATTCAGTATTGCTCCATCAAATAAATGTTATTTCATGTGGTTCGTAAGTATTTAAAGTCTTGTTCTGTTAAGAATGTATTGCCTTCCTGTGCTTGTGCAGTCCATAAGGTACTGTATTTAAGTACTTGAAAAAAAAGTTTAATTATTGAGTAATTCTTTATCAATTAATACTTTTAAAATCCTGGCCCTTATATCACATTTCCTTACATCTCTCATTTTTTTTTTTTTTTTTTTCTGTAGGAAATGTATAGGTATATCTGTGAATTAAAAACTCAGAGCCAAAACAAAGCGTGCTTTCCTTTTGATTCCAGCCCTCTTCCTCTTCCTTCCACTCCACAAGGCATCCATCCCTATGTTGTGGTCCACTGAAAGTTTGGTATGTTCAAGAGAGACAAACTATGGAAAGTGACATGCATTAACGGAGTTCTTTGTATGTTTAGGACTGTCGGCTACTGGAGGGAAAAAGATTTGCCTTCTTAAACAGCGACCTTGTGATTTTCAATGTGACTGTGCAAGATCAAGGAAACTATACATGCAAAACAACATATACCTATAATGGAAAGCAATATGACATTGCACGAGACATAAGACTGATTGTAGAAGGTAAGTAGATAAATTCACTGTGACTCTCCAAAATTTTGTCCAGGTTTCTAATTGCAGCTAAAAATTCAATTTGTGTATAGGTAAGCTGTAGGCTATTGCTTTGCCCCTTACTTAGATGAAAAGAAATGCTTGCTGAAGTTTTTCTGTTGTTACTGTGTTGGTGATTGAACATGGGATCAGAATTGCAGTACATCAATGCTTTGGTTAATGGGCCAGCCGCTGAGGTCCCTAAATAGGTCCCATTACACCTGCTCTATCCTGCCCATCTTACTTCTCTCTCTTTTACATCATCCCCTTACCACAAGAGCAACCAGTTAAACCAAGACAAACTGTAGTGATATCTTGGTTTAATGTGTTCTATTTCCTTCATTTTTTGTACAGTTTTTTACATTCCCACTGAAACACATTTTTAGGTCTACTCATCTATTGCATTCCCATCTGATGCTCTGGTTTTTGTGTGTGCATGTTTTCTCTGTATGTATATGTATGTTTACATATATATGTATCTATATTTATGTGTTGTGAATATGTGATATAAATGTCATGTTTATATGATGTGAATAAACAAAATATGAGGAATAGATAGCCAGAAGTGACTGACTTATGGCTGGCTGTTTTTTAAAACCTGCCCTTTAGACTTCTCTCTCAGTGTAGTTTCAGCTTCAGCAGCTCACTAAAGCAGTCATATAACTCAAACATATAATTTTGCTGTTAATGCCTGAAAGCATCTCAGTTGCTCAAAGACTTCAGCTGAGCAAGTTTGCACTAAAATGGGTGATTTGTGGTCCAACCAATAACACAGACACAGTTATAAGAGGAGGAAGGGAGGGATGTATCTGTGGCAGGGAAGGGTGTCATCTGTGGCAATCTGTGTTTCACATCAGGATGCTTTATGACTTTCTTGTTGATGTGTGTGCATAGAGAAGTTTCCTTGAGCTTTCAATATCTGATAAGAAATATTCCAGAATGTCCTATACGTATCTGACAGAGCTTCTACTCAGAAGTAACAAGACTATGTTCAAAACTCTTGATTTGAATATCAAATGATGCTGTAGTAAAATTGCTGACAACCCTGTCTGTAGGGCAAGATGTGTTTAGGTTGCCCTTGGGTTGTGCAGCATTAACAGGGTGCAATCACCCCTGCTTTTCTGAAAATAACTTTCTTTCTTTTGATTAGTGAGCCCACCAAAAATGCCCCCAGAAATATCTTATCCACAGAACAACTCAATTGAAGTGGAACTTGGTAAGTACTTTTCACTATAAGAAAATATTATTTTGTATCCTAGTGAAAATTCTTGCTCAAGAAGAGTGCCACATTGTGTGTTTGTTTTCTCTGGGCAAAAACTAGTTCAGTGACCAGCTCAGTTTCTCCTTTACATTACTTTCTCAAAGGAAGATTGTTTCATGGTGGGAAGGAAGGAGGCAAGGAGTATTCCTTCCAAAGTTGCAGAAAAACTTCAGGGAAAAGTGACTCTGTAGAGGGAGATGCTGTGTCCCTGATTTGGCTTCTGTAATATCAGTCTCTTTGAACGTGCAGATTACTGAATGGATAGACACTCTGTTAGAGGAACTTTTCTGAAAGGCGGTGGGACCGTCCTGTGGTCTGAGTGGGGGTCTATAAACAGAATTGCATAGCTTTTAATTAGAGCATGAAAATTAACTTTTCACTTTGTAACACAATTTTATAGGTTCACTGGTCACAGTGGATTGCAATACAACTGGTGCTGATGGGTTTGAGGTGTTTTGGACAGGCAACGGTGTGTATATTGATGTGTTTTATGTGAGCAGAATTTTTGCAAAGCCCAATAAGTAAGTACATTTTCAGATTAGAAAATACTGGGTTGGCAACAAAAGTGGAAATTTCTCCCTCTGACTCATGTCAATGCTTGCCTCTACCAATTCATTTTCTTTTTGAAATAGAAACTTGAAACATAGTAGGTGCATGGATGCATGAAATTGGGCTTCTTAGAGTCATTATAAAAATCTATCTAAATTTCCAGCCATGGAAAAAGGTATTCTGTAGAGGCTTATGGTCTCATAACTATAATACTGTTTCTACTGAGCAAGCTCTAGACTGGCAGAGACTTCTTTCAAGTTAGACTGAACATGGTTCAGACTGTCTCCTGTGTTCTCGTTTTTTTTCCCAGCTGCCTGTCTGGGAGGCTGTAAGAGGTGGAACCTGTGCTTTGCAGGAGAACTTTAGACTTCTAGTTTTAAGAGCCTTGAGATAGGGAAGTGTAACTGAGATTAGATGGAGAGCTAATAGAAGACTTTGTTGAGGACATTTGTACTGAAGCTTAATGGATTGAGAGAAGAAAAGGATGAGATATTTCCAGTGATGGGTTGGGATTTAGGAGGAAGACTTGGAGGACATGAACTGCATAAAGCAACTGGGAGATAATGTGAGGACGAAAGGTAGTTTAAGCAGAGCTAGGAGGGAAAGAAATTAGACTTGACTTAGAAAAGACAATTTACAGTTGGAGCAGAAGGCAATCTGAAAAGGTATCAGTGGTTGGGAACCAAGGAACTGAAAACTATAGCTTTCGTCAGCCCTTGTCTCCTGGTGATACTATGAAGGAAAAACATGAGCACTTTATAAAAGTTTTCAAGCAGCATCTATGAGGGAGCAATGTGAATGGTATCTTCAACGTAAGATTATGGTTCGTAGAAATAAATAAGTCCTCATCATAAAACAAAAGGGGAAATAAAATGCTGAATTCTTTTAATGCTCGCTGAGAGAAAACCCTATACAAAAGTCATATATTGTAATGTTATAAACAATTGGGCTATTATGCAGAGGCACGCAGTCACTGATGGTATCATAAAAACAATGGTTTTTTTTTTTTTTTTTTTTTTTTTTTTTTTTTTTTTTTTTTGTATTTCCTAGCACTTAAATGATTGTCTTACAATATTATCATAATTGTATTAGTACTTAAAATATTGTCTTACTGTATTTGTAGCCATAATATTTTCTGGGTCTAGTCATTTGTATTAACGATGTTGATTCATTTACTCCCTATTCTAGTGTTCAAACTACTATGACCTAGAATCAGAGAACCATAGAACCACAAGGTTGGACAGGACCTACAAGATCATCTAGTCCAACCATCCTCCCATTACCGTGGCTACCACAAGCCACTAAATCATATCTTGTAGCTCCTTGTGATACAACAGGTCACAACGTGTGACCTGTTGCTCACACATTGTTTTGTGTGATCTTATACATGCTCTATATATGCTCTTTATGATTTATTTCAAACTTTTACTTTGCATTTTTAATGGTAATTAGAGTACATTTTTGGAGAAGAAAAGCATTTGGCTAAGTAGACTAGTTAGTTAATTTTGCATATGAGCTGTACTGTTAATGAGGTAGTAACATCCCTCGTTTGGTGCTGGTTAAAAAGTCACGTATTTTGCACATCAGACATGAGACACAGTGCAGATTACTCAGTGAATGTGCAGCAAAATTAGCATTTTTTTCTGCCCCTGTACTGGGGCTTCTTTTTTTAAGCATTTCAGATTGTGGAACTTCTCTTCCACCAAGCACTGGGATGCTCCACCTACTTTTACAGATGCTGAGAACCCCCTGCAAGACGGGTTTGCATATCTCTGTAAGATACATTTTTTGTACTGTAGCCCATAGAGACCATTGGGTTTCCCTCACATAACGCAATTATTCATGTGTTCTGAAGTGTGATTGGTATTTGCAGATGGAAATGACCATTGTCATGTTGCACCTGTTAGTGATGAAACCTTTATAGAAAGGAGTGGTTTTATGGCTCTGTTTGTCACTTTTTGGATAGCGAGGAAACTGCTTACGATGGACGCCCTATGTATTCTGTGAAGCTCATAATTTCAGAAGTGCGTAGTGAAGATTATGAACAACCATTCATCTGTCAAGCTTCAAATGCCTTTGGACAGGTTGCATCCTATATTATATTAAAACACAGAGGTAAGGAATAACGCTGTTTTTTCTGGCTTGTGGTTGACTTGGCATTTGTAGAAGTATTGTGGTCTTGGTTCCAAATGCTCGTATATCACATCAATAGAAGGTGCATGGATTACACTTTCCTGTATTTAAACATGTAGATGTGTGGAGGGGAAGAGTCACTGTAGTAGTGTATTTCTCTATTAAAATAATAGTGAGGTGGAAGTGAAAAATGTGATACTCAAATGTATATTACATTTGTGTGAAAGGTCAGATTTGGACAAATCCAACATTTTCTTTCTACTCTTACCATATTTTGTGCAGTTCCTGATGTACAAAGATGGCTGACTGGAGTGTTTGTCTCTTTCTTACTGTTAACGTTCATTATTCTGATCATCTATAAGATTTTCAAGATCGACTTGGTGCTTTGGTATCGTAATTCTGGATGTGCCTTTGTAAGTAAGGAAGGTATGTGCATGTAATCAATGCATGTCAGTATAACTAGCCTATTGCTTTTTATTTCTTTTTTTTTTTTCCATTTGCTATTACTCCCAAACAATGATATTATTATTTAATGGAATGTATTTGGAATTTCTTTGAGAAGTTTCAGATACGTATGGAAAGATCTTTTCATTCACATAGGTGAAATACGTAATCCTAACGCATAATATTTAAGGCACTTAAGGTGAGAAAAGGTCAAAAAGAACCACCTATTTCTTCCAAAGAAAGTTGTTTGCGTGTAGATTTATGGCCACACTGATGGTGGTCAATAGGTGTCAGCAGAGCTACATCCTGTAGACTAGCTGTAGAAAAATGCACATTAGATATTTACATTGAAAATGAAACTTTCATTTGCCGAGGTGTTTTTTTTCCTCTTTCAACTTTTCTCTTTTACACATAACTTTAAATATAAATCCAGCATCTTGGATGGTTACATTCTACTAGTTTTCTATTCTGTGATACTTTTAATGTTTTTCTACTGTAGCAGTTGTACTGCTACATTGGATAGGTGTGAATAATGGAAATAAGTGCAACATAATATGTATTGTGCTTGAGCAGCCCTCAGAATTAGACTGTTTCAAATTCCCAAGAGCTCAAAAGTGAACGGATTATGTGTGTTGATATAGTTAACATTTATTCATGGCAGTTTGAAATATTTTCACATGAAAGTCATTTCAACTTTCAACAAAGTACCAGTTTTCCTGGAAAACTTACTCTATTTTTCTAATGAAAAATAGATCAAAGAAATGATGTTTCATCATTTGTCACAAACTTAACTTACTAAGTTTGGCTCTGGGCAGCCTGGTCCAGTGGTTGTTGACCCTGCCCACAGCGGGGGGATTGAAACTAGATGGTCTTTGAGGTCCTTTTCAACCCAGGCCATTCTGTGACTATGAATGTGTTGGTTCCTCTCAGTTTGGGGGCTCCTTTCTGCAGCCGCCAGGGTCCTACATCCAGCTCTCTTGCTGGCACATTACTCCCCATGATGGGAAAAGAGATCAGGTTCTGTGGCTCATCTTCTTTCTTTTAATCTGTAGAGCATTTTAGTGCTTTGCTGTTACTCTGCCAGACAGCTATGAATCAACTATTATAACATCAGAAGAGGGGTGGCCAGCAGGGACAGGGAGGTGATTGTCGCCCTCTACTCTGCTCTTGTGAGGCCCCATCTGCAGTACTGTGCCCAGGTCTGGGGCCCCCAGTACGAGAAAGACAGGGAGCTGTTGGAGAGGGTCCAGAGGAGAGCCACAAAAATGGTCAGAGGACTGGAGCACCTCCCCTACAAAGACAGGCTGAAGGAGCTGGGCTTGTTCAGCCTGGAGAACAGAAGGCTGTGAGTTGACCTCATTGCAGCCTTTCAGTACCTCAAGGGAGCCTACAAACAGGAGGGGAATCAACTCCTTGAAAGGGTAGA